>NC_088329.1:25965000-27172500 GCF_036884655.1 Musa acuminata AAA Group
GGTATACAGTCTCTGGGATATTAGATGGATGAGGGACTATAGGTACATGGTAACTAAGGACATATTGGTCCAATGAATTGGATTCCCCTGTATCGTCTAGAGACTGTGGCGTAGTGGCCTAGTATATCCACAATCGATGAGTCGAGCGAATTATTATGGAGATAATAATTCACTAAGCTATAAGGAGTTCTGACAAGGTATTGCCCCTGTCAAGCGGTGGTACCGCCGGCAGTTATTGTTGCTAGTAGTGGTACCACCCTAGTCAGTCGGTGGTACCACTAGAGCTCGGTCTCCGAGCTCTGTCAGGTAGTGGTACCACCCAGTGTCAGATGTCAGGCGGTAGTATCGTCTAATAGTGGCGGTGGTACCTCCAGGACCCAGGAAATCCGGGAGTAGATACTTTTTGGCTCCATTTTTGAAGCCATTGGGGTCTATAAATACCCCACCCTTTTCTGCATGAAAAGGTAACGAAATCTTGATATATTCTTGAGTCTTTGAAGTGTTAAAGAGTTGTGAAAGTGCTAGAGTTCTCCTCCTCCCTTTTTAAGTGTTGAGATCATTCAAGAGAGGAGTGAAACTTGTAAGGGTTGTCTCCTAAACCCGGCAAAAGGAGAAAAGCTATAAAAGGTGGTTGGCCTTCGCCTATTGAAGGAAGGCCTCTGGTGGACGCCGGTGACCTCGTCGGAGGAGGAAGCTGAAAGTTGATGTAGGTCACATTGACCGAACCACTCTAAAACTCGGTTTGCATTTACTTTGAGCAACTTTCTTTTATAGCAAACAACCTCTCCTCCTTACTGTGCTTTAACTACGTCTACATAAGCTTTCACGTAAACATCTTCCGAGTTCAGCTTTAATCGTACGAAGACTTTACGAAACCGATGCTTTTCATTTATGTAATTTATATTACTGCAAATCACCTTAGTCTTCTCTTGCACTTTCATGAAAGGTTTTGAGTTTAAATTTCTTCCAAAATGGATTGAATTGAAACCATTCTCATTGGAATCGGTTTCAATTGAAATAAGTTTTTTTTAAATAGCGAAAGTTTTCTGCTGCACTAATTCACCCCCCCCCCCTCTTAGTGCTGCTCTTGATCCTAACAATTGATATCAGAGCAAGGTTCACTCTTAGTTGGTTTTAAACCCAAGAGAGATGATATTTGTCGGCAACCAAAAGGGTCATTCAATTACACGTCCGCCCATATTCAATGGGACATATTACACATATTGGAAGACTAGAATGAGAATCTTCCTAATTTCAATGAATTTTGCACTTTGGAACATTGTTGAAAACTGTTTTCAAAAGTCTTCTCTTCCAATGAACGATTGGAATGAGTTAGAGAAGAAGACTATCACTTTAAATGCCAAGGCTATGAATGCCTTGTTTTGTGCATTAGATAAAAACGAGTTTGATCGAGTGTCGATTTGTGAAATGACTTTTGATATTTTGCACAAACTTGAAGTGACTCATGAAGGCACTAGTAAAGTGGATGAGTCAAAAATTAATCTTTTAGTTCATTCTTATGAGTTATTTCGAATGAAACTAAGTGAGACCATTTGAAACATGTACACCCGATTTACGGATGTCGTTAATGGTCTAAAATGACTTGGTAAAGGTTTCTCATATTTTGAACTTATTAATAAAGTTTTAAGATCCCTTCCAAAGAGTTGAGACCCTAAAGTCATGGTCATTCAAGAGGCCAAAGATTTAAATAATTTTTCTTTTGAAGAACTAATTGGGTCACTAATGACCTATGAAATGACATGCAAAGCTCATGAAGAGCTTGAGGACACCCCTCCAAAGAACAGGAAGGATATAACACTGAGAACACAAGAAGACCACTTGAAAGAAAACTCAAGTGATGAGGACTTTGATAAAGACTTAGCACTATTAACAAGAAATTTTAAAAAATTTATAAAAATAAATAAATTCAAAAATGATACTAATAATTAATTTGAACCAAAGAAAGAACAAGTAGTATGCTATGAATGCAAGAAGCCGAGACACTTCAAGAGTGAATGTCCCTAAGCAAAGAGGAGGCAACCAAAAAATAAAGCGCTCAAAGCTACATGGGACGACTCAAGTGCTTTCGAAGAAGAGGAGCCAACCAACACTGAGCAAGTTGCTCACTATGCGCTAATGGCTATTGGAGATGAGGTAACAAGTTCATTAGACACAAATTTAACTTTCGATGAGCTTTCAAATGCCTTTCATGAATTATTCTATGAATGCAGAATTTTGAGTAAAAAGTACAATTCTTTGAAAAAGGAACATGCTTCTCTTATTAGCAATTTTGATAGAGTAAAGATTGAGCATGAAAATAGCTTAGCTCCCTGCACAAAATACCATGATTTAGAAATACTTCAAAAGGAAAACTTGCTACTCAAAGATACCTTGAAGAAATTTGAGGTTGGTAGCAAGTCCTTGAACATGATCCTTGCCAACAATGGCCACGTTCATAGAAAAGGCGGAATTGGATTTTTGAGTAGCTCTTATCAAAATCCAACCACCTTTACTAAAGACCCTACCTTGTATGTATCACCTCACACCAAATGCAACTTTTGTTGCAAACCTAGGCATGTTGCGTACAAATGTCCATTCAAGAAATGTAGTCCACATAAATTGATTTGGGTTCCTAAAAGAACTTAAAATAACTCAATACAACATGATAAACAATTAAGATCGATTTTTGATACACCCAAGGTCAAATAGGTACCTAGAAATCATCATTTTTTATAGAAATGTTTACCTTCACAAGCTAGGAGCAAGAGATGGTACCTTGATAGTGGATGCTCAAGGTATATGACCGAAGATCCATCTCAATCTCTAAGCTCACTAGCATTGACGAAGGATATGTCACCTTCAGAGACAACAACAAGGATAAAATCATTAGCAAAGGAACCATAGGTAACAAATCCAACTTCTTTATTGAAGTTGTATTGTTAGTTGACGGCTTAAAGCATAACCTCTTGAGCATTAGTCAATTATGTGAGAAAGGATATATTGTTAAATTTGAATCTAATACTTGCATTATTGAAAAATCATACAAAAACATATCTATAATTGTACCAAAACAAAATAACATATACACCATTGACATTAATGATCTTTGCAATAAAATACATTTTTCGATTTTGAATGATGATTCTTGGCTTCGGCATAGGAGATTAGGTCATGCTAGCATGAAACTAATCACCTAAATTTTATCTAAAAAACTTGTAAGAGGAATTCCTTATATCAAGTTCGTTAAAGATAATGTGTGTGATGCTTGTCAACTAGGAAAACAAATAAAATGTAGCTTCAAACCTAAAAACCAAATAAGCACCTCTAGACCTTTGCAATCGATCCATATGGACTTGTTCGGACCAATTGCTACATCAAGTCTATGAGGTAGCAAATATGCATTTGTCATCGTGGATGATTATAGTAGATACACATGAACTTATTTTTTGGCATACAAAAGTGAATGCTTTAGGTATTTCTCTAAGTTTTGTAAACTTGTTCAAAATAAAAAGGGTTTTATGATTTTGTCAATTCGAAGTGATCACGGTGGTGAATTTCAAAACCATGATTTCCAAGAATTTTGTGAATCTAATAGATATAACCACAACTTCTCTACTCCAAGAAATCCTCAATAAAATAGAGTAGTAGAAAGAAAAAATAGAAATTTACAAGAAATGGCAAGAACCATGTTCAATGAACATAGCCTACCCAAATATTTTTGGGCCGAAGCCATAAACACGACATGCTATGTCATGAATAGAGTTATAGTAAGACCCTTACTCACCAAAACTCCTTATGAGTTGTGGAACAACAAAAAATCTAATGTTTTATATTTTAAAGTTTTTGGGTGTAAGTGTTTTATCTTGAATGAAAAAGATGCCTTAGGAAAATTTGATGCTAAATTCGATGAAGGAATTTTTCTTGGCTATTCTTCTATTTCCAAAGCATTTCATATCTTTAATAAAAGAACTTTGATTATAGAAGAATCTATTCATGTTGTTCTTAATGAGGTTTTCGAAATTAAGAAAAATGATTTTGATGATGATGTTAATTTTGATGCTTTGAATTTAAATGAAACCCTTTCTCCATCTAGTAACTTGGATGCATCTACTTCCGAAACATCTTTACCCATGGATTGGAAGTATGTAGATGCTCATCCTAAGGAGCTAATCTTAGAAGACACATTTAAAGGGGTTCAAACTCGTTCTTCTCTTAAGAATTTTTATACCAACGCTGCTTTTCTCTCCCAAATTGAACCTAAATGCATTGACGAGGCCATGAAAGATGATTCATGGATCATCGCAATGCAAGATGAGTTAAATCAATTTGAGAGAAATGAGTGGAAGCTTGTTCCTAGGCCAAACGACCATTTAGTTATTGGTACCAAATGGGTCTTTAGAAACAAGCAAGATGAATCTGGTATCGTAGTTAGAAACAAGGCTAGATTAGTGGCCAAAGGTTTCAACTAAGAAGAAGGTATCGATTACGAAGAAACCTTCGCTCTTGTGGCCCGATTAGAAGCCATAAGGATGATCCTTGCCTATGCTAGTAGTAATAATTTTAAGTCATTTCAAATGGATGTTAAAAGTACTTTTCTTAATGGCTTTATTTCTGAAGAAGCTTATGTTGAACAACCTCCCAGATTTGAGAATGATAGTTGTTAGGATCAGGGGTCGGCACAAAGAGGGGGGGTGAATTAGTGCAGCAGAAAAATCACGTCTTCAAAAACTTTCATACGATAAAATATGTTTACATTGAAAACGATTTCGGAAACTTAACTTAAAAGCGTATGGAAGCATAGTGACTAAGTAGTTTGCAGTATGTAAATGGCAACAATAGAAATGCAAATAAGATTTTAGAGTGGTTCGGTCAACATGACCTACATCCACTTTCGGCTTCCTCCTCCGACGAGGTCATCGGCGTCCACTAGAGGTCTTCCTTCAGTAGGCGAAGACAAACAACCTTTTACACCCCTCTTCTCCTTTTCACGAGTTTAGGAGATAACCCTTACAAGCACTCACACTCCTCTTACAGAATTCTAAACTTAGAGTGGAGGAGGGAATTTCTAAAGAGATTGCAGTAGCGTTTTCTCACTTTTGAATACTCTGTGCTTGTGTGCTTTAAACCAGGGATGAGAGGGGTATTTATAGGCTTCAAGTTGATTCAAACTTGGAGCCTAAAAACTTCTCATCTTGGGTTTCCCGGGCACGGGCGGTACCATCGCCCAGTGTTAGACACTATCACTACCCTGGGCGGTACCACTGCCTAATCTGGTGGTACCATCGCCTGGCACCCTGCTAGAGGCGGTACAACTGCCTAGACTAATGGTACCACCGCCTGACATAGTCTCGAAGACTGTGCCACGACGATGAGACTTCTTGGGGCATTGTTTGGGCCTCTCATTGGGCCCAACACAGTCCTTACATGGGCCTAGCTGGCCACTAATTGGGTTAGCCCAAATCCAAACTCAATTACGTGCTAACTATGATTCCTAAGACATATTCTAAGCTAAACAAGTCTTGGTTCTTCCGGCGAGCTTCCGGCGATCTTCCAGCGAACTTCCGATGATCTCTCAGCAATGTTCCGGTAGACTCCCGGTAAGCTCCTGGACTTCACGATGATCTTCTTGGTGAGTTCCGATTAGCTTCTCTGGCAAGCTTTGGGACTTCTCGACTGGTTCTGACAGAACTTCCGACGAACGTCCGAACTCCCAACGAAATCGCATCCTTGACTCCAAGACTTCATTTTGTTTCATGCCTTGCTATCGTAGTTAATCATGCACATGTAAAAATATACTTCGATCTAGACAATTAATATTAAGCATTAATCATATTGTCCAACATGTCATTGGTCTATCGACACTTCATCCGATTCTTCGGCACATCGTCCTCTCTTGCGTTCTATTGCCCAATCGGCCCGTTGACTCCACAACTCCAATATCCTTGGCGCATTATCCGCTCTTCTTTGCCCGATACTCGAATCCATAGCCCGAAGCCTTCTGTTGATACGTCGACCGATCCTTCAGCCTGACGTCCAATCTTCTGATATGTTTTCCTCCGGCATAACATGATTCTTCCTACTTTAATTGTCTAATCCTGATCGAAGCATCCTGCGTCACTCAAAACATAGATTAAATCATAAACAATTATCAATTGGTTTCATCATCAAAATATAAGATTCAACAATCTCCCCCTTTTTGATGATGACAACCAATTGATGACAGAGTTAACCTTTAACTCCCGGAGTTTAAACAAACTCCCCCTATCAATATGCCATATTGACAAAGACTCTTGGATTCAAAAATCCAAGCAAACATGTCATGATTAAAATCATGCATAACATCAATATACTTCTCCCCCTTTGTTATCAACAAAAAGGAGAAGTCCAACTATTCATGTGTTTGGAATACAAGTTTAATACATTGCATCAGAAATCTCCAGTTTTATAATCATGCAAGCTATCGAAAATTTTGAGTTTTGCAAGTTTGTAAATTTTGCTAGATATGCAAGTTCGACATGTTTGTTTTCCAATGTTCAAGCTAGCAAGTGTTTGAAAAAGAAAGCAAGTTTTGCAATATATAAGCTAGCAATAATTTAGAGTTGTGCAAGTTTGCAAATTTGCTTTTCTTTGCGATGTGCAAGATAGCATATTTTTGCATCTTCTTGAGATTTCAAGCTAGCAACTCTTGGTGATGTTCAAGATAGTAGTTTCTTCTCTTTTGAGAAGTGCGATTATTTTTGCTTCCTTTGCAAAAACGCAAGCTAATAAAATGTTACATTATTTTATAATATAGAAGCTAACAATTTGAGATGTTCAAGAAGCAAGTTCTTTCTTCTCTTTTGAGAAGTACAATTTTTGCTTTCTTCTTGAATTGTGTGAGCTAGCATCTTTTATCTCCCCCTTTATTGTTGTCAAAAAGAAGGAAAGACCCCGTTATATTAATTTTCAGATTATGACAAAGATAAGTATCAATCTTATTTATGCAACATTATATATTCAAATTAAAACATGCACAATTTCAAAACCATATATTTCATTTTTCATGCATGATACCGAAAAATAAATCAATCATCATTATGAGCATATCATACATGATACTAAAATATTAAAATTTTTAAGCATCGATCAACATTTTGATCATGATACCAAACATTCATCATTTAAAGCATTAATGATACGTCATTTTGATAACAAATCATAGCATTTCAAATCATGATGGTATTAATTATGTCAAATTATATCCTACCATGCATGATCAAAACTTCTCATCATTTTATCATTGTAAACAAGAAAGAAGAAGGGAAGAACATGATGGTATAAAATATTTCAATCATTTTAAGGCATACAAGCCATAAATACAAAGAAATCATATCATAAAAGATAAGACCACTTGAATACCAAAAGACATGAATCATAAATAATTTCTTTAATAAAATGCAAGAAGTCATGGTGAACGATCTTGATTTACATAAAGTTTCAAAACATAATTATCAAGATCATGAATAGTTTTATAGGTCTCCTCTTTAGTAAATGGTAAAAGTGAACATAGGAGTACAAAGAAAAGATCTTGATTCAAAAAAATCTCAAATAATTTCAAGTGATCAAGATCATGATTTGAATAAAACTCACTCAAATTCAAATCGTCAAATCAAAATCATTTTCAAGAGATTCATAAAAATCAATAAAATAGAGAAAATAATTTTCAAGAACAATACTTTTCTCTTTTAGTTGTTTCAATTTATTTGATTCAATTCATAGAAGCATGCCTTTTTCATTTATGCCAAATGAAAACAAGCATCATCGTTTAAAAAGGAAACTTTCAATACACTATAAATCATCAAGCATAATTTCGAAATGTTAACTTTCAAATCATTACATCAAATCCTCATGCATAATATAAAATCATCAAGCAAGATACAAATAGATTTATTAATCTCCTTTTTTTAAAATCGATAATGTAGAGAAATTTTTATAAAAGAAGGCTTTCCTCTTTTTAGTTTGTTTCATACAACTATGCCTTTGTCCTTTTTATGCCAAATATATATATATATATATATATATATATATATATATATATATATATATATATATATATATATATATATATATATATATCATCAATCATTTAGGATCGAAAAATAAATTTCGTCATAAAAACCATCAAGATCAATAAACCATAAATTACTTGAAAATCATCATGCATAATTTTGAAATTTATTAAGCAAGATCAAAACATGGTTTCAAAATATTTAATATTTTCATTACATAATTACATCATTATGCATCATCGAAATTGATTTCATAAAGCATTTTTCTTTTTAAGTGAATCAACTTTTCATGCTTAGTTTTCCATACAAAAGCTATGCATCATCATTAAGCAGGATATCAAACTTCTTAATATTGTCATTAAGACATCAAACATAGTTTCAGTCAAATTCGGAAATCATCAAGATACACATTATTTATTCTTTAAAAAAAAACATACATATGATCATTATTATATTTAAATCTAACATTTTATTCCATTATAAACATGTAATTTTTATTATCATTTTCATAATTACTAGCATGATCATAATTTTTGTATTTTAATTTTTAAACATGTAATTTTTAAGAAAAATAATTATTCTAACCAAAAAAAATAAATGCATCATGAAAAGCATTATGTAATTTCGAAATAGATTAAGGGAGTTTCGATTACCTGATCGTTGAAAGCCGTTAAGGCGTAGTTTGCCACCTCGCCTTTGTTAATTTTCTCCTTATCTTCGGAGGAGCTCGATTCATCCCAATTTATGTTCTTCTTCTTACGTTCAAAGTAAGTAGTTATGTTCTTTTTATTCTTTAATTTTTGTTTCATTAACATTTTAAATTTCTTTGTGAGTTCAAGTTCATGTTCACCATCACTTGAGCTTATGCTCGAGTGGTCTTCAAATGTTCTCAGTTCAAAATCCTTCTTATTCTTTGGAAGGTGATTCTCAAGTTCTTTACGTGCATTGCACGTCATTTCATAGGTCATTAAAGACCCTAATAGTTCTTTAATCGGAAGGGTATTCAAATTTTTTGATTCTTGAATTGTCGTTACTTTTGAATCCCAACTCTTATTAAAAGAACGCAAAATCTTGTTTACAAGTTCAAAATCTGAAAAACATTTGCCAAGAGCTTTTAAACCATTGATGATATCCATAAAACGGGTGTACATGTCAACAATGATTTCGCTAGGCTTCATACGAAAAAGTTAAAAATATATATTAAAAAATTAACTTTAGAATCCTTAACTTTGCTAGTGCCAAATATCATGAGTGTTTCATGCATTCATATCATCACATGAAAAATATCAAAAAGAATTTTGGTGATGAGATGCATAAATAGTGAACATAAATTTTGAATATCAGGAGACATATTATAATTCTTTTTTAATAACTTAAATAGTGAAAAGAAAGTATCATAATAGACAATCTTGATTTATAAAATAAATTTTCAAGTTACAATTTTCAGAAATCAAGATAAAAATCGTGGTTAGATGAAACTCATCAAAATCATCAAAATCACTTTTAAGATGATCAAATAGATTCATTAAAGTCAATAAGATAGAGAAAAAGAATTTTTTAGGAAAATGCTTTTCTCTTTTTAGTTGTTTCAATTTATGTGATTGATTTTATATTAGCATGCTCAAATATTTGTTCTTATGTTAAAACCATGCATCAATGTTTAGGATCGAAAAATAAATTTCATCATGAAAATCATCAAGATCAATAAACCATAAAAATCATCATGTATAACTTTAAAATCTCATGCATAAAATCGTCAAATCATGGTATCAAAATTTTAATATTTTCATTACAACTTTATGCATCATTAAGTATGCAATCGTCAAGCATGACACTTACACTATTTCATATAAGCATGCCTATTTCATTTATGTCAAATCAAAATATGCATCATTTTTTAAATCGAAAAAATACTTTTATTATCCTGAAAATCGATAATCCGTAAATCACAAAAATCATTATACATTATTTCAAAAGAAAACTCATTAAGCATGATCATTATGCATTACTTCAAATCAAACATGATTTCATTTATTTTCAAAATATTCATCATGATAGGATATTCAAGGCAAAGAAATCATTAAACATAAAGCATATTTATCAATCATGGTTTCATTGAGCATAAGGTATTTTCAACCAAAATCATTTTGTTATTTGTTGTAGTCATGCATTTTTCTTTCTAGGTGAATCTATCTTTTCATGCTTAGTTTTTCATACAAAAGCCATGCATCATCATTAAGCATGATATTAAACTTTTTAATATTTTTATTAAGACATCAAGCATGGTTTCAATTAAAATCGGAAATCATCAAGATACACATTTTTTTCTTTTTAAGAAAAAAATACATATGATCATTAGATTTAAATCTAACATTTTATTCCATTAACATAAAACTTATAATTTTCATTATTATTTTTAAAATTATGATCATGATCATTTTTTTATTTTTTTTATTTTTTTAAACATGCAATTTTCAAGAAAAATAATTATTCTATAAAAAATTAGAAAACATCAAGTAATTTCAAAATAAATTAAGGGGGTTTCAATTACCTCATCATTGAAAGCGGTTAAGGCGTAGTTTGCCACCTTGCCTTTTTTTATTTTCTCCTTGTCTTCGGAGGAGCTCAATTCATCCCAATTTTTATTCTTCTTCTTGCGTTCAAAGCAAGTAGTTCCATTCTTTTTACTTTCTAATTTTTATTTCATTTGTAGTTTAAGTTCACCATCACTTGAGCTTATGCTCAAGTGGTCTTCAAATGTTCTATGTCTCAAATCCTTCCTATTCTTTAGAAGGTTGTTCTCGAGTTCTCTTTTTGTTACATTGTTCATTTCGTAGGTCATTAGAGACCCAATAAATTCTTCAAGAGGAAATGTTTTAAGGTCCTTGGTCTCTTAAATGACCGTAACTTTTGGATCCCAACTCTTTTGAAGGGATCTTAAAATTTTAGTTACTAGTTCAAGGTTAGAAAAACCTTTACCAAGAACTTTGAGTCCATTGATGACATCCATGGAACGGGTGTACATGTCTCCGATGGACTCACTTGGTTTCATCCGGAAAAGTTCGTAAGAATGCACAAGAATGTTGATTTTGGACTCTTTCACTCGGCTAGTGCCTTCATGGGTGACCTGAAGAGTTCTCCAAATTTTAAAAGCTGAATCACAAATCGAAACACGATTAAATTCATTTTTGTTAAGTGCACAAAACAAGGCATTCATAGCCTTTGCATTTAAAGCAAAAACCTTCTTCTTCGATTCATCTCATTCGCTCATCAGAAGAGAAGATTTTTGAAATCTATTTTTGACAATATTCCAAAGCTCAAAATCCATGGAAATAAGGAAGATCATCATACGAGTCTTTCAATACGTGTAATTCGACCCATTAAACATAGGCGGACGTGTAATAGAGTGACCCTCTTGCATGCCGGAGTAATCTATCTCTCTTGGGTATTAAACCAAATTTGAAAGTGAGCCTTGCTCTGATACCAATTGTTAGGATCGGAGTGGCACTAGGGGGGGGGGGGGGTGAATTAGTGTAGCGGATTAAAACTTGTAAGTTTGAAATCCATTTCATAAATATTAGAGATTTCGATTCGATGAAGGATGACTTAGCTAAAATAGCTCAAGTAAATGTAGTCAAGAGTAGGGAGATAAAACCTGAACGATTTGCAACTAAGTAGAGAAATGATTCAGAACATTAAACACTCACACAATCAAGGAATACCACGATATATAGTGGTTCAGTCAAATGACCTACATCCACTTTCGAAGCCTTCTTCGATGAGGCTCCCAACTTCCACTAGCAAATCACTTTGAAGGGGAAGGATCAAATACCCCTCTTATAACCTTCATACAAGTGGTTCTCACTCTTATAGATTTTTCAAAGAGAAAGAGAGAGGTGAACACTTAAGCTATTGAAAACAAGACTTTGCTAGAGCTTTTTCTCACTTTCTAACTTGTCAAAAAGGTGTTTTCTCTGCCAAGAATTGAGGGGTATTTATAGGCCCCAAGAGGATTCAAATTTGGGCTCCAAATTTGAATTGCTTTTGGGTTTCCTGGTGCTGGCAGTGCCACCAGTCCAAACTGGTGGCCCAAACTTGGCCCAAACCACTAGTTGGGCTCCAAACTTGGCCCAAACCAGTCCAAACTCGAGCCCAATTGGGCCCTAACCGGGTTATAGGATTAACCCTTAATCCTAACCCAAATTATATGCAAACTACGAAATTAAGACATAGCCCTAAGCAAATTTTTAACTGGCAACTTTGAGTTTCCTTCTAGCGAGCTTTCCGGCGGACTTCCGATACACCCTCGGAACTTCCGGCGGACTTCCGATACACCCTCGGATTTCTTCCGGCGGACTCCCAACAGGCTTCCGGTCTTGTGGCGAGTTTAACGAGTCTTTGGCAAGTATCCGAATCTTCTCTGTGATCTCCGCGAACCTCCGACGATCTTTCCGGCAGACTTCCGAAAACTTCGGCAAGTCTCCGATTCTTTCTCGATTGGTTCCGGCAGCACTTCCAATGATTCTTTGGACTTTCAGCAGACTCTCGAACACCCATCGAACTTGACTCCGGTAAACTTGCTTTATGTCTTCAAGCTATCGTAGTTAATCCTACATATGTAAAACACACTCCGATCTAGACAATTAATCCTAAGCATCTAATCAAGTTGTCCGGCATGTCATTGGTCCCTCGACGCTTCATTCGATTCTTCAGCGCATCGTCCTCTCTTGTGGCCTATTGCCCAATCGGCCAGTTGACTCCGCAACTCCGATATCCTTGGCACAATCTCTGCTCTTCTTAGCCCGATGCCTGAATCCACGACCTGAAGCCTTCTATCAATATGCTGACTGATCCATTGGCCCAATGTCCAATCTTCTGACATGTTCCTCTTGCACAATATGATTTTCCTGCTTTAATTGTCTCATCCTGATCAAAGCATTCTGCATCACTCAAAACATAGATTAAAACATAAACACATATTGATTAGTTTCATCATCAAAATATATGATTCAATAAGCATAGCATACATGATAGAACTTATCACTAAGGCATAAGGTATTCTATCCATGTCAGCCCTTTGTTCAAAAGTCTTTAGGGACATACTCCTAGAAAGTGATATCTCATGTGTCATCGGTCTAAGACCTCTCTTGAAATTTTTCATGCCAAACCTTTTGGCAATGGTGCCTATATACTTAGACTAGGATAAGCTAAGCATTCTCTTAGATCAATCTCTATAGATCCGAATCCCCAAGATATAGGATGCTTCCTCTAAGTCCTTCATGGAGAAATGTCTAGATAGCCAAGCCTTTACTGTAGAGAGCATTCCTACTATTGAATCCTAGATTTTGATAATAAAATCAATTAATGAGTTTATGCTATAATTAGTATTTAAGAAAAGTGATGCAGGATTAACTTCGAACATGAAAAGGCAAATCGATTAAAGTAGGAGAATCAAACATTGGGCTAGAGTCTAAGATTACATATCGGGGTGGAAGGATCGAACATTGCACCAAGATTGGATGTTGCGGGAGTCAACATGCCAATGGATTGTGCAATACGTCGAAGGAAAGCACAACGCATCAGGAGTTCGGATGAACCAATGATATGTCAGATATCATAGTATTCATGTTGGGTGATCGATTATGTCTTGATCATTATAGTTTAGGTTTTAATTGAGTTGATTTTGAGTGTAACCATGTCAACTCAATTAGAGGCTCATTGGGCCTGAATCAAGATTAAATTCAGCATATCAGAAGGCCTATTCAATGACTTGCAATTGAGTCAAGTGGTGCCACCACCAGACCATACGGTGGAACCCCCTATAAGTTAGAAAGTATAAAGTGTACATTTTCAGAAGACCCGATGGTGGTACTGCCTAGATTGGCGATGGTACGGCCTAAACTGATGGTGGTATCGCCTAGATTGATGGTGGTATTACCCAGACTAGCTGTAGTAATACCAAAACACAGTCTTTGAGACTATGTTAAGTGGTGGTACTGTCCAAACTGATGGTGGTACCACTAATGCTCAGTGCTATAGGTGGTGATACCACCCAACACTGGTGGTAATACCGTTAGTACCCCAAAAACCTAGGGATGAGAATTTTTGGCTCTATTTTTTGAGTCATTTGGGGCCTATAAATACCCCACTCATTCTTACTTGAGAGAGCAAGAAAAGAGCATAAAAAACTTATGATTCTAAGTGTGCAAACTGTTGGGAAATCTTGGGGGCGACATCATATGCGCAGTGGAAGAACAAGAAAACAAAATCCCTAATTCCCAAAGAAATGTTCGTCGTCGTGCAAAGATTGGTGCGCAAAATCCGTGAAACATAAAACTGCGTATAGAGTAGATTGTGTTACCTAGGGAGATCATATATCCTTGTTTCCTTGCAGATCCTTAGGAGAGGGTGAAGGAGGTCAAGCGTCCTCCTCTCTAGTGATGATCCACACAGCAGGGCTGCGACGACACTCCTCAAAACTCCAAGCCTGCTCTGAGGTGGAGAGGGAGAGGAGAATTGGAAAGGCAAACAAAGGCTCTAGCCTATGAGGCTCTAAATCCCTCCTATTTATAGAGGCCCCCTATCAAACCCTAATGGATCCTCCCCTAGTGGGTATTGGATTTGCATCCAATAAGATAAGGGCTCCGTCGGATATCTCATATCTGAATCTCTACTCATCGCAATGCCTACCATATGTGTGTGACCCTCTAGGCCCAATATCGAGCTGGTCGTGAGTCATACCTATCAGAACTCCTTCTAACTCAGTGAATTATTATCTCTGTAATAATTCACTTGACTCATCGACTACGGACGTACTAGGCCACTACGCCGTAGTCCCTAGACGATATAGGGGATTCCAATCCATTGGACCTATCTGTCCTCAGTTACCGTGTACCTATAGTCCCTCATCCAACTAATATCCCAGAGACCGTATATCGAGTATGGTGCTCTCAGACCCATACGGTTTCTACTCGAGTCTCGCTCTAATCGGATTCTCCCAGAGAACTCTTTTTCTCTCAACCCGTATGACCCTGGCCAAGGATTTGTCTGAGCAAGAACACATGGGATATTCCTCTCATGATGTCGAGAGTGGATGATCCTCTATCGACACACAATAGCCCTCGTAAGGTCGACTACCGCTCCCAATGACCAACTACACTAGATCTGGGACAGCCAAACCTAAAAGTCTGGTATCAAAGAGTGGAGCACTCATACAAGACATCCTTGGTGTTTCAAGTCTAAGGACCAGATACACCACTAGGACTACGGAATCGCTGTCTGACAATAAGGCATCATCAACCATCCAGCATTCCGTAAGCGGATCAATCAGTGAACTCATTCTCCAATGAGCACCTGTACTGTATCCTTAATGTCCCTACACGAGCAGCTATGAGACCAACTGCATCAATCATATGAACGGGTATACAGCACACCAGTCTGTCCGGTTATCACAATGTCCCTCTCGAGTAACCTCTGACCGGGATTATTTAGGATCTGTGTTTAAAGGTGAATCGATCTCATTATTGTGAACTCATCACGATCTGATTCCCATTGCACAAATCCAAGGACATCACAATATATATATATGCACATATGCAATAGTTATAAAGTGATATACGCCAAAATATAATAAGCAAAAAGATTCTGTATCAAGTCACACGTGCCATCACTCACATGATTGGCTTGTTGGGCACCTATGACTAGCACAAACTCTATTGAAAGTCTTGAGTTCCTTCCTCCATAATCTTCTAATTCATTCTAAGGGAGTTGTGAGGACTACTTATAAAAAGAGTTGTAAAGGTTCTATCCTAAACTCGTAAAACAGAGAAAAAAGTTATAACAAGGGTGGTTGATCTTCGTCCACTGAAAGAAGATCGTTAGTGAAAGCCGGTGGCCTTGACGGAGGAGGAATCAGGAGTGGACGTAGGTCACAATGACCGAACCACTATAAATCTGGTATGCATTTCTTTTGTGCTTTTCATTCTTATTGCTTACTAATTTAGTTACTCACTACTTTTTCTCATATTTCCAAGTTAAACATTTTTGAATCGTTTTAACTTTTTGAAAGTAATAATTTACACCCCCTCCCACCCCCCCCTAACCCCCCCAGTGTCTTTATGATCCTAACAATTAGTATCAAAGCCCGGTTCTCTCATTTGGTTTAACACTAAGATAGATTAAAGGGCTTTTTCTAGCAATCAAGAGGGTCATTCTATCACTCGTCCTCCTATGTTCAATAGAATATACTATACATATTGAAAAATACGAATGCGGATTTTTTTTATTTATATGGAGTTTGATTTATAGAATATCGTTGAATGTGATTTTCAAAAATCCTCTAGACCTATAAATAAATGGAATGATCTAGAGAAGAAAATGTTTTCCTTAAATGCTAAAGTTATGAACGCTTTGTTTTGTGCTTAGACAAGAATGAGTTTTATCGTGTTTCTATATGTGAAATTGCATATGATATTTAGCATACACTTAAATTTATACATGAAGGCACAAGTAGTGTTAAAAAATATAAGATTAATCTCTTGGTGCATAGTTATAAATTATTTAAAATGAAGCCAAGTGAAATCATTGGTGATATATATACCCGTTTTACGGATGTAGTCAATGGTTTGAAAGCTCTTAGTAAAAGTTATACTATTCTTGAACTTGTTAATAAAATTTTATGATCTCTCCTAAAAAATTAGGATCCGAAGGTAATTGTCATTCAAGAAGTAAAGGACTTGAACTATTTTCCTCTTGAAGAACTCATAGGATCATTAATGACCTATAAAATTACTTGTAAGGCACATGATGAACATGAGAGCAACCTTCCAAAGAATAAGAAGGATATGATACTTAGAACCAAAGAAGATCACTCGAGTGAAAACTCAAGTGATGATGATGACTTGGCACTCCTTACAAGAAAATTTAAAAAATTCAGAAAAAAGAACAAAACAAATCTTATAAAACAAGATTCTAAAAACAAAAATGAACTAACAAATGACATAATTTAAAAAATTTAAAAAAAAAGAAACAAAACAAATCTTATAAAATAAGACTCTAAAAATAAATTTGAACTAAAAAATGACACAATCATATGCTATGAATGCAAGAAGCCGGGGCACATCAAAAGTGAGTGTCCACAACTGAAGAAGGAGATGATAGCACAAAAGAAGAAGAAATCACTCAAGCTGACTTGAGACAAATCAAGTATATTAGAAGATAAAGAGCAAATCAATGAAGATGAGGTGGCGAGCTATGCTTTGATGGCTCTCAACGATGAGGTATGTGACTCAACTGAAACCCCTTTATCTTATGACGAATTATTTAATATATTTCATGATTTATATGATGAATTTAAATTAGTTGATAAGAAATATAAATTATAAAAAAAAGATAATACTCTCTCTCTAGTAAATTAAAAAAATTAAAAAATGAGTATGACAATTACCTATTAACTTCTTGTACTAAATGTGCAAAGTTAGACTCAATCAAAAAGAAAAATATATTATTTTAATAAATATTAAAATATTTTAAGATTAAAAATAAATCATTAAACATGATTCTTGCTAATAAAGGTCGTGTACATAGAAAGAAGGAATCGGATTTGTGAGCAATAACACTCAACAAAAGCTAACTATGTTTGTTAAAGGACTCACATTACATATTTCCTCTAAAGTTAAATGTAATTTTTTTGGTAGATGTGATCATTATGCTTATAAATATTCATAAAAAAAATAGCTCATATAAATTAGTTATGGTTCCTAAAGGAACCATAAGTAACTTAATGCCAATAGTCAAGATTGGTAGATCTAATTATGAAGGACCCAAAGTTAAATGGGTACCTAAAGCAAACCCCATAATAAAATGGATTTGTTGAGAGAAAAAATAGGAGTTTATAAGAGAAGGCAAGAACCATGCTTAATGAACATAGCCTACCTAAATATTTTTGGGTCGAAGCCGTTAACACGACATGCTATATCATGAATATGGTTCACATTAGACCACTACTATCTAAAACTCTTTATGAATTGTGGAACAATAAAAAAATCTAATATTTTATATTTTAAAGTTTTTGGTTTTAAATGTTTTATTATAAATAAAAAGAATGTCTTAGTAAAATTTGATGCAAAATTTGATGATGGCAATTTTCTTAGATATTCTTTTATTTCTAAAATTTATCTAGTTTTCAATAAAAAAAACCCTATATCCATATTGTTTTTAATGAGTCTCCCGAATTTAAGAAAAATAATTTTGATGATGATTTTGATTTTGATACTTTGAATTTGAATAAGAATTCTCCTCTCCCAAGCCACTTATATGTATTTACTTCCAAAGAATACTTATCCAAGGAATGAAAGTTTGTAGATGCTCATCATAAGGAGTTAATCATTGGAGATACATCAAAAGGTATTCAAACTCATTCTTCATTTAAAAATTTTTGTGCTAATGCTGCCTTTTTATCTAAAATTAAACATAAATGTATTGACAATGCTCTAAAAGATGACTTATGCATTTTTACAATACATGAAGAGTTAAATCAATTTGACAGAAATAAGATGTGGATGCTTATTCCTAGACTTAGTGATCATCTTATAATTGACACTAAATGGGTCTTTAAGAATAAGGAAGATGAACTTGGTATCGTGGTTCGAAACAAGACTAGATTAGTGGCCAAAGGTTTTAACCAAAAAGAAGGTATTGATTGTGAAGAAACCTTCGCTCTTATGGCAAGACTTGAAGTCATAAGGATACTCCTTGCCTATGCATGTTGTAATAATTTTAAGTTATTTCAAATGGATATCCAAAGTGCTTTTCTTAATGACTTATTTTCGAAGAAGTTTATGTTGACCAACCACCCAGATTTGAGAATGTTCTTTTTCTATATCTTTTTTTAAGATATCTAAGGCTCTCTATGGGTTGAAGTAAACCCCAAGGGCTTGGTATGATAGACTAGCTTATTTCTTATTAAGAATTATTTTTTTAAATACATGGTCGATACCATATTATTTATTTAATATTTTAAAAATAATCTTCTTATTGTTCAAATTTATATTGATGATATTATTTGTGGTTCTACAAATGAATCTTTGTGTGAATCTTTTGTCAAAAATATGAGCAAAGAATTCGAAATGAGTTTAATTGGTGAATTAATATTTTTCTTAGGATTACAAATTAAGCAACTAAGCGATAAAATTTTTGTTAGTTAAACTAAGTATACTTTAGATCTATTAAAACAATTATATATGGATAGTGCTAAGGCCATTAACACACCAATGAGCACTTCTACAAAATTAGATATGAACAATGAAGGAGAATACTTTGATCAAAAGACTTATAGAGGTATGAAAGGTAGTTTATTATACCTCACAACAACTAGACCTGATATTATATTTAGTATTAGACTTTTTACTAGATTTCAATTGAATCCTAAACAATCTCATCATAAAGCAGTTAAAAGGATTTTTAGATACGTAAAAGAAACTCTTAATCTAGGATTATGGTATACAAAATTTAAAAATTTTGATTTGATTGCTTATGCTGATGCTGACTTTACTAGATGTAGAATAGCTAGAAAAAAATATTTGGAACATGTCAACTCCTAGGTTACGCACTTTTTCTTGATCTTCCAAGAAATAAAATTCTATTGCACTATCTATAGCCAAGGTTGAATATGTAGCAGTAGATGCATATTGTGCACAAGTAATATGGATGAAAAACACCTTAGAAGATTATGAACTTTATTTAAAAAATATCCCTATAAAATACGATAATACTAGTACAATTTATTTAACAAAGAATCTCATTCAACACTTTAGAACTAAACACATTGATATTAAACATCACTTTATTAGAGATCATGTTAATAATCATGATATATCTCTAGATTTTATTGATACAAAATATTAATTAGCAGATATTTTTACTAAACCATTGAATGAGGATTAGAAGAGAATTAGACATGTTGAATCTTTCAAACATATGAATTCTTCTTATATATTTTTATGGATCATTATCATAATTTTTTGATTTTCATAACTTAAAATTTCTTTTAAATCAAGATAGTTTACTATGATTCTTTCTTTTTTCCATTTACAAAACAAGAAGTTTGTTAAAATAAATATTAATTTTTAGGTATTCGTGACTTGATCGTTTATGATTTAAATTTATTTTTGATATTATGATTTGAACATTGATGTAAATTTTCCACCATTGTATCCTTCCCTTCTTTGTTTTTTTTATAATGACAAAGGGGAGAAAGAGAAGTGCTAGCTTGCACATCTCAAGAGAATAAAAATTGCTAGCTTGCACATCTGAAAGAGAAACAAAAACTTGCTAACTTACTAACTTGCATGTTCCAAAAACTTACTAGTGCTACTCATAAGTGCCCTACAAGCCAATCATGTGAGTGATGGCATATGTGATATGATATGCACTCTTTTTACTTATTATTATTCTGACATTTTATCACTTTATATTGCTTATTATTATTGTGACATGACTAGTGTCCCCACATGAGCAGCTATAAGACTAGCCACCTCCATTATATAGATATGTGTACAATGCACCAATCTATCCGGTCATCTCGTTGTCTCTCTCGAGTGACCTATAATCGGGATTATTGATGGTCTATATTTAAAAGTGAATTAATTTTATTATCATGATCTCATCACGATCCAATTCTCATTGCATAGATTCATGAATATCACAATACATGCAATAGATAATATAAAGTGAAAAAAATATCAAATAAATAATAAGCAAAAAGAGTACGTATCATGTCACACGTGTCATCACTCACGTGATTGACTTACAGGACACCTATGACTAGCTGTTGCCATCTCCTATTCTCCTCCCTCCCTCTCTTCATCAGCCGACAACTCTATTTGGGGCGTGTGGATAACAAGAAAGGTCAGCCCCCTCTTGATCTTAGTATAGTCTTGTGGTGTGAAAAGGAGATGAAAGATCATGCTGTAAAAGAGGAGCATCGTCATGCTATCTGCTATATAGATCACTACTAGAGAGGAGGATATCTGACTTCTTTCATCCATGCATCTGAATCTTTATTTTCAAGGATATATAATCTCCCATAGGTAAATCATCTCACACATGCTACATAGTTTTTGATTTTATAATTTTTCATGCTATGTAGGTAAATAATCTCCCCTATGACTAGTAGTTACCATCTCCTATTCTCCTCCCTCCCTCTCCTCGTCAGCCGACAACTCTATTTGGGGTGTGTGGACAACAAGAAAGGTTGGCCCCTTCTTGATCTTAGTATAGTCTTGTGGTGTGAAAAGGAGATGAAAGATCATGCTATAAAAGAGGAGCATCATCATGCCATCTGCTATATAGATCACTGCCAGAGAGGAGGACATCTGACTTCTTTCATCCATGCATCTGAATCTTTATTTTCAAGGATATATAATCTCCCCTAGGTAAATCATCTTACACATGCTACGTAGTTTTTGAGTTTATAATTTTTCATGCATTAATCTTCGCATGATGATCTGATATTGAATTTGGGGAACCTATTTTATTTTTTGTTCTTCTGTTGTGCATGTTATGTTACCCAAGGTTTCCCAATACCTTCTAGCCCTTATTATTTGAAGGGTACCATGGACTTTAAAACCTCTTAGAGTGGCTAGTTAGTAGTTGTCGTTCCCTTTGCATAACCAAAAATAAAAAGCAAAAAGCTTGTGGGACAAAGGGGATACCATCATGCTTGCATTCCCCGGTGAACATGACTAAATAACACTAGGAGTTGGGAGCCATTTGGAACTGAGATATTCCCCACCAGTCAAGACAAGATACTTTCACATGATGAAGTGGAAGACAATGTCCCACTTCAAGGGCATCATGGGACCAAGACAAATACCCCGATGCCGAACTATACGAACACTGGCCAAGATGAGGACCTACAACTCAAAATCAGTCGAGATAGAGTATTTGATTCACAAGTATTGTAGGAGCAAAATGCCCACTACCAATCATAGAAATGTAGTCTTCCACTCCACCATGAAGTCACCTTCCATGACCAAAACAAAGCACCTCCTCATGATTATTTTGACAAGGCACTTGATCAAGCACACCCAACTCAGGTACAAGGCAAAGAATGCTCAAAGCACATAAAAACTAAGAAGACTGTTGAATCTCGGATTTTGATGATAAAATCAATTGATGGGTTAATTGGTTTAATCCATGTTATTGAGTTAAGTGTGCAGGAGTAACTACGATAACCAGAAAATACAAAGCAAGTATACCGGAGTCAAGTTCGATGGACGTTTAAGAGTCCGAAGAATCGTCGGAGATGCTGTCGGAACCAACCGAGAAGAAATCGGGAACCTGTCGAAATTTTCGGAAGTTCATCGAAGAGATCGTCGGAGGTTCACGGAGATCACCGAGAAGGCTCGGCTACACGTTAAAGTCATCACAAGTTCGGGAGCTTGCTGGGAGTCCGTCGGAAGAAGTTCGTCGGAAAGCTCGCCGGAACAAGACTCGACGTTCGCGGTTGAAAACTTGCTTAGGATGTGTTTTGTTATGTAGTTCACTTGTAATTAGGATTAGGATTAAGAGATAATCCTATATCCTGGTTAGGGGCCAACTGAGCCCAAAATTAGACTTGGTTTGGGCTAAATTTGAAGCCCAACAGTGAACCGAAGGGTTTGGCGGTGGCACCGCCCAGCACCCGAGAGCTGGGCGGTGGCACCGCCCAGCACTGTTAATGTCTGACAGTGATAGGCGGTGGCACCGCCAGCATCGGGAACCCAAAGAGAATTCAAATTTTGGAGCCCAAATTTGAATCCTCTTGAGGCCTATAAATACCCCTCAAATCTCAACTGAGATTACAACTTTTTGAGCAGCAATTGTTTGAGAGAAAGGCCTTAGAAAAGTCTTAGCTAGTCTTGTTTTCAATTTGCTAGTGTTCACCTCCTTCTTTCTTGCTGAAAATCTGTAAGAGAGTGAACCTCTTGTAAAAAGTTGTAAGAGGGGTATTCACCCTTCCCTTTCAAGAGATTTGCTAGTAGAAGGTGGGAGCCTCATCGAAGAGGGGCCTCGCAAGTGGATGTAGGTCACTTGACTGAACCACTTTAAAAATGGCGTAATCTTTGGTTTGCATGTCATTACTGCTATTTACATTACTGCAAACCTTCTTACTTGCTTTATTTCCTCATTACATTTGCTGCACAACTTTGCGAATACGCTTTCAAGTTAAGCACTTCCGATTCCGATTTTTATCGTACGAAAGATTTGTCGAAACCAACGTTTTAAGCCGCTGCACTAATTCACCCCCCCTCTTAGTGCCGCTCCGATCCTAACAATTGGTATCAGAGCTAGGCTCACTCTCATATTTGGTTTAATACCCAAGAGAGATGGCTTACTCCGGCATGCATGAGGGTCATTCTATCACATGTCCACCCTTGTTTAATGGGTCGGATTATACTTATTGGAAGACTCGGATGAGGATCTTCCTCATTTCTATGGATTTCGAGCTTTGGACTATTGTTCAAAACGGATTTCAAAAATCTTCTCTTACGATGAGCGAATGGAATGAATCGGAGAAGAAGGTTTTTGCTTTAAATTCAAAGGCTATGAATGCCTTATTTTGTGCACTATACAAAAATGAATTTAATCGTGTTTCAATTTGTGATTCGGCTTTTGATATTTGGAGAACTCTTAAGGTCACTCATGAAGGCACTAGCCGAGTGAAAGAGTCCAAAATCAACATCCTTGTGCACTCTTACGAACTTTTCCGAATGAAACCAAGTGAGTCCATCGGAGACATGTACACCCAGTTTACGGATGTCATCAATGGACTCAAAGCTCTTGGTAAAGATTTTACTAACTTTGAACTAGTAACTAAAATCTTAAGATCCCTCCCTAAAAGTTGGGATCCAAAAGTTACGGCTATTCAAGAGGCCAAAGACCTTAAAACATTCCCTCTTGAAGAACTCATTGGGTCTTTAATGACCTACGAAATGACATGTCAAGCTCATGACGAGCTCGAGAACCCCCTTCCAAAGAATAGGAAGGATATGGCACTCAAATTATAAGAATACCACTTGAAAGGAACATCAAGTGATGAGGACAGTAACAATGACATTGCACTTTTGACTCAATAATTTAAAAAATATTTAAGAAAGAATAAATTTAAAAATAATACAAAAAATAAATTTGAACAAAAGAAGGACCAAGTGATTTGCTATGAATGCAAAAAACCGGGACACTAAAAGAACGATTGTCCTCAAGCCAAAAAGAGAACATCAAAGAAGAAGGCGCTCAAGGCAACATGGGATGATTCAAGCGCGTCCGAAGAAGAGGAGTCCAACACCGAGCAAGTTGCTCATTACGCCCTAATGGCCATCGGAGATGAGGTAACAGATTTAATTGATATAGATTTACCTTATCATGAATTGTTAAATGCTTTCCATGAGTTATTTGATGAATGTAAGACAATTAGTAGAAAATATAAATTGCTAAAAAAGGAGAATGATAGTCTCACTTGTGATATCGATAAATTAAAAACTGAATATCATGATAGTTTAGCTCAATGTATAAAATGCCATGATCTAGAATCTCTCCAAAAGGAGAACTTGCTACTTAAGGACACCTTGAAGAAATTCGAGGTTGGTAGCACATCTTTGAACATGATCCTTACAAATAAGGGTCACGTTCCTAAAAGAAGTGGAATCGGATTTGTGAGAAGTCCTCACCAAAATCCAACCACCTTCATTAAAGACCCCGTCTTACATGTTCGGCACCAAAGCAATTGCAACTTTTGTTGCAAATATGGATATAAAACTTATAAATGTCCATTCAAGAAAATTAGTCCGAACAAACTAATTTGGATTCCTAAAGGAACCATGATCAATTCTATGCAATATGATGAACAAGTTTTTAAGGCACCCAAAAGAAAATGGGTACCTAAAAATAATCCCTTCTTGTAGAAACATACACCATCACAAGCTAGGAGCAAGAGATGGTATCTAGATAGTGGATGCTCAAGACATATGACTGGAGATCCATCTCATTGCTCTATGCTCACTAGCAACGAAGAAGGGTATGTCACCTTCGGAGACAACAACCAAGGCAAAATCATTAGCAAGGGAACCATAGGTAACAAATTAAAATTTTCTATTGATGATGTCTTACTAGTTGATGGATTGAAACATAATCTCTTGAGTGTTAGTCAATTATGCGATAAAGGTTATATCGTTTGATTTGAATCAAATGTGTGTATTATTGAAAAACCAAACCATAACATAACTATGATTGCATTAAAACAAAATAATGTCTACACCATCAATCTTGATGAACTAAGTAATGAAATGTGCTTCTCCGCTTTAAATGATGATGCTTGGCTTTGGCATAGGAGACTAGGCCATGCAAGCATGAAACTAATATCTAAGATCTCATCTAAAGATTTAGTGCGAGGAATTCCAAATATAAAGTTTATCAAGGACAAAGTATGCGATGCATTTCAACTAGGTAAACAAATAAAAACTAGTTTCAAACCAAAAACTCAAATTAGCACCACTAGACCTTTACAATTGATTCATTTGGATTTATTTGGACCAATTGACACGACAAGTCTAGGGGGAAGCAAATATGTGTTTGTAATTGTAGATGACTATACTAGATACACTTGGACCTATTTCTTAGCTCACAAAAGTGATTGCTTCAAGTGTTTCTCTAAATTTTGTAAACTCACTCAAAACGAAAAAGGTTTCATGATTTCATCAATTCGGAGTGATCACGGTGGCGAATTTCAAAACCGTGACTTTCAAAATTTTTGTGAGGTTAATGGATACAATCACAACTTCTCCACTCCGAGGAATCCCCAACAAAATGGAGTAGTTGAAAGAAAAAATAGAAACTTACAAGAAATGGCAAGAACTATGTTAAATGAACATAGTTTACCTAAGTATTTTTGGGCCGAAGCCATAAATACGGCTTGCTACATCATGAATAGAGTCCTAATAAGGCCATCCTTATCAAAAACTCCCTATGAATTATAGAATAACAAAAAACCAAATATTTCCTATTTTAAAGTTTTCGGTTGTAAATGCTTTATTTTGAATGAAAGGGATGCCTTCGGAAAATTTGATGCTAAATCTGATGAAGGCATCTTTCTTGGTTACTCTTTCTTTTCTAAGGTTTTTCGGGTTTTTAACAAAAAAACGTTAGTAATAGAAGAGTCTATTCATGTAGTTTTTAATAAAATTTCTAATTTAAAGAAAAATGATTTTGATGATGATCTTGGTTTTGATAATTTGAATTTAAATGAACCCCCTCCTCAAAATAGCAACTTGGATGCACCTTCTTCCGAAATTTTCTTACCCAAGGAATGGAAGTATATAGATGCTCATCCAAAGGAGCTAATTATAGGAGATACATCAAAAGGGGTTCAAACTCGTTCCTCTTTCAAGAATTTTTGTGCTAACGCCGCCTTCCTTTCTAAAATCGAACCTAAATGCATTGACAAGGCCATAAAAGATGATTTTTGGGTTATTACAATGCAAGAGGAATTGAATCAATTTGTGAGGAATAAGGTATGGAAGCTTGTTCCTAGACTTAGTGACCATTTAGTCATTGGTACTAAATGGGTCTTTAGAAACAAGCAAGACGAAAATGGTATCGTGGTTAGAAACAAGGCTAGATTAGTGGCCAAAGGTTTCAACTAAGAAGAAGGTATCGATTACGAAGAAACCTTCGCTCCCGTGGCTCGATTAGAAGCCATAAGGATGCTCCTTGCCTATGCTAGTAGTAATAATTTTAAACTATTTCAAATGGATGTCAAAAGTGCTTTATTGAATGGTTTTATTTCCAAAGAAGTATATGTCGAACAACCTCCCGGATTTGAAAATTCTCTTCTTCCTAACCATGTATTCAAATTGACTAAGGCCCTCTATGGCTTGAAACAAGCTCCTAGAGCTTGGTATGAAAGGCTTAGTTCCTTTCTTATTTTAAATAATTTTACTAAAGGCAAGATTGATACTGCATTGTTTATTAAACATTTTGAAAATAATTTTCTTATTGTGCAAATTTATGTTGAAGATATTATTTTTGGCTCTTCGGATGAATCACTATGTGAATCATTTGCCAAATGTATGAGTCATGAATTTGAAATGAGTTTAATGGGTGAATTAACTTTCTTTTTGGGATTACAAATCAAACAACTTAGTGATGGTATATTTCTTAACCAATCTAAATATACATTAGAATTGTTAAAACGATTTAACATGGATAATTCAAAAGCAATAAACACCCCTATGAGTACTGCGACTAAGTTAGATATGGATGAAAATAGTGAAAATTTCGATAAAAAAACATATAGGGGAATGATAGGTAGTCTACTTTACCTCACCGCGACTAGACCGGATATTATGTTTAGTGTAAGACTTTGCACTAGGTTTCAATCAAATCCTAAATTATCTCATCTTAAAAGTGTTAAAAGAATATTTAGGTATCTTAAAGGAACTCGAAATCTAGGACTGTGGTATCCAAAATCTGAAAATTTTGATTTAATAGCTTATGCATATGTCGATTTTGGCGGATGCAGGATAGATAGAAAAAGTACATCTGGAACATGCCAATTTTTAGGACATGCACTTGTTTCTTGGACTTCCAAGAAACAAAATTCAGTTGCACTATCTACGGCGGAAGCCGAATACATTGCTGCAAGTGCATGCTGTGCACAAGTTGTTTGGATGAAAAATACATTAGAAGACTATGGAATTCACTTTAAAAACATTCCCATAAAATGTGATAATACTAGTGTCATATGTCTTACAAAAAATCCAATTCAGCACTCTAGAACTAAGCACATCGACGTTAGGCATCATTTCATACGCGATCATGTCCTTAACAATGATGTTGTTCTAGAATTCATTGACACAAAGCATCAATTAGCAGATATATTTACAAAAGCTTTGAATGAAGACCAATTTGAATTCATTAGAAGGGAATTAGGTATGTTAAATTGTCCCTAAGAATAAACTTGTTTGAATGGATTTTTCATAAAGTTTTTCATTCTCTCTCCGTTCCTTGGTGAATCTGATCCTTCTCTTTCGATTCTAAATGACTTGTTAAATTATCTTATCCTATCTTGAGTCAAACACCGCTCCCATCTGATCAAGATTAATGATTTTATGATATTTTGAATCTCGAAATTGATTTTGATAGCTTGATTATGAGTTTCAAGTTGACGAATTGAATTTGAATGAATTTGTATTCGAATTATGATCTTGACTTATTGAAGTTACTACATGAAACTTTTTTCTTATCCCAATCTCTTCTTTGTACATCTACATTTTTTGTTATTTATAGAAAGAAGAGATTTGATAATATGGATGAATGCTGAATTTTCCTTTAAGATGAACTCTGCGTAAATATTTTAGCATACTTAATTTTGAATGATAAAATCTTTGTATGATCAATGATAATATAGATGAATGATGTATGATCAATGATAAAATCTTTGTATGACAAATTATGTGCTTCAAGTCTCATTCCCTTTTTGTTGATGACAATGGGGGAGAAAAGTGATGACTTGTATCATTTTAATAGCATGACTTATATAAATTGCAAAAGCTTGTGTGATATGAATGTCTTATATGCCTTGTAAAATCCTTGAGAATATCGCAAGATCGATTGATCATATTGAAAGCATGCCTTACATTTATATCATGAAATTCATGTTGAAAATCTTTATCTCCTACCGTAGTAAAAATTATCTCTTATCATTCGACTTGAAAATGATTTTCATCGAAGTTTTGTATTTACTATTGCTTAATGAGAATAACGATAAGTTCTACGGTTAGAACTTATCGGTTTATGCTTGAATTCAATGGATGAAATTCAAGTGTTTTCATCTTCTCATAATATGGCATATAGATAGGGGGAGTTATGTTTAACTCCGTCATCAATTGATTGTCATCATCAAAAAGGGAGAGATTGTTGAATCTCGGATTTTGATGATAAAATCAATTGATGGGTTAATTGATCTAATCCATATTATTGAGTTAAGTGTGCAAGAGTAACTACGATAACCAGAAAACACAAAGCAAGTATACCGGAGTCAAGTTCGATGGACGTTTAAGAGTCCGAAGAATCGTCAGAGATGCTGCCGGAACCAACCGAGAAGAAATCGGGAACCTGTCGGAATTTTCAAAAGTTCGCCGAAGAGATCGTCGGAGGTTCACGGAGATCACTGAGAAGGCTCGGCTACTCGTTAAAGTCATCACAAGTTTGGGAGCTTGCTGGGAGTCCGTCGGAAGAAGTTCGTCGGAAAGCTCGCCGGAACAAGACTCGACGTTCGCGGTTGAAAACTTGCTTAGGATGTGTTTTGTTATGTAGTTCACTTGTAATTAGGATTAAGATTAAGAGATAATCCTATATCCTGGTTAGGGGCCAACTGGGCCCAAAATTAGACTTGGTTTGGGCTAAATTTGAAGCCCAACAAGTGAACCGAAGGGTCTGGCGATGGCACCGCCTAGCACTCGAGAGCTGGGCGGTGGCACCGCCCAGCACTGTCAATGTCTGACAGTGACCGACGGTGGCACCACCACTGACAGGCGGTGGCACCGCCAGCATCGGGAACCCAAAGAGAATTCAAATTTTGGAGCCCAAATTTGAATTCTCTTGAGGCCTATAAATACCCCTCAAATCTTAGCTAAGATTACAACTTTTTGAGCAGTAATTGTTTGAGAGAAAGACCTTAGAAAAGTCTTAGCTAGTCTTGTTTTCAATTTGCTAGTGTTCACCACCTTCTTTCTTGCTGAAAATACATAAGAGAGTGAACCGCTTGTAAAAAGTTGTAAGAGGGGTATTCACCCTTCCCTTTTCTAGAGATTTGCTAGTGGAAGGTGGGAGCCTCATCGAAGAGGGGCCTCGCAAGTGGATGTAGGTCACTTGACCGAACCACTTTAAAAACGACGTAATCTCTGGTTTACATTTCATTACTGCTATTTACATTACTGCAAACCTTCTTACTTGCTTTATTTCCTCATTACATTTGCTGCCCAACTTTGCGAATACGCTTTCAAGTTAAGCACTTCCGATTCCGATTTTTATCGTACGAAAGATTTGTTGAAACCAACGTTTTAAGTCGCTGCACTAATTCACCCCCCCCTCTTAGTGCCGCTCCGATCCTAACAAAGACATGCTTCGAACTTAGAAACTTCAATGCACACCTTCAGAGGGGGACAAATGATTGGGAACATAAGCTAGCCACCATTCACCACGCTAACACCATACTAGATCAACATTCACCTATCCACTAAAGTAAAAGCTCAAAAGGTAGCTTGGGTCAATCACCAAGCTATCAAGCTACCTTTCCTATGAAATATCTATAGGAATATTCTTGAAAGACCAAAAGGTAGTTTAGGTCAATTATAAATTAGCTCCTTTGTAAAATATTTGCTAGTCATAGGTGTCCTACAAGCCAATCACGTGAGTGATAACACGTGTGACTTGACACGGTCTTTTTTTTTATTATATTTTGATATTTATCACTTTATATTGCTTGTTGCATATATGTATATATATATTATGATGTCCTTGAATCTGTGCAATGGGAATCGGATCGTGATGTGATCACGATAATGAGACCAATTCATCTTTAAACACAAATTCTAAATAATCCCAACCATAGGTTACTCAAGAGGGACATCGAGATAACCAAACAGACTGGTGTATTGCATACCCGTCCATATGATGGATGTAGCTAGTCTTATAGCTGCTTGTGTGGGGATACTAAGGATATAATACAAGTGCTTATTGGAGAATGAGTTCATAGATTAATCCGCTTACGAAATGCTGAATGGTTGATGATGCCTTATTGTCAGATAGTGATTCCATAGTCCGAGTGTTGTATCTGGTCCTTAAACTTGAGACACCAAGGATGTCATGTATAAGTGTTTTACTCTTTGATACCAAACTTATAGGTTTGGATGTCCTAAATTTAACAAAACCGATCATCGGGAGTGGCAGTCAATCTTACGAGGGCTATTGAGTGTCGATAGAGAATCATCCACTCTCGATGTCATGAGAGGAATGTCCCACGTGTTTTTGCTCAGACAAATCCCTGGCTAGGGTCATTCGGATTGAGAGAGAAAGAGTTCTTTGGGGGAATCCGATTAGAGCGAGACTCGAGTAGAAACCGTGTGGGTCTGACAGCACCATGCTTGGTATACAGTCTCTGGGATATTAGATGGATGAGGAACTATAGGTATATGGTAACTGAGGACAGACAGGTCCAATGGATAGGATTCCCCTGTATCGTCTAGGGACTACAGTGTAGTGGCCTAGTACGTCCACAATCGATGAGTCGAGTGAATTATTATGGAGATAATAATTCACTGGGCCAGAAGGAGTTCTGACGGGTATAACTTATGGCTAGCTCGATATTGGGCCTAGAGGGTCAAACACATATGGTAGGCATTGCGATGAGTAGATGTTCAGTTATGAGATATCATCTGGAGCCCCTATCTATCCAATAAGCCCCTGAATTATTGGATCCTTTGGATGAGATCCAATTGTTAGGAAAAGAGTCGGCACTAAGGGGGGGGGGGGGGTGTGAATTAGTGCAACGGTAAAAATTACGTCGGTTCAAAACTTCGTTGTGATTAAATCTGTTTCTAACGAAAAACCATTTTGTAAAAGTATTAACTTTGAAAGCATATGGAAGAGCATAGTGGATGTAAAGCAAGTAAAGTAGTTTGCAGTAGAGTAAATTGCACAAGAGAAATGCAAACTAGATTTTTATAGTGGTTCGGTCGTCGTGACCTACATCCACTTCATCGATTCCTCTTCCGTCGAGACCACTAGCATCCACTATCAGTCTTCTTTTAATGGGCGAAGACCAACTACCTTTTTACACCCCTCTTCTCCTTTTCACAGGTTTAGGAGACAACCTTTTACAACCCTCTTTTACAAGGTATCCCTCTCATACCTCCCTTAGAACTCTCTTTAAGCTTTGGGAGGAGGGAACTCAACTTTCTAAGGTTTACAACTTTAGAATCACAGGGATTTGCTCAATATTTCTTGCTTATCTATGCAGGAATAGCTGGGGTATTTATAGGCTTCAAATGGATTCAAATTTGGAGCCCAAAATTCAAACCCCCGAAATTTCAGGGTACGGGTGGCACCACCGCCTGCAGCCTGACACTGGGCAGTACCACTACCCAGACAGTCTCAGAGATTGAGTCTGGGTGGTACCACCACCTAGACTGGTGGTACCACCGCTTGACATAGTCTCGGAGACTGTGCCATGACGATTTCACTTATTTGGTCACTATTTGGGCCTTTCTCTTGGCCCAACATAGCCCAAACTTGGCCCAACTCTTCTTTAATTGGGTTGGCCCAATTCTAATCCATATTATATGCTAACTATAAATTTTTAAGATATTTTCTAAGCTAAACAAAGTCTGTAAGTCTAAGTTTGTTCCGGCGAGCTTCCGGCCATCTTTCGGCGAACTTCCGACGATCTCTCGGCAATGTTCTAGCAGACTCCCGGCAAGCTCTTGGACTTCATGATGATCTTCTTGGTGAGTTCCAATGAGCTTCTTTGGCGAACTCCGTGACTTTTTGGTCAATTTCGATAAAACTTTTGATGAACGTTCGGACTTCCAACGAACTCTCGAACTTCCAACGAAATCGCGTTCTTGACTCTGAGACTTCATTTTACTTTATGCCTTGCTATCATAGTTAATCCTACATATGTAAAAACACACTTCGATCTAGACAATTATTACTAAGTATGAATCATGTTATCCGGCATGTCATTGGTCCATCGATGCTTCGTCCGATTCTTCGACGCATCGTCCTCTCTTACGGTCTATTGCCTAATCGACCAGTTGACCTCCGCAACTCCGATATCCTTAACATAATTTCTGCTCTTCTTAGCCCAATGCCCGAATCCATGGCCCAAAGCATTATGTCGATACGTCATTCGATCCTCCGGCTAGACGTCTAATCTTCTGACATGTTCCACTAGCCCAACATGATTCTTCCTACTTTAATTGTCTAATCCTGATCAAAGCATCCTATGTCACTCAAAATATAGATCAATTCATAAACACTTATCAATTGGTTTCATCATCAAAATCCGAGATTTAACAATCTCCCCCTTTTTTATGATGACAAAGTTTAAACAAACTCCCCCTATCAATATGTCATATTGTTAAAGACTCTTGATTCAAAAATCTAAGCAACATGTTCTCATAAACTTATGCATAACATCATACTTCTCCCCCTTTGTCATCAACAAAAAGGAGAAGTGCAACTAGCAAGTGTTTTTAGAAATCCAAGTTTAAATTATTGCATAATAAATCTCAAGTTTTATCATCATTGTAAGCTAGCAAAAATTTTGAGTTTTACATCATGTAAGCTAGCAATATTTAAGATGTTCAAGAAGGCAACTTTTGCTTCTTGAAATATACAAGTTAGCCATCTCTGTTTCTCTTTTGAGATCAGCAAGCTAACATGTTTTTGCATCTTTTTCACTTTGCAAGCTAACAAGTTTGCCTCTTTTCATGATATGCACGCTAGAAATTCTTTCTCCCCCTTTGTCATTGGCAAAAAGAGAGGAATAACAAAACAATGGTGCAATTCATCAATTTTTAAATTATGACAAAAATAAAATATCATTCTTATTTCAATATGTCATAATTGAGATAAACCTTGAATTTAAATTTAATTCAAGTCAATGCAAGTTTAATCATGATTCTCATACATGATATGTAATACATCGAATACATCATCATAATAAAATCATAAGTATTGCATGCATCATTTTTTAATAAGCTAGCAACTTTGCTTACTAGAAAGTTTTTCTTCTTGCAATTTGTGAGCTAGCAAATTTTACACATGAAAGTTGGCAAAATTTTTTACATCTTTTGGGATGAGCAAGCTTTTTGCTTCTTCTTGAAGTATGCAAGCTAACAAAATTTCTCCCCCTTTGTCATTGTCTAAAAAGAAGGAAAGAAAATAATTTGTAATTCTTTTTTCTTTTACAATAATTTTTAAATCATGACAAAGGTAAATAACAAAGATGAAAAATCAAGTCATGAATGTCAAAATCATAGTATTGCATGCATTCATATCATCACATGAAGAATATCAAGAAGAACTTGGTAATGAGATATACTTCATGAATACAAGGAATTTTACATAATAAAATTCATGTCATAAACATTAAAAGATATCAATTAGCGTATCATAGTTTATTAGAATAAATCTTCTTTTTGGTGAATAGCAAAAAGAATAGTAGGAGAACAAGATCTCAATTTATGCATATCAATAGATATGACTTACTTTGACAAATCTTATTTTTAGTAAATAACAAAAAGAAACATGGGAGTTCAAAAACAAGATCTTGATTCATAGAAAAATTTCAAGTATCAATATCGAGAATTCAAGATCATGATATAGATGAAGATATTCTTATAGCAAAAAGATGTCATGAGAGAACACATAAACGATCTCGATTCATGTATAATATCTCTCAATTCATTATGAATCGTAAAAATTATAATTCTGAAAAAATCATGATTCATTTAGAAAATCTCCTCCTAAGAAAATGCCAAGTAAAATCATAGGAGAATGATTAAAAAAAATCTTGATTCATAATAAATCTTAATTTGTAAATATCAAGGAATCGAGATCATGATTTAGATAAAAAAATTATATTCAAATTTAAATCATCAAAATCACTTTCATAGTTCAAGAGATTCAAAATAATATAAATATATATTTTAATCTCTTATTCAAAACTCGATAAGATAGAGATATTTCATTTTAAGTTGTTAGTTTCATACAAGTATGCCTTTCTCTTTTTATGTCAAATAAGAATATGCATCAATCGTTTAGGATTGAAAAATAAATTTCGTCAGAAAAACCATCAAGATCAATAAACCATATATTACCCAAAAAATCATCATTTCTTCAAATCATTATGCATAGATTCACATTTCTTTAAACCTCTTAATATTTTCATTAAGACATCAAGCATGGTTTCAATCAAAATCGAAAATCATCAAGATACACATTATTTCTTTTTGAAAAAAAAACATACATAGGATTATCATTAGATTTAAATCTAACATTTTATTCATAAAACATGTAATTTTCATGATCATTACTAGAAGGATAATCATGATTCCTAAAATTTTTAGTTTTAGCATTATTCATTACATTATTAAACATGTAATTTTTAAGAAAAATAATTTTTCTGAGCTAAATTAAAAATAACTCATGCAAAGCATCATGTTATTTTGAGATAAACTAAGGGGGTTTCGTTTGAGTATTTTACCTCATTGTCGGAAATCGTTAAGGCATAGTTTGTCACCTCGTCTTTATTGGATTGTCATTCATCTTCGAATGAGCTCATTTCATTCAAGATTGCTTTCTTCTTCTTGCGTTCATAGCAAGTAGTTACATTTTTTTAAGTTTATTTTTGTTCGTTAATTTTTGTTTCAGGAATTTTTTAAATTTCATAGTGAGGAGTTCAAGTTTACCATCACTTGAGCTTATGCTCGAGTGGTCTTTGATTGTTCGAAGTCCGAAATCCTTCCTGTTCTTTGCAAGGATGTTCTCAAGTTCGTTTTATGCATTGTGTGCCATTTCGTATGTCATTAATGAACCAAAAAGTTCTTCAAGTGAAAAATTATTAAGATCTTTTGGCTCGTGTATTGCGGCTACTTTTGGATCCCAGTTCTTATTAAGAGAACATAAAATTTTGTTTACAAGTTCAAAGTCCAAAAAACTTTTACCAAGTGCTTTTAAACCATTGACGACATCCGTAAAACGGGTGTACATGTCTCCAATGGTTTCGCTTGGTTTCATATGAAAAAGTTCAAAATCATGCATCAAAAAGTTGATTTTTGAATCTTTAACTTTGCTAGTGCCTTCATGTGTGATTTCAAGAGTATGCTAAATGTCAAAAGCCATTTCACAAGTAGAAACCTGATTAAATTTGGTTTTATCTAAGGCGCAAAATAGAGCATTCATAGCTATAACATTTAAAGAAAAATTCCTTTTCTCCAAATCATTCCAATGGTTTATTAGAAGAGAAGACCTTCGAAAACCATTTTCCATAATACTCTATAAATTTAAATCCAAAGAAAGTAAGAAAACTCTCATTTGAGTTTTCCAATATGTGTAGTCTGTCCCATTGAACATGGGAGGACGAATGAGAGAAAGTCCCTCTTGAAAGCTGAAAAGAGTCATTTCTCTTGGGTGTTAAACCAAATGAGAAACAACGAGGCTCTGATACCAATTGTTAGGAAAAGAGTCAGCACTAAGAGGAGGGGGGGGGGGTGAATTAGTGTAGCGGTAAAAATTATGTCGGTTCAAAACTTTGTTGCGATTAAATCTGTTTCCGATGAAAAATCATTTCGTAAAGGTATTAACTTTGAAAGCGTATGGAAGAGCATAGTGGATGTAAAGCAAGTAAAGTGGTTTGTAGTAAAGTAAATTGCATAAGAGAAACGCAAACTATATTTTTATAGTGGTTCGGTTGTCGTGACATACATCCACTTTGTCGATTCCACTTCGATCGAGGCCATCGGCATCCACTATCAGTATTCTTTCAATGGGCGAAGACCAACTACCCTTTTACACCCCTCTTCTCCTTTTCATAAGTTTAGGAGACAACCTTTTACAACCATCTTTTACAAGGTTTCCCTCTCACACCTCCCTTAGAACTCTCTCTAAGCTTTGGGAGGAGGGAACTCAACTATCTAATATTTATAACTTTAGAATCATAGGGTCTTGCTTAATATTTCTTGCTTATCCATGCAGGAATAGCTAGGGTATTTATAGGCTCTAAATTTGAATCCATTTGGGGCCTAGTACATCTATAATCGATAAGTCGAGTGAATTATTATGGAGATAATAATTCACTGAGCCAAAAGGAGTTCTAACAAGTATGACTTATGACTAGCTCAATATTGGGCCTAGAGGATCACACACATATGGTAGGTATTGCGATGAGTAGAGGTTCAGATATGAGATATCTACCGGAACCCCTATCTTAATAGATATCTAATAAGCCCCTGAATTATTGGATCCTTTGGATGAGATCCAATAAGAGCCCATGAGAGATTATTGGATAGAGGTTTGGGTAGTTGGTGTTAGGATCAAGAGCACTAAGAGGGGGGGGGGGGCGGGTGAATTAGTGCAGCGGAAAACTTTGGTTGGTTCAAAAGACTTCATATGAAAACCATTTCGAAAAGATCTTTAACTTGAGAGCAAATGGAAGTATAGTTGATGTAAAGCAACGGAGGCAGTTTGCAGTTAAGATAAAGAGCAGAATATAAATGCAAACCGAGATTTAGAGTGGTTCGGTCAATCTTGACCTACATCTACTTTTGGCTTTCTCCTCCGACGAGGTCACCAACGTCTACTAGAGGCCTTCCTTCAATAAATGAAGGCCAACCACTCTTTTACAACTTTTCTCCTTTTGACGGGCTTAGGAGACAACCCTTACAAGTTTTCACTCCTCTCTTGAATGATCAAGACTTAGAAAAAAAAGATGGAGAGGAACTCTAGCCTTTTATAACACTTTTAAGCTCTCAAATACTCAAAATAAAAGCAAGCTTTCGGTTGCCCTTTCATGCAGAAAGGGTGGGGTTTATATAAGCCTCAATCAGTTTGAATTCAGATTTCAAAAGTATGCATTCCTGAATTTTCGGGGTCCTGGCGGTACCACCGCCATAACTGGGTGGTACTACCGCCTGTCATCTATCACTGAGCGGTACTACCGCTCAGTCTGGGCGGTACTACCGCTTGACATCGCTCGGAGACCGAGCTCAGGCGGTACCACTGCTTGACAAGGGCGGTACCACCGCTTGATAGGGGTGGTACTACCGTCCAGAACTCCTGGGAGACCGAGTCTCCTGGGCGGTGCCACCGCCGACCAAGAATTCTGGGTCCGAATAGGCTGATCCATTCATCCCAATTTGGGTCTACCAAGAGCCCAATTGGCCCCAGATTAAGTTAATGGGATCACCTCCCAATCCTACCTTAATCTACATACTAACTATGACAATTAAGACATCAATACTGCAGATCGTGTTCCGGTGCGTCAATCGCTTCTTCCGGTGAGCTTCCATCGAACTTCCGTCAAACATCCGACAAACCCTCGGCGATGCTCCGGAGGACTCCCAGCAAACTCCTGGACTTGTGACAATCCTCTTGACGAGTTTCGACGAGCTTCTTTGGCAAGCTCCTGGACTTCTCGGATTGTTCCCTCAGAACCTCCGACGACCGTCCGGACTTCCGACGAACTCTCGAACCCCCAACGTGCTCTTGGTCTTGACTTTGGTTCAACACCTGCTGTATGTCTTACTGTCATCGTAGTTAATCCTACACACTTAATACACACTTCGATCTAGACAATTAATACTAAGCATTAATCAAGTTGTCCAGCATGTCATGGATCCCTCGATGCTTCGTCCGATTCTTCGGTGCATCGTCCTCTCTTGTAGCCTATTGCCCAATCGGCCAGTTGACTCCACAACTCCGATATCCTTGGTGCAATATCCACTCTTCTTGGCCCGATGCCCAAATTCATGGCCCGAAGCCTTTTATCGATATGACGATCGATCTACCGGCCCGATGTCCAATCTTCTAACATGTTCCTCCGGCCCAACATGATTTATCCTGCTTTAATTGTCTCATCCTGATCGAAGCATCCTGCGTCACTTAAAATGTAGATTAAAATATAAACACTTATCAATTGGTTTCATCATTAAAATACGAGATTCAACAATCTCCCCCTTTTTGATGATGACAACCAATTGATGACGGAGTTAACCATAACTCCCGGAGTTTAAATAAACTCCCCTTATCAATATGTTGTATTGATAGAAACTCTTAGATTCAAAAATCCAAGCAATATGTCATGATCAAATTATGCATGACATCAACATACTTCTCCCCATTTGTCATCAACAAAAAGGAGAAGTTCAACTATTCATGTGTTTGGTGTTGAATCTCGTATTTTGATGATGAAACCAATTGATAATTATGTTTATGTTTAACTGCATTTTGAGTGATGCAGGTCTACTCGATCAGGATTAGACAGTTAACGCAGGAGGAATTGACGTTGCGCTAGAGGAGATCACATCAAGATATTGGATGGCAGAAGGCTATGGACGTCGGGCATCGGGCCAAGGAGAGCGAAATTACGCCAAGGATATCGGGGTTGCAGAGGTCAACCGCCGATTGGGCAACAAGCTGCAAGAGAGGACGATGCACCGAAGAATCGGACGAAGCGCCAACCAATGACGTGCTGGGCAACAGAATGTCAATTCGCGTTGTAATAATTGTCTAGATCGGAGTAGAATTTTAGCTTGTGTGTGCAGGATTACCTACGATAATGATGAAGACATAAAGCAAAACAAAGTGTCGGAGTCAAGCACGAAGGATTCATTGCGAGTTCAAGAGTTCGACGGAAGTCCGAAGGTTCGTCGGGAATGCTGCCGGAACTAGCCGAGAATGAGTAGGGAGCTTGCCGAAGGGTTTTTCAGAAGCTCGCCGGAAGGTTCGTTGGAAGTTCGCAGAGCTCGCCGAGAAAGATCGGAGCTTGCCGAAGAAGCTCGTTGGAACTCGTCAAGATCAAATCGTGAAGTCTAGGAGCTTGCCGGGAGTCCGCATAATGGTTTCCGAGAGTTTATCGGAAAACCGTCGGAAGTTTGCCGGAAGCTCGCCGGAAAAAGTCTTGACTTACGAACTTTGTAATAGCTTAGAAAATGTCTTTAAATTCGTAGTTAGCATGATAATTAGGGTTAGGATTAGATGTTAATATTATAATCCAAGTAGGGGCCAATTGGGCCCGAGTTCGGACTGGTTTGGGCCAAGTTTGGAGCCCAACCAGTGAGCTGAATTGGCCTAGGCGGTGGCACCGCCCAGCACCCGAGAGCTGGGCAGTGACACCTCCTGGGCTGGGCGGTGGCACTGCTTGGCTGGGCGGTGGCACCGCCAGCATCGGGAACATAAGAGAATTCAAATTTTTGGAGCCCAAATTTGAATCCTCTTGAGGCCTATAAATACCCCTCAAGTCTCAGCTGAGAATAGAACTTTTTGAGCAGCAATTGTTTGAGAGAAAGGTCTTAGAAAAGTCTTTGCTAGTCTTGTTTTCAATTTGCTAGTGTTCACCTCCTTCTTTCTTGCTAAAAATCTGTAAGAGAGTGAACCACTTATAAAAGGTTGTAAGAGGGGTATTTGCCCTTCCATTTCAAGAGATTTGCTAGTGGAAGGTGGGAGCCTCATCGAAGAGGGGCCTCGCAAGTGGATGTAAGTCATTTGACCGAACCACTATAAAATCGACGTAATCTCTGGTTTGCATTTACTTATTCTCATTTATATTACTGCAAATCATTTGCACTTTAATGCTATACTGCTTTGTCTCCGTCTTACTTATCTCTTCAAGTTAAAACGCAATCAAAACGCTCTTAAACGAAAACGTTGCTTTTATCGTACGAAGTTTCCGAAAAGTATTTAAATCGTGAAAAGTTTATCGCACTTCACCGCTGCACTAATTCACCCCCCCCCCCTCTTAGTGCCACTCCGATCCTAACAATTGGTATCAGAGCCCGGTATTTCTCATTTCGGATTTACACCCGAGAGAAATGGCTCTTCATGGCTGTCAAGAGGGCTTATCGGTTTTTCGTCCACCGTTGTTTAACGGATTGGACTACACTTATTGGAAAACTCAAATGAGAGTTTTCTTGATTTCTATGAATTTGGATTTATGGAATATCGTTGAAAACAGTTTTCAACTTCCCTCTAAACCGATGAACGAATGGTCGGATTTGGAGAAGAAGTATTTTTCTTTAAACGCAAAGGCTATGAATGCCTTATTTTGCGCTTTGGACAAAACTGAGTTCAATCGGATTTCAACGTGCGAAACGGCTTTTGATATTTGGCGAACACTTGAAATCACGCACGAGGGAACTAGTAGAGTCAAAGACTCGAAAGTTAACATTTTATTGCATGATTTTGAGCTTTTTCGAATGCAACCAAGCGAGACTATAGGCGACATGTACACCCGTTTCACGAATGTCGTCAATAATCTAAGAGTTCTTGGTAAATCTTTTTCGAATTTTGATCTCGTAAGCAAGATCTTAAGATCCCTTCCAAAATGGTGGGATCCTAAAATAACCGCAATACAAGAAACAAAAGATTTAAATATTTTTTCACTTGAAGAACTAGTTGGTTCGTTGATAACATATGAAATGGTGCACAATGCACATGATGAACACAATGAACACTTGAACCACCTTCCGAAGAATAGGAAGGATTTGGAACCCCGGACAAATGAATACCACTTGAGTGATGACTCAAGTGATGAGGACAATGATGAACTTGAACTTCGAACACTAAATCTTAATAAGTTTATTAAACAAAAATCTAAAATAAATAATGAACTTGAACGGAGGAAGAGGCCAAAGAAGAGGAAGGCAACCAAGGATGAATCAAGAACTTCCAAAGGTGAAACGGCGAATTGGGCTTTGACGGGCTTCGACTACAAGGTAAGTAACTCAACTCTCTTGAATTATTTGAAATTACTTGATGTTTTCCATGATGCATTTTCTCTTTTCTTTTGAATAATTATTTTTCTTGAAAATTGTATGTTTTATGTTAATAGAATAAAATGTTAGATTTAAATAATCATATATATGTGCTTGAGAAGCAAGAATGTGTATTTTGATGATTTCCATATTAACTTTCAATGATGATGCATGGTTTTTATATGGAAGGCTTGATGATATTGTTTTTTAAACCTTGTCTTTGGTTTTCAAACATGATGTATGTTTTTGACATAAGAACAAAACTTGAGCATGCTAATATAAAGTCAATCACATAAATTAAAACTAAAGAAGTTTTAGTTATCTATAAGAATCATTTAAAATTATGTTCAATGAAACCATTGCATAATGATGTAATGAAAATATTAAATATTTTGAAACCATGTTTTAGTGTCATGCATAATGATCATGCTTAATAAATTTCAAAACTATGCATATGAATCTTGTGACTTATGGATTATTGATTTTTACCATAATGAAAGTGCCTTATCAATCTTTGTTGTAATAAATCTTACACTTTCGGTTTTAAACATTATACATGTTTTTATTTGGTATAAGTGAAATAAAATCATATGAATTGAAACAACTAAAAAGAGGAAAATATTTTTTCCTTGAAAAATTATTTTTCTCTATCCTATTGATCTTGATGTTTATTATGATAAATCTATGTATACCATTTTGAATCTCTTGAAAGTAATGTTGATATTTTGATGATTTTGATGATTTAAATTTGAAATGAGTTTTATCAAAATCATGATATTGATTTCTTGGAATAACATGAGATTACCTTTGATGATCATTTTGATTCATGGAATTTTGGATTCATAACTTGGTCTTACATTTGTTTATGAGATGGTTGAAATCTTTGTACATTTGAATTCTTCCCTTCTCCTTTCAATTTATGCATGTTATATATTAAAGATTTAAAACCATGTTTTGGTATCATGCATATCTAAGAAATATTGATGTGACAAATTGAATAAGTTGAAAATGAATGATGATTTTTCTCTTGAATATAACTTGTGATATTTTTTACATAAATCATCATTTTGATTTCTCGACATTCGATACGTGAGATTTTATTATAAATCAAAATTTCTCATTAATCGATCTTCTATGATTTTACTTGCTATTCTCTTGAGAGGAGATTTTCTAAATGAATCATGATTTTTTCTTGTGAGTTCTTGGAGTTATTACTTGATTTTTCTTTTAAAACAAGATCTCTTCTTTGTACTCCTATGATTTTTCTTGATATTTTATTTAAAGAAGATATTTACTATATGAATCATGTCTTTTGGTATTCAAATGATTTTATCCTTCATGACATGATTTCTTTGTATTTATGGCTTGCATGGCTTGAAATGTTTTGGTATAATGCATGCAATGATGAAATATTCATAAAGTTAAAATGATGTATGCAATACTTATGATAATAATGTACATGATGTATTTATTGCATATGATGTGTATCATGAATGCGTTAAATGATGAATGTTTGGTATCATGATCAACATGTTGATAAATGCTTAAAAATTTTAATGTTTGAGTATCATGTATGATATGCTTATTAATGATGATTGATTTATTTTTCGGTATCGTGCATGAAAAATAAGGTTATTGAAATTATGTATGTTTTAATTTGAATATATAATGACGCACAAATAAGAATGATACTTACCTTTGTCATAATATGAAAATTGATATAAGGGTCTTCCCTTCTTTTTGACAATGACAAAGAGGGAGCAAGAATTTTTAGCGTGGATATCATGAAAAGAGGCAAACTAACTAGCTTGCACAATTCAAGATGAAAGCAAAAATTGCACTTCTCAAAAGAGAAGATGCAAATGTAACATTTGCCAAATTGTTTGCTTGCCTCATGTAAAACATTATCTCTAGCTAGTTTGGCATTTTTGCTAGCTTGTATGTTGCAAAACTTGATCACTTTTTCAAACATTTTGCTAGCTTACACTTTGCAAAGAAAGCAAAAATGGCACTTCTAGAAGAAAGAGCTTATTATTTTGAACATCACAAACTTGCCTATCTTAAGAAACAAAAATTACAAAAGTACTATCTTGCCTATCTCAAGAAGCAAAACTTGCAAATTGCACATTACAATAGGAAGCAAGAATTATGAGCTTACACAAGAAAGCTATCTTGCATTTGCTTTCGAAATTTTTGCTAGCTTGTATATTGTGAAACTTACATATCGTAAAAATTGCTAGCTTGTAGTTTAAAGAGAAGCAAAAAGTTGCTATCTCAAAAGAAGCAAATGTGCTATCTTTCCTATCTTAAGAGGCAAAAATGCTAACTTGCACATCTAGCAAAACTTAACAAATTTGTATATTTCAAGAAGCAAGAGTTGCTTTCTTGAACATCTCAATATTGCTAGCTTGCATGATGTAGAACTTACTATCTTGAACATTACCAAAAGTGCTATCTTGTATGCTGTAAAACTTGCATATCTAAAATTTGATAGCTTGAATGTCCTAAGCATGATGCATTACTTGCTAAATTTTCTAACTTCAAAACTGTATGATGATAAAACTTAATATTATGTTTTTCATGCAATGAGTTGAACTTATATTACAAACACAAAGAATAGTTGTACTTCTCCTTTTTGTTGATGACAAAGGGGGAGAAGTATGTTGATGACATGATATGCATAAGTCTATGCATGAGTTCATAATGACATGTTGCAAGTATTCATGATGAATATTGCAATGACTTGAATTCAGTTTGAATTCAAGGTTCTATCAATATGGCATATTGATAGGGGGAGTTTGTTTAAACTCCGGGAGTTAAGTTTAACTCCGTCATCAATTGGTTGTCATCATCAAAAAAGGGGAGATTGTTGAATCTCGTATTTTGATGATGAAACCAATTGATAATTATGTTTATGTTTAACTGCATTTTGAGTGATGTAGGTCTACTCGATCAGGATTAGACAGTTAACGCAGGAGGAATTGACGTTGCGCCAGAGGAGATCACATCAAGATATTGGACGGCAGAAGGCTACGGACGTCGGGCATTGGGCCAAGGAGAGCGAAATTACGCCAAGGATATCGGGGTTGCGGAGGTCAACCGCCGATTGGGCAACAAGCTGCAAGAGAGGACGATGCACCGAAGAATCGGATGAAGCGCCAACCAATGACGTGCCGAGCAACAGAATATCAATTCGCGTTGTAATAATTATCTAGATCGGAGTAGAGTTTTAGCTTGTGTGTGCAGGATTACCTACGATAATGACGAAGACATAAAGCAAAACAAAGTGTCGGAGTCAAGCACGAAGGATTCATTGCGAGTTCAAGAGTTCGACGGAAGTCCGAAGGTTCGTCGGGAATGCTGCCGGAACTAGCCGAGAATGAGTAGGGAGCTTGCCGAAGGGTTTTTCGAAAGGTTCGTTGGAAGTTCGCGGAGCTCGCCGAGAAAGATCGGAGCTTGCCGAAGAAGCTCGTTGGAACTCGTCAAGATCAAATCGTGAAGTCTAGGAGCTTGCCGGGAGTCCGCAGAATGGTTTCCGAGAGTTTATCGGAAAACCGTCGGAAGTTCGCCGGAAGCTCGCCGGAAAAAGTCTTGACTTACGGACTTTGTAATAGCTTAGAAAATGTCTTTAAATTCATAGTTAGCACGATAATTAGGGTTAGGATTAGGTGTTAATATTATATTCCAAGTAGGGGCCAATTGGGCCCAAGTTCGGACTGGTTTGGGCCAAGTTTGGAGCCCAACCAGTGAGCTGAATTGGCCTAGGCGGTGGCACCGCCCAGCACCCGAGAGCTAGGCGGTAACACCTCCTGGGCTGGGTGATTGCACCGCCCAGCACCCGAGCACTGGGCGGTGGGACCGCTTGGTTGGGCGGTGGCACCGCCAACATCGGGAACATAAGAGAATTCAAATTTTTGGAGCCTAAATTTGAATCCTCTTGAGGCCTATAAATACCCCTCAAGTCTCAGCTGAGAATAGAACTTTTTGAGCAGCAATTGTTTGAGAGAAAGGTCTTAGAAAAGTCTTTGCTAGTCTTGTTTTCAATTTGCTAGTGTTCACCTCCTTCTTTCTTGCTAAAAATCTGTAAGAGAGTGAACCGCTTGTAAAAGGTTGTAAGAGGGGTATTTGCCCTTCCATTTCAAGAGATTTGCTAGTGGAAGGTGGGAGCCTCATCGAAGAGGGGCCTCGCAAGTGGATGTAGGTCATTTGACCGAACCACTGTAAAATCGGCGTAATCTCTAGTTTGCATTTACTTATTATCATTTATATTACTGCAAACCATTTGCACTTTAATACTATACTGCTTTGTCTCCATCTTACTTATCTCTTCAAGTTAAAACGCAATCGAAACGGCTTTAAACGAAAACGTTGCTTTTATCGTACGAAGTTTCCGAAAAGTGTTTAAATCGTGAAAAGTTTATCGCACTTCACCGCTGCACTAATTCACCCCCCCCCCCCCCCCCTCTTGGTGCCGCTCCGATCCTAACATTTGGAATATCGAAGTTCAATACATTGCATGAAAAACATGATATCCATTTTTATCATCATGCAAACTAGTAAAACTTTAGAGTTTTGCAAGTTTGTAAATTTTGCTAGATGTGTAAGTTTATCATTTTTGCTTCTTGAGATGGGCAAGATAACACTTCTTTGTAGTGTTCAAGATAGCAAGTTCTACATTATACAAGCTAGCAAATTAGAGATGTTCAAGAAAGTAACTCTTGCTTCTTGAAATATGCAAGTTGCAAGCTAGCAAATTTTTGTTTCCTTTACAATATTTGAGCTAGCAATTTTGCTTCCATTGTAAAGTGCAAGTTAGCATGTTTTGCATCTTGAGATAGGCAAGATGGCACTTTTGGTATGCAAATTTATAGTATACAAGCTATCAAATTTTACACATAAAAAATTTAACAAAATTTTACATCTTTTGAGATGTGCAAGATGGACTATTTTGCCTCTTTTTAAAATGTGTAACTTGGCAAACATTGCTTCTCTCGAGATTTGTAAGATAGTACTTCTTGGTGATATTCAAGATAGCAATTTCTTCTCTTTTGAGAAGTTTAATTTTTGTTTTCTTCTTGAATTGTGTGAGCTAGCAAATTTACTTTCTAGCACGTTTTGCTCCCCCTTTGTCATTATCAAAAAGAAGGGAAGACCCTCTACATCAATTTTCAAATTATGACAAAGGTAAATAGCATAGATGAAAATTCAAGTCATGAATTTTAAAAGAATTATTTTATCATGAATATTTCATCATTGCATGCATTATTACCATAAGTTAAAGTATTGCATGCATAACACCAAATCATCATGTCTATAAAATATAAAATCATCATTACATGCATGATTCCAAATCATCATTCTAGAGTATTATTTTAGAAAATTATAATTATTTATTTTCATATTATTTTAAAAATCATAGTGTTGCATGCATCATTCCAAAACATTTCAAGCCATACAAGTCATAAATACAAAGAGATTATGTCATGAAGGATAAGACCAATTAAATACCAAAAGATATTATACATATAGTAAATCTCTTCTTTAAATAAAATACCAAGAAAAAATCATAGGAGTTCAAAGAAGAGATCTTGAAAAAAGTCTCAAGTAATTTCAAGAAATCAAGATATAATTTTGATAAAACTCATTCAAATTCAAATCATCAAATCAAAATCATTTTCAAGAGATTCATACAAATCAATAAGATAGAGAAAAAAAAATTTCAAGACCAATGCTTTTCTCTTTTTAGTTGTTTAAATTCATGTGATTTATTTTATTTATGCCAAATTAAAATGTGCATTAACGTTTAGAATCGAAAAATGAATTTCGTCATAAAAACCATCTAAGTCCAATAACTCACAAAAATCATCATGTATAACTTTTAAATCTCATGCATAAAATCATCAATCCATGGTATCAAAACTTCAATATTTTCATTACAACATCAAGCAAGGTTTCATTGAACATAATTTTGAATGATTCTTATAGATATCTAAAACTTCTTTAGTTTTAATTTATATGATTGACTTTATATTAGCATACTCAAATTTTTGTTCTTCTATCAAAACCATACATCATGTTTGAAAAACAAAGACAAGGTTCATAAAAAATATCAAGCCTTCCATACAAAAGCCATGCATCATCATTGAAAAGCAATATGGAAATCACCAAAATACACATTCTTGCTTCTCAAGCACATACATAAGATTAATCTTACTAGGTGTACAATCATTAGATTTATATCTAACATTTTATTGCATTAACATAAGGCATGCAATTTTCATTATCATTTTCAAAATTTACTTAGAAGGATAAGCATGATTCCTAATTTTTTATATTTTCATTACATTATGCAATTTAAAAAAAAAAAAAATTTCTAAACTAAATAAAAAAAATGTATTATGAAAAGCATCAAGTAATTTCAAAATAAATTATGAGGATTTCGATTACCTCATTGTTGAAAGTAGTTAAGGCGTAGTTTGCCACCCCGTCTTTCTTGATTTTCTTCTCGTCTTCGAAGGAGCTCAATTCATCCCAATTTGTATTCTTCTTATTGCGTTCATAGCAAACAGTTCCATTCTTTTTGTTTTTTAATTTTTATTTCATGAACTTTTTAAATTTTATTTGTAGTTTAAGTTCACCATCACTTGAGCTTATGCTCGAGTGGTCTTCAAATGTTCTTTGTCCCAAATCCTTCATATCCTTTAGAAGGTAGTTCTCATGTTCGTCAAGTGCCACATTAGTCATTTCATAGGTCATCAAAGACCCAATTAGTTCTTCAAGTGAAAAAATATTTAAATATTTTGTTTCCTGTATTACCATTACTTTTGATTCCCAAGTTTTAGAAAGTGATCTTAAGATCTTGTTAACGAGTTTAAAGTTCGAAAAACTTTTACTAAATGTTTTTAGACTATTGATGACATCCGTAAAACGAGTGTACATGTCTCCAATAGTCTCTCTTGGTTCCATACAAAACTTCTCAAAATGATGCATCAAAAAATTTATTTTAGAATCTTTTACACTACTTGTGCTTTCGTGTGTGATTTCAAGAATATGCCAAATATCGAAGGCCGTTTCACACAAAGAAACCTGATTAAACTTCATTTTATTTAAGGCACAAAATAGAGCATTCATAGATCTAGCATTTAAAGAAAAAGACTTCTACTCCAAATCATTCCAATCTTTCATTGGAAGAGAAACCTTTTAAAGCCGGATTCGACAAAGTGCCATAAATTCAAATCCGTAAAACGAGTATACATGTCTCCAATAGTCTCTCTTGGTTCCATACAAAACTTCTCAAAATGATGCATCAAAAAATTTATTTTAGAATCTTTTACACTACTTGTGCTTTCGTGTGTGATTTCAAGAATATGCCAAATATCGAAGGTCGTTTCGCACAAAGAAACCTGATTAAACTTCATTTTATTTAAGGCGCAAAATAGAGCATTCATAGATCTAGCATTTAAAGAAAAAGACTTCTACTCCAAATCATTCCAATCTTTCATTGGAAGAGAAACCTTTTAAAGCCGGATTCGACAATGTGCCATAAATTCAAATCCAAAAAAGTAAGAAAACTCTCATTCGAGTTTTTTAATAAGTGTAGTCCGTCCCATTGAAAAAGAGAGGATGAATGAGAAAGTGACCCTCTTGAAAGCCGAAAAGAGTCATTTCTCTTGGGTGTCAAACCAAATGAGAAATCACGAGGCTTTGATACCAATTGTTAGAATCAAGAGCACTAAGAGGGGGGAGGGGGTGAATTAGTGTAGCAAAAAACTTTCGTCGGTTCAAAAAGACTTCGTACGAAAACCATTTCGGAAAGATCTTTAACTTGAGAGCAAACAGAAGTATAGTTGATGTAAAGCAATGGAGGCAGGTTATAGTTAAGATAAAGAGCAGAATGTAAATACAAACTGAGATTTAGAGTGGTTCAATCAATCATAACCTACATCCACTTTTGGCTTCCTCCTCCGACGAGGTCACTGACGTCCACTAGAGGCCTTCATTTAATAGATAAAGGCCAACCACCCTTTTACAACTTTTCTCCTTTTGACAGGCTTAGGAGACAACCCTTACAAGTTTTCACTCCTCTTTTGAATGATCAAGACTCAGAAAGAAAAGAGGGAGAGGAACTCTAGCCTTTTATAACACTTTTAAGCTCTCAAATACTCAGAATAAAAGCAAGCTTTCAGTTGCCATTTTATGCAGAAAGGGTGGGGTTTATATAGGCCCCAATCAGTTTGAATTTGGAGCACAAAAGTGTTAATTCCCATATTTCCGGGGTCCTGGCGATACCACAGCTATAACTGGGTGGTACTATCGCTTGTCATCTATCATTGAGCGGTACAACCACTCATCTAGGCGGTACTAACACCTAACATCGCTCGGAGATCGATCTCAGGTGGTACCACCGCCTGACATCGCTCGGAGACCGATCTCAAGTGGTACCACTACCTGACAGAGGTGGTACCACCGTTGGCAGTAATAACTACCGGTGGTACCACCATTAGCAGTAATAACTGCCGGTGGTACTACCTAACAGGGGCGGTACTACCGCCCAGAACTCCTGGGAGACCGAGTCTCCTGGGCGGTGCCACCGCCAACTAGGAATTCTTAGTCCAAATGAGCTGATCCATTTGGCCCAATTTGGGTCTGCCAAGGGCCCAATTGGCCCCTTGTAACTTAATCTACATGCTAACTATGACAATTAAGACGTAAATACTACAGATTGTGTTCCGGTGTGTCAATCGCTTCTTCCGACGAGCTTCCGACGAACTTCTAGCGAACATCCGACGAACCCTCGGCGATGCTCCAGCGGACTCCTAACAAACTCCTAGACTAACGATGATCCTCTTGGTGAGTTCTGATGAGCTTCTTTGCCAAGCTCCTGGACTTCTCGGATTGTTCCCTCAGAACCTCCGGTGATCGTCCAGACTTCCGACGAACTCTCGAACCCCCAACGTGATATTGGTCTTGACTCCGGCTCAACACCTACTGCATGTCTTACTGTCATCGTAGTTAATCCTACACACTTAAAACACACTTCGATCTAGACAATTAATACTAAGCATTAATCAAGTTGTCCGGCATGTCATTGATCCCTCGACGCTTCGTCCGATTCTTCGGCGCATCGTCCTCTCTTGCAGCCTATTGCCCAATTGGCCAGTTGACTCACCAACCTTAGCGCAATATCCGCTCTTCTTGGCCTGATGCCCGAATCCATAGCCCGAAGCCTTCTGTCAATACGTCGACCGATCCACCGGCCCGACGTCCAATCTTCTGACATGCTCCTGTTAGGATCGGAGCAGCACTAAGAGGGGGGGGTGAATTAGTGCAGTGGCTTAAAACGTTGGTTTCGACAAATCTTTCGTACGATAAAAATCGGAATCGGAAGTGCCTAACTTGAAAGCGTATTCGCAAAGTTGTGCAGCAAATGTAATGAGGAAATAAAGCAAGTAAGAGGGTTTGCAGTAATGTAAATAGCAGTAATGAAATGCAAACCAGAGATTACACCGTTTTTAAAGTTGTTCGGTCAAGTGACCTACATCCACTTGCGAGGCCCCTCTTCGATGAGGCTCCCACCTTCCACTAGCAAATCTCTTAAAAGAGAAGGGTGAATACCCCTCTTATAACTTTTTACAAGCGGTTCACTCTCTTACAGATTTTCAGCAAGAAAGAAGGAGGTGAACACTAGCAAATTGAAACCAAGACTAGCTAAGACTTTTCTAAGGCCTTTCTCTCAAATAATTACTGCTCAAAAAGTTGTAATCTCAGCTGAGATTTGAGGGGTATTTATAGGCCTCAAGAGGATTCAAATTTGGGCTCCAAAATTTGAATTCTCTTTGGGTTCCCGATGCTGGCGGTGCCACCGCCTGTCACTGTCAGACATTGACAGCGCTGGGCGGTGCCACCGCCCAGCCGAGGCGGTGCCACCACCAGACCCTTCGGTTCACTTGTTGGGCTTCAAATTTAGCCCAAATCAAGTCTAATTTTGGGCCCAGTTGGCCCCTAACCAGGATATAGGATTATCTATTAATCCTAATCCTAATTACAAGTGAACTACATAACAAAACACATCCTAAGCAAGTTTTCAATCGCGAACGTCGAGTCTTGTTCCGGCGAGCTTTCCGACGAACTTCTTCCGACGGACTCCCAACAAGCTCCCGAACTTGTGATGACTTTAACGAGTAGCCGAGCCTTCTCGGTGATGTCTGTGAACCTCCGACGATCTCTTCGGCGAACTTCCGAAAATTCCGACAAGTTCCCGATTTCTTCTCGGTTGGTTCCGGCAGCATCTCCGACGATTCTTCGGACTCTTAAACGTTCATCGAACTTGACTCCAGTATTCTTGCTTTGTATTTTCTGGTTATCGTAGTTACTCATGCATACTTAACTCAATAATATGGATTAGATCAATTAACCCATCAATTGATTTTATCATCAAAATCCGAGATTCAACAATCTCCCCCTTTTTGATGATGACAATCAATTGATGACGGAGTTAAACATAACTCCCCCTATCTATATGCCATATTATGAGAAGCTGAAAACACTTGAATTTCATCCATTGAATTCAAGCATAAACCGATAAGTTCTAACCGTAGAACTTATCGTTATTCTCATTAAGCAATAGTAAATACAAAACTTCGATGAAAATCATTTTCAAATCGAATGATAAGAGACAATTTTTACTATAGCAGGAGATAAAGATTTTCAACATGAATTTCATGATATAAATATAAGGCATGCTTTCAATATGATCAATCGATCTTGCGATATTCTCAAGGATTTTGCAAGGCATATAAGACATTCATATCACACAAGCTTTTGCAATTCATATAAGTCATGCTATTAAAATGATACAAGTCATCACTTTTCTCCCCCTTTGTCATCAACAAAAAGGGAATGAGACTTGAAGCACATAATGTCATACAAAGATTTTATCATTGATCATACATCATTCATCTATATTATCATTGATCATACAAAGATTTTATCATTCAAAATTAAGTATGCTAAAATATTTACGCAGAGTTCATCTTAAAGGAAAATTCAGCATTCATCCATATTATCAAATCTCTTCTTTCTATAAATAACAAAAATTGTAGATGTACAAAGAAGAGATTGGGATAAGAAAAAAGTTTCAAGTAGTAACTCCAATAAGTCAAGATCATAATTCGAATACAAATCCATTCAAATTCAATTCGTCAACTTGAAACTCATGATCAAGCCATCAAAATCAATTTCGAGATTCAAAATATCATAAAATCATTCATCTTGATCAGATGGGAGTGGTGTTTGACTCAAGATAGGATAAGATAATTTAACAAGTCATTTAGAATCGAAAGAGAAGGATCAGATTCACCGAGGAACGGAGAGAGAATGAAAAACTTTACGGAAAATCCATTCAAACAAGTTTATTCTTAGGGACAATTTAACATACATAATTCCCTTCTAATGAATTCAAATTGGTCTTCATTCACAGCTTTTGTAAATATATATGCTAATTGATGCTTTGTGTCAATGAATTCTAGAACAACATCATTGTTAAGGACATGATCGCGTATGAAATGATGCCTAACGTCGATGTGCTTAGTTCTAGAGTGCTGAATTGGATTTTTAGTAAGACATATGGCACTAGTATTATCACATTTTATGGGAATGTTTTTAAAGTGAATTCCAAAGTCTTCTAATGTATTTTTCATCCGAACAACTTGTGCACAGTATGCACTTGCAGCAATGTATTCGGCTTCCGCCGTAGATAGTGCAACTGAATTTTGTTTCTTGGAAGTCCAAGAAACAAGTGCATGTCCTAAAAATTGGCATGTTCCAGATGTACTTTTTCTATCTATCCTACATCCACCAAAATCAGTATCTGCATAAGCTATTAAATCAAATTTTTTAGATTTTGGATACCACAGTCCTAGATTTGGAGTCCCTTTAAGATACCTAAATATTCTTTTAACACTTTTAAGATGAGATAATTTAGGATTTGATTGAAACCTAGCGCAAAGTCCTACACTAAACATAATATCCGGTCTAGTCGCGGTGAGGTAGAGTAGACTACCTATCATTCCCCTATATATTTTTTGATCAAAATTTTCACTATTTTTATCCATATCTAACTTAGTCACAGTACTCATAGGGGTGTTTATTGCTTTTGAATTATCCATGTTAAATCGTTTTAACAATTCTAATGTATATTTAGATTGGTTAAGAAATATACCATCACTAAGTTGTTTGATTTGTAATCCCAAAAAGAAAGTTAATTCACCCATTAAACTCATTTCAAATTCATGACTCATACATTTGGCAAAAGATTCACATAGTGATTCATCCGAAGAGCCAAAAATAATATCGTCAACATAAATTTGCACAATAAGAAAATTATTTTTAAAATGTTTAATAAACAATGTAGTATCAACCTTACCTTTAGTAAAATTATTTAAAATAAGAAAGGAACTAAGCCTTTCATACCAAGCTCTAGGAGCTTGTTTCAAGCCATAGAGGGCCTTAGTCAATTTGAATACATGGTTAGGAAGAAGAGAATTTTCATATCCGGGAGGTTGTTCGACATATACTTCTTCGGAAATAAAACCATTCAAGAAAGCACTTTTGACATCCATTTGAAATAGTTTAAAATTATTACTACTAGCATAGGCAAGGAGCATCCTTATGGCTTCTAATCGAGCCACGGGAGCGAAGGTTTCTTCGTAATCGATACCTTCTTCTTCGTTGAAACCTTTGGCCACTAATCTAGCCTTGTTTCTAACTACGATACCATTTTCGTCTTGCTTGTTTCTAAAGACCCATTTAGTACTAATGACTAAATGGTCACTAGGTCTAGGAACAAGCTTCCATACCTTATTCCTCTCAAATTGATTCAATTCCTCTTGCATTGCAATAACCCAAAAATCATCTTTTATGGCCTCGTCAATGCATTTAGGTTCGATTTGAGAAAGGAAGGCGGCGTTAGCACAAAAATTCTTGAAAGAGGAACGAGTTTGAACTCCTTTTAATGTATCTCCTATAATTAGCTCCTTTGGATGAGCATCTATATACTTCCATTCCTTGGGTAAGGAAATTTCGGAAGAAGGTGCATCCAAGTTGCTATTTTGAGGGGGGGTTCATTTAAATTCAAATTATCAAAACCAAGATCATCATCAAAATTATTTTTCTTTAAATTAGAAATTTCATTAAAAAATACATGAATAGACTCTTCTATTACTAACGTTCTTTTGTTAAAAACCTGAAAAGCCTTAGAAACGGAAGAGTAACCAAGAAAGATGCCTTCATCGGATTTAGCATCAAATTTTCCTAAGGCATCCCTTTCATTCAAAATAAAGCATTTACAACCTAAAATTTTAAAATAGGAAATATTTGGTTTTTTGTTATTCCGTAATTCATATGGAGTTTCTGATAATGATGGTCTTATTAGGACTCTATTCATGATGTAGCAAGCCGTATTTACGGCTTCGGCCCAAAAATACTTAGGTAAACTATGTTCATTTAACATAGTTCTTGCCATTTCTTGTAGGTTTCTATTTTTTCTTTCAACTACTCCATTTTGTTGGGGATTCCTCGGAGTGGAGAAGTTGTGATTGTATCTATTAACCTCACAAAAATTTTGAAAGTCACGGTTTTGAAATTCGCCACTGTGATCACTCCGAATTGATGAAATCATGAAACCTTTTTCGTTTTGAGTGAGTTTACAAAATTTAGAGAAACACTTGAAGCAATCAGACTTGTTGTGTCAATTGGTCTAAATAAATCCAAATGAATCAATTGTAATGGTCTAGTGGTGCTAATTTGAGTTTTTGGTTTGAAACTAGTTTTTATTTGTTTACCTAGTTGACATGCATCGCATACTTTGTCCTTGATAAACTTTATATTTGGAATTCCTCGCACTAAATCAGTTTCATGCTTGCATGGCCTAGTCTCCTATGCCAAAGCCAAGCATCATCATTTAAAGCGGAGAAGCACATTTCATTACTTAGTTCATCAAGGTTGATGGTGTAGACATTATTTTGTTTTAATGCAATCATAGTTATGTTATGGTTTGGTTTTTCAATAATACACACATTTGATTCAAATCTAACGATATAACCTTTATTGCATAATTGACTAACACTCAAGAGATTATGTTTCAATCCATCAACTAGTAAGACATCATCAATAGAAAATTTTAATTTGTTACCTATGGTTCCCTTGCCAATGATTTTGCCTTGGTTGTTGTCTCCGAAGGTGACGTAGCCTTCTTCTTTGCTAGTGAGCATATAGAGAAATAAGATGAATCTCCAGTCATATGTCTTGAGCATCCACTATCTAGATACCATCTCTTGCTCCTAGCTTGTGATGGTGTATGTTTCTACAAGAAGGGATTATTTTTAGGTACCCATTTTCTTTTGGGTGCCTTAAAAACTTGTTCATCATATTGCATAGAATTGATCATGGTTCCTTTAGGAACCCAAATTAGTTTGTTCGGACTAATTTTCTTGAATGGACATTTATAAGTTTTATGTCCATATTTGCAACAAAAGTTGCAATTGCTTTGGTGCCGAACATGTAAGACGGGGCCTTTAATGAAGGTGGTTGGATTTTGGTGAGGACTTCTCACAAATCCGATTCCACTTCTTTTAGGAACGTGACCCTTATTTGTAAGGATCATGTTCAAAGATTTGCTACCAACCTCGAATTTCTTCAAGGTGTCCTTAAGTAGCAAGTTCTCCTTTTGGAGAGATTCTAGATCATGGCATTTTATACATGGAGCTAAACTATCATGATATTTAGTTTTTAATTTATCGATATCACAAGTGAGACTATCATGCTCCTTTTTTAGCAATTTATATTTTCTACTAATTGTCTTACATTCATCAAATAACTCATGGAAAGCATTTAACAATTCATGATAAGGTAAATCTATATCAATTAAATCCGTTACCTCATCTCCGATGGCCATTAGGGCGTAATGAGCAACTTGCTCGGTGTTGGACTCCTCTTCTTCGGACGCGCTTGAATCATCCCATGTTGCCTTAAGCGCTTTATTCTTTGATGTTCTCTTTCTGGCTTGAGGACAATCATTCTTGTAGTGTCCCGATTTTTTGCATTCATAGCAAATCACTTGGTCCTTCTTTTGTTCAAATTTATTTTTTGTATTATTTTTAAATTTATTCTTTCTTAAATATTTTTTAAATTTTTGAGTCAAAAGTGCAATGTCATTGTCACTGTCCTCATCACTTGAAGTTCCTTTCAAGTGGTCTTCTTGTGATTTGAGTGTCATATCCTTCCTGTTCTTTGGAAAGGGGTTCTCGAGCTCGTCATGAGCTTGACATGTCATTTCGTAGGTCATTAGAGACCCAATGAGTTCTTCAAGAGGGAATGTTTTAAGGTCTTTGGCCTCTTGAATGACCGTAACTTTTGGATCCCAACTTTTAGGGAGGGATCTTAAGATTTTAGTTACTAGTTCAAAGTTAGTAAAATCTTTACCAAGAGCTTTGAGTCCATTGATGACATCCGTAAACCGGGTGTACATGTCTCCGATGGACTCACTTGGTTTCATTCGGAAAAGTTCGTAAGAGTGCACAAGGATGTTGATTTTGGACTCTTTCACTCGGCTAGTGCCTTCATGAGTGACCTCAAGAGTTCTCCAAATATCAAAAGCCGAATCACAAATTGAAACACGATTAAATTCATTTTTGTCTAGTGCACAAAACAAGGCATTCATAGCCTTTGCATTTAAAGCAAAAACCTTCTTCTCCGATTCATTCCATTCGCTCATCGGAAGAGAAGATTTTTGAAATCCGTTTTCAACAATAGTCCAAAGCTCGAAATCCATAAAAATGAGGAAGATCCTCATTCGAGTCTTCCAATAAGTATAATCCGACCCATTAAACAAGAGTAGACGTGTGATAGAATGACCCTCATGCATGCCGGAGTAAGCCATCTCTCTTGGGTATTAAACCAAATATGAGAGTGAGCCTAGCTCTGATACCAATTGTTAGGATCAGAGCGGCACTAAGAGGGGGGGGGGGTGAATTAGTGCAGCGGCTTAAAACGTTGGTTTTGACAAATCTTTCGTACGATAAAAATCGGAATCGGAAGTGCTTAACTTGAAAGCGTATTCGTAAAGTTGTGCAGCAAATGTAATGAGGAAATAAAGCAAGTAAGAGGGTTTGCAGTAATGTAAATAGCAGTAATGAAATGCAAACCAGAGATTACGCCATTTTTAAAGTGGTTCGGTCAAGTGACCTACATCCACTTGCGAGGCCCCTCTTCGATGAGGCTCCCACCTTCCACTAGCAAATCTCTTGAAAGGGAAGGGTGAATACCCCTCTTACAACTTTTTACAAGCGGTTCACTCTCTTATAGATTTTCAGCAAGAAAGAAGGAGGTGAACACTAGCAAATTGAAAACAAGACTAGCTAAGACTTTTCTAAGGCCTTTCTCTCAAACAATTGCTGCTCAAAAAGTTGTAATCTCAGCTGAGATTTGAGAGGTATTTATAGGCCTCAAGAGGATTCAAATTTGGGCTCCAAAATTTGAATTCACTTTGGGTTCCCAATGCTGGCGGTGCCACCGCCTGTCACTGTCAGACATTGACAGTGCTGGGCGGTGCCACCGCCAGACCCTTCGGTTCACTTGTTGGGCTTCAAATTTAGCCCAAACCAAGTCTAATTTTGGGCCCAATTGGCCCCTAACCAGGATATAGGATTATCTATTAATCCTAATCCTAATTACAAGTGAACTACATAACAAAACACATCCTAAGCAAGTTTTCAACCGCGAATGTCGAGTCTTGTTCCGGAGAGCTTTCCGACGAACTTCTTCCGACGGACTCCCAGCAAGCTCCCGAACTTGTGATGACTTTAACGAGTAGCCGAGCCTTCTTGGTGATGTCCGTGAACCTCCGACGATCTCTTTGGCGAACTTTCAAAAATTCCGACAGGTTCCCGATTTCTTCTCGGTTGGTTCCGGCAGCATCTCCGGCGATTCTTCGGACTCTTAAACGTCCATCGAACTTGACTCTGGTATTCTTGCTTTGTGTTTTCTGGTTATCGTAGTTACTCCTGCACACTTAACTCAATAATATGGATTAGATCAATTAATCCATCAATTGATTTTATCATCAAAATCTGAGATTCAACAGTTCCTCCGGCCCAACATGATTTTTCCTGCTTTAATTGTCTCGTCCTGATCGTAACATCCTGCGTCACTCAAAATGCAAATTAAAACATAAACACTTATCAATTGGTTTTATCATCAAAATATGAGATTCAACAGTTGGATGGAGATCCAATATCTAATAGGGGAGGATCCATTAGGGTTAAGTTGATAGGTGACCTCTACAAATAGGAAGGTTTCAATAGTTTATAGGCTAGAACTTTTTACTTCCTCTACTATTCTCCTCCCCCTCTCCACCTCAGAGTAGACCGAGAGTTTTTAGGAGCGTCATCGCAGCCCTGTTGTGTGGATCACCGCTAGAGAGGAGGGCACTTGACCTCCTTCACGCTCTCCTAGAGATTTGTAGGGTTTCAAGGATATACGATTCCCTAGGTAACACAATCTATCTCACACGTGGTTTTTTATTTCACAGATTTTTGCACACTAATCTTCACACAACGATGAACATATCTTTACGAATTGGGGATTTTATTTTCTGTTCTTCCGCTACGCATGTGATATCACCCCCAAGATTCCTAATAGTGGTATCAGAGCCAAGTTGGTCGTGCAAAAATTGGTTTTGAACTACGTGTTATGTTTTGGAGAAGCTTTTGACGTCAAAATCGTTCACGCAAAAGCGAGAAAGGGCAACAATTGTTGCTACCCTCGCTGCCATCTGCGTGCAGCATGCTTGCTGCCAGCAACCGATAGCTTGCAGCCACTAGTGTTGCCATTAGTGTTAGGATCATGGTCGGCACTAAGAGGGGGGGGTGAATTAGTGCAATGGTAAAATCACGACGGTTTAAAAACTTTCATACGGTAAAACTCTTTCTGACGTAAAATAATTTTCGGAAACTTAACTTAAATTGAAAGCATACGGAAGTATAGTTGATGTAAAGCAATGGAGGCAGTTTGCAGTTAAGATAAATAGCAGAAAATAAATGCAAACCGAGATTTAGAGTGGTTCGATCAATCTTGACCTGCATCCACTTTGGGCTTCCTCCTCCGATGAGGTCACCGATATCCACTAGAGGTCTTCCTTCAATAAGCGAAGGCCAATCACCTTTTACAGCCCTCTTCTCCTTTTACCGGGTTTAGGAGACAACCCTTACAATCACTCACTTACTCCTCTCTTAAACTAGTCTAACACTTATAAGAGGGAGAGGAGTGTTGGGAAATCTTGGGGGCGACATCACATGCGCAGCGGAAGAACAAGAAAACAAAATCCCCGATTCCCAAAGAGATGTTCGTCGTAGTGCGAAGATTGGTGCGCAAAATCCACAAAACTTAAAACTACGTATAGAGTAGATTGTGTTACCTAGGGAGATCGTATATCCCTGTTTCCTTGTAGATCCGTATGAGAGGGTGAAGGAGGTCAAGCGTCCTCCTCTCTAGCGGTGATCCACACAAAAGGGCTGCGACGACGCTCCTCAAAACTCCAGGCCTGCTCTGAGATGGAGAGGGCAAGGAGAATATGATAGGCAAGCAAAGGCTCTAGCCTATGAGGCTTTGAATCCCTCCTATTTATAGAGGTCCCATGTCAAACTCTAATGGGTCCTACCCTAGTGGGTATTAGATCTGCATCCAATAAGACAAGGGCTCTGTCGAATATCTCATATCAGAACCTCTACTCATCGCAATACCTACCATATGTGTGTGACCCTCTAGGCCCAATATCGAGCTGGCCGTGAATCATACCGGTTAGAACTCCTTCTAACTCAGTGAATTATTATCTCTGTAATAATTCACTTGACTCATCGACTATGGACGTACTAGGCCACTACGCCGTAGTCCCCAGACGATAAAGGGGAATCCAATCCATTGGACCTGTTTGTCCTTAGTTACCATGTACCTATAGTCCCTCATCCATCTAATATCCTAGAGATCGTATATCGAGCATAGTGTTATCAGACCTATACGGTTTCTACTCGAGTCTCGCTCTACTCGGATTCTCCCAGAGAACTCTTTCTCTCTCAACCCGAATGACCCTGGCCAAGGATTTGTCTGAGCAAGAACACATGGGATATTCCTCGCATGACGCCGAGAGTGGATGATCCTCTATCGACGCTCAATAGCCCTCGTAAGGTCGACTACCACTCCCAATGACCAGCTGTACTAGATCTGGGATAGCCAAACCTATAAGTCTGGTATCAAAGAGTGGAGCACTCATATAGGACATCCTTGGTGCCTCAAGTCTAAGGACCAGAAATACCACTAGGACTACGGAATCGTTGTCTGACAATAAGGCATCATCAACCATCCAGCATTCCGTAAGTGGATCAATCATTGAACTCATTCTCCAATGAGCACCTGTACTGTATCCCTAGTGTCCCTACACGAGCAGCTATGAGACCAGCTGCATCCATCATATGGACGGGTATAGAGCACACCAATCTGTCCGGTTATCACGATATCCCTCTCGAGTAACCTATGACCGGGATTATTTAGGATCTGTGTTTAAAGGAGAATCGATCTCATTATCGTGATCTCATCACGATCCGATTCCCATTGCACAAATCCAAGGACATCACAATATATATATGCATATATGCAATAGTTATAAAGTGATCTATGCTAAAATATAATAAGAAAAAAGATTTTGTATTAAGTCACACGTGCCATCACTCACGTGATTGGCTTGCTGGGCACATATGACTAGCAATCTCCACTTGACCTAAAGCCAATCACCTATGTGTCTGATCCCCATCAGACCCTTGTGACGCTCAAAGACAATATGAGACAACGGCTTTGTCAGTGGATCTGCAATGTTATCTTCGGTTGGAACTCTTTCCACTACTACATCTCCTCGGGTTATGATCTCTTTGATAAGCTGGAACCTACTCAGAACACTTTTGATGAGACCCGGGTTCCCTTATTTGAGTAATCGCCCCATAGTTGTCGCAATATAAGGAAGTCGGCTTCTCGCTATCCGACATGACTCCTAAATCTGTGATGAACTTCTTCACCCAGACTCCCTCCTTTACTGCATCTGATGCAGCAATGTACTCCACCTCTTTGGTCGAGTCAGTAGTAGTATCTTGCTTGGAACTCTTTCAGCACACTGCTCCTTCATTCAAGGTATACACATACCCTGAATTCGACTTACTATCATCGACATCAGACTGAAAACTTGAGTCCGTGTAGCCTTCAACCTTAAGGCTATTACCTCCATATACTAGTAAAAGATCCTTAGTCCTTCTCAAGTACTTAAGGATACACTTTACTGCTTTCTAGTGCTCCAAGCCTGGATCCGCCTGATACCTGCTCGTGACACTCAGAGCATGCGCTATATCAGGCCTAGTACATAGCATGACATACATGATAGACCCTATTACTGAGGCATAAGATATCATATCCATGTTCGCCCTTTCTTTTGGAGTCTTTGGGGACATACTCGTAGAAAGCGATATCCCATGTCTCATCGGTATGAGACCTCTCTTGGAATTTTTCATGCCAAACCTTTTGACAATGGTTTCTATGTACCTGGACTAGGACAAGCCAAGAATTCTCTTGGATCTATCTCTATAGATTCTAATCCCCATGATATAGGATTCTTTAAGTCCTTGATGGAGAAGTGTCTAGATAACCAAGCCTTTACTGTGGATAGCATTCCTACGTCATTCCCAATGATCAGGATGTCATCCATATATAACACCAAAAAGATGATAGCGCTCCCACTTACCTTCCTGTACACACAAGGCTCATCTTCATTCTTAACGAAGTCATAAGATCTGATTGCCTCATCAAATCTTATGTTACAACTTCGGGAAGCTTGCTTTAGTCCATAAATAGATCTAAGCAACCTACACACCTTATCTGGGCAGTTCTTAGACACGAATCCCTCTGGTTGCATCATATACACCTCCTCCTCGAGGTTCTCATTGAGGAATGTGGTTTTCACATCCATCTGTCAGATCTCATAATCATAGTGTGCTGCAATAGCCAATAGAATTCTAATGGATTTTAGCATTGCTACGGGTGGGAAGGTTTCGTCGTAGTCAACACCTTTCCTTTGACGATACCCCTTAGCCACTAGCCTTGCTTTATAGGTCTCTACCTTTCCATCTACTCCGATCTTTTTCTTAAAGATCCACTTGCAACCGATGGGTACAATACCTTCGGGCGCATCAACTAGGTTCCAAACCTTGTTAGAGTACATAGAATCCATCTCAGAATTCATGGCTTCTTCCCACTTCCCGGAGTCTATACTCATAATAGCCTCCTCATAGGTCTGAGGATCAATATCCTCAACATCCTCTCCTCTAATATGTCCCACATATCTCTTAGGAGGATGGGATACTCCATCAGACCTGCGTAAAGTTGAAATTTTGTGTATTAGGTACCTGAACAGACTTGGGCTATAGAGTGGTGCTTGAGCTTGGTTCTCCAACCTCGCTCAACTCTATCATTCTCCCACTATCTCCGCCAAGAATATGTTCCTTCTCAAGGAATACTGCTCTCTTAGCTACAAAGATCTTTTGGTCCTCGAGATAATAGAAACAATACCCACAAGTTTCCTTGGGGTATCCCACAAATTTGCATTGCTTTGTCCTTGATTCTAACTTATCGGGGTTGTGTCTTTTAACGTGGGCAGGGCAGCCCCAAATCTTAACAACCTTAAGATCAGGCTTCTTCTCTTTCCATATCTCATATGGTGTAGACACTACCGACTTACTTGGAACTCTGTTCAGAAGGTAAGCTGCAGTTTCTAGGGCATATCCCCAGAATGAGATGGGTAGGTTAGCGAAACTCATCATGGACCGTACCATGTCTAATAGCGTACGATTTCTCCTTTCAGAGACACCATTGATCTGAGGTATATAAGGAGGTGTCCATTGGGATAATATCCCATGGTCCTTGAGGAACTGAGTAAACTCTGTACTTAAGTACTCACCTCCTCGATCTGATCGAAGAGTTTTGATACTCTTTCCAGTCTGGTTCTCCACCTCATTCTTATACTCTCTGAATTTCTCAAAGGCCTCGAACTTGTACTTCATTAAGTACACATATCCATACCTTGAGAAATCATCAGTAAATGTAATGAAGTAGAGTAACCACCAATGGCATGAGTTGACATGGGTCCACATACATCACTATGTATGAGTTCCAACAGCTTAGTGGCTCTCTCTCCAGTTCCACTAAATGGAGAGTTGGTCAGTTTTCCACGAAGACAAAGCTCACAAGTTGCATATGACACATAGTCGAATGGATCTAGATATCCATCATTTAGCAACTTTTGAATCCTTCTTTCATGGATGTGACCTAGCCTACAATGCCACAGGTATGCACTGTTCACCTCATCTCGTTTCCTCTTAGACACATACATTCATGATATGTGGAGTAGTGTCTAGCATAAACAAACCTTTATGCAATATTCCTCTCGCCAATCTCCCCTCAGCTTTGCTAGAATTTACAATAAATTGTAGATGTGACAAACAATACTAGTATCCAATACCAATGCACTATCACAAAAATCTGACAATTGGAGATTGATCATGGATATACCTGAAGCTTCTCCAAGCTTCTATTTCGCCCTCTCTCGAAGGTACTCTTTGCAGTTCCTCTTCCAGTGCCCATCTTTACCACAGTGGAAGCACTGGCCTTTGTCCTTTGCTGGGTCTTTCTTAGCAACCTTGGCTTTACCTGGTCTGCCCTTGCCCTTTCCCTTCTTAAGGGACCTTTCTGCTTTCCTTTTCTTTCTGATCTCACTAGTGTAGAGAACTAGCTTCTCTTTCTTAATAGTACTCTCTGCCTCCCTCAATATATTGAGGAGCTCTGAGAGAGTCACCTCAAGCTTGTTCATATTAAAATTCATTATGAACTGAGAAAAGGAATCTGGTAGGAACTGAAGCACAATGTCCATACACAAGTTATCCTCTAGGACCATTCCTAGACCTGTGAGTTTCTCTATCCACTTAATCATCTTTAGGACATGGTTCTGAACCAGTGTCCCCTCAGTCATCCTAGCGTGGAAGAGGCTCTTGGATATCTCATATCGCTGAGTCCTTCCCTATTCCTTAAACAATTTGCAGACATGTAGGAGAATGGATCTGACATCTATCTTTTCATGTTGTCTCTATAACTCAGGAGTCATAGAGCCCAATATATAGCACTGAGCAAGAGTGGAGTCATCAATGTACTTCACGTAGCGAGCGATCTCATCCTCGCTTGCCCCTTTTTCGAGCGTAGGCATCACTGTATCAAGGACATACACGATTTTCTCCACTGTGAGAACAATTCTCAAGTTACGGAGCCAATCCGTATAATTTGGACCAATGAAGCGGTTGACGTCAAGTATGCCACGTAAGGGATTTGAAAGCGACATTTTCTAAAAATAAAGATGCAGCAGAAATGAATAACATGCAGATTTTACAAGAAATAAACTATCAAGATATGGACTTCTATCTTAATATGCTCCCACTATTTTATTAACGAGTCACGCGACACCCTCAGCACGTGAAATGGAAGTCTCACGTCTTAGTGTACCCTCGAGGGACTCGACCAATCACACTAAGCCTAAAAGGTAGGCAATTCTTGCCGATCACAACTCCTTGTGATTCCCGTCTTGTTCGGCCTCCGAATCACCATGGTCTCGAGGGACTTGACCAACCATGATGCTCGGTTAAGTCAACACCTTCGTTACAAGATGAGTCTGATTTGATGATATACCCTTGAGGGACTCGACCAAGCATACCATGCCCTCAGGTCACCAGTGACATCTCTATGTCGTAAGCAAGATAGTGAATTGCGATATAGGTGAGTCTCGAGGGACTCGACCAACTCAACCTACACCGGGAATCGGTTCCTACTTATAACGATGGAAGGCCACGTGGGTCAATCTAATTGCCTCACGTTTACCGACTTAATATTATCGAGAGAGATGATTTTATGATTTGGTCTTCTAATATGACATGTCACACATATACATTTTTTATATATATCTACATCGCATGCAAATATATATACATATCTAGTATGTATATAAGAAATCACACCAGATGATCATGGACCACAACCTAATGTCATTAGGCCCGAGCTAGTAGGCCTAATCACTCACATCAAGATCTATGTGTGCAACGGTGCATCTCCATGCCCTGTGATCGTCCATCTCGTCCTCGTCGGTTCCGTCGACATCTTGATGCATCGCGATCGTCCGTCTCGTGGGTCCCGCTATCGCATCCACGCTCCCGCTGCGCCTCCTCATGTGATTACAATTTAATCATAGGCACGCAGGCCCGACAATAAACAAGAAATATAATGGAGGCTCGCATACCTCAATAATAATAATCACAAGTACACATATCACACGGTCCATGATCATCCGTCTACATATCATACATAACATGTATAAATAATCATCATCATGTAGGACTACTAGATAATAATACTAATAATCAACTAAACTTTTTAATTAATTAATATTTTTTGAAATCAAGGACATGTAGGGAATTTCTGAATTCCTAAGGGTATTTTCATAATTTGGACAAAAGATAGAAACCGGAATTTCTTAAATTTCGAGGGGCAAAACTATTTTTTTCCCAAAAAACCCTAATGCCCTACTCCCCTTTGCTACTACCGCCGCCGCCACCCTGCTGACGCTGCCCTCACCTGCAGGCGGCACGCCCACTGGCGGCGCTGCCGCTGCGGGTGGGCGCCCCCGCGGGCGGTTCTGCCTGCGGGGCAACGCCCGCAGGCGGTGCTGCCCCTACAGGTTGGCACCCCTACGGGCGTCGCCGGCTCCGCGGGTGATTCTGCCCGCGGGGCAACGCTAGCAAGCGGTGCTGTCCCGCCGGGCGGCCGCCCCTATGGGGGGGTTTCGCCCGCGGGAGCAGCGATCGCAAGCGTCGTTGCCCTGTGGTGCCTCAGCCCGCAAGCACTGCTGCCGCAGGCGCCTCGCCTTGCGGTGCCTCTGCCCGCGGGTCCAGCACCCGTAGGCGTCGCCCTGCCTGTCGGCGCCGTGCAGCAACAACCGCGGGTGGGGCACCCGCGGGCTGCTAGCCCCACCGGCTGCAAGCCTGCTGCAAGCAGGCCGCAGGCCGGCTGTTGTAAGCGCAGCCCCTGTGCTGCCTACCTTCGGCTACGTTGCACGCACGCAGATCGAGGGCAGCAACTGATGCTGCCCTTTCTTGTTTTTGCGTCAACGATTTTGACGTCAAAATTCTTCCTAAACACAATACACGCAGCTCAAAACCAATCATTCGCATGAACAACCTGGCTCTGATACCACTGTTGGGAAATTTTGGGGGCGACATCACATGCGCAGCGGAAGAACAAGAAAACAAAATCCCCGATTCCAAAAGATATGTTCGTCGTAGTGCGAAGATTGGTGCGCAAAATCCGCGAAACTTAAAACTACGTATAGAGTAGATTGTGTTACCTAGGGAGATCATATATCCATGTTTCCTTGTAGATCCTTAGGAGAGGGTGAAGGAGGTCAAGCGTCCTCCTCTCTAGCGGTGATCCACACAGCAGGGCTGCGACGACGCTCCTCAAAACTCCAGGCCTGCTCTAAGGTAGAGAGGGCAAGGAGAATAGGAGAGGCAAGCAAAGGCACTAGCCTATGAGGCTCTGAATCCCTCCTATTTATAGAGGTCCCCTGTCAAACCCTAATGGGTCCTCCCCTAGTGGGTATTGGATCTGCATCCAATAAGACAAGGGCTCCGTCGGATATCTCATATCAGAACCTCTACTCATCGCAATACCTACCAGATGTGTATGACCCTCTAGGCCCAATATCGAGCTGGCCGTGAGTCATACATGTTAGAACTCCTTCTAACTCAGTGAATTATTATCTCTGTAATAATTCACTTGACTTATCGACTACGGGCGTACTAGGCTACTACGCCGTAGTCCCTAGACGATAAAGGGGAATCCAATCCATTGGACCTATTTGTCCTCAGTTACCATGTATCTATACTCCCTCATCCATCTAATATCCTAGAGACCGTATATCGAGCATGGTGTTGTCAGACCCATATGGTTTCTACTCGAGTCTGGCTCTAATCGGATTCTCCTGGAGAACTCTTTCTCTCTCAACCCGAATGACCCTGGCCAGGGATTTGTCTGAGCAAGAACACATGGGATATTCCTCTCATGACGCCGAGAGTGAATGATTCTCTATCGACACTCAATAGCCCTCGTAAGGTCGACTACCACTCCCAATGACCAGCTGTACTAGATTTAGGACAGCCAAACCTATAAGTCTGGTATCAAAGAGTGGAGCACTCATATAGGACATCCTTGGTGTCTCAAGTCTAAGGACCAGATACATCACTAGGACTACGGAATCGTTGTTTGACAATAAGGCATCATCAACCATCCAGCATTCCGTAAGCGGATCAATCAATGAACTCATTCTCCAATGAGCACTTGTATTGTATCCCTAGTGTCCCTACACGAGCAGCTATGAGACCAGCTGCATCCATCATATGGACGGGTATACAGCCCTACTGTGTGGATCACCGCTAGAGAGGAGGGCGCTTGAGTTTTGAAGAACGTTATTGCAGGCCTAGAGTTTTGAAGAGCATTATTGCAGCCCTACTGTGTGGATCACCGCTAGAGAGGAGGGCGCTTGACTTCCTTCACCCTCTCCTAGAGATCTGTAGGGATTCAGGGATATACGATCTCCTTAGGTAACATAATCTATCTCACACATGATTTTCTATTTCGTGAATTTTTTCACATCAATCTTTGCACGACGACGAACATATCTTTTGGAATTAGGAATTTTATTTTATGTTCTTCCACTGCGCATATGATGTCGCCCCCAAGATTCCTAACAATATTCACAAGAATATTCCTAAAATACTATAAGGCAGTTCAGGTCAGTTACAAACCAACTCTTTTATGAAATATTTATAGGAATATTCTCAAAAGATAATAAGGTATTTCGAATCGATTGCAAACTAGCTCTTCTATAGAATATTTATATAAATATTCCTAGAAGACCAAATGTTAGTTTGGGATGGTTATGAACAGTCTTCTCTATAGGATCTTTATGGGATATTATTAACCCTTGAGATTAGTATAAAAATATGTGCTTAGCTCTTCTATATTAAGGGAGGGAAAAAAAAAAGATATAACTAAGGATTAACATAAGTATAAGGATTGGCTCAGGAAACCTCTCTCGACCTTGGTCTTTGTACAAGAACGAGATTGGAAAAATCACATTTTATCCTGAATAACTCATCGCATATGAATTAGGGCCACATCGTGCCAACATAGATATCAACGATATTTTCTCCTAGCACCACCCAACCGAGTGATCGACTTGACTCCTCTCGCTTGAGATTCCTACAAGCCGATCATCTAAAGGTTAACACTTAAAGTTGTGCAGGTAGTATGTAGTTAACTAGTTTAATTTCCACTTCCTCCCCCTGTCCAAGAATGATCTCCTGAGCATTAACTTAGGATTGACCTTTTGCTCAATACTAAAACCGACAGTTGAAGCATTTGAGACTGCATCAATTGAAGTATCTTCTTCAGCTTCTTCTGTAGAAGAAATTAAATTATTCATGATTATATGTGAGTAAAAATTTTTTATTGTTCCACAATATGATCCATTCATAAAAGAATTATACAATTTTGACAAGTATACTTCCTCTTTCTCATCGTTGCATAGCATGTGTGGAGGTAGTGTCAATACTAAGCAAAGTCACCGAGGACAAAGCTACAATCAAGCAAGGGGTAGTAAAGAAGATCCAAAAGGCGATGATGGACGGAGTGTCTGAGATGCCTCAAGAGCTACAAGTCGTGGGCTATCGGCTATTCGATGGCCAGCCTCCTCGCTTGGTCGCTTCTCCATGACCAACACCGCATCCACCCCGTCTCTCTGCTAGCCAAGGAATTCTATGACATTTCCAACGACAACGAGGTCATCCACCCCGTTGCCAACATGCAGCTCATAGAGGAGGCGAGTCGCCTTAGGCGTTGCTCTGACATGCTTTGGGATCTGCAACAAAAGCTTATGCTTTTACTCTGAAAAATCTTTTGAACACACGAAATCCGAACTTCGCCATCTAATAAATGCACCATCCAATAAATGCACCACTCGTGTTTAACGTTTACGCACATGGTTCCGTACAAAGGAAACAGTTGACAGATACGTAAACGCGTTACCACTAATAAATGCAAAGAGTGACCGTCCAGTGTTTGTATGCAGATTGGAAAACGTCGTGTATGCCCGACTTGAGGTACGAGTTGTAGAAAAATGAAGGATCGATTGAATATAATCACCATGCAAAGATACACAAACTTTAAATAAAAGCATGATAATGAATGCGCCCTTTTAAGATACATTAGAATTCCCATATTACTATGATATAGGGAGACAAAAAATGTAATAGTGGTGTGAGGAATTATTATCAAAGATGATTAGTAATATATGGACAGAATTAAACGGTTATAATAAAGAGCAACCTTTTCTCGTCTTTTCTTTTCTTTTTAGTATCATTTCTTAAGTAATGATTTTGATTAAAATGTATTCCAGGTAAGATGCATCAAGCAAATGAAAAGAAAAAAGATGACTGTAGACGAAACAACTCTTTAAGGCATCATTTATCTTTATCAATGTGAAGACTGAAGATTTTCTGCTGCTGTAAAGATACGTGAGACTAAATGCCTAAAATTTTGTTCAAGCAGCCATGGGACTTGAGATGGGCAATCCAACAGCCAGTTTGACAGTGATTAATTATGCTCTAGAATTTGCCTTGCGATGCAAAGGCACAGTTATTGTAAAAGAACGTCAGCAATCCACACACGTGTACACAGTTATTTGCTAAAAGAAAATTTCATAAGGTAAGCAAATAAGAAACAGAGGGAATCTATTATCATCTTCTTCTAAACAGAATTACCAACCTGGTATTGATTCACCATGCAATGCATATCAATTCCACTGCCTCATCATTTATTTCATACACAAATGGAAGACCTCTGTTGGTCATACTCCCAGCATGTTCATTTCGAGAGCCAATAAATAACTAGGAACAGGGTGCAAGCGGCAATGACGGCAGAAAGAATAAGTGTATCCTTGGAGCGTTTTCGTCTGATGGCACCTGCAAGCACCAGAGAATTAAGCAACCAGTATGACAAACATGCATGGGGATGACAAAATCTAGAGATAGAAGAGGCCTGGATACCGATGAGGCCTCGAATTTCAGGAAATCTATCACCAAGCTGCTTCACTTTCCCCTGAACATCACCAAATAAAACCCTTTGTGATCCCAATGCTGATCTTGTCGCTTGTGCTTGACCAATCACCTCATCAATCTGGATGATGGTAACAAAATGAATGCAATTCTTCACATCAAGAGACAAAGGTCGCTGAGATATCTACCATATAATAAGATCACGGATGGAACTAAGGTTTAAATTCAGAGAAGGAAGAACTATCAGATACTAATTAACATGCAACCGTATGAAGGATTTTTAATCCAAGATATGTATCTTAGAGTCAGTTAACACATTTAAAATGATACAATCTACAGTTTGAAAGTAGTATAGATACTTAAAGAGCATATGAATACAGATGATCATATTTAGGGTGTGTTTGGGATAGCCACTTAATTTATCGTTGAAACAGGACTAGAAGGTACAAATTTCATATACAGATCATTGTGCAATTGAATCTCAGCTTAATAGTTGAAGTTGATTCTCCTATAAGATAGAGTGGGTTTGATTGTTTTCTCATGCATGCCTGTTAATAATTTTGGATTTTAAGGTTCGTCCTGAGATCTGGCCCCATGTTAACCTTTACCACACCCCGTTACCTCTCCCCTTATACAGAAGTGGATAGGATTAGATTTACTTATAGAAACAAAAAAACAGAGGTCATGTTCTTTACATATTAGTACTGTTTGCATCTAAACATGATAAGATACCCAGTACAATTAAAAGATGAACTAAAGCATGCAGCACCATATATTTTCAAGAAGCTGCTAATCAGCCCACCAGAACAAGGATTTCACGATCATGGCAAACATTTACTCAGTTGGCTATTAACAGTGTCATTAGCACATGCCACACCAATGTCCTAGCAAACATGTCATTGTGATGTATAAAATGGCTTATGTAAGAAAGAGAGAGAGAGAGAGAGAGAGAGAGAAATTGAACAAAGAAATGGGATGAGTTTTGGATTCAACAATGTGTATCAGGCCTGCACATGCACATGCACGCTCATGTTTGCACATGTGCACACAATTGTGTGCAAAGGATTGAATATGTTATAAGCCAGAGTAACAACAAAAGGATCCTATAAGTTTAAGAACAAAAAAGTAGAACCAATAAATATCAAAAAATTTACCGTCACTATCTAAAACCTAAAGTTCAAACATATTTCACCCATAGAATATATGAATTATTAGCTGCACAATTTAATATTTATTCATAAAACATAATGAATGAGAAAGAAAAATTCTGGTGTTTAGTAGTTCCGAAAAATTCCAAATAAAAAAATTTAACTTGATGGAGGAAATTCGAATTAAAAAAATGGAGAAAACATGAATGCTTGTTTTGAATATTCTGAACTTATATAGTACATTCCATCAGCTGACTGGTGGTCCAATAATTCTATTAGATACTCGAATTGGCACATATATACATTGTATATATGCATGCATAGGTATATTGAATGATATGGGGATGCATTAAGCTTCGGTGAGGGAAACCTTTCAAGATTCAGAAATGCATTATACAATTAAAAAAGTCATCCAAAGTTGACTAATTTGCGTAAGTGATCCAAAGCTGCTCATAAGTGATGATGTTAGATCCAATAATTGATATGGCCATAAATTAGACATGCAAGACTATTGAACCTGAAAGTAAATTAATGACAAAACCAATAACACTAAGGATTAGAGACTTACATGACTTATATTTCCATGAATTGCTGCTCTTTCCCTCAGCAAATTTACCCTAGGTGACATACTACCTGATGCCTGTATGAAGCAACTCATCACAAAATCACAGGTAATATAGTATTAACCATTATTTTGATCTTTGCTCACCATCGATTCACTGATATCATCCCTGACTGAGTAAAGAAGTTCAGCATGCTCCCTTATGGAGTTCAAGTTCCCTTTAGTTCTTCTAAATTCCTAAGCATAATTTGAGTAAATATCAGATAAGTTCTCAAATAAAGTATAACCAAGGGAAAGAAGAGAAAATGCGCCAAGAAGATGAGGAAAGTAACAGAACAGACATGTTCATGGCATCTTGGTTTTCTTAAATGAATTCATGTTAATGTTGGCACCACAAGCAACTCAAGGACATGGTTTCTCTTTCAATTATTAACACCAGTAAGTCAACTAAAATTCCAAAATGATTTGGAAACAAAGACTTTATACATCTTGCCGGAGTAACAAAAGGTAGATAAATAAGGTGATAATTGACTTGACACTAAAAAAGGTGTACCTAAGGCATGAGGCTCCCGCCAATGCGAGGTCTAAGGAGGGTCAATGTATGCAGCTTATATTTAAAGAGACTATTTCCATAACTCAAACCCTAGTCTCCCAGGTTGCAAAGGAGCAACCTTGCTGTTGTACCAAGGCCCGCTCTCATTACAGCAGTATCAATAGGAAAAGTAATTGGTATAGGTAGTCTGCACACTGCTCAAGAACACTTTGCATCAGTGCATGAGATTCTTTAACAAGAAAACTAAAATAAATTACCGCTGGTAAATGCACATTCCATTTACAGAGATGACTGCAAATCATAAGAAATAGGTATTTTCATATACTAAATGAAATATCTTATAAATTTAGTTTATAGATCAACAGATGGATTATGATGACAACCATGAACAGGAAATATCTTAACTAAAATGCATTGAATTGCAAGGAAAACAACTGGTAACCAGAAACATATATGCCAACGACCGAGTCCATCAAATACAAACTAATGTTATGTCAAATGACAATCTTAGACAAGCAGTAAGCTATTACACATATTGTCATTGGTTTGAAGTAAATAAATTATTCAGGGAACATTGGGACATTACAACATTTCTGAAAACTTTTTAGCATAAGGCTTCATAATTTCATTGATTTGCCGCTGAAAAGTTTGCAGTAACAGACATAGGAAACCCAATGTGTAGTCAAGCATATGGAATTTAATCATTCAGCATTCGCATAAATGCATCTTCTGTGGGATCTGATAAATACATATTCAAATAATTGAGCATAACTTGAATCTTTGGTATGGATTTAATACACAAACAGAACTTATTGCTGAGTACACCAAAGGAAAATGCAATGCAAAGATATACAAGCCTTATTTTCTCCTTTATAAAGACATAGATATTTGTTATCTAGATCAACAAATATAACTAGCCAGAGGATAAATTATCAGCTACACAAACAAGGTATAGAGCAAAGTAGTACACATGTAATACACAACCATACAGAATCACTCATAAAGCTTACATATAGTGGTAAAATAATAGTGAGAAAAAGTCTTCAGTTGTGGCCAAATATTTTTTGGCTATTTATTTTTCATAGCAATCATTTCCTACTATTCTTTAAAGACCCTTTTCAACCTAAGCTGATAATCTGGTAGTTGCATGAAGAAATATCTTTCTATGCAAAAAGGGTTTAACTTGAAAGTTCAATCAGAATAAAAAAAACAAGTTCTAGAAGAGTGAGCAGTGATGATTCAGCTAGAAAATTAGTTGACTAAGCTGTCAGGCTCATATAGCAAAGTATTGAACATAAAAGCAAAAACACTGACCTGTGTGAATTCATGAAGTATATCTCTATGCCTTGCAAGTTTCTGGTTTATAGAAGTTGTAGGTGCTGTTGATGCAGCACAACGGCTCATGGCATCATTAATATCCAGTAACTTCTCGAGTAACGACTGAATTTCCATCTCCATGGATTTCCATGATCTGCTGGATCCTATAGTGGGTGATCCATTGTCTCCATAACCTGAATACCCATCTTTTTCATTTTAGCAGAGAGATGATATTAACTGATTATCAAGGACATAATAGACAGGAAAATACAGGAATACATATTACAGTTCACTTTTTCTGGAGACATTGTTATATGCTCATGCTTTACTGGACAAAATAATAATAGTTATCTTCTTAGTGTGCACTTTTTTCATCGACAGCGACACAAAATAAACTTTGCTATTGTATGCATTTCTCATATTTTCTCTTACATCATATATCGTTAGTCTCTAAATCGATATGCAAATAATAGATACATGCAAATTGCTGTGCGTGCTCAAGAGCTTCAAGACTTGTCCCCCCATGAAAAAACTAAAAGATAGACATACAACTTCATTCCAATGGCTGGAAATTTTGGATTTCTGACTCCAAATCACATTAAAAGATAGACATACAACTTCATTCCTAGTTCTTGGAAGGATTCCAACCATCCAGATCTGATTACATCACTAGAGCCATAAAGTAATATTTCTTGTATTCCTATTTCCTAATTAGCTGTGTATAAGCACATATAGAAAATGTTTAGAATTGCTTCATGCATGTGAACAAGTATTAGCCAGACAATTTATTGCGATCTGATCACCACACAAGGAAATCGTAACACCCACGAGTCGATTTTCAATCGTTCTAAGAATTGGGGATAAAATCAAAACTCTAAATGTGGGAATGACGGTAATTTCATTCCGATTCTTTAAGCTTAACATGAAGTGTGGGATCCAAGGCATCGGATGGGGTGAGATCACAGGGAAAATGAGGAGTGGGAACTAGACCGGAGGAAGAGTGGGTGAATCTGGAAGCGAGCTTGGCGTAGGAGGAGAGCTTGACATCGAGATCGCCCTCGATCTTCCTGGCTTCCTTGCGGAGCTCCTCCCACCCGGATTCCTGGAGGTGCAGGCTCGAATCCCCCATCCCTCCTCTCATGTCGCTTCTCCTTATCCTCCTCCGCCACTTCTCATATGAGAGAGATGGAGCAGAGAGCGGCAGCAACCAATTACCAATTCGTAGAATTTCCCCGATCGATTCCTGGGATGATACCTATATCATCCTTTCCTTTTTGCCCTAAAGGTTATGCAACTCTCAGAACTCAAAAGCGAACCAATAAATTCACAAATATATATATATATATATATATATCGATTTTTCTGAAAAATAACTTTTTAAATGTATTTTTCAGATGGTACGCATTTTCTTTTTTCTCAAAAATTATTATTTATAATTTCCTATTTATTGTTTATATTCTTATTTTAAATTTTTTTAATATTTCAAAACTATCTTTTCATAAATAAACATAAATATTATCTTCTTCCCCTCCTCCTATTCTTCTCTTCTTTTTCTTCGTTTTCCTTCTCCTCTTCTTTTTCTTTTTCCGATTCTAGATAATAATGAGAGGGTAACAAGTGAGGTTAGAGCATAGGTGGGGGAGGGATAACCAACGATAAATGCAAAATAAGGGGCGACGATCAAGAGTGCGGATTAGGGGTAATGATTAACAAGAAGTGTGAGCTGGGAGGTGATGATTGATGATAGGTGTAGATTGAGAGACATTGATCGATTAAGGAGCATTGTGGAGCGTTTGACAATAGTAATTGCAGGTGATGTGGGGTAAAGGAAAAAAAAGGGATAAAATCATAATTAGAGAGATTATAAATAATATAATTTTATTTTTTAAATTTTTTAAGAGATTATAAATAGTAAAAGGGTTGTTAGTAGTAAAAAATGGCTCTAAATAGTAAATTTCTCTTCCCAACCAATCACCTTATATTACAAATATTTTAAAAATTCCCCTCAAACTGTCATTTGTTTTCTCAATTTGTTTTCTCACCCATTTTATGAGTAAACCCTATGATCAACCCATAGGGTAAACCAGTCCTATTGGATGAACTAGTCAGTTTGGTATAATGAGAGTGATTTAGTAGAAACTACCATTTACGGTAGACTGCTATTTAGTATAACTGCTATTTCACTTATAGATCTCAATATTTTTAATGTAGTATTTTTTTTTTATTTTTTATATCTATTTAATTATTCATTATTAGGATTGTAAAGACACTAAGGGGGGAGGGACGAATTAGTACTTTCAAAATAAAGTTTCGATTTGAAAAATTTTGATAGAAAAATACATATCGGAAATGCATTTAACTTAGAATGTGAGTAGGAGTAGTGAATAACTAAATCAGTTAGTGATAATAAGAAAAAATATAAAAATAAATGCAAACAAATTTATAGTGGTTCAATCATCTCGACCTATATTCACCTTTGATTCCTCTTCTCTTGAGACTATCGGCTTTTACTACTGATCTTCTTTTTAACAGGTGAAGATCAACTACTCTTGTTACCACTCTTTCTTTTTTCCATAAGCTTATAAGAGAACCTTCACACATCTCTTTTACAAGAAAACCTCACATCTCCCTTAGAATGACCTCTAAACTTAAGGAGGAAGAGACTCAATACTTTTCAAGAGAGTTTACACACTTCAAATCATAAGGTTTCGTGCTTTCACTAACTAAGCATGATTAAGATATTTATAGACTCTAAATAACTTCAAAAATTGAGTCAAAAATTTAGATCCCCGGGTTTTCGAGGTATTGGCGGAACTACCACTTGCGTCGGGTAATACTACCACCATACAGAGCTTGGAAAATTAGGCTTTAGTAGTACCACCACTTGCTTGGGCAGTACTATCGCTTGATAGAGCTTGGGAACTTGGGCTCTGGCGGTACCACCGCTTGCTTGGGCGATACTACTACTTGATAAAGCTTGGGAACCTGGGCTCTAACGGTACCACGACCATCGAGATTCTGTTAGAACCCTTGCAGATTCTAAACTTGGGGTTGATCTCTTTAGGGGATCGACCTCCTTGGAACTCTATAGGGGTTCCTCCCTCCAAGTTGCTGCTCAAAGGCTGCATAAAAGATTCATCTATTGCTTAAGAAAAGAGAAGGAATACATGGCTATTTATAGGGCTTCTAAACCCTAACTCCTAATAGGACTCCTACTTAAGACTCTTACTTCTAACCAACTCCTAATATGACTCCTAGTCAAGACTCCTATTCCCTTACAACTTCTAATTCTTCTCTAAGAAAACACCTCCTACATGAATGTCCTTCTCAATTAGGACTCTCCTAGCTAGAGTCCTAACAGTTTTACATGAATGTCCCTCTCAATTAGGACTCTCCAAGCTAGAGTCCTAACAGACCTGCCCTCTTCAAATCAGCCTTGTCCTCGAGGTTGATGATTCGTGAATTTTGGGAATTTGATCTTCAAGTCGTCATAGTTCTCCCAAGTGGCATCTTCTATTGGTAGGTTCGCCCACTGTATTAGCACTTCATTAGTGGGTCATCGTCGTCGAGTTACGATCCGTCGATCAATAATGGCACTTGGCTGGGTCTGGAGTTCTCTTTGGGTAGTCATATTTAGTGGGTGGCTTTGGGCTGTCTCCAAGCACCTATTTAAAACTTCCGTCTGGCTGTTGGTTTGTGGGTGATATGTCGTACTCCTTTTCAATTTAGTACCCTGCATATGGAATAACTTTGTCCAAAATCTGCTCTTGAAGATGCAAGTAGAATTTGTCACAAGCACAATGAGTCCCGATTGTAATGAGCCACGGAGCTTGGTGCTTCCTCTAATTTTTTTTGTATCTTACTGGTCTCCGAATCTTCCTGCCATTCCATCTTAATATCCTCAAGGAAGTCGCTGGTTGGAAGTAAAACGACAGAAAATTCAGCTTGCTCAGGTAGTTGCGAAAGCGCATCTGCAATAACATTCTCTTTCCACCTTTTGTAAGTTATTTCATAATCAAATCCAAGAAGTTTTGTTACCCATTTTTGCTGCTCGGGGGAAGATATCTTCTGCTCCAAGAGATATTTTAGGTTTTTATGGTCGGTCTTGATTTGAAAGTATCGCCTGATCAAGTACGATCTCCACCTCGTTGCTGCATGCATAATGGCGAGCATCTCCTTATCATATGTTAACATGTTTTGATAGGGGGGAGACAATGTCTTGCTAATGTATGTGAGTGGTCGACCATCTTGCATGAGAATGTCTCCCATTCTGTCTCCAGATGCATCGGCCTTAATGATGAAGGGTCGGTTGAAATATGGTAGCGCTAGCACCGGCGTCGTCGTTATGGATGCCTTAAGTTTGTCGAAGGCAGTGGAGGCTCTGTCCGACCATTGAAAGACATCTTTTTCCAGTAAGGAAGTAAGTGGTGCACTGATCTTTCCATAGTTTTTCACGAACATACGGTAGTAGCCTATTAAACCCAAAAAGCCATGTAGCAATTTTATGTTCCTCGGGGTAGGCCAGTTTTGCATTGCTTCAATTTTGAAGGGGTCCACTATCACACCTTCCTCTGATATGATATGCCCAAGATATTTCACCTTTTGTTGAAGAAAGTAAAAATTCGTAGTGGCCGTTGTGTGTTCGAAAGGCGATTTTCGGTATGACTTCTTCATACACTCGTATTTGATAATACCCGGATTGAAGGTCCAGCTTTGTGAAGATTTGTGCTCCCTTTCATCTAGCAATTCATCTACTATTGGAATAAGGTATTTGTTCTTGATGGTTATGCCATTGAGAGCTCGGTAATCAACGCATATTCGTCATGTTCCGTCCTTCTTGCGTACAAGTAGCACCGGTGAAAAGTAGAGGTTGCAACTTGGCCGAATAACTCCTGTTTCAAGCATCTCTTTTAAAATCCTCTCTATTTCATCATTCTGGAGATGTGGATACCGATATGGCTGAGTATTTGCTGGAGATTTGACTGAAAAAATCATTATACAATGATCATGCCGACGAGTAAGAGGTAGGTTGTGCGGCTCGTCAAATATATCTGAAAATTCAGCAAGCAAAGGAAATAGGTTTAGAACTTCAAATTCTATTGGCTCTCCTTTAATTTGCTGCTCAAGTTGTACCAAAAATCCCCTGCATGCTTTATGCAAAACCTTCTTCATTTGTTGTGTGCAAATCATCGTTACGTCGCCCTCACGTTTCCCATGTAGTATCACCTGTTTCTCCTTACTGTAAAATTTTATAAATAGTTGCATAAAATTCCAAGAAATATCACCTAATGTCATCAACCATTTAATTCTAAGTATGGCCTCATGATTATCAAGAGGGAGGAAGAAGAAATCTGTAATTATCTCTTGGTCCTGCAGTAATAGTTTCACCTGCGGGCACCTATGATCACACTTCAAAATCCGTCCGTTGGCGACCTTAACGACAAACCTGCTGCAATTCTCAATAGGTAAGTTCATATGGACAGCAACCTTACTATTTAGGAAGTTATTAGTGTTGCCCGTGTCGATGAGAACAGTGATCGGTTGTTGTTTGAGAAGGCCTCCAACTTTCATCGTTTGCGGGTTTGAGTAGCCAGCTAGTGTATGTACCGTAACTTTGGTCGGTTGTGGCTCTTCTTCTACATCTTTTTCTTCATGTTCAAGGCTCTCTTCTGAATGTTCAGTGACCTCTTCTTCTATCGGTTCAATCATAAGAATTCCTCCTTTACTACAGCGATGCTCACGGCTCCACGGCTCGTCACAATGCCAACATAACCCCTTCGCATATCGCTCCCGAAGCTCTTCTCTTGTTAACCTCTTTGGTGTAGGGACTTGGTCAATAGTAGGGGGGGCTGAGGGCTTCAATATTACTGGTTGAGGAGCAACCCTAGTCTTCCGAGCTTCATGGTTCAATTGCTCCTCTTGATATCGTGCGAAAGAGATGGCTGCCATAAGCGTATACGGTTGTCGCGCTTTAACTTCTCCTTGGATCTTCGGCTTCAAGCCCTCAATGAAGATCCTCAATAGCTGTTTTTGAGACCAATCATAAGTTTGATTAGATAACCTTTCAAACCTGGTTTGGTACTCCTGAATGGTGGAAGTTTGTCGGATCTTTGCTAGTTGTCCATCAATATTCTCGTAATCGGTTGGTCTGAAGCGGATCAGCAGTCCTTCTTTGAATTGTTGCCATGAAAGGACTCCATAAGTATGTTCAAACCAGTCAAACCACTGTATAGCATCCCCTTCAAGATGTATAGCTGCAATTTTCACCATAGATGCATCCGCTGTTTTGTGGTATTGAAAATATCGCTCCGCGCGCGAGATCCAACCAATCGGGTCTCCTTCTTCCCATCTAGGGAAGTCCACTCTTATACATGGATAGTTGGGTACAGTCATAGAGCCTCCCCTCCCTTGGAACTCATCTCTTCGAGCCTGGTGTGATTGGGCAAAGCTCTCTCCGTGATATGATTTTTTCGGGCTTAGTGGTCGGCCCAATCTGAGTTCGGTAAAGAGCGTCTGAATCTTGTCCTCCATTTGCGCCTCCAAGGCTTCGAATTTAGCATTGATTGCCTTCTTAGATGTAATAGTATATGCCTCCAAATCTATAATGTTAAGATCTCTCTTTTGTTGTCAGGTTAAAGGCATGTATAGTTAAGAGAAGTGATGGTCGAAAGGATTGGTGGATCGATGGATGTAGGCTACGATTTAGGCTTGTTTTGTGGCTGTTTTGGGTGCAGTTTGAGGGTGTGGTTTAGTGGAGTTTTAGGGCTCTGGATGAATGTTTTGGATTTGTGGTAGATGGTAGCAAAGGTTTGATAGAAATCAGTGGAAGTTGCAGCAAGTATGTGCTGTCTTGTAAGAGTAGAATTGTCGTCGAAGAAACAACGGTATCTCGACGTAATTTCCACCAAAAACTTGAGAGAATTGAGGATGGAATTGATAGTAAAATCACAGTTTATATGACAGCAAGGATATCTAATTTAATCAAGAAAATTTTGGCAGTATAATAGCAAGGAAATTGGTGCAAGTTGCGATTGCAGAATTCTCGTCGAAAAATTTCAACGGGTTACGACAAAAATTTACAGCAACATAAAATCGTTTTTAGAGATGAATTTATTAATAGATTAATCTTAGATAGAAGCCAAGATGATCTATGAAGTGTATAAAAAATTTCATTCAAAAAAGATTGTAAATAGATGGGTTAAGGCAACAATATGCGGCTGAAATTTTCTACAGCACAGATTTTTAGGTATAGCAGATTGGACGTAAAAGATCAGTAGTTTATATTGAGAATTTTTTGATGAAACTAAAGGGAAATACACTGTTAGGAAGTGTCAAAGCTATCATAAAAATTTCGTAGAGATTTGGATAGAAATAATATAGTATCTAGATCAAACAAACAGTGTTATGCGGCTGAAATTTTACAGTGAATATTTTCAAGTATAGTAGATTTGACGTAAAAGATCAATGGTTTATATTGAGAATTTTTTGAAAAAACCAAAGGGAAATCTGCTGTTAGGAAGTGTCAAAGATGTCATAAAAATTTCATAGAAATTTGGATAGGAAAAGCATAGTAGCAAGATCAAACAGATGGTACTATGCGGTTGGAATTCTGCAATGTATCTTTCGTCGTAGAGATGAAAACTTTGTGACGAAAGGTTTATGCAGCAATATAGGAACAATTTTTTTTTTACTGGATTTTCAAAAAAGGATAACTAAATTGTAGTAGCAGTAAGGTAGGAAACCAGAACCTGTTGCAATTCACGGGGAGATCAAAGGATGATCCGCGGTGGTGGAGATGATGGCGAAATTCGGCGACGATCTTTTAAGCAATTGTGGGAATTGCTTTGGGCGGTTGTGGAGGGCTGATGGATGGCAGTGGAAGGGCAGTGAGATGCCAAGAACGCTGCTCTGATACCAGGTGTTAGAACCCTTGTAGATTCTAAACTTGGGGTTGATCTCTTTAGGGGATCGACCTCCTTGGAACTCTATAGGGGTTCCTCCCTTCAAGTTGCTGCTCAAAGGCTGCATAAAAGATTTATCTATTGCTTAATAAAAGAAAAGAAATACATGGCTATTTATAGAGCTTCTAAACCCTAACTCCTAATAGGACTCCTACTTAAGACTCTTACTTCTAACCAACTCCTAATAGGACTCCTAGTCAAGACTCTTATTCCCTTACAACTCCTAATTCTTCTCTAAGAAAACACCTCCTACATGAATGTCCCTCTCAATTAGGACTCTCCTAGCTAGAGTCCTAACAGAATGTCCCTCTCAATTAGGACTCTCATAGCTAGAGTCCTAACAGTTTTACATGAATGTCCCTCTCAATTAAGACTCTCCAAGCTAGAGTCCTAACAGATTCCCAGAAAAGCACAATTTATGCTTTCTAGCTCACAAGTGATACCATTGCATGGACCTAGTGGTTCCACTGCCCAGCCCAACCTCAGGTCATTGAATTGGCCTTCTAATAGACCCAATTCGACCCTGGTTCAGGCCCAATGGACTCCTAATCAAGTTGGCATGGTTATACCCCAAAACTAACTCAATTAGACTCTAAATGACTTTGATTAAGACTTAACAACTCTAATTATAATCATGAAGCCTTCAGCACATTGTTCGACATGTAATCTGTTCTTCTGACACTTCATTCGAACTTCTGACGCATCATACTTCTCTTCGGTGAATTGTCTGATCCATTAGCATGTTGACCTCCCATAACATCCGATCTTCTTGGCCCAATACTCGATTCTTCCGACCCGATCCTTCCGACCTGATGCTCATACTCATGGCACGAAGTTCATCCTCTAGCACGTCGACTAATCCTCTAGCCTAACATCCAATATCTGATATGACGCTCTCCGGTCCAACGTCTGATTCTCTTGCATCAATTATTTGTCTTTCGATAGTTTAAGTCCATGATCAAAATTTTTTTTACGTCACTTATCTAAAATGCTTATTAGTCCACAAACTCATCAATTGATTTCATAATCAAAATCTGGGATTCAATAATCTCCCCTTTTTTTATGATAACAACAAATTGATGATGAAGTTTTAACTAAACTCCCCCAATCTATATGTTATTTTGTAATGAACTTGAATTCAAAAATGATAACCTTTCAATGTAACTCTTTGAATTCAAGTAAAAAAAAAATTTACTATAAAATCATAATGACTTTCTTTGCAAAGGTCATATATATAATTTTAGTTTTTATTGCAAAGATCAAAATAATCATTGCACACTTCATATACATAATTAAAATATCATTGCATAGCATAGTTAAAATATCATTGCATCCATCCTATGCATAATTCTAAATCATTATAAAATCAAAGTAATCACTACATACATCAAAATTTTAAATCATTATAATACAAGACATCATAATTTTTCAACATTATCAAGGAGTACAATTGACTTCTCTCCCTTTGTTATCAATAAAATAAATAGAAATGTGTAAGTTACTATTCCTCTCTCCTCCTTTCTCATCATAAAAAAGAAGAGAAGGATATCATAGGTTCATGGTGCTATTTCTCTTCATTTACATCAATGTGTCAATTATAAAACTATTTTGATATCATATAAGGATATTAATATAAAAATTAAGTTTAAGTCAAGAGAGATCAATTTGATGATAGGGTATACAAGTCATGAATACATTGTTAGGATCAAGAGCGGCACTAAGAGAGGGGGTAAATTAGTGCAGCGGAATACTTTTGCTATTTAAAAAAAACTTATTTCCATTGAAACCTATTCCAATGAGAATGGTTTCAATTCAATCCGTTTCGGAAGGAATTTAAACTCAAAACCTTTTGTGAAAGTGCAAGAGAAGACTAAGGTGATTTGCAGCAATGTAAATTACATAAATGAAAAGCGTCGGTTTCGTAAAGTCTTTGTACGATTAAAGCCGAACTCGTAAGATATTTACGTGAAAGCATATGTAGGCATAGTTAAAACACAATAAGAAGGAGAGGCAGTTTGCTATAAAAGAAAGTTGCTCAAAGTAAATGCAAACTGAGTTTTAGAGTTGTTCGGTCAACGTGACCTACATCCACTTTCGGCTTCCTCCTCCGACGAGATCACTGACGTCCACTAGAGGCCTTCCTTCAATATGCGAAGGCCAACCACCTTTTATAGCTTTTCTCCTTTTACCGGGTTTAGGAGATAACCCTTACAAGTTTCACTCCTCTCTTGAATGATCTCAACACTTAGAAAGAGAGGAGGAGAACTCTAGTACTTTTACAACTCTTTAACACTTCAAAGATTTAAGAATATATCAAGATTTCGTTACCCTTTCATGCAGAAAAGGATAGGGTATTTATAGACCCCAATGGCTTTCAAAAATGGAGCCAAGAAGTATCTCATCTTGGATTTCTAGGGTTCTAGCAGTACAACTACCATTACTGGGCAGTATTACCGCCTAACACCTAACATTGGGAGGTACTACCGCTCAGTCTAGGTGGTACCACCGCTTGACAGAGCTCGAAGACCGAGCTCTGGCGGTACCAACGCTTGACAGGGGTGGTACCACCGCTGACAGCAATAACTGCCAACAGTACCACCGCTTGACAGGGGCAGTACCACCACCCAGAATTCTTAGGAGACCGAGTCTCCCAAGCGGTGCCACCATCGGCCAGGAATTTAGGGGCTGAATGGGCTACTCTATTCGGTCCAATTCAACCCTGACAAGGGCCCAATTAGCCCCTAATTAAGTTAGTGGGATTACCCCCCAATCTTAACTTAATTTACACTCTAACTACGACAATTAAGACATGTTTACTACACTTCTTGTTTCGGTGTGTCAATTGCTCTTCCGATGAGCTTCCGACATACTTCCGGCGAACATTCGACAAACTCTCGGCAATGCTCCGGTGGACTCCCGGTAAGCTCCTGGACTTTGCAACGATCTTCTTGGCAAGTTCCGATGAGCTTCTATGGCAAGCTCCAAGACTTCTCGGTTGGTTCCCGAAGAAATTCCGACGAACGTCTGGACTTCCGTCGAACTCTCGAACTCCCAACGTGATCTCGATCTTGACTCCGGCACAACACATGCTTTATGTCTTACTGCCATCGTAGTTAATCCTGCACACTTTTCTCAACATATAGATTAGATCAAACAAATTACAATTGACTTCATCATCAAAATTTGAGATTCAACAATCTCCTCCTTTTTAATTATGACAATCAATTGATGACGAAGTTAACCTTAACTCCCCCTATCTGTAACACCCCTCATTTCCGAATTTTCGTATAAATTTCTGGTGATAATGTAAGCATCTATCTTAAATTGACAAAAGAAATAGAGTATGAATCAGAGGTAACTTATTTTTAAGATTTGGGAGATCTATTCAAAAAAAAAAAAGGAAAGAATTTGAGGACCTATATGTAAACCCTAAGGACCTAATCGTGAATATGATAAAAACAAGGACTAAACTGCAAAACGCACAAAATGACAAATCCCATCGCTTAAGCCTCTCTGCCTTCGTTCTTAAGGAACCAGAGAAGGCAGCTGCGGTGTGGAAGAACAGAGAAAGAAAGAAAGAAGAAGAGAAAAGAAAGGGGGAAGAAGAAGAAGAAAAATTGGGGCTTTGTGGTTTCTTACTCAATCTTCTCAATTGGGGGTCAAAATTCTCAAAGGCAAGTGTTCTAACCCCATCCTACAGAAAAATTAGTCTCTGTTTTTATGTTGTTTCAAAATAAACTGAAGGATTTCTATTTAGAAACTGATATGTCTCTCCTTGGACATAGAACCATGGATTCTGAAATTTTTTCGGTAAACTGACCCCTATATACGGTTCTGGCTATAATTTTTAGTACGAAATGCAGATTTGTGCAGGACCTAGTTTGTTTGAAAATAGACTCTTATATCTTTCTTTTGACACAAATTTTGAAGATTTTGAACACCGAATACTTACCCAAACGTCTGTTTCAAATGAGCCTATGGACGCTGCAAAATAGGGATTAAGATTTCTGACCTTTCAATACTAAAATGCCTATAACTCCCTGTCGGAAATTCTGATTTATACCAAACTGATTTTATTTGAAATTAGACTTGAAAATCTTTCTTTTGATATATAGATTGAAAAATTTGGAATTCAAAGGCCTATTCTGCTATCCATTGATTCCGCCCTATAAATTCAAAAAAACAGTGATTCAGTCTTTGACCTTTGGTCACTAAATCCATGGTAACTCCTTGTTGGAAACCTTGATTCGTATGAAACTTATTTCATCAGAAAACAGATTGATAGATCTGTCAACAGTAGCTTTCTTATGGGTATTGGAGCATAATTGTTATTCTGAAGTATTTGTTCGAAGTGCCACTTGAATTCTGTCAGAAATCGAGCTTTAGTCGATTTCGCGTATTCTGTTCCATTCCTTTGGATATTAAATTCATCTCACCTTCTTATTTGAATTGAGCTAAATATGATTTCTTGGAATCCCTGTATACTTTTGCTTTTATTTCATTCCAAATCTGAATACATTTGTGAGAGATTTGTTCCTTGCATCGTATTGTTTCGAAAAGGCACATGTACGTTTTGTTGTTCTGCGTGTGCTTCCGATATATGCTACTTATTGTTAAAACTGTCTTCTTGTACTCTGGTGTTTATGGGATTGTTTGGACCTTTGCCAGAAATGGTAAAGGGTATGTGCTTAGAGCCTGCGATGCTCTGCCGGCCCCCTCTGACTTCACCTAGACGTGGGTGGATGGAGCTCCCAGACGTGGGAGACTTATGTCTGGTGGTCATTCAGAAATGGATGAATCACAATTCTGTTTGAGATCCCACTACACCTTCTGTATGTTTGATATGATATCTAGAGCTTTGGTTATATGTTTTTTTACATACTTTGGATAAGAATGATATGAATGCAATGTCAAAGACGATGTTTGAGCTTCTGTTTGGTATGTGATATTGATAAGCTCTGAAATGTTTCATTCATTGTTGATATGCTTCAAAATGTTCCATACATTGTTGATATGCTCCGGAACATTTCATATGCCATTGATAAGCTCCGATATGGTTCATTTGTTATTGTTATGCTCCAAAACGTTTCATTCGTTTCTGATATGCTCCAATTACTCTATGCCCCATATGTTATTAACCAAATATGTATGATTGAAAGGACAATTGTGATTCTGTACCTATTGATATTATGTCTACGAATTCGTATATTCTGCCTCGTTTTATGAAACTTTATCTCTTTGGAAATTGTCCTATTTTGATATGGATATGTTAGTCACTTGCTGAGCTCTATATGCTCACCCCGTTTGTTGATAAATTTTTCAAGATAGCGTATCGCTTGCTTAAATGTTAAGATTGGGCTGAGGCAATGGAAAGTTAGAAGATTTTGGGCAGATCTGTGTTAGCATATATGTATTTGTTGTATAAGCCACTCTGCATCTAATGAAATGTTGACGATGAATCTAAACCTGTGGATTTTGTGTAAGTTAAAGGATCCCTCATGTTTAGGATTTTGGAATGTTAAATTAAATTCATGTAATGATACGAACTTATGGTAATCGATGGTTTGGTGACTGCATAGACTTCCCCACTTGTGAAATTATGTTGGGGTTATTATTTTGATGAGTTAAGTTCAGTTTGTTTGAATTATCGAGTGATGTGTGGGATGTTTATAAACTGCACAGGGTTATGAATTTGTAGACTATAGAGGTGAAATTTTTTTATCTGAATGTTTTCTTAGTGACCTCAAATGTGTGTTTGGATCCTGGATTAGTTGTGATGAAAATTTTAAATATTGTCGATATTTTGAGGGGCGTGACAGAGGTGGTATCAGAGCATGATTTGAGAATCACTAAGAATATATTTTTTTTTTTTTAGGTTTATTGACTATCATTTAGAGATTGATCAAAGAAAATGTTCTTTTGATGTTTTAGGAAGCAAGGATGACGAGATCATCTGGGTCTCCTGTTGCATCTACTGCTGATCAATTGAGTGGTATCATGCGGACTTTGGAGACTATGGCACAAGTGATGCAACAACAACAACAACCTGTCCTACAAGGAAGAAATGATGGAACAGGAACATCAAACCAGACAGGGTTGGGAATTGAACAGTTTAAGAAGCTTAGTCCTCCCAGTTTTAGTGGTGAGTCTGATCCAATGGTGGCAGAACGATGGATGATGCAGATAGAGAAAATATTTGATGCCTTAAATTACCCTGATGATCGAAAGGTTTTTCTTGCCACCTTTATGCTGGAAGGAGAAGCTGAACACTGGTGGAGAATGATTAAGAGGATGTCTGAAATCAAACATGAGCCAATGACATGGAAGTTATTCCAAGAAAAGTTTAATGATAAATATTTTCCAGATTGTATGATAGAGCAAAATGAATTGGAGTTCTTGAATCTTATCCAGGGAAGTATGACGGTTACAAAGTATGAATCTAAATTCACTGAGCTCTCCAGGTTTTCCATACATATGACTGATGATGAATCTAGGAAGGCAAGAAGGTTTGAAAGGGGATTACGGCCAGCAATAAGAAGCCGAATGTCAGCTTTAAAACTACAAACATATGTAGATACGGTAGAAAGAGCTTTGAAAATTGAACGAGACATGGAGGAAATTCAAGAAATCATTGGCAAGAACAAAAAGGACAAATTTACTAGCAAAAGCAGGAGAGAAAATGAATATGAAGCTAGTAACAAGAGGTTTAAGACATTTGGATTTGAGAAATGGAAACCATTGCGGAGGACTCAGTCATGTGCAAAATTTGGATTAAATCATGAAACAAGTCAGTGTTTTCGGGTGACTGGAGTCTGTTTTGCTTGTGGAAGGTTAGATCATCAATTAAGAGATTGCCCACTGAAAAGGAAGAAAGAGCCACTATCTCCTAGACCCTCAGCCCATGCTAGAGTGTACGCTATCACTGAACAAGATTCTAAGGCTTCTAAATCAGTGGTGGAAGGTATTCTTCATGTTTCTAAAAGAAATGCAAAAGTTTTGTTTGATCCCGGCTCCAACTTATCTTTTGTTTCACAATACTTTGCTTGTCACTTGGATATTCTACCTAGACCCCTGGATTATATGTTATATGTAACAACTGCTGTTGGAGATTCATTGGCAACAAACTTGGTTTACCCATCTTGTTTGATCTCTATTGGAGAACATGAACTCTTTGCTGATTTGATTCTCCTAGAGATCCAGGGTTTTGATATTATACTTGGCATGGATTGGTTATCTTCTCATCACGCTAGTATTGATTGTTACAAAAAAATAATTACTTTCTGCATACCAGATCAGCCTATATTTTTCTTTGAGGGCATTAAGCATGATTTGCCTCCTTGCTTGATATCAGCACTTCAAGCTTATCGTCTTATGCAGAAAGGTTGTTTTTGTTATATGGTGTGTGTAAAGGAGCATTCAAATCAGGAAACCCACCTAGATGAAATTTCAGTGGTCAAAGAATTCCCTGATGTATTCCCAGATGACTTGCCTGGTTTACCTCTAGATAGAGAGGGTGAATTTGCTATTAATCTGGTCCCCAGTACAACCCCAATATCTAAGCCTCCCTACAGAATGGCACCACTCGAGCTAGAGGAATTAAAGAAGCAAATACAAGAATTGTTATATAAGGGTTTCATACGACCCAGTGTATCCCCATGGGGTGCTCCGGTACTATTAGTGAAGAAGAAGGATGGAACATTGAGGCTTTGTATTGATTATAGACAGTTGAATCAGGTGACCATCAAAAACAAGTATCCCATACCTAGAATTGATGATTTGTTTGATCAACTGCAGGGTGCACAAGTATTCTCTAAGATTGACCTGAGGTCAGGTTACTATCAGTTGAAGATCAAGGAGGAGGATATTTCAAAAACAGCTTTCAGAACTCGATATGGTCATTATGAATTCTTGGTGATGCCTTTTGGTTTGACAAATACCCCTACAGCTTTTATGGAACTAATGAATAGGATATTTCAACCGCTCTTGGATATCTGTGTAATTATATTTATTGATGACATATTGGTGTATTCAAGGAGTAATCAAGAGCATGAGGAACACATGAGAAATGTATTGTCCATACTAAGAGAAAAGAAGTTGTATGCAAAGTTCAGCAAATGTGAATTTTGGTTGAATGAAGTTGCTTTCTTAGGCCATGTGATTTCAGGGAAGGGTATATCTGTTGATCCAAGAAAAATAGAAGCTGTTGTTGAATGGGAAGTACCAACAAATGTAACGGAGGTTAGAAGCTTCTTGGGCATGGCAGGTTATTACAGGAGATTTGTGGAGGGATTTTCTCGAATTGCTCAACCTCTCACCAAACTCACTAAGAAGAATATGAAATTTGTATGGGGTGATGATTGTGAGCAAAGTTTTCAAGAGTTAAAAAGAAGATTGACTAGTGCCCCTATTCTCACTATTCCAAGAGGTAGTGATGAGTTTGTAGTTTATACTGATGCTTCAAGAAAGGGCCTAGGATGTGTTTTGATGCAGGAAGGGAGAGTAATTGCGTATGCTTCTAGGCAACTTAAAGGTTATGAATTAAATTATCCAACTCATGATTTGGAATTGGTAGCAATTATTTTTGCTCTAAAAATTTGGAGATATTATTTGTATGGTCGACAGTTTGAAATCTTTACTGATCACAAGAGTTTAAAATATATTTTCACTCAGAAAGAGTTAAACATGAGGCAGCGAAGATGGATAGAACTTCTGATGGATTATGATTGTGCCATCCGTTATCACCCGGGCAAGGCCAATGTTGTAGCTGATGCACTTAGTAGGAAATCTACAAGTTTTATGGCTAGTCTGGTCGTGAAGCAATTGAAGTTATTAGAAGAAAATTTTGATTTGAAAGCTTTGAGGAAAGAGCAAGACTCGATGATATTGATGGCCTCCATTCAAGTGCAATCTGATCTTATTCAACAAATTAAGGAAGGACAATTACGAGATCCACATTTAATCTACTTGAGGAATGAAGTAGAAAAGGAATTTAAGCCACAATTTCAAGTTTCAAAGGATGGTCTATTGAGATTTGGGGAGAGAGTATGTGTACCAAATGAACCGGATATCAAGAATCAAATCCTAAAGGAAAGTCATACTTCAAAGTACACCATACATCCTGGAAGCACTAAGATGTATAGAGATCTTCAAAGTCATTATTGGTGGGAAGGCATGAAGAAGGAAATTGCAATGTATGTTTCAAAATGTTTGACTTGTCAACAAATCAAAGTAGAACACCAAAGACCTGGAGGGTTGTTGCAACCTTTAGATATTCCTGAATGGAAATGAGAATGTATTACTATGGATTTTGTTTCAGGACTACCCAGAACCTCTAGAAAGCATGATGCTATTTGGGTTATCATCGATAGGTTAACAAAATCTGCACACTTCCTACCGATTAATATGACTTATTCGCTTGATAGACTTGCAGATTTATACGTTAATGAAATAGTAAGACTTCATGGTATTCCAAAGGAGATCATCTCTGATAGAGACTCTAGATTTCTCTCTAGATTCTGGAGAATATTACAGGAATCTATGGGCACTAAAGTCAAGTTTAGTACTGCATATCATCCTCAGACTGATGGTCAGTTAGAAAGAACAATTCAAACACTTGAGGATTTACTTAGAGCCTATGTTATGGATTGGAAAGGTGAATGGGATAAGGATATTTCACTTGTTGAGTTCACTTATAATAATAGTTATCATTCAAGTATTCAGATGGCTCCTTATGAAGCTTTATATGGGCGAAAGTGCATAACACCTATATGTTGGGAGGAAGTTGGTGACAGAAAGCTGTTAGCACCAGACAAAGTACAAGAAACTACCGAGAAAATTCAGGTTATAAGGAAAAGGTTAAAAACTGCTCAGAGTCGTCAAAAGAGTTATGCCGACAATAGGAGACGAGATATTGAGTTTGAAATCGGAGATTTTGTATTCTTAAAAGTTTCCCCTTCCAAAGGCATTATAAGGTTTGGGAAGAAAGGAAAGTTAAGCCCAAGATTTATTGGACCTTTTGAGGTTCTTGAGAGGGTTGGTTCTGTCTCTTACAGGATTGCCTTGCCACCAGCATTGAGCCATGTCCATGATATATTTCATGTCTCGATGATTAGGAAGTATATATATGACCCCTCTCACATCATTGAGTATGAGCTGATGGAGATCGATAGAGATTTATCTTATGTGGAAGAGCCTATTCAGATTGTTGATAAGAAAAAAAAAATCCTAAGGAATCGGGTCATCCCACTGATTCAAGTAATTTGGAGACATCATGTTGGAGAGGAAACAACTTGGGAGCTAGAGGAGGAAATGAAAAAGGTGTACCCCCGTCTTTTCGTCGATAGAGGTACGATAAATTTAGAGGACTAAAATTTTCTTTCAAGGGGGGGGAGGTGTAACACCCCTCATTTCCGAATTTTCGTATAAATTTCTAGTGATAATGTAAGCATCTATTTTAAATTGACAAAAGAAATAGAGTATGAATCAGAGGTAACTTATTTTTAAGATTTGGGAGATCTGTTCAAAAAAAAAAAAGGAAAGACTTTGAGGACCTATATGTAAACCCTAAGGACCTAATCGTGAATATGATAAAAACAAGGACTAAACTGCAAAACGCATAAAATGACAAATCCCACCGCTTAAGCCTCTCTGCCTTCGTTCTTAAGGAACCAGAGAAGGCAGCTGCGGTGTGGAAGAACAGAGAAAGAAAGAAAGAAGAAGAGAAAAGAAAGGGGGAAGAAGAAGAAGAAAAATTGGGGCTTTGTGGTTTCTTACTCAATCTTCTCAATTGGGGGTCAAAATTCTCAAAGGCAAGTGTTCTAACCCCATCCTACAGAAAAATTAGTCTCTGTTTTTATGTTGTTTCAAAATAAACTGAAGGATTTCTATTTAGAAACTGATATGTCTCTCCTTGGACATAGAACCATGGATTCTGAAATTTTTTTGGTAAACTGACCCCTATATACGGTTCCGGCTATAATTTTTAGTACGAAATGCAGATTTGAGTAGGACCTAGTTTGTTTAAAAATAAACTCTTATATCTTTCTTTTGACACAAATTTTGAAGATTTTGAATACCGAATACTTACCCAAACGTCTGTTTCAAATGAGCCTATGGACGCTGCAAAACAGGGATTAAGATTTCTGACCTTTCAATACTAAAATGCCTATAACTCCCTGTCGGAAATTCTGATTTGTACCAAACTGATTTTATTTGAAACTAGACTTGAAAATAATTCTTTTGATATATAGATTGAAAATTTTGGAATTCAAAGGCCTATTCTGCTATCCATTGATTCCGCCCTATAAATTCAAAAAAACAGTGATTCAGTCTTTGACCTTTGGTCACTAAATCCATGGTAACTCCTTGTTGGAAACCTTGATTCATATGAAACTTATTTCATCAGAAAACAGATTGATAGATCTATCAATAGTAGCTTTCTTATGGGTATTGGAGCATAATTGTTATTCTGAAGTATTTGTTCGATGTGCCACTTGAGTTCTGTCAGAAATCGAGCTTTAGTCGATTTCGCATATTCTGTTCCATTCCTTTGGATATTAAATTCATCTCACCTTCTTATTTGAATTGAGCTAAATATGATTTCTTGGAATCCCTGTATACTCTTGCTTTCATTTCATTCCAAATCTGAATATATTTGTGAGAGATTTGTTCCTTGCATCGTATTGTTTCGAAAAGGCACATGTACCTTTTGTTGTTCCGCGTGTGCTTCCGATATATGCTACTTATTGTTAAAACTGTCATCTTATACTCTGGTGTTTGTGGGATTGTCTGGACCTTTGCCAGAAATGGTAAAGGGTATGTGCTTAGAGCCTGCGATGCTCTGCCGGCCCCCTCTGACTTCACCTAGACGTGGGTGGATGGAGCTCCCAAACGTGGGAGACTTCTGTCTGGTGGTCATTCAGAAATGGATGAATAACAATTCTGTTTGAGATCCCACTACACCTTCTGTATGTTTGATATGATATCTAGAGCTTTGGTTATATGTTTTTGTACATGCTTTGGATAAGAATGATATGAATGCAACGTCAAAGACGACGTTTGAGCTTCTGTTTGGTATGTGATATTGATAAGCTCCGAAATGTTTCATTCATTGTTGATATGCTTCGAAATGTTCCATACGTTGTTGATATGCTCCGGAACATTTCATATGCCATTGATAAGCTCCGATATGGTTCATTTGTTATTGTTATGCTCGTAAACGTTTCATTCGTTTCTGATATGCTCCAATTACTCTATGCCCCATATGTTATTAACCAAATATGTATGATTGAAAGGACAATTGTGATTCTGTACCTAATGATATTATGTCTACGAATTCGTATATTCTGCCTCGTTTTATGAAACTTTATCTCTTTGGAAATTGTCCTATTTTGATATGGATATATTAGTCACTTGCTGAGCTCTATATGCTCACCCCGTTTGTTGATAAATTTTTCAGGATAGCGTATCGCTTGCTTAAATGTTAAGATTGGGCTGAGGCAATGGAAAGTTAGAAGATTTTGGGCAGATCTGTGTTAGCATATATGTATTTGTTGTATAAGCCACTCTGCATCTAATGAAATGTTGACGATGAATCTAAACCTGTGGATTTTGTGTAAGTTAAAGGATCCCTCATGTTTAGGATTTTGGAATGTTAAGTTAAATTCATGTAATGATACGAACTTATGGTAATCGATGGTTTGGTGACTGCATAGACTTCCCCACTTGTGAAATTATGTTGGGGTTATTATTTTGATGAGTTAAGTTCAGTTTGTTTGAATTATCGAGTGATGTGTGGGATGTTTATGAACTGCACAGGGTTATGAATTTGTAGACTATAGAGGTGAAATTTTTTTATCTGAATGTTTTCTTAGTGACCTCAAATGTGTGTTTGGATCCTGGATTAGTTGTGTTGAAAATTTTAAATATTATCGATATTTTGAGCGGCGTGACACTATCTATATGTCATACTTAAGAAAAGACATTCTTGAATTCATGGCCTTTGAATTCAAGAGACATATTGATAAGTTAAGTTCATTTAAACTTATCAATACACCTATCATGATTCCTATTATGATCTAACATTTTCAAAATGATGTGAAGGCATGACATCCATTTTCAAATCTAATATTTCAAATATGAAAGATGACAAACATAGCAATTCATCATTCTATGACAAGATATCAATTGTAAAATTATAAGTTAAACTCTAAATATCTTATCATAATGAAGAAAATTTATCAAGCAAACGTTTCAAGTATATATGATGAAATACATTGCATACATTTGTCATCAATTTACCATATTTTGGTATTATTTCTCCCCCTCATCAACAAAAAGGTGAACAATTCAACAATGCAAGTGTGGTAAAAATTCATGTCACATTTCGAATTTAAAAAATTCATACCAATTATATTTCAAGTATTCATAACATGGTATCATTCAAAAGTTCTCAACATTAAAAGTTATAAACATTAAAAGAGATGGCTTCCATCAACTTCTCCCTTTTTATTTTTCATCAAAACTTTGCATGAAGAAGGAGAGTAAGGAGGAAAATCCATTGAGAACCAACTTTGAATGAAGTTAAAAATGATAAAAGAGTTTCATTAAATCATGCTTCAATTTTCACAACAATAAAAATATTCATGTGAAATCAAATCCTCATTCTTGCAAGTGTTCATCTCATAAAACATCATAAAAATTCTTCCTTCATTAAGAAAGAATTCATGTGAAAGAGTCATCATATGAAGGATAAAAGAAATTCGTGAATAAGCCTTCAAATCCATTTCTCAATAAAAATTCACAAGAGATAAATCCGAGAGATGCATTTGTCAATGACTTTCATGTATAAATACTTCATGCATTCATAAAATGTTTTGTCATAGCTTTTCATCACTACTTGTATTAGGCAATATCATTAGTGCTTTGTAGTACTCAAAGATTAAGAATCCGATGTATGATTAAAACTACTCAATATTCAATAGAAATCATAATCATCAAGGTAAACATGATATTGCATCATTGTATGATAACATGCTCATCATCATAGAGACTTTTAGCATCAAAGCACAAAATTTTCAACATCAAAGTAAACATGTTATTGAAGCATGCAACCTTATCATCATGTAAAATTCACATCATACAATTATCAGCACATAATTTAAGTGAGTGATCAAAGAATCAAGAAAGTCCGAAATCGAAATTTAATAGATTCATGCATTCGGACATATTAACATTCTTAACTCTATTTTAATAAAATCAAATTATTCTTCACTTAAAGGCTTTGTAAAAATATCGGCTAATTGATGTTTTGTATTAATAAACTCTAGGACTACATCATGATTAGTGACATGATCTCGTATATGTTGAATCTCGTATTTCGATGATGAAACAACTTGATATGTGTTTATGATTTAAACTGCATTTTGAGTGATGCAGGTCTACTCGATCAGGTTTAGACAGTTGACGCAGGAGGAATTGACGTTGCGCCGGAGGAGATCACGTCAGGATATTGGATGGCAGAAGGCTTCGGACGTCGGGCATTGGGCCAAGGAGAGCGGAATTGCGCCAAGGATATCGGGGTTGCGGAGGTCAACCGCCGATTGGGCAACAAGCCGCAAGAGAGGACGATGCGCTGAAGAATCGGACGAAGCACCAATCAATGACGTGCTGGGCAACAGAATGTCAATTTACATTTTAATAATTGTCTAGATCGGAGTAGAGTTTTAGCTTGTGTGTGCAGGAATAACTACGATAACGATGAAGACATAAAGTGAAACAAAGTGTCGGAGTCAAGCGCGAAGGATTTGTTGCGAGTTCGAGAGTTCGACGGAAGTCCGAAAGTTCGTCGGGAATGCTGCCGGAACTAGCCAAGAATAAGTAGGGAGCTTGCCGAAGGGTTTTTCGAAAGCTCGCCAGAAGGTTCGTTGGAAGTTCGCGGAGCTCGCTAAGAAAGATCGGAGCTTGCCGAAGAAGCTCATCGGAACTCGCCAAGATCAAATCATGAAGTCTAGGAGCTTGCCGAAGAAGCTCATCGGAACTCGCCAAGATCAAATCATGAAGTCTAGGAGCTTGCCGGGAGTCCGCAGAATGGTTTCCGAGAGTTTATCGGAAGACCGCCGGAAGTTTGCCGAAAGCTCGTCGGAAGAAGTCTTGACTTACGGACTTTGTAATAGCTTAGAAAATGTCTTTAAATTCGTAGTTAGCACATTAATTAGGGTTAGGATTAGGTGTTAATCCTATAACCCAAGTAGGGGCCAATTGGGCCCGAGTTCGGACTGGTTTGGACCAAGTTTGGAGCCCAACCAGTGAGCTGAATTGGCCTAGGTGGTGGCACCGCCTAGACTAGGCGGTGGCACCGCCCAGCACCCGAGAGCTGGGCGGTAGCACCGCTTGGCTGGGCGGTGGCACCGCTAGTCCACTGTCAGAAACTGACAGGCGGTGGCACCGCCACTGACAGGCGGTGGCACCGCCGACCTCGGAAACCAAAGAGAATTCAAATTTTGGAGCCCAAATTTGAATCCTTTTGAGGCCTATAAATATCCCTCATTTCTCAGCAGAGAATACAACCTTTTGAGAAGCTAGAAGTTGAGAAAAGCTTTAGGAAAAGTCTTGTTTTCAATAGCTTGAGTGTTCACCTCCTTTCTTTTCATTGAAATCTTTGTAAAAGGGTGAACCACTTGTAAGAGGTTGTAAGAGGGGTGTAAGAAGGAGGTTGATCTTTGTCTAGTAAAGGAAGATCATTAGTGGATGCCGGTGGCCTCGACAGAAGAGGAATCGGAGGAGTGGATGTAGGTCACGATTGACCGAACCACTATAAACTACCGTCTTCTCTGGTTTGCATTTTATTCTTGTCATTTACATACTGCAAACTACTTTACTTAGTCACTACGCTTCCATACGCTTCTAAGTTATTAAGCTTTTCAAGTTCAGTTTTTTTTTCATATGAAAGATTTTGTCAAAACCGACGTTTTAATCCGCTGCACTAATTCACCCCCCCCCCCTCTTAGTGCCGCTCCGATCCGAACAATTGGTATCAGAGCCACGGTTTTCTACTTTGGTTTAACACCCAAATAGAAATGGCTCTTTATGGCTTTCAAGAGGGTCACTCTCTCATTCGTCCTCCCTTTTTCAATGGGACGGACTATACTTGTTGGAAAACTCAAATGAGAGTTTTCTTACTTTCTTTGGATTTGAATTTATGGCACATAGTCGAAAATGGATTTGAAATGTCTTCTCTCCCAATGAACCATTGGAATGATTTGGAGAAGAAGATGTTTTCTCTAAATGCAAAGGCTATGAATGCCTTATATTATGCACTTGACAAAAATGAATTTAATCGCGTTTCGATGTGTGACTCGGCTTTTGATATTTGGAGAACTCTAGAGGTCACTCATGAAGGTACTAGCCGAGTGAAAGAGTCCAAAATCAATATTCTTGTGCATTCTTACGAACTTTTCCGGATGAAACCAAGTGAGTCCATCGGAGACATGTACACCCATTTCACGGATGTCCTCAATGGACTCAAAGCTCTTGGTAAATGTTTTTCTAATTTTGAACTAATCACTAAAATCTTAAGATCCCTTCCAAAAAGTTGGGATCCAAAAGTTACGGCCATTCAAGAGGCCAAGGACCTTAAAACATTCCCTCTCGAAGAACTTATTGGGTCTCTAATGACCTACGAAATGAACAATGTGACAAAAAGGAAACTCGAGAATAACCTTCTAAAGGACAGGAAGGATTTCGGACATAGAACACATGAAGACCACTCGAGCATAAGCTCAAGTGATGATGAACTTAAACTACAAATGAAACAAAAATTAAAAAGAAAAAAGAATGGAACTACTTGCTTTGAACGCAAGAAGAATAAAAATTGGGATGAATTGAGCTTTTCCGAAGACGAGGAGAAAATCAAGAAAGGCGAGGTGGCAAATTACGCCTCAACCACTTTCAACAATGAGGTAATCGAAATCCCCCGAATTTATTTCGAAATTACATAATACTTTCATGAGTTATTTTTAATTTAGTTTAGGATTAATTTTCTTGAAAATTACATATGTTATGTTAATGCAATAAAATGTTAGATATAAATCTAATGCTTATACACCTAGTAAGATTAATCTTATGTATGTGCTTGAGAAGCAAGAATGTGTATTTTGACGATTTCTATATTGATTTTCAATGACGATGCATGACTTTTGAAAGGAAGGCTTGATGATTTTTTTATGAACCTTGTTTTTGGTTTTCAAACATGATGTATGGTTTTAACAAATGAACGAAATTTGAGCATGCTAAGATAAAGTCAATCATATAAATTAAAACTAAAGAAGTTTTAGTTATCTATAAGAATCATTCAAAATTATGTTCAATAAAAATGCAAAATGATGGAATGAAAATATTAAATGTTTTAATACCATTTTATGCATGAGATTTTAAAAGTTATACATAATGATCTTGATGGTTGTTATGAAGAAATTTATTTTTCGATCCTAAATGATTGATGATATATATATTTTTTTTGGCATAAAAAGGACAAAGGCATACTTATATGAAATAACTAAATAGATAAAAGTATTTTTCTTGAAAATTCTTGGTTTGATGAATCTATTTTATCATCTTTTTATGAATATCTTGAAAATGATTTTGATTTGATGATTTGAATTTGAATGAGCTTTATCTTGATTTTTTGAGATTTATAACTTGAGATTTACTCTATAAAAATCAAGATCTTGTATCCTCAATGTTCCTTTTTAGCATCTATTATCCAAATGAATTATGATTGGTATCATTGCTATATTTCTTCTTATCGTGCACTAAAGAGAAAATTTTCCTAAATGAATCATGATATTTCGGAACCACAATTCTTTTTATGATTCATAATGAATTGAGAAATTTTATATACTTGAATTAATATCTTATTCTAAGATTGAATGAATTTTATCTATATCATGATCTCCTAAGATTTTTCCTTAATTATTTAAGAGGAGATTTTTCAAAACAAAATGTGTCTTCTATTATTATCTTTTCATGATATGATTTTTATGCAATTCCTTGTACTCATGAAATATTTATCTCATCACCCAATAACTCTTCTTGATATTCCTTATGTGATGAAACGAAATAATGCATGAAATTCAAATAAGAAGTTAATGATCATGCATGATAGGATGTAATGAATTTTGACATTTAGATACTATCATTTGAATAGCTATGATCATGTTGCCAAAATGATTTATCATGAATGCTTGAATATCATGTATGATATGCCGATATTGATGATTGAGTTATTTGTATCATGCATGAAAATTAAAAGATATAGTTTTGAAATTGTGCATGTTCGAATTTGAAAATATGATGATGCATAATGATGAAATTGTGTAATGAAAATATTAAACATTTTAAAACCATGTTTTAGTGTCATGCATAATGATCATGCTTAATAAATTTTAAAATTATGCATAATGAATCTTGCGATTTACGGATTATTGACTTTTACTATAATGGAAGTTCCTTATTGATCTTTGTTGTAATAAATCTTACACTTTCGGTTTTAAACATGATACATGTTTTTATTTGGCATAAATGAAATAAAATCATATGAATTGAAACAACTAAAAAGAGAAAAATATTTTTTCCTTGAAAATTTATTTTTCTCTATCTTATTGATCTTGATGATTATTATGATAAATCTATGTATACCATTTTGAATCTCTTGAAAGTAATGTTGAGATTTTGATGAATTTGACGATTTGAATTTGAATGAGTTTGTATTTAAATTATGATCTTGATTTCTTGGATTTACTACTTGAGATTCTTTTTTAATCACAATCTCTTCTTTGTACACCTACAATTTTTGTTATTTATAAAAGGAAGAAATTTGATAAAATGAATCATGTCTTTTAGTATTCAAATGGTCTTATCTTTGATGATATGATTTCTTTATATCTATGATATAAATGCCTTGAAATGATTGAAATATTTTACACTTTTATGCTCTTCCCTACTTCTTTCTTGTTTTCAATGATAAAACGGGGAGAAGTTTTGATCATGCATGGTAGGATATAATTTGACAAAATTTATACCATCATGAAACATTTATGATTTGCAATGATGCATGCAATACTTGTGCTTTCTAATTATGATGTGATGTATTGCATATGATGTAAATCATGATTTAAAATGCTATGAGTTGTTGCTAAAATGATAAATGTTGATTTAATGTTTTGTATCATGAATGCTCTAAATGATGATTGTTTGGTACCATGATCAAAATATTGATAAATAGTTAAAAATTTTAGTATCATGTATGATATCCTCATAATGTCGATCGATTTATTCAATATAGTGCATGAATGAAATATAAGGTTTTTGAAAATATACATATTTTAATTTGAAAATATAATGATGCATAAATAAGATTGACACTTAACCCTTGTCATGATTTGAAGATTATAGTAAAGGGAAATGAATTACACTATTGTATTGTTATTCCCTTCTATTTGATAATGACATAGGGGGAGTAAATTTTGCTAGCTAGCTCGCAAATATCAAGAGAAGCAATGAGTGCTAAGTTACACATTCTGAGAAGAAATTGCTATATTGAAACATTAATGTAATTATGAATGATGATCTGATATTATGCATGTAATACTTCAACTTATGATAATGATGCATGCAATAATAAAATATTCATGATGAAAAATTGTCTTGACATTCATAACTTGATTATTCATCTTTTGTCATGATTTTGAAATCGTTGTAAAAGGAAAAAGAACTACAAAACTGTATTCTTCTTTTCTTTTTGACAATGACAAAGGGGGAGAAATATTGCTCGCTCAAGATGCAAAATTTGAAAACTTACACATTGCAAAAGAAGCAAAACTTGCAACTTGCACATTGCAATAGGAAGCAAGAATCATGAGCTTACACAAGAAAGCTATCTTGTATTTGCTTTCGTAAATTTTTGCTAGCTTGTATGTAGTAAAACTTGCATATCGTAAAAATTACTAGCTTATAGTCTAAAGAGAAGCAAATAGTTGCTATCTCAAAATGCAAAATATGCTAACTTGCTACAGAAGCAAAATTGCTAGCTCAAACATTGCAAAGGAAGAAAAAATTTGCTAGCTTGCAACTTGCATATCGTGAAAATTGCTAGCTAGTAGTCTAAAGAGAAGCAATCAATAGCTATCTCAAGAAGACCAAACATGCTAAACTTACACATCTTTAATCGTTAGATTGCATGATGATAAAACTTGATATTATGTTTTTCATGCAATAAGTTGAACCCATATAACAAACACTTGATTGTGGTACTTCTCCTTTTTGTTGATGACAAAGGGGAAGAAGTATGTTGATGACATGACATGTGATGCATAAGTTTTATGCATATGTTCATGATGATGTGTTGCAAATATTCATGATGAATATTGCAATGACTTGAATTCAGTTTGAATTCAAGGTTCTATCAATATGGCATATTGATAGGGGGAGTTTGTTTAAACTCTGGGAGTTAAGGTTAACTCCGTCATCAAGTGGTTGTCATCATCAAAAAGGGGGAGATTGTTGAATCTCGTATTTTGATGATGAAACCACTTGATATGTGTTTATGATTTAAACTGCATTTTGAGTGATGCAGGTCTACTCGATCAGGTTTAGACAATTGACGCAGGAGGAATTGACGTTGCGCCGGAGGAGATCACGTCAGGATATTGGACGGCAAAAGGCTTCGGACGTCGGGTATCGGGCCAAGGAGAGCGGAATTACGCCAAGGATATCGGGGTTGCGGAGGTCAACCGCCGATTGGGCAACAAGCCGCAAGAGAGGACGATGCGCTGAAGAATCGGACGAAGCGCCAACCAATGACGTGCCGAGCAATAGAATGTCAATTTGCGTTTTAATAATTGTCTAGATCGGAGTAGAGTTTTAGCTTGTGTGTGCAGGATTAACTACGATAACGATAAAGACATAAAGCGAAACAAAGTGTCGGAGTCAAGCGCGAAGGATTTGTTGCGAGTTCGAGAGTTCGACGGAAGTCCGAAGGTTCGTCGGGAATGCTGCCGGAACTAGGCGAGAATGAGTAGGGAGCTTGCCGAAGGGTTTTTCGAAAGCTCGCCGGAAGGTTCGTTGGAAGTTCACGGAGCTCGCCGAGAAAGATCGGAGCTTGCCGAAGAAGCTCATCGGAACTCGCCAAGATCAAATCGTGAAGTCTAGGAGCTTGCCGGGAGTCTGCAGAATGGTTTCCGAGAGTTTATCGGAAGACCGCCGGAAGTTCGCCGGAAGCTCGTCGGAAGAAGTCTTGACTTACGGACTTTGTAATATATTAGAACATTGCCTCTCGTCTCCTTTCCTCACACCGTCCCGAGTAGAGCTTAAGTCTCCTTTCCGAGCACAAAAATACTTCTCTTGGGGACTCGGGGCATTAGCTAATTGCCGTTGGGTAAATTGGAATCCTTTTCTCGAGAGCTTAAGTTTCCTGCTTCCCTTGCCGAAACTTCTTATAGAGGCCTCCATAACCTAGCTTGTGCTCCAGCTCTGTAAGCGCAAGTAAAAGAAACAGAATGCATTTCATCTTTTGAGTGCGGAAGATCAGATTGCTTTCTATCTATCTATAAGAGCGAGCTTGACTTCCTGTATCCTTTACCTTAAAGCTGTGGTGCACTTTCTTCTTTTGTACTCAATTCAACAATAACGCACAGTAAGCTAACGCGAGTCAGAAGCTGCTCTTATTCTGAAAACGATATGATTAAAGTAAAGCACCGAACCCATCTCCGCGACTTAGCGTTTCAGAAGCACACGCCATAATAAACCTCCACTGGGCGAGATCGAGCACTGCACCTTAAGTTACCAAGTGGGAATCTCATATTTGTGACTGTTCTTTCGAAGAGCTATCATAGCATTTAATCTCTAACTGAGGATTACCCTTTATATACAAAATAAACGAGCTTCTTTCATTGAAGAAAAGAATTTGACTAACATAGTGTAGAAAGAAATCACCAACCCACCCATAACATAGCTTGAAAACCGGATATTGGAACCCCGAAGTAAGCTCTAGCATTCCGAACAATCCACAATGTTAGCGCCATTGCTTACTCACATATAATATGATATTAGCGCTACACCTAACAAAACTCCTAATTCAAAACTTGCTGCACTTTTTCCCCTTTGCTTCTAAAGCTGACTCAAAAGCTTAGTGCTTACAGTTGCGCATTAGTGAGTTCTTTCCTTCTAACCTTACTGTGTTTGTTTGAAATGTACCACAACATTATCTATAATAAATAGATTAACTGGACTGCTGACTCTGCTGTAACCTTACTGCTAACTCTTTACTCTCAACTCCAATAAGTGAACTCACCCCGCAAAGCTAACGCATCCTTGTATCCCCGCGGCGAAGCGAACTCTTCTTGATTGAAATGAAGAAAAGAATCTTTATTGAGAATTACCCGCTTCTAAGCTTGCTACTGTACAAAATACTGGTTGGAACTCCCTTCCCTGTTGCTGGTTGAATTGTTTTCACTCCTAACGCGAGATCACCTTTTTCATTTGTTACTTTAGAGCATTGTCAGCGAGAGAATAAGGACGGACACCGCGGACAGGATCTGTTCGAGTGGAATCGGCAACACAGGAAGCTGTGCGCAAGTCAGTTACAAGACATTCTTGAAAGTCAATAATTCACTGAAAGCATAGTTTGGGCAATAAGATCTTCTGGGCTTGAAAGATTCAATTCAGTATTGGTAAGGGATCCGGAGCAAGTCAAGAAATAAGTAAAGAAAAGAAGCTAGTGAAAAGGCAAGGGAAGCAGTTGAAGGTGTTGAATATAGAGATATAAGTAATGAGACAGAGGTTAAAGCAGTGCGGTAGAAAGTAAGGCAAGGCAGGAAATCAAGAGTCGAAAGAAGCAAGCAAGGGCTCTGCTATCGGTGCTATTGATCGGCTCTGCATGTCTTTCCTACGAGGCGGTGGCTACCCTGGTCCCTTTAGCAAAGAGTCAAGAAAAACTGGTATCTCGGGCGGGGCCGGGCAGTTGTATGTATTTGGGGTCAATAAAGAATTCTAAGGAGCTTTTCCCAAGGGCATGGGAGAAGTCCGTCAATAGACAAAAGGAAGTGCACCTCGATTAGATAAACAGGCTTTTCGATTTGATATTCGCCAATTCATTATTATTAATGAAATAGTAATTGAACGCGATTAAGAAATCCATATTGTTGTTTTTCTTATTGTAGTGGTGCTTTAGTTTCTTGTCAGCTTGCCGGGCGTATTCCTTTTCCTATCTTATCTATCCTAGAGAGCGGTTTCTTCAATTATTGTGTCAGAGAATAGAATAGTCCGCAACTACTTAATGCTTCCTTTCCTCCCTTTCTAGTAGCTAGCAACTCCTCGAGGGCACTCCCAGGCAGTTTCCGTCATTCGCCCCCCCGGGACCGGGCTTTGAATCATGCTTCGAAACTCAAACTATAATATGGGGAAATCTAAGATTGACGTCAAATAGGATACAAGTGGAGGATCACACCAGAGACACATAAAGGTCATCACCAAAAAGTGTTCCCGGACTGCATGCATACATCCTATAGTAACTTAGTGCAACATGGCAAATGGAATTGAGAGGAATCCGAAAAGAGAAAAGGGGTCAACATCTTCATGTTTCAAAAAAGGGGCAACATCTTCATGTTGATTTGATAGATTGTCCTCGAGTGTCCACATGAGTTCGTTGAGGTGTCCACACAGGAATCAAAACATCTTGTGGATTCTTAAGACAGTTCGGATTGATCCACCTAAGTAGAACGAAAAGGAGGTAAAGTCACTGTCTAACCAAGCAGGGCATACTGACAATCTGTTTACTAAACCCCGGGCATACATTCCATTCTATAGAGAGAAAGATTAGTTCGTGTCTGGGTCAATGGGATGGCCCGGCCGAAACCTCTGACTCTGGTAAGAGCTGTCTCACCTCTGTTGTGTTGCTATAACTAGTTTTACTAGCTCTGACCTCCCTGCCTGTTTTCTTTTCTTTCTTTTATGAGAATACCTGCCCCGCAGCCTTACCTTAGCTTTCGTTTGGGCCCGGCCCTTGCTTTTGGCTACGGTCTTTATTTACCTTTTTTGTACTTGATTTTGTATTTCAAACTATTTATTCACAAACACTACTGGAACGGCACGACAGCAAGACCACGACTTATATACTAGAGAGAGTGAGCCCTAGATTTATCGCCCACATAATAGAGAGAACGCAAGAGTCACTTCCCCCTATCACTTAAAGGCCGGAATCAAGTATTCATTTCCTACGGCATTATTTACCAAGCTCGGGACTATAGGAGCATTTTCTGAATTGGAGGTTTTTCGCGATGGATTCAGTCTCATTCATATAGTCATGTCCCTAGCTTGCGCCCTATTTGGGACTAAGGCAGGTTTTGGTTTGGAACCTTGTCCTATCACCTTTATCCAATCCCTAGCTCTATTACTTACTAGCTCTCTTCCTTAATGATCCAATCCCTAGCTCTATTACTTACTAGCTCTCTTCCTTAGTGATCAAATACCTAGCTCTCTTACTTAGTGCAACTGCCCTATTCCTACCATGGTAATATCTATCTTTCTTTCCGTTTTTCATATCTATATATTATGTAGGTCCAATTCTAACCGCTCTTGTCTTCTAGGGCAAAGATGAGCCCTATTAGTTCTTTATATTCAGGAACAGGGCTCGGTCGACTGCTAAATGCGTTCCCGTATACTTCCCTCTATCGGCGAGAGTTCGACGGATCACTTTTGCGATGTCTGTCACATGAATAAGCTCCGCAAGCCTTGCGAAAAGTCAATGCTATACTTGCTATAAGTCCATGCTATACTTATAGGGCATCGTTCCAGTGGTTTGCTGGGTTTGTTTTGCTCTCGACCTTCTCACAGGGGGATGGAAACAATAGAGGTAAACAGGAGGCCAAACAACGGGGCCGATAATCTTTGATCGATCCTAAGAACCATTGCTATATACGATTCTACTCTCCCTTATTACTACCCAAAAATGATATGATTGCCCGGCGCACTTTCGGCTTAAGAAGGCATCGGTGAGAATGAGGATAACTTCTATACTCTAGGAGAATGGTAGTTTTAGGGCGGGATCTCAAAGCTGTGCACGACCTTAAATCGTATAGAAGACATAGAGCGGCTTCTTTAGTTAGTTACCCACTCTTTCCTGGAGATTCTCTTATTTTTGTATTTTCTAGAAGATAGAATCTTAGGTCCGAGATGATATGGCCCCTCGTTTAGTTGTACCTTACTCTCTTTTCATTCTATACTATTCTAGAAATGGGAAATGGAATTACAAGGAAACACTTTCGAGAGTCTCTTTCACCAATGCTTAGGGAGAGCCGTTTTTAGCAGGTTTATTATTCCCTCATAGGGCCTTTGATGAGAACAAGAAAATCTTCCTGATTACCCCCTTCTTATAGGAATTGGAGTCTAAGGTTTGACCTGACCTACCTATGCCCATTCTATTGGACAAGTTGAGACAGGTTTTCTAGGACAGAAAGTCGAAGTAGGAGGTAAGAGGCTTTGCCATTGGCAATTGGGTGAATCAGAGACTACAGTATCCAATTATAGATTGGTTAGCTACTGTTCTCCGGAAGATAGCTATGGGTGATACCTTCGATCAATTAAGACCGCAGGCAGATAGAGTGCTATGAATTCGACTTTACTAGTTCCACTGATAGGTGTTCCTTAGTTGCTCTCATAGTTTTGTGCACTCTTTGATCGCTCCTCTGGCGGTAGTTCAGCCTTAGGCTCAAATGTGTTCTCTATTCCTTTAACGTATCAGAAAAGAAGAATATAGAGGTCTAATCGCTGGATTACATTTGTTGCTGGGCAGCCACTTGGCTATAGATCCTCTTGGCCTTTGTTTGCCCATCATCCCTTCTTATAGTATGGTATTCGGCAGAGCAAGTGTAGTCGCATCTTTCAGGAGTATGCTATCTTCGGGGATGACGTGAAAATTGCGGATGCTAAAGTTGCCCCAGTCTATGAAGAGTCTTTGTCTCGTATTCTGGTTAAGATATTTAGATCCAAATCATTGATATCTCACTCGGGTGCGGCTTAGTTTGTTTGCTAAGAGGTTGATTGTCAAAAGTGTAGACCTTTCTCTGGTATCTGCAAAAGGCATTACTTGGAGCCGATATCTCCCTGTTTTGTCGCCGCTCAACGGTATCCGATCAAAAAGAAGGTAAAGTTCTCCACCTTTTTTCGTCTGGGAGGGAAAGGGTACAAGAAGCTATCTAACAAGTTTACGCCTAACCCAACTGAACGAGACAAGCTCGATGGGCTTTGGTGGCATCAACTACAGTTTCCTTCCAGAGAATTATTGATAGGTTAAAGGAAGGCCCGGCAAGCTACGACTAACGGCAAAAGAGTATGTCGGGTGCCAGGCCAGGAAAGGATACTAGACTCAAGAATGAGCTGTGCTTGTACCAGATTCCATAAGAGTTCCGGCTATTGGTTCTAAGTCTGCGATAGATGAAATCAATTATGTGACTGCAATTAGATCTTCTGCGCTCGAAACAGTATAATCCATTCTTTCTGATGAAAGCTAATGCGGGTATTGTCTTTTTGTTCGAGTAGTAAAGGAAGGAAGCTTTTAGAGCAGAGAGAGTAAGCGCTGTGTGTCTTGTCCCTATCGCATATGTTACTTCAATTCAGTAAGGAGTTTCGGAGCCCTATTAACTAGATAGTCACAGTCATAATTATTAGTTGGTTGCCATTATCGATCTAAAGCAAGTCAAGTTGAAAAGTACAAAAATAGGAGAAATCCGGATTTCACTGTTATGTAGTAGCAGCTTGGTTGTTCTTAACCAACCCTGTAGGGCTCTTTCTAGGTGGTATTTGTTGCAGGGTTAAGGGAATGAATAAAGTACTGAGCGAGAGAATCCGAAGTGAAAGATCTTAATCCAAATATCAGTGATCTAGTAGGGGTCTGGGGAGTAGTAATATCTATATACAGGTTAGGGGAATAAAGAAGGAATAAAGAAGAAATAGGGAATAGTATAACCCATGTGTGAAGCAATGAAATAGAGTTTACTTAAAACTTTAGGAATGGAGAAACACAGATGAAAAACTAGAATCCGGACCCGACCTCAACTCTCAAGTACTCATTGAATTTGTTCTATTGGTCCTCTAATTAGAGTTTAGAGTTTACCCTGACTTACATGCATACAATAAAGTAGTGAAGAATCCGTCTTTCTATCTTATCTTACCTCTATACAGATAACTCACTAACTGCCCCGATATATGTGATTAAAGCTATGCGTTGCTTGGTTATACGTGACTTGCCTATACGCTTGGTGGACTTGAGTAGAGTTCGGGGGTTGTGACATCAAATCATCTATCTTGCAACAACTACAACTAATAGAATGTCTCATTGAATACGCATCTGCACCTAATATGATAGAATATCGGACGAACCCCTTAACTGCTGACTCTATTACGAACACTACCCAATTAACATAAGCATCCCTAGTTAACCCCGGCCTTATAGTAATTCGCGTTAGTGAGTTGATTGTTGCTGAAAGTAAGCCTTAGTGAGTTCCCCCGCCTAGCTTGTTTTCACTCTTGCTTGAGACATCCGAACGCTAGACTCAATAGTAGTAAATGGAATGATTTCCCTTGCTTCTAATTCCTTTTGAGCCTATAAAACATGGCTACGTTGGAGGATAAAGAGGAGAGGTAGAATTCATAGAGTTTAGCAGAGGAGAGTTAGAGGCGTAAGAATGAAACCAAGACTATCCGGTAGAAGAATTGCCAAGCAACTAAGTAAGACGGGCAAGGCAAGTCAATTCTCTGTATGACCCATTTTCAGCATTGGGTTGATTTCTTAGAATTTCACTTATTTATAGAGTCCCTTTCCGAGCTGGAGATTTCCCTGCCCTCTCTTGCTTGCCTACAGTTGCACCACTGACTATGACCAATACAAGTGAACATTGAACTTGATTGAGTGGAAGAAGCCTATTTGATTAGCGGGGTATTGAGATGGAATAAGTCACTAACCCTGTGCTCCTTGCTTTAATGATTTCCTATTTCTGGGCATCCTCAGCCTATACAGAAGAAGTACTTGAGTTTTGATTTTCACCCTTGCTTTCGACGTTGAGAGACTTTCTATTTGGCTTTCTATTTATACTTGTTTACTAGCTACCCTTGCTTATTCTCACTTATTACTTGTTGATGCTTATTCTCACTTATTCCCTGTTGAACTAAACTTCTTATTTTCTAATGCACATCGCCCATAAGGATTAGGAATTGAGATGCGGAGGCAGAAAACATAGGAATTGAGATGCGGAGGCAGACTAAGCACTTGCAAGAAGTGGAATACCAAATAAGCTTATAAAGAAAAGAGGATTTAGCTCTAGGTATAATAGATAGATGTCACCCGAATACAGTACAGGACTCCTGAAGATAGGATTCTTCTAGTTGTTAGCAAAGGATCTCAACCAGTTCGGTATGCCAGCGGAGTGAAAAGATCCCGCCCTGAAGTTAATGGTTCTAGTCTTCATCCCTTTAGTACTGCTCCTGTTGTTGTTTAATACCGAGTCTAGAAGATCAACATTCAATAGTGGTAGCTGTGCAAGCACTGGGTAGCCAGAAGATAGGTATTTTAAGAGCCAGAGGGGGCATCGGGTATCATTAGAATATAATATAATAGATATAGGTGCCTTGTAGTGGATAGTTGGTTCTTCACTTCCAATTGACTAGCGGCCCTTTAGCCCTGAACACCGGTGAACTCTGGATTTGTAACAGGCAATTCCATACTATATGAGCGGTGCGGGTGTCCATTCAATCCTTATTTGGGGGGTACAAATTCCATCATTATTTCTCAATAGGAGGGGTGGTGTGATGTAATAATAGATATTGGTTTTGTGCCTAGTCTAATGGATATGGGTGCAGCTATAAAAGATTTGGGTTCCTATTGCCTATCAAATCAATCCATAGGTAGGTAGGGTGCCTGTACAGTTCTAGTGATTGTTTAAGACCGGTAGTTGTAGTCTGGTTATTGTTTCATAAGAGGTAGCATAGCAGTTACCAGAGAGAAGAAGTAGCATATAAGTGATAAGAGAGGAGCCTTTTTCAGGTATCAAAGAAATGGAGTTATATGAGCCAGAGGAGAGGAAGCCTATAAGTACTGAAGATCAGAATGAAACCCTGCTGTCCAGGCCTTATGTCGTCTATACTGCGAAAAGCCTTATTCACCTCACTCAGCAGTCCACGCCTTACTTCCTTATACACCACTCCTCCAGACTTGTTCCTTTCATTCCTATGCTATGTGGTGCAGCCTCATTCTCTGACTGACTCCCGTAATTCTTGTACTTATTAACCTCCTCGTTGCTTTGTCGCTTCAAACTACCTCTCCAGTTTCCAGTGAAATTACTGTTAGCACTAGCGCGAGCCTATATCCCAGAGAGCGGTATTCTACTTATGAGTTCAATCCTGATGCGCTTTTTTCTTCTTTTACTTACGACTCTTGGGCTTAGCCCGGGTATACTCACTTACATAGGGTAGCATTCCTATTAGTTATGGTTTGATTCTCTTACAGGTATGGATTTGATTCTCTTATTTGCAGTAGTAGTAGATTGATTCCCAAGTTCTATTCTTTTCGGCAGTGATATTAGCCTAATAGTTGTCGGTAGCATTCCCAGTTTCGAGTTATCACAGTAGAACCTCTGTGAACCGTTTCTTATTCTTGAGCTGCTGATCCCAAGCCCGATACACCTTTCTTTGAGTCTTGCTTTACTGTCTATCGGCCTATGTCTATTTGCTTTCAAGCTGGAACTGCTCACCTCAAACTCTGATAATAATAATAATGAGTTTGGTTCTTTCTATCGCATAGCACCTGTTCTCTTTTTATTACTAGTTGGATTCTAACAGTATGGGGCACTATATCTTATTCTAAGTATAAGTAAATAACACTACAGGTCAAAGAGGCACATAAGAATTTCCGTAATAAGTATAAGGATGAGATAAAGCAACGTCAGTTTGCAAGCGAATAGTGGAGGAGCCGGTAAAGCAAGGATCAGATTTCGTATTTCAAGAATAGAGGTCAGGTTGGAAAAGAGCTAAAGCAAAGGTGCAATCTGTATTTAAAGAAAGAAAAGCAGCAACAGCGGACTTAGGGAAATGGGTAGTAAGCCTCATATAAGGGAGCTTTGGAGTGAAAGTCAAGAGTGAGGTTTGGACTGCTATTAGGTGTTGGTTGTTGGACAACTACTATCTGATCGAGTTCTTATATTGATTAGTGACATACTGGATGCGCTAGAGCGTACCCATATTCTTATTCCGGAGTTCTAAAGATGTATAAACAAGTCAAGAATGAGGGCCGATATCCTTTTTCTCAGTTTCCTGACTTTAGGTTCTCCTATCTGATGTCCCTTCCCTTGACCACCTATCCTCTTGCTACTCTGTTTCATTATGTATTATCATATGAAAAACACACACGCTAATATATAAGTACAAAAATCAGACATTTCGGAATAACTGAGAGAATGAAAGCTGTATGTATAGGTGTTGGTTTGAAACAAGCCAGTCAGAACCATGGGCAGTAGCGATAGCCTTTCCTGCCTTATCGATGTGTTAGAGTTATGCCCGGTAGTATCTTGGTATCCTGACTATTGAGTCGGATTCCGTCCTATTAGTAGTAGTAGTGAGCTATTTCATTTAATATACAATATAGTTAGTATTAATATAAGTAAGGGCATACACCTGATATGAGACACCGATTACCCAATACCGATACTTCTACTGTTATTTCATAATGAAAAGAACAACTAACAGAATAGAAAGGCAGTAACGCAGGGTTGAGGTCACTAGTTAAGGTACGAGAAGCATTGATTACAGACCAATGGATAGGATAGTAAGGCTGGGAGACACCCATCAGAAATGTAGTAGTAAGTGGGCTCAGGCGAAGTAAGTCGTTATAGGTTTAATAGGAAGTTGCGTAAGAGTGAGCTCTGGGCAGGTAAGATCCCTATTCCGCAGTTAAAGAAAGAAAGTCAGCGCAGGCTAATAAGTCAAATACATATTTGAGATAAGGAGCGGTGGGCTAACAACTAGGACATTCAGAAGTGAGTGACAGGAACAATCCAAAGAGTAGTAAACTAATAAGTAAGCCTCAAAACAAGGACAGGCAGCCTCATAGGTAGGAAAGGAGGGTTTGGTTCCACTAGTTTACGAGTGAAAGCAGAGATATCGTTTTAGAGTAAGGAGACTCAGATTGCCAGTTTTTTCTCATAAGTCAAAGAGTTTGATTCACAAAGGCAGTGCTCCCTTAACTTTATTCCAACTTCACTGACTTACTTGTGTATCCTTTCACAGCAACCAATAAGAATGGAGCCTAGTACAGTACTGATTGGGCTTTAACTAATAGCTATAAGAGAGAGGCGAACTACCTTACGTCAAGTATATGAGATTTCAGATAGGTTTAAAACACTACAGAGAAGGATTGGCTACCCGCACATAAGATTGGACCACTCCCCCGAGTTATGGGAGTTCCAGTTTTCGGCTTACATAAGATAGTTTGCTGGCGAGAAAGAAAGAAATAGAAACTTACATAACGCAGAAAAGTTCAGTTGTTGAAGATAAGGATCAGACTAAGTCTTCTGATCATAAGCAGAAAAAGGATTATAAGCAGGGAGCAAAATCGAAGTTTGATAAGAAGCCGAGTTATTTAGCTAACAAAGCTCTTTCCACAACAATTCAATGAGAAACTGACAAATCCAAGAAGCGTGTTGAGTATAAAAGCAGTGCGAAATCCAAAAGTGACTCCGGGTCAACTGCCGTTAACATAAGTAAAAGATGCAAATGCTATAGGGTAATATATATATATATATATATATATATATATATATATATATTAATAGGTCAGATTACGACTCCATTTTCAGGCAATACATATTACTGTACTGGTGGACAAGGCGCAACAATTCTTTTGTTTCGGGAGTTTCTCCTCAAATCCTATATTTCAGAAATGGAGTGAAGAAATTGATCTTTGATTGAGTTGAACAAACAAGCTACTACTTGCTTTTAAAGCGTTAACGTATAGGATCAAGTTGGCAATGGACAAGCTTAGGCGCTAAGATCATAGGTTGGTTCAGGTGTTGTGCACGATGGAAAGTCAACCAAGAATAAGCTGCATCCTATTGAATAAGAAGGAAGATGTAAAGTATAGTTCGACAATAGAATAAATCCGCAACAAGCAAAAGATACTGTTTCAAGAAAGGAGTAGAGATCATATATTGGATAAAGATAAGATGCAAATAGAAAGGGAGTTTCCATTCCAGCTTTGACTTGTGCTAATGGAGTTGAACGAAGAAGCCGAATGCTCATCCGCTAAAGCGCAGTTAAGTATCGAATTGACAGTTCCTTGCTCTTAGGTGTATACGAGTTCCTGTAGCTCTTTCCCTTGTTGTAGATATAGATAATTGGCTTTCTTGCCTTTACTTGGATGTAAATAAGTACTGAAGTGAAGTAGATTGATTTCTAGTTCGAATATCTTCTGTCTGTTGTTAACGTTGGTCGTGGAGAGAGAGGTGATTCACTTCCAGGGAGAGTAAGCAGGATTAGTTTCATAAGCGGGAGCATAGGCATTAGAAAAGTGGTGTTCCGCAACTGAAGAAATCTTAAGAAGGTACAGAAGCAACAGTCCAGTCCTTGCTACTGAAATTCCATGATTCGGGTACTGCTTCCAAACCCATTATTATTCTGTATCCGAGTAAAGCTTATTATTTCTTTTCTATACTCCAATCAGCTATACAGTATTCTTTTCTATTTCATTTTTGCAGTTTGGTGATTGTTGACAGTGATTCTATTCAGTAGCTGGATCCTTTATTGCCTGTTTCATCATTATAAGCAGTAGGGGATTCAACTATCCGTACTGGACACTTAATCTTAATACAAAAGATCGAACCTAGCTGTAAAAGAAAGAACTCACTTTATGGGGACACCCACTACTATCCCTTTTCTTCTTTCTTCTATTGTTAGAGTTGGCTTCCTCCTTTCCATTCTTGGTCTTATGAATGGAATTCCGAGTTGAGAGTAGGACTCTTTGTATACTTAGTGGTTCTATGTGCTACTAAACACATCCTGTATCACTATTCCTATGATTATTATTACTAGTTCCAATCCGACACTGGCTACTTATACTCTGTAGCTTTCCCTCCTTCTTGTTGGCATTAGCGCAAACCTTATGACTCAAATCTATATTCTTTATTACTTATTTCACTCCTTGTATTGGTTAGTTCAGATCTTACTGCTTAGTTTTCTTCTTGACTCTTATCATTACCCCACACAAGCCCGGTATCTTTACTTATAGGCTTAGACTTACTTGTTGGGTTCTTGTGCTTACATGTCTTACATCGAAATAATAATATAATAATACATGTCCCTACATCGTACCACTAAGAGTCTTGATCGGGGTTCAGCTACTCTATTTACAGTTCGATTACAGCTATGCGCCCTTCTATTCTTTTTTCTGAAATCAATCTGTGATAAGTGCAGTGTGCCCCACTTTCAACTGGGATTACACTAGAACTGGAACTACACGACAAGGACCCGAAACCCCACTTTCAACCTTCCATACCGCTTCGATTGCTGCTGACTTAGCGCTTGCTGCAGACCTTAGACCGAGATACTTTCCTCGAACTACATCTGATACTGATCTCATCGGTTTAACAAGCACAGATTCAGAAACTAGAAAAAGGAGAACAGGTCGGCAAGGAGTTCCTGCAGGACCCCCAATTGTAATAATCCTAAGTAGCTAAGGTAAGGCGTTAAGGAGAGGAGATATATTCGATTCAGATAAAGTAGTCGCTTACGCGCAAGTGCAAGTTTACTCAGTGCTAACGGAGCTCTGTGCTCGAACTTATGTGCTAAATTCCAATCTTAGATAATATGTGTTGCCTTCTTCAGCTTGCCTTTACTTGGAAATAAGCTGCCCTTAAACGACTCGAAATAGAGGTGTTGAGCCCGCTAAGTACTCTTTTTACAAGTTCTAGGTCGAGGAATAATCTAGTCATGTGGAATGTCCTTCTTCTGCAAATATATAAAAGGAGAGATTCAATTCAGGATCGAACAATGACACACAGGTATTGATTAACGAACAACATAGGATCGACCCAGGGAGAGACAAACATGGGTTATTGAGAGCGGGGTCAACGTCCCTAGTTGTTTTCTTATATTACTGAGTGCGATTCCTACTTATTAGTTTGATTATTGTTATCGACGGGTTGGTTGCCAGCTTCCAATATGAGTATGTTTGGGTTAGTAGTTCTTTCCGGTAGTTATTGAATTCTCGTATTCCCTTCTTTCCGGTGGTGGTATCAGCCTCCTCTCTAGTAGTGGTTTTGTCTTAGAGGCATTAGTCCAATTCTCTTTCTACAAATACAGATGCGGGATCAGTATCGGTAGACTCTGATCTAACGGGAGGATCATAAGAGTGCCTAGCAAGCGAGACTAATAGTAAGGATAAGTATACTGATATACAGGCGTAGCAGGCTTATAGTTCTTAGCTGGTTGTGTGGATAGCCAGTATTCGCGGTTAGAAAGTCAGGTTTAGGTCCAGCAGTGGCAATGAGTCAGAAGTACGGACAGGCATATCAGCTTTAGACAAGAGAACTAGAATCAAAAACAAAGGGGAAAGTGTGAGAGCTAGGAGATAAAGAATAGAAATCCAATAAGGTTAGCCAGTATCCAGATTGTTGGTTCTCTCGACGAGGTTAGTGAGTATCCATACCGTTGGTTAAAGAATAAGAGCAAGGCGGGGCAGACTAACCCCTTTAAGGTATCGAAATAATCGTCAGCCCGGGAAGATAAGATTCTGAGCTAGAATAGGTAGACTTAATATAGCAAGCAAAGACCCGTATCAGTAGTTTGGAGTACTTGGTGCCTTTGACTAATTAGTCGAATAATAAGGACGTAGTGCACAGTCCAGCACTCTCAACCAGTAAATAAAGAATGGAAGCTAGTAATCACAAACTAATAGGTAGAAAAGTGAGCTCGGTCTAAGGCAGTAGAGTACTAAAGCTCAGAAGCAAGTAGGCTGGAAAATCAGATTTTCTCACAAGTAAGTAAGACTCCAGGGCAATAGGGCCGGACCCACCAGTCATGTCCTCTATTGGTGAAGCCTAATAGTAAGGAGCGAGAGATCGAAAGGGGTGAACTAAAGAATTGAGTTCAGTAGCAGCGGACTTATAGCTAGTGTTTGGATTCTCCTTTATGCGCTTAATTCCGATTAGCGGTGGTTGCATCCTTATTAGTAGGAGTTGTTCTCTTAAGGCGGGGTAGTAGGTCGATTCTTGTTGGCCCTTCCTTCATTCCACCCATGCCCATTCTTAGGGTTAGTAGCTGGGTGCACCGGGTGCATGTGCACTAGATCTTACTAATGAGTTGAAGAAAAAGAGACAATAGGGGCATACTAAACAGCGGGAAAGGTAGGTTTGGGTGTTAGTGCGGCAGTCCTGGGATTAGTGGATGTATTCATATAATAGTGTATTTCAAGTGCAAAGGGAAAGTAAGCCCTGTCAATACTAGGGAGATTCTTGCAATAAGTAGTTAAGGTCAGTAGAACATAGGATCCGGACCGGTGTTTAGAGAATGAGTAGTTCCGAGCGAGGGTCCTAGAAGCGGTAGCTGCTCTCTTTCTTTAATAGTGGTTTGATTCTTTTAGCGGTGATATAGGTCCTGTCAGTACAAGTTGCTTTATCATAAGTAGTAGCGGGATCCCTAGCTTCGGATGAAAGTATTATCTGCAGTGAAGCGAGGTTCGAAGTCAGTAGGGAAAGTATGGCTACCCTCTTTAGTATTCCCTTTATTAGGGATTTTCTTCTTATATTCAGTAGATCAATTCCGAGTTCCGATCTCTTCTAGTTAGTAGCTCAGGTCTGATCCATTATTGCTTTTCTCATTATGATATAATAATTCCATTCTTTCTCAACTTCTGATTATAATACGGATTATGAGAATTTTAGGCATAAGAAACAGAATATGGATAATGTCAATCGGAATCAAACTCAGCAGTAGGAGAAGCAAGTTTAGTAAGAGTTTACCCAGGGGAGATAGCCTTATAGTCAGGAGTTTCGTTTTTAATCAATAGATGGGGAATTTAGGTAGGTGAAATTAGGACTTGTAATAACTTATACATAACTGTTTATTGGCTGCCGCGCAACTGACGTATACGCTTGGCCGTTGCTTGGCCTTGCCTCTCTTTTCTTTGATTCTTTCTTCTGGTTTGAGTATTAAGTATTACCATATAGTAGAATGTGTTTTATCATATAGTTAGAGAATAACCCTAATAGGGGCAAGGATGGAACTACACCAATACCAAGTTAGTAAATAAAGAAAACAAATACAAAAGACAGAATTGAACCCAGAACTAAGACTTTTGCTAACAACTATTAGAGTTGGACTCAGTAGCACAGGAATGACTGGCTAATCCTGTGAGGGAAGGAGAATTGACCCCATTAGTAAAAGACTGTGGATCTATATAAAGTAGGAGCGCAGGAAGTAATAATGAAAGACGGGATCAATTATTGTTATCATTATCGACAGTTCTACAGTTTTTGGGTCATTCGCGTTTTCTTTTTCCATTATTGTTATTAGAAGTTTTGTTCTTGTTGGGCACTAGTTCAGTCTTGGAGATACCTTTTTTGTATTCTTACTAGAAACTGGAATTATTGGATTCCCTAGGGATGCGCTACATATCGTACCTATATTATACTAATACAAAGTTTTCTTCCCTAAGACAAGAGCTCGAGAAACTCAAACTCACTCCTATAAGAAAGAAAGTCAGCAGCGGGAGACTCGTCCAAGTAGCTACTAGATGAAACCGGGGCATGGGCGGGTCAACTCTCTAACTACAGGATGCAAGGAAGGAATGCTACAAGTAGTACAATAATAACTAGTCAAGTAGGAAAGCCAGTATTTGAAGCCCATGAACCTGGCATCAGACTCATAGCAGTATATCAGTAAGAAGAAGGTTAAGGAAAGCAAGAATGGCTACCTATGCAAGTGAGGAAGAATTGCACTCATATTAGCCTAAGCCTTACTATCTACCACACATGGCGAGCCTAACTCACCAGTAGCCCAAGAAGCCCTACTAGAGATAGGATACATCGAATAGTTAACTAATGATTAAATACAAAAGACAGAATTGTCCTAAGGGGCAAAAAAGAACTCCTCTCTATGGGAGCACCCACTATACCTTTCATTCTGATTTGTCTTACCCAACAACTCTACCTTGAACTAGAGCATCAACCTCCACATTTCTAGGCTAGGCGTAACACCTAGGTTATACTACGATAATTCCATTCAAAAGCATAGGTTATGCCGCCAGAACTCAATTCAATAGTAAGAGAACCAAACCACTATACTCAAAGGGCTTATACCACTAACTGGCAATTCCACTACTCATTGGGAAATCCACTGCTGTTACCCAGCTCTAAAGTAATAAATACATTCTATAGTTGTAACGCACCTAAACACACTCACTCTTAACTGGGGGTCTGCCACTCCTTCCTGAAAGTATTGTTTGTTAGTGAAAGTATCTCTCGTTAGTGTATCTCACTAAGACATTGCCTATTGGCGACTCAACAGTCATAGCCCAGCCCCGGAGCCCAAGCCCTATTATATACCTAAAAGGTCGAGCCTTACTTCATAGCGGCCAAGCCCACATAGAGAGTTCTTTAACTACTCACTTTTTATTCTGACTGAACTCGTTTTTAAACTCGCACTCGTTGCTTTCATTCGCCGTATCATGCCTCGCATCCCCACTAGAAATTTCCTCACTATGAAACCTTCCCCCTTCCTTATACTTTGTTTAAAAACGGCTACTGACTTCTGGAATTATGGATTGACCCTATAAGCATTAGACTAAATGCTTGCCAGCACGGATAACCTAACTCTTGGACTAGACTCTTGTCTTAAAGGCTTAGGTCGACGCTAAGAGTACCCCGGCATTGGATACGAGCTATAAGGCTAAGATGTTAACATACACATTAATACTAACATTAGTGGTGATAATAATCAAACATTTTAGGAGGGATAATAATCCAAATCAGAATAAAGAATACAAGACCTAAGCTAGAAAACCGGCCTATATCCATGGAATCTAAGTCTCCCTATCTTTGTTTTCATTCTCTCTTTGATCCTGGAAATACCTTATTATTCTTTTGACTTATATTATTTATTGATATTTAATATACAGTTACTTATCTATCTACTCTCTTATATTATATTCATAGTAATAGTCATAGCCTTACCTACTATTTATTTGTATCAATAGAAGAACCACCCTACCTACTATATATTATTGCTTGTATTAATCGAAAAAGAAAAACGAACCCACTCTCTTTCAACATTGCCAATGCCAATTCGATTCTTAAGATAGTTTACGCAGTGCCAATTTGATTCTTGCTTTTGACAGCGCTAATGCAATTATGACTTTTTACAGTGCCAATACTATTTTGAGTTGAGGTAGCGGGATGCCTAGCTTACTTGCGCACATACCCACGTGCCCACCGACGTACCTCTCCACCACATACCCAACATACGCGAGAAACCTGTTGCAGCTAGTCACTCAAAGGAATCACCTATTCTTAAGTGTCCTGGAGGGCCAGTCAGTCCTGTTCACCCAAATTTATGGGAGAGCGCCCCAGGAATCAGTCTTAGGGAGAAACAACGTACTACGGGGATCATTCACCTCACCCATGCTTAGAAGGTAGTATCGTCCCCGGTCAACGAAGGTAGTACATCGTAAATTCATTGAATGGCCGGGCAACTGATCGAAGACAAGAAAGACGTGTGATCAACTGGTCGAGGGTTCGGTCAACAATAAAGAAAAGGAGTTAGTTCACTCATTCTTAACGTAGGGTAACTCTGTCTTCGGACGAAACACATCTATTGTCATCGCTCTCATTCATAGAAGGTGTCTTCCACCGCAACCACGGAAGAAACAAACACACATGCCCTAGCGCTACCATGCGACCGTAAAGCATAACCACAAGAATGAGTCCATGGTCGGGCTGATAGGTGCTCCTAAAGGACTATGTGTTGTTTAACTCGAAGAATGAGTTCGTGGTCGTGATGCGCGAAAAGAAACTAAAGGCCAACTGAAAGAAAAAAAGAATAATTGACATATCTATTTCAGGCTGAGCTATATTACTTTCGGACTAAGTGAACCTCCCTGCCGGCCCGAAAACCTTAATAGATTCCTTTTCTTACAGCAACCAATCATAGGTTAGGTCCCGCTACGCTAATCTAAAGCAAGGCATCCATCTTGTAACACTGGACGAAACCATTGCCAATATTTCTCTCTTATTTACAAGCCCTACCTTACTAACCGCTGACACTCGTTATGTTAGCCGCATAAGTAAGTAGAGCGTATGCTAGGAAAGAAGAGAATTAGGCAAAGGAAGTATTGCTGCTGCTTCCCGATTGATACCAGTTTGTGTCTTCCTCATATATAATATATAGATGTCAACTTTCGAGTCACTTTCCCTTCTTGACCTAAACAAAAGCACTTGTCTTACTTATCTAACTTATGAGTGAGCAGAGTAGTGTGTGAGCAGCGCGAAAGATTGCTTGCTCCCAACAAGTTGCATAGCTCCACCCTATATAGATGTGATCGTTTGAGTCTTTATCGATGAAGCCTTTCGAAGCACTTTCTAAACGCTAGCTATATGCTTTTGCCGAGGTTATGAAAGAATAGGGATCTCTCCAAATCCTGTTCAATTAGACTAAAACATTGGGGTAAGAAGAGAAGAGAGAAACTATTGCGTGTCAGCTTTGGGATTACTCTCTTCCCGCTAGCCAGGGCTATTTTGATATCACCCCGAAAATCCTTGTAAGTGGGTTGGTTCTCTTCGCTCTTCGACTACAAGGAAAGATGGATAAAGGAATACTTTTGTTGACATTCTTTCTGCCCTTTGTCTTTGCCCATCGCATCATTAACACACCTTTTTATTGCTGTCTTCTCTGGAGACCACTACGTGGTAAAAGTTTGACCTAATAGCTTCCTATGTATAAGGAAGGGGTGGCTAAGCTTGCCCCAACTCTCAACGGGCAATTTACAAACCGATGAGAAACATGGTCTGTAAGACACTTGTCTAGGATTAGCCCAGACCTGCCGATGCTCCTACGCAAGTCTGGTTGTGTCTCGGGTAGTTCGAGTAGTAGTTGTAGTTGTAAGGAGCCAGTATATAACATATATTCTATTTAATCAGGAGAAAAAATACCCTTTGATTGAAAGGCGGAAAAGATCCTTGTTTGTTGCTAGCTTGTCTAGCTTTGCAGCTCGTGCTAGATCCATAACACTCACACCCGGCTACTCGCTCTGTTGCGGATTTCGCTTCCGTGTCTTTTCGACTTATTCTTTAGTTGAAGCTACTGATGCCCTCACTTAACTCACCTTCACGCCCTTCCTTATCTTTAGAATGTAGTATCTTCTATTTAGAATGTAGTTTCATAAGCATGCATTGTTTCTTGCTTTGCTATGAGTAATAAGCATTGTTTGCTATGAGAGTGAAAGCTGCTCAGAAAGGTCTGTTTAGTGTGAGAGGCTATGCCTTTTAGGTTCCTTCATTGGCCTTGGTGCGGGTCACCCCATTCTAAGGTGGATCTTTGCTTCGACGCTCCTTCCTATCAAACGGAAAAACGGACATCTAAATCTTATTTACTGACAAATCAATCTGACTTGCCCCGGGCTAGCTCTTAGATTCCTCCCTTTCATTCTGTAGTTCGAGTTATTTTATATGAGAATTGAATATCAGCCCCACTAGACCGTATAGATATCAGGCTTTGCAACCTAACTGTTATTCCTTAGCTACTGATACGGATCTTTACACTTGCTCTCCTTAGCTTCACTATCTTGCTCTACTGCCTCCCATGCTTACTACCTTTTCTCTATCTTACTATCCTGCCTAGAGCATTCCTATACTTATTACTGAAGTGTCTGTTCTCTAATTGAGTTTACTAGCATAGTAGTTCAAACTGAAACCCCTTCCCAGCAAACTTCCTCCCCTAACTACTATTCTAGCTACCTTGTCTCTCGTTATGTAACTACAGATCCAGATCCTTGCTGCCAGCTTTAACTGCTACTGACTAGAATGGATCTACTTCCCTTTCATTCTTTTCTAAACACTCTTATTCTAATTTCTTGGAGTTTCTTTTAATTATCATAGTGGTTAGGGGCGCCGTGCTCTTTTTTCTAGTATCCCGGTAGTCTGTGTAAAGCTCGGGTTCCAAGTTCCATTCTTTTTCTCGATTAGCTGCTCAAGTCCTATTTAGTATTGTTAGACTCAAAACAAGTTCTAGAAGAATCGCCAAGCAACGACTAGACAAGCAACTTCAACCAGAAAGGATTATTCTCTCGGCTAGGCTTCGGCGGATGACTTAACTGACAAAACCCCGGGTACGAAGACAGGACTTACTAGACAAGTGTAACAGGGCCAAGCAACTAAAAGCCTAAGATCTAGCTCCTGCTCCAGCGAAGTTAAGGGAAGAATCGAGTGTGGTTAAATCATATTAATGAGAGTAGACCGAGTAAGTAAGATAATTATAGTCGGCTATAAACCCATCTTTCTCTAAGTAACACCTATACATAGCTAATGTAACTGAATTGACACTTGTAAACTTCCCTTCTTCTTGTTCGGGTAAGGCTTCTGAAAGATTGCTTGTTGAACTACCTGCAGCTTTATCTGAATTATGGTATGAATGAGGTCTTGTCCCCTTGCCTTTGAACTAGCTTCTGCCCCCACTTCTCCTCTGGCAAAGGGAAACAATTCGATACTTCCCGAACAAAGAAAGGCTACTTACAAAAATTATCTACTATTATATCCACCCCACCCCAGTTACTGGCAATTCTATACTATTATATGATTCTTATAATATGATTCTTATAGTAAGGAGTAAGAGTGGAATTATACCAATGCTTAGTCTTTGTTATTCTTATTCGTTGTCTTAGTGAGTATTTGTTAAAGTTCCCTTATGATTTTACCATTGAATTGAACTCCTAACCTGTGTGCTACCTTTCTATCTCATCCCTTAGTAGGTGAGTTACCGGATTGGATTCCATCTTACCTGGCTAATTCATGCTAATTCATCTATTTCTTCCGAGTGTAGTTGCTAAGGTTAGCTTGTTTCCTCTCTGTGCCTTTGTCTGCTTGTCGACTTACTTGTCGGATCAGGTACTATTGCTACAGGGGTTCCGCGCCAATAATACTTGTATGCCAGGTATGCCTACTTGGCCTGTTGACTGTGTTGTAGGTTAATAAATCTCTGTTTAGTGTAAGTGGAATTGAATGAGAAAAGGCCCTGCCCTACTTATCGGTAAATGTTTGTTCTAAAGTGACTTAGGATATCCCTCCATGGCCCATCTACAACTACAGAGTTAAAGTAAAGAGAAGAGATGCTGTGAGAGTTGAATACCTTTAGTGGAATCCTTTATCCTTTAGTGGAATCCTTTATCCTCTCTAAAGAGAAGAAAGAATAGCGAGTTATGACCAAGTATTGTTTATTAGTAGAAAATGCCCTCAATTGTGCCAGAGATCTGTATAGGAGTTAATTAGTGGCGCGGTAGAGTTAAAGCATTTGAAACAAGGAATGAAACCCTTTATGATAACAGCCTCGGACTGCTCTTGGAGACTTCACTCGATCTGCCATTAAGTCTATTTATTGTATATGCTTGGCCCTTTGCCTGCCTATAGAGAACTTTCTTTCAACAGGCTCCCAAAAACAGGACTTGGTTATAGCTCATAATAGCTCCTGGTTTTGTCAAATCACCTCTATCTACAGACTCGGTTAAGCCTTTCACTCCTGGCCTGGATAGAACCAAATGCTTCGGCATCCATCTTCTCTTGAAACTCCAGATTATCCTGCTCACTCTCACTCCCCTTGAAACAAATCATTCCACTTTCCCTGTGTTTGGGCACCCGACCGAGAATCAACATCTATTGAATCACAGAGGTCCGGTAGGCGCAGTACAGAGAGGGTTCAGTTCAAGGTCAAAGATGCGCTACCAATTAAGTACTATGCCTCAACTCCCTTTCCATTACTATATGCGCTAGATCTACCCATCCATACATTCTTATCTTGCAACTACTATATGTGCTAGCAATGTAGTATTAGGGCCTTCTCTTCTATACCCGAGATACCCGGTAGCTTACTTTAGCCCTAGATACCCTGTTCTACGGGTGTTTGAGAAGGAGCTCGATTGGCATGACTTAACTCTATAGTAATTAGTTGACTTCTCTACTTCTATTACTATTGTTCTAAAAGAAGAAATGGGGCACAAGATATCATTTCTGTACCCATGGCAACAGGTGAAATGAACTGATTGTATGCCACGGTTCACTTCTCTATTGACTTTCCCCAGCTTCCTCACTAGCTCCATCTTTCGAACAGCACCTCTGCTCTGATTCCCTAATTACACCCTATGTTTCTATTCAATACTATACTATATCTGGAAAACTCCTATCTCGGTCACCTCGCCTTAGCACCAGGAAGTTTCCCGAGTAGGAGCACCCCCACCCAGTAACGGCCAAGCAATTCCTCAACAAGAAGACAGATTGAACAAAAGTCCTATCCAATTTCTATATTTTGATATATTTGCTAGGTTTACGAGGGAACCCTAAAGAAGGGCAGAAGGATCTGATTGAACTCGGTATTCCACTCTGGATATCTCTCTCTGGCTCATCTAACTCAAGAAATCTACTTGACTGACTTTATCATCTCTAATCTAACACCCAGCTACTAGAGCGGGCCTTGTTTCACTCTTTGACTATGACGTTCTATTTTGATTCTTTGGCTACTTAGTTCCATTCCTTAGTGAAATACCGGTGTAAACTCCATTCTTAAAGGCAGTAGTACTAGGGAAGGAAACATACCTCTACTAACAAACTCACTCTGATAACCATTAACAAACTCACTCTGATAACCATACCTATGGCAATTGGCAACTCCACTTACCTTGAAGACTAAATGTATTGGCAAGGAGATCTGTGTCCTTCTCTAACTCTTGACTTATGAACAGGAGCAGGCAATTCTCCAGTGGTAACTACTCTAACAAGCAAGTAAGTTAACTACCCGTGCATCAAAGCGAGCACTCCTAACAAGTAAGTAAACAAAAGCACTTAAGCCTACCCCACAAAGTAAGTAAACTACCCGCGCCTCAAAGCTAGAACTCGAGCAGGACTACCTGGACTACTACTTGTCAACTTCGGGATTCCACTCAGAGTCGCTGGTTGATTAAGAGCACTGGGTTAGGTGGGTCTGTTACTTCTTTCTAGAATACCTAGAGCGAGAGCTGCGGAACAAGACTCATTTAGTTGCCGTAGATCTTCAAGACTCATTTAGTTGCTGTAGATCCAGTGGTTCTAGTTCTACTCTGACCTTCGAGTTAGTTGCTGTAGATCCAGTAGTTCTAGTGCAATTCTGAACTTCAGTACTTAGAGCTTCCTCTCCTGCCCAATGACTTAAGGGCAAAGCACTTGGTACAGAACCCGAACAGGGGCAGTACCACTAGGAGCTTTACTAAAGGGATTCTAACTATCAAAAGAACAGGACTTATAGTCATTTTCTTCCACTCTCACAGGAACAGGAGAAGGTATTAAACTAAAGAATCCACCCTACTACTTAAACAAGAAACCCAGCTTCAAAGCCTCCAACAAGTCATTACTTTTGTTTAGCGTGAGTAAGGGGCAACTGATCCAACTCCATCTGCTTACTTTGGCACTGAATTACTAACCGACACAATCACTTCTCATGCATAAACTTAAGGTTTCAAAATAGGGAATGTCCTAAGAATTCATTTCATCTTTTGATCAGCGAGGGCCAGACTGAATTTCGAACTCCTTAGACAGGGGAGATATCATTTCATATTGCTTGTTTGAAATGAATCGAAACTAAACGAGATACTTGACTTTAGCCGGGACTTCTTTCAAGCAGGGTAGCAGCGATTGACTTCTTTCTTGTGCTTGTAAAGTATAGGTTCCTTGCGAGCAAGTAAGTCTTATTCAACTCGGGATGAAACAAGAAAAGAAAGAGACTCCGCTCAAGCATCCAATCTATCTTGAAACTGGATACCCTGGTTTGATTCTAATTAAAACTCACTGACGCCACAAAGACGGGTAAACTCAGGAATTGCACTCGCTCACTACTCGCAGGAATAGAATTAACCACCTAGCTATCAGTCAAGCTACTAGTCAATTCCATTCTTATGTGCCAAGTCCTGTGTTCAGTTCCCCTAATTAATGCCCTAGAGATATGGGTTTCAAATGAACTATTTCATAACTTCTGTAGTTTTATGTGAAATGACCTAGGAGGAGAGCAAACCCGCAGGAAATTGCATAAAAAGGGGCTTTTATAGGGCACTTCATATAGTATGTGTTACTTCCTTTAAGAAGAGGGGCCAAGCAGCTACTAGGTTTGATACTCCAATATAAGTAAGGCAACGAGAACGGTCACTTGACAAAGAATCAGAGGAAGGGGAGTCGGATAGCCTCTATATTGAGTGGAACAGGCGTAGTCATAGTTTCTTTGGCTCCAAGGTATCAAACAAAAGATCTAAAGTATCAGGACTACTATTAACAGAATTGAATGCGCTACCAACATTGCTAGTTGAAGGGCAGATACAGGACTTGTTCTTAACTCGGGTTTCTTGCTCTAGCAAGGTTTCTTTCTCTAGGCAGGGTTTCTTTCTTTGATGCGAGGTATCTTCTAGCAATAACAGTGCTACGGGCACTCTTATTGTAATCCAGGATGAGCTAGTGAGTGAACCCGGTTGAGTTTCACTCGTTGGCGTAGGAATTACCTTGGAAGTTGGAATGAAAGGACCGAGTCACAGAATTGACACTATGTTTCAAAGGGCAGGTGTGTAGATCAGCTCTAAGGTAAGGTGCTTCAAGCCAGCTAAGAAATGAACAGGGTGGAATGGGAACGAAACACACGAGTAACAGAACCAAACCTCGTATTAGTATAAGTGACTTTATTGTATTAGTGGAAGTCAGTGACTTTCTTGTGTGCGCCTTATCCGATTTCACCTTCTAAGTCAGAAGTTCACTTATAGGTATAGGTTTAAGTGTTTTTTTATTGGTCTAAGAGCACTAGCAACAAAAAGCAGTATAGTATAACAGAACCCAACATACTATTAATAAGCTGTAGACCATAGAACCAAACAAAGTAGTAGAAGAATTAGGTTACGATGGAGCGCATATAATACAAGAAATAGAATAATCATAAGAGTTTCACTCATGAGTAGCAGGCCTAGGCTCAGCAATCCAACAGAACCTTATGTCTTATCTCGATGCCCAACCCAAGCCTTACTTACCATCGGAATAATCCTTATTGTTGGTGTTCATGCCGGGCCTTACTTCTGATAGGCTTTCCTCTACGCTCTCCTGTCTTTAAGTGCCACGCGCCAGTTGGTGAGTCTGCCTTTCCTGCTTGAAACTCCTATTTCTCGTCTAAAAACTATGTCTTCAAGCTTGTATTCATAGACACCTATGCCCCTAAACCTAACTAAGCCAACTCCCTTCTGAGACTTGTTCCTTCTATACCAAATCCTATTACTTACTTACCTACAGGCGAAGTGAACTCAAACAAAACTTTCAACAACGGGCTCCCAAAAATAGGACTTGGTTATAACTTGTAATATCTATTACCTTGGCTACCGCCCAACGTCTTGCGCCGTTGCTTGGTCGTTAGTAGTTGCTTGGCCTTTAGCACTCAACTCCTTACCTTCCCTAACTTTATCACAGGAACAGACCTACTTGCTACAGGCTCAGCTCTAACTGGTTCCCTTTCCTACCTCCTAAACTAGTGTTAACGCCTACCTCCTAAACTGCTTCCCTTGCCCGCCTACAGAGAACAGTATTTCTTTATTTCTTATGAGACCCCTAAGGCTTCCATCCCTCTGCTCTGGCTCTGCTCTAACAGCTTCCCGAATCGACCTCTATACCTCTTGGCAAATCCTTAACTTGACTATCTGATTGCCCTAACTAACGCTTCATCTTGATAGCACAAAGGTCTTACCGACAGTGGGCTTAGGCTCATCTCTTGCTCTAGTACTATAAGTCAACTAATTCCATTCTATTCTTCAATAGTAGCTAAGTAGTTACTTATCTACTTGGCCGTTAGTATACGCTTGTTGAGTCAATAAATCATTCATTTCATTCATTTCCTGTTAGCGAGCTACTTTCCCTTCCCGGTGAAACAGCTTCCTCTTTGGAAACTTAGTCTGGGCCTGTACTGTCTGTAGATGTACTGGATTCCGTCCCTGTACCCTGCTCTAGCTTCAGATCCTTTGCCAACCTCTTATCTTTATGAAGATACATCTTATGCTTCCTAACAGGAACCCCTAGCTTCAGTATACGATTCAACGAAAACAGTTCCTTCGGATTCTATTGTCACTGTGGATTCATATCTTTCTCTTGAAACTCTAACTCCACTTTCTTTCAACAACAAACTAAGTTAGCGCAACAAATCATTCAACAACTTTACCTGACCCCGAGTCCACTAATAGTTCTCTTTCGAGCGCAGAAGATCTTATTGCAGGAATTGAGGTCTAGAATCCAGTACCAGTAGATTCCAAGTCAAGGAAAGGAAGCTGATAGACTAGTTTGGGCAAGACGGAAATCATATATATAAGAAGAGGCTTAGCTACCAAAAGCTGGCAATATACGAGTTTCCTTCAGTTCTATCTTCCTCTGTGTTGGTGATAAGAATGAATCGGGGGTTTCAGTCTAACGCTTACTTATTGGGGTAAAGCGCTTAAAAGTGTTTATTGAAGAAATGATTTGTTTACTGCAGGCTCTAATGGAAGTAAGTCGTCCAATTGAAGCAGGAGAATAATCAAGATTAGATGACGGATCAAGAAAGAGCTTGTCGACTGTCAATATTAAGTGAAAGCCTTATTTGCCCGGAATTCTTCAGCGCAAAGAGAAATTCCTGTTTATGTTCGACTTTACCCTGCGCTCGCAAGTCCAGTTGTTGGTTCTTAAAGTAGGGAGTAAGGAGAAGAGCAAAGATGAGATCCAGATTCCACAGTAGATTCCAAGTTAGAAAAGTAAGGATCCGCAGCTGTAGAAAGTCAATAAGCAGTGACAAGGGAATTAGCCATGAAAGTCTTTCGGAACAGGGTAAAGTACAATTCCTAATGTTCATGGCGTTAGCTTCGTTAGTACGGGTCAGTGCAATAGTCTAGAAATCCAATCCTGATTGTCATATCTGAAAGTGCATGGAGCCCGGGAAGTTAATAAGCTAGAATAGAAGATGATTACAGCATTGGCTTATTATCTCCCAGAAAGATAGGCTTGCTCCCTAGGTAACAATAAACCTAGTTTGCCATAGAGCGTTCACAGGCTAGGGGAAAGATGACTAGGTAAGTGAAAGAGTGGACAGGGAACTAGACTAAGAAGAATGGAACTAGTTCAACTCAGAATCAAACTCAGTAGTTACAGGCTATAGCTCCTTATCCCTACTTAATCTGCCCGGTCTTCTTCAACTTGTTGGGGTGCTACTAAGGCTGGTGCTAGGGATGCTAAGCCTAATACAGTGTACAATCAGAATCAACCTAGTTGTCGACTTGGCCCGACTCCTTTAAGTAGAAGAGTTGCTTGGGGGTGGCCTAATTAAGAATATTTCCAATAGAAAACGCTAGCGCTTGCAAAAGACCTATCTACTAACCCGGGAATCGAACAGGGGAATCAAAGAAATGAGTAGCATAACATAGAAGCAACCCCGGGCATTCCATTACATTACTTGCATTATCGCTTATAGGCTTTAGGCTGACTTTCTTTTGGCCTAACTTTCCTGCCTATTAGTTCTGTGACTCCTTTCTACCGGCCTTACTGTCCACTCCCTAAATCTGACTTCACTGTATTATAGGCTTTACTTGACCATATTATAGTATGCCTCTCCCTTATTCTATTCTTGAGAACCCCATTGCATATTTGATCTTACAATAAGGAATTGGACCACTACTAACATACTAACAAGACAGATATCACTACTTATTGGATTGAGACCGCTACTTATCGTATTGATGAAACCGGGAATCAAACCCATAAGTAAGTATACCAAAACAATATACTAACATAAGAAAGAAACTACCAATACCAAGACCAAGTTAGTAGATACAGAAAACAAAGAAGAAAGAATTGAGTAACACAAAAGAAAAAATGGAATTATTATATTCTAACGATAAAAGAAAGAAGTAAGTTAGGATATCGGTCTCGAACTAGAAGCCCGTTGCTATTAGGGCACTACCTTATTTATTATCATATCATAATAAAATGTCAGTAAACCAGCCAAACTAGAGAATATGTGCTTTCTATTGATAATATGTTTTCGTCTCTATTTAGAATATGTTTGTCGTGTAATAAGATTGATTAGTCATTGGACTCCTAAGTAATAGACCTAAGCTAAAGCATCGGAATGAAGCACAGAAACTAGCCTTCCTTTCCTACCCTCGGATCTGGCTTGACTTTATATGCCTATGAGCCAACCCTTATTACTTCAATTATATTATTTACCTTCTTATTCTTACTGCCCGACATCTACATCTGTATCTTGTCTGTTAGCCTGCCATACCTTCATCTAGATCTCACTTTCCTTACTACTAGACTGCAGTTCGACCCAGCTACTACTACCTTAAATGCCTAGTTTTGAGTTGGAACTCTTCCGCCCCTAACTCGAAGTCGAAGTAACCAAGACTTGCTTTTGTGTCGGTTATTGATATATGACATAACTTTCTCTACTTTCTCTTAGCTTCCATGAGTCTAACACTACTGTGATGGGGAATCGAACATTCCGGGGCACCATATTCGATTTTGGAATACTCCCGAATAGGTTGAACAGTCAAGACACGCTGCAAGAGAGGCCTCTATAATAAGTTGAGTGTAAGAATACAATCTCTTAGAGTAAGAAGAAAATCTAAAGTAAGTTCCTGCCGGACTGCCGCTATTAATTAGGTGAACTCAGGACTTGGTAGTTTAAGAATGCAGCTAAGGAGTCCGCCAAGCAACGGCGCGCCAAGCAACGACTACAAACACATGAGCCAAGCCACCACTGATGAGTTATACCCTAAACAACCAGAAACAGGGGTTTTCACAGATACCATAAGCCTACAAAATGCCATTTGAAGCTCACTTCCTAGGTCATTTGCCAGAAAACTCAATCCGTTATGTTTTAGTTCATTTTACACCCTAATCTTGAGTTGAGGGTTCCCTTATAAGAAAGAATTCATTACTATCCTGAGTTGCAGCGGTTAGCTTGGCAGTTCTCATTGGTTATGCAGAATCAAGTACTGGCCTGGCATAGCGGGGTGTCGTGTATAGATCTGGTCATCTTCCATATATATTATTCTCCTCATTTCCAGGAGAGGTAAGGTTGGCAAGGGGACACGCAACTAGATACTTTCTTCGAACAACTTCTCCTAGAGTTCACTTTCCTCCAACAGGCTATTCTTCTCTCGGGCTCCTCTCTTGCTACTAGCCAATCTCTCTCCTCTGTAAACTATCATACCTCTCCTCTGGCTACAAAGACAGATGAAACGGGGGATTCTTACCTGAACCCGGGCAAGCTATTACTAACGACCAAGCAGTAGTAACAGAGACAAGCTATGGTACCTGTATTTCATTGAATACCTTAACTCAGGTATGCATTTCTCTAGCTGTAGTCTAGTTGGTTGTCTTATGCATTCTCTAGCTGTAGTCTAGTTGGTTGTCTGTTGACTTATAAGTCCGTACTTGGCAAGGAAGCGAGGTATCTTCTAGCTTCTCTGGTTCTGGGTTAACTCTTCATTGCTTGTTCCTTTCCTCGCACAGTCTCTTTTCACTCTGTCTCCTTAACTCCCTAGTCATTCACTCCCAAAAGAAAGAAAGTAGAGATCAGAGGAATCGGTGGTCTAGTAACTGACTTCGACAAGCAGCTGGCTATTATTAACTTCATTCTTCTCCTATAACTCCGGCTCTCATCTCATCTACTGGAGACTAGGATTCAACAAGGGATGAAACTCAGTAGTAACAGACCGAAAGGCAGAATGAAACAAGAACACGAAACAAGAGACTGCTTGACTTAGCGCTTCTATCGGAGATGAACTAAAGCCAACTCCTCTATCGTAGCCAAACACTTTTACAACAGAAATAGACTCCAGAGCGGCAGCACTTGTTGGTTCTTCAAGTATGGAGTCTAGAGAAGGTTATTCCGCAATTACTGGCTTTGATGCCCTACCCTAACCCTAAGTAAATGAGTGGAATCCGTACTTGTTGGCGCAAGTGCCATTATAAGTCTTTTCATTTATAATTATCAACTGCTTAGGTGTAGTCTCAAGGAAAAGACTCAAAAGATGGTGTTATCGACCCGACGGAAACAAAACTACAAACTCATAACTCCCTAAGCGCCGAGTCAAGCTCACTAACACAGAAACCTGGAAACGGACTAACAAAGTCTTACCCGAACCGAACTCACTTTAGATTAGCACTAGTTCTTGTTGGGTCGAGGAAAACAGCAAACGTCGCCCTTGCTTGTTCCGTTGCTTTAAGAATTGTAATACCTTCTACTAATACAATGCATTAAGTAGTTCCTTACGGTAGTCGCTTTTTTCTTTTATTGAGTCTTTCGAGCTTCGAGCTAAAGTCAAAGTTAATAAGTGTATAATATTACCTAATAGCATTTCTATACAAAATCAACTCGCTACTCGCTAACCGCACTGAGTCTTCTTGTTGGCTTCTCCGAAATAAGCACTTTTGTTGGCTTCTATAATTCTTCTTTCATGTAGGTCTACTTCATACGAGTTTCTTTGGTTATTCATTTCTATATTAGGGTAGTAGTAGTTCTTCAATTTCCATTTCAACTCTAAACTCAGTAAGCGCTTAACCGAGATGAGATCGTATAGAATGAATGAGACGTAACGACACTAACTCCCGTCAAGGCTTAATTGCTAGGAAGATTCATATAATATAGTTAACCACTCGCTCCTGTCCAAGTGCCCCATCTCTGTCAACTAACGACTCCTCTGGCTCTTGAAACTAACCACTCCTCTATCAACTACGACTGTTATGGCTCTGACCTATGGCAACTATGAAAAGAATGAGGCTCGGCTCCTATTAACGGAATTAGGCTCATCCACTTCTCCTCTGTAAACTATCATACCTCTCCTCTTTGGGCTGTAAACCTAGCTCCTGCTTATATCTCATACCATACCTATCTCCTCGTTCTGTTTCTTCTGTCATCCTATAATAAGATACTATAGAATTATGGAGGGGGCCAAGGGCCAAGCAACGGCGCAAGCCGCTGCGCGACAGCAACAACAATAGGAAGTTCTAACTGGTTATAAACAAGTCCTGTGTTCGCGTTCCGCGGCAGGTGTTCTCTCCTAAAAAGTCTATTTCAGGACATGGAAAACTTCTTTGCTTAACACAAGCTCCCGAACCCACTTCTTTACTTATAGCTTAGCTTCCCTTGCCCACCTCCTATAACTATGGCACCACTACTTTCAGGTTTCCACTTGATAACCGGCAAGCAACTACTCACGTTGCGCGGCAGGAGCTAAACTTACACTAAAATAGCCTTCTTTCGGCCAAGACACTACTAATGTGTCACGGCAGGGCCGCTCTGTGTTCGGTTGTTTTGAATGTGATTGACCATAAGAGGTGTGTAACAGTTGTTCTAGTGCATTTCTTCCTTACATCTTGACCCTATTGCTCTGCTCGGCTCTGTCAACTAATTCTGATTTATGACTCCTGACTGTTGGAATTAAACTTGTTCAAGAGGCATAAAAAGGTTCATTGCATCAAGTGGGAGAATCAATACATCAAGAAGAAAAATTGGATTAAAAGTCTATAGAAGGATAAGTCAAATTGGTTATTGGTTCTTGAAAGGGTTTCTTGAAAGAGAATGATTCATCTTGAATACAATTAATATAATGTATCTTTGGGGACTATATAAACCTCATATGTTGGGTCATGAGTGTAATAGAGTTTTTGAAATTTGTAAAGAGTTTTTCTTGAGAGAAATATAGACGATTAAAGCTTGTCATACTCTTCCTCTGTTTGATATCTCTATCCCCTCTTCCTATCAACATCAACACTGACTCCTGACTTCGGGCTTCCTCCTTACTCCTTACTTCTGGTACTCCCCAGGCAGGGAATTAGTAGCACTTGTTTCAGTCTGAGTATACCTAGCGTCAGGCTTAGATACACTGGCTGCATTCAACAAGCAACTACTGCGCGTTAGCGAGTTCGGGACTCACCAGTTCCATTCTCATACTGCCTGGTTGAAGTCTTAGATGTACTGGTTCAATTCTGATCGCCATAGCTATCAATCCTATACCAGATGCGGGAATAACTACCTACATACCCTACCCATAGTAGTACCTCAGAGAATCAATATCACTAGCATCAATCTGCCTAGCGCTGGTATCAGGCTTACTACCTAACAGATCAGTCTGAGTAGCTTCCAACCCGCCCCATACTAGCTACCCCTGCTTGCATTCTGCCACTCCCTAGGTTGATTCTTGACTTCATTGTTTGACTACTGAGTTTTCTTCTGTAACCCTACCCCAGCTAGTCCATTCCGAGTCTACTTAGTTTGATTCTTTACTTCAGCACTTATTGTCTCCCTTGATGACCCACTAGCAGCTGTCAACTATTCACTGAATTAGGCTAGGCTCCTCTCTTAACCAACCCGACCTCAACTCTCAAGTACTAATTGAATGTCATCTCCCTCGGAAACTCCACTTGCATTGTTTAGTAGGCAGGCAAAAGCCTCTATTCCATCTTATAACCCAACAAGCTATGGAACGAGTAACACAAACTCTTCTAATGCTGAAAACAGGAAAAGAACTTGACATTTATTGAATGCTTCTTATCCTAATTATGATCCAGCTCTTTCTTCGTAAACATGTTAGCGCTTAGCATCCCGAGTTTCTCTTGTAGTGGTGGTGTCGTGGTCCATCCAGTCAAAGCATTAAGCTTCAGAAAGAAACCCTTCTTTGTTAGTGTTTTAAACCATGTTCCACTTGAAACTGACTCGTAACTTGGAGATTACCCCATTGCTACATACTCGTATTCAGTACGCTCAAGGCAAGAAAGCTTATTTTTCTAAGTGGATGCCACCAAGCTTAGTAGAATGTTGCGCGGTAGGGCAGCTCTCCCACTCCGTTCATGGTTTCCCTATCATCTTCTCTTCCCCGTTCCAGAAATGCATTTATGTAGTTACTTGTCTGCGTGGTTTCTCTTAACAGACCGAGCAATCTTAATCCAAATCAAAGGTAAGAAACAGGGGATTGAGCTAGGTCTCATGGAAGAAGGTAACAAACCATGCGCTATAAACAATCAAGTCAGATCTTATACTCGCGCAACGGCTAACTCAAACTCGTATGTCAGTGAAGAATGGAATCTTGAGAGCGCCTTGTCAAAGAAGGAATTGATCACTAAAGCCCCCCACGTAATTGAATCTAATCTCTCCTTTTTATATATTTGCAGAAGAGAACTCCGTTAGCGCAGATAAATCCTTTGATTAACTAATTACCCACTTATATTCAATACAGAAATACAATACTAGTTCTTTCGCCGGAGCTCTATGACTGTTTAAGCAAAGGGAAAGCCTTAACCTCAGCATTCGAAAAGAGATCATCTTCCTGTAGTTAGTCTTTAGTCAATTCTATACCTTGTGGAAGATGGATTAGCAAGAGATTGTTTCTTTGTTCGCTCAAAAGATTCAATGAATTCTTCTTTGTGTTGAGAGTAAAGGGAAGAAAGATCAGATGCAAAGACCATAGGAGAAGAACCTGTTCCAGTTACAATGGAATCTGTGGCTGCTGCAAGCGGGGACTGGCTCACTAACGCCATTAATACCAGACTCGTTACAGGCACCGAACAAATTAACACACTTGGGGGATTTTTGACTCTCTGTGCTTTTGTAGTATACGCTTGTTGAGTTATAAGAAAGAGTTCCTGTCTTCATTGTCGAGTTGAGTGGTGCGCCGGGCAAGCAATAAGGTTAAGTAAGCAATGCTATGAGTTACCTTTTCTATACATATGCAAGATAGTGGAAATGAGTGGTTGACTTCACACAGTCCTAAACTGAAGCAGAATAGAATCTAGTGCACAACACTTAGAGAAGAATAGAATCCAGTGCACAACTTAGCCTATGTCTATGTCCTGCAAGTGCAACGTCTTCCTATGTCCTATAGGAGTGCAGGGTTCCACTGACGCCACAATAAAGAAAGATGATTTGATTTAAGTAACGAGTAGATCGAAAGAAGGAGCTCCCGTTAGCACTACTAAGCAAGACTCAGCTTGTTTTGTGCTAACGTGAATTCTCAACTAAGCTTATCTTCTGGAACTCTATGACAAAGAAGCAACATCCACTAATTACGCGCTTACGTTAGTTCTGCGACAGTGGGACAATCAGGCCATTCTCTACAACAACACTTGTAGCCTTTCCTAGCTTGTGGAAACAAAAGAGACTATATTTCAGTACACAGCGCTACCATTCAAAGCCAGTACTATATTCTTTTATTACCCGCAACTCCACCTCGAAAAAAGAAATAATGGAATCGCTCCCTGATAATGGAAATTAGTAAGAACACATCTGTCAGCTGGTTCCCTTGCCGACGACCTTACCTCAACTTGACTTTAAGACCCGCTTCCTGACGCCTCTCATTCTCGAGTATACTCTATGTTTATTCTCTTTGCTTCTCTTCCGCTGACTCACATCTTACTCTCGGGCGAACAGAAGGATACTCGTTGCCAACAAAGACAGACAGAATCAAGTCTAACAGAAACATCATTTCCTTATCTCTAGCCTCTGATCAATAGGCTTTCAGCACCTTTCTTCTTCCCCAAGAACTCACTATACCGTAATCTGGAACAAGACTGGAATATGGAATAAACTCGTATGGAATATATAACTACACTTGAATAAAGAAAAGAATACATCATTTACTCGACTTCCAGTTCATAATGAAATTGCATAATCTTTATCTTACCTTGATTACCAATATTGATATAGTAGATCTCAGTGTAGCTCCGTTAGCTTGTTAACCTTTTGCATTTCCTACCTCGACTTGAATGATACTTTAGTTAACAAAGATATCACCCCCGGCCGAGAATCCTAATCCTACTGATGATACTAATCCTGCTCGCTCACCTGCTGATGATCTTGAAACGGAAAAACTCCCCCTTCTTATTATGGAATCAGACTGGAATCTGTTGACTCACCGCTACGTGGTCCAGCTGTAAACCCTTCTTTTGCGTCGTTTAACCTATCAGTTACTCATTTAATGGCAAATGACACATGTTGGTACCGAAAAGTAGTTCTACGTCATTTTAAGCCCGAAATAAGGACTTTCATCAAATCATGGAGTTTCAAACTCAAAGAAAAGAGAGAGAGCACCTGCGCTTATTACTTGACTGGATCTATACGCTCTCGCAACAAACTACGTCATTTTAAGCCCGAAATAAGGACTTTCATCAAATCATGGAGTTTCAAACTCAAAGAAAAGAGAGAGAGCACCTGCGCTTATTACTTGACTGGATCTATACGCTCTCGCAACAAACTGAGAATTGAGAATGGAATGCGCCTCACCTGCGCTTATTACCTACAAGTAAATCCATCCATAAAGGAGTTATAAACACTAAGATTTGGACATATAGTAGAAAGAAAGCATTTGCAAGGAGCGTATAGCCAAGGAGAAGATCCAACTTCCAATGACTGGGCCTTATGGTTAAGATTGCAATTGATTAATAAGTCATTAGTATAGCTTAGGAGTGACCACTACTACTTCTGAGGTTGTCCTACTATGATGAAGGAAGGACTGTGCCCGGCGCCTGCCCAACACTTGAACCATCTGCCTCGGTCAGAGCATCCTAACAGTCAGAATGTTTTCAAGTTGGGTTAGTTGGTTTTACAACTTCCAAAGTGCTAGAGGTCTGGTACCTAACTACACACAAGTTCCGATTGAGGGCTAGGGTTGGTTTGGATGGGTATGCTGGTGAGCTGAAATCAATCAATCTATCATAAGGTGAAAGAGTCACAAAATATCCTATGTAACTCGAAGGCTGAATGGAGTAGATAAGATAGGATCCTGTCTTAACCTCGATAAGGCATTAGAGCGGGCAAAAGACGAGATAGCATGGGCAGTTTGAAAGCATTGTATTAAAAGTGTTGACATAAGTCCTAGGCATATAAGATGAATAAAAAGCCAGTTCAAATGAATTCAAACCAGCAGCAGAAGTAAGCAGAGCAGTCCCGTCCCAGTCCCTTTCTTTCTTTTTAGCCAGTATCATAAAAAGGGCTTCCAGTCAATACAATGTACAGCCGATTCAAATGGTCCGGACGGATAGAGTTTCTAGAAGGTCAAAGGGAATAGGTTCTAGTCGATAGGAGAGCATACGATTTCAAAAGGATCTTAATTAATCAAGAAGGCATAGGATTTCCAGCAGTACTTTTTTTCAAACTAGGGGAAATGAGTTTATTAAAAAGCAAGTTGAAAGCGGGATAGTCAATATCTAATATTCTATTCTTTATAGTTGTTTTCTTTCTTTAGGCTCTAAGGCCAGTTAGCTTAGATTAGAAGAGTTTCTGTGACAACAAGTAAAGACTAGGGCGGCAAGCAAGGGTCAAAAGCTAGACTAAGATAGGTTTATACGGAGTCAAAAGTGAGCGTTTGAGAGCTTTTTCAAGTAAGTGACCAGCCAGTCTATCTTACGCCTTTTTGAGTAGTGTTTGCTTCTTGCTCCTCATGCTCTCATGCTTCACACAAACCCAGGCTAGGAATGTTAAGATTTGATTCATAGTTATCTATCTAGATTGTTATCATGATCTAGTGGTTACATGATGATTTCAATAACCACTTCAATCATGATCTAGTAGTTATAAGGTGGTTTCAATAACCACCTCGTGATCTAGTAATTAGGGTGGTTGTCATTAGGTCCTATAAATAGGACCGTAGTTCATGTAACAAGGTATAGAGATAGAGAGTGAGATTGAGATAGCAAGCAGAGAAAGATAGAGAATCTGTGTGCATTTGGTATCTTGTAAGTGTCTTATCAATTCTCCTGTTTTTAATACTACATCAGTTTTCTTGAGTCGAAAGGACTCGTCCATCCCATCCCCAACAAGGAAGCTGTAAAGCCATATCATATGGATTCTCCGAGAAAAATACTGGACTGGGAAGGTAGGAATGGATGGCTTCCAAGGCAAGGGCTCGGCTCGGCACAATTGACCAGCTTCATACCAGCGAGTATCTCACTTACTTAATGCACTCAAAAGCGGGAGCATCGCAGCCCTAGCTTTAAGGGCACAACGGAAAGAAAGACTAACTCTCTAATATTGACATAATATTCATTCATAGTGGCCAGCGTTCTATTATCAGGCCTACTGTGTTTGAGGGAAAGAAAACCACTCCTCCCTTCTTGCCTATTTAGCTAGCATAACTCTCCCCTTTCTTTGAGTATTTGATTAGATTTTGAATAAAGAAATTAGCGGTAGCTGGGCAGGATCTTAGAAATTCATTAGGGGTGGCGGAGCGAGCTAGATTTGATAGTTGGAATCGATCCCTCGCTTAACAACAAAAGAAGAAGAAAGATGAACTGAAACAAAGCAAGCTACAGCGTGACTCGGAAGCCCGTCTGTCTCTCTACATCTCTTCTCTTTGCTTGTAGGAACAAGGAAGGGGCTTGTCTATCGAATACTCTCTTGTCTTGTTTATGGAGTGGTTCTCTTTATCTCGATCGTGTAGGAATCCCCACCTCTATATAAACTATTTGATCCAACCATGGCTTCTATTGGCTATGGTTTAGAAGCGTTTTGAGAGTATCCTGAGCGAGGAATTCTAATAGAAAGTAGGAGTCCCTTTGCACAGAAACATCATTTCCTAGTACTGCTGAAGATCCAGCTTACTTGAGACTATTTCTTCTCGGCTTATTAATATCAGAAAATGAAGATGAAAAGCAAAATGAAGATGAAAAGAAAACGGAGGTTAAACCACCTGGGGTGGAACTACGCTTGAGTATCGAACAAGTTGAAACTGTTGAGATTTGATTCTAGTTATCTATCTAGATTATTATCATGATCTAGTGGTAGATTTGATTCTAGTTATCTATCTAGATTATTATCATGATCTAGTGGTTACATGATGATTTCAATAACCACTTGAATCATGATCTAGTAGTTATAAGGTGGTTTCATTAACCACCTCGTGATCTAGTAGTTAGGGTGGTTGTCATTAGGTCCTATAAATAGGACCGTAGTTCATGTATGTAGCAAGATATTGAGATATAGATTGAGAGATTGAGATAGCAAGCAGAGAAAGATAGAGAATCTGTGTGCATTTGGTATCTTGTAAGTGTCTTATCAATTCTCCTGTTTTTAATACTACATCAGTTTTCTTGAGTCGAAAGGATTCTTTTTACTCGTATCGTAATATTATGTTTCTCCTTGCTCCTCCATCCCCAATAGAAACCCCGGTGAGAAAGAAAAGAATTGACCATAGGGGTGGGTCTGTCTCATAGATTAGGGCAACTAACCCAGTTATCTTTCTAGCCTACCATACCATGTGCTCTTAAACTGTAATAAATCAACAGGAGAGGGGGGGCATGGACATAAACAGAATCATGAGCAGAAGGGGTTTCATAGAAGAAGTCTGTAACTCACCTAATTAGCCGGAGGGGTCTCCCTCATGTATGTGGGTAATTACCCTAGTGCTCCCCCGCCTTTCTTAATTGAGTGTTAAGGAGTGAAGTAATAATTCTACTCGTATTTATATATTTGATTTCTATAAGAGATATAAGAACGAAGAAACTAGTATAAGAGATATAAGAATGAAGAAACTAGTAAATATAAGACTCAGAATTGAACTAAGTAGCCAGAGTCGAGGGAATAGAAGCAGTGCGAGGAAGGTATACCAGATCAGAAGCTTTCCCATAGGAGTTGAAGTTAATGCGCTCGATCGGACCTGCTTATACAAATACTTACTAGATCATACCTGCTCGCTACATCGTACCTTTGTGTTTGCTATGACTGATTCCGGTCATAACCCTACTTGTTAACTCTACTGAAGCTATGACTGATATGACAGATTGTAGTGGTCGACCTCTGAGTTCAATTAATTACCATTCAATAGCGGCAGGAGCGGGGCTTACTGGTAGAACAAAGGACTGAGTGCAATTCTTATGCATAGTTTGCGGGTTTACTTTTTCACTCACTTTTTCACTAGCTTCTTTACTGGCTCAAGAACAGAAAGACACTGTACCTTAGTACACCTCGCAACAAAGCCTTTACTTGATTCTTCCACTTACTATAAGGGCTCCGTATACCTCTTTCAACTGGCAATAAGAGAGTTAGTTTACATGCATTCTATTTTATTTACACTGATTTTACTTTTCATTGAGTGTGTCTATCGGTAATATAGATTACATAAGAGTCCAGACCGGTGTTTATAGTGTCATTCCAATAGTGCTTGGTCCTTTGCCGCTGCTTGTTATCTACTTTCTTAACGTCTTGATGGTTCATCTAATTCAGCTTCTTCGGCTTCTTCTCTTGTAAGACCTGATTGACGGATGAGAATATTAGTCAACTGAACTGGTTGTTGCAAGAGGCCACCTTGTTAAGTTCCTCTAAAAGAAGTTTCGGTTAAGAAAGGGGAGTTTACTCTAGTAGAACACTAAGAATGAATAGATAGAGTAGAAGAATGAAGCTGGCCGTAAGACATAACTATAAGATAAAGGATGAGCGGCGTCGATTCAACTCTTAACTATAAGATAAAGGATTGAGGCGAGTCACGGGAACTCTTTAACAAGATCCGGGTGCTGCAATTTCCGTCTAAAAGCAAGGGTAGCAATACCTATTATAGCTGATAGTAAGACCTATAGCTAGGAAAGATAGACCAGTGGACGGAGGGGCACAGGCCCATGAGTGAAACACAGATTGGAGATCAGCAGCTAAAGAATTAGTTCCTCGCTCCAGTATTATACAAGCACTGGTGGAATCCACTTCATGAAACCCAACCCTGACTTCCTTAACTCAAAAAGTACACTCCCAACTACAATACTACCACGGCTACACTTAACTATGTCTTTACACCAAGTAACTACTAGACAACAAGATGGACTACTATGCTAATGAACTAAACGGGATTGAGCTTTACTACTATAAGAATTGAAACCCATACGGCCGAGCCTCGTACCTCTTAAAGGAGCCACATTCTGTAATTACTGATTCGGATCTTTGCTTTTCTTCTGCAACTACTAACAGGAAGAGCTGAACTTGTGCTAACAGGGTAAACTAAATAATTGATCTAGGCTAAAGGAGTTCTTAAAGTCAAGCGCGCTACACTCTTTCGTAGTTATTGTTGCTTCTAAATGAGTGCTTACGTTAGGGCGGTAGGTTGCTTCTGTTTATTACTAGTGAAATGACTCAGCAGTAACAGACCTAAGCCAGTAGTCCAACAGCGCTACCGATCTCATTACAGAGGCCAAAAACTGGACTCTTTAGCTCCAGCCCTATTGCCTCGCCTGGAGGAGTTTTCTACATGTGTTTTCCTATAGAGGAGAGTTTTCTAGCATATTAGTATTTGCTTACATCTTAGGGGTCGACAAAGGACAATTGTTTTCTCTTTTTGGTCTCGAAACTGCTATTGTTTTCTTTGAATTGGATTTCGAATATCTATGCATGGGTCCCTATCGCTAGTATGATAGGTAGTATTTGCCTTATTGGCTTGTTCAAACAAGCAAGATAGTATATTAACATTACTTATATCAAGCAAGATAGTATATTAACATTACTTATATTATTCCACTATGAACTGCAGAACTAAACTACTAAGTAGGCCACTAAGAATCACTAGGCGAACCAAGCAAGCTGCATATGAATCAAAGTATAAATAATCAATGGAAGGATCAATTCCGAGAGTGAAAGCAGAGGAACCCGTACTTCAAACTCTCAACTAGTTCTATCGAGCACCCCTGGTAGAATTATGTTACCTATAAGAAAAACCACTTGATTTGAGAAATGAACTGCTAAGCAAATAACTACAATACAATTGAAAGTTCAATTCCGTTTCAAAAGTCATAATACATCCAGCAATTATACACCTAGCAAGAAAGAGGTAAAGAGAAGAGGGCAAAGATGACATGGCACAAGTAAAGTAACAATCACATCATAAGATAGTTTGTACCAAGTAACAATCACATAAGATAGTTTTTCCCCAGTGCTTTTGATTAGGCTCCAAATGCATTAGAACAGCCAACAATGTAAAAGAAGGATAGGGAATTGGACATTAACCCCTTAAAACCTCTGTTCAACGACTCGAAAAGGCCTTATTGCCGACTCCTCCTCAAGGCGGCTCACGTCCGTCCGAACTTCATAAGCATTGACCCCATAAGCGTTAACCCCGAACTAAACTATAGGACTGGTCGGTCTAACGCACTGCTTCTTCTCGGCTTAGCTGACTTAGCTTATTAACGAAACTCTTTTATGCTTCTTCTCGGCTTAGCTGACTTAGCTTATTAATGAAACTCTTTTATGCTTCTTCTCGGCTTAGCTGACTTAGCTTATTAATGAAACTCTTTTATGCTTCTTCTCGGCTTAGCTGACTTAGCTTATTAATGAAACTCTTTTATGCTTCTTCTCGGCTTAGCTGACTTAGCTTATTAATGAAACTCTTTTATGCTTCTTCTCGGCTTAGCTTATTAATTCCACCATTCTTTTATGCTTCTGATCTCGTGGACAATAAGGGTAAAGCACCAATAACTGATTGATTTAGGACATAAAAGCAACTACTATTTGTCTATTACTTGCCTAGTCTCTTCTTACACAGTGAAAACAGCTACAAGAAAAAGAAATACAAACAGCAGTTGTCGATAGGGAGATAGAGAGTCGGTAAAGAAGGAGCAACACTGGCGCGTAACATTAGTATGGTTGATGTAGGCAAGCAGTAAGCCTTAGTTCTTTGTTTGCTTCTTATAGGTATTGGGTCAATTCCTTGTTAAGGTAAGGGCGAAATGCACTGGATTCTCTTACGACCCCTTGAAAAACTATTATGATATATACAACCATTATTCCCTGACTTGAGAGTTGGATTACGTATTCCTTGTAGAATTCTAATAGTAGTATTTTCTAGTAAAGAGGGTAGGAGTCACCCAAACAAGTCAGAATGCCAGGAAGGAAGGTAAGGCCGAGGTAGGTAAGCCAAAGAGTTTACGTGGGGATATAGTTCGAATCAAAGTCCGGTCAGTAAGCCTGTTTTGTTTGTCAGTACTGTTTGCCACCAGTTGTTTTCTTATAGTTAAAGGACATAGACCACCAGTTGTTTTCTTATAGTTAAAGGACATAGACTAGGTCGGGAGTGACAAAGTGAGAAAGTGCCCCCCCCCCCCCCCCCCCCCATTCGAATTCTTTGGTTTGAGCACGAGCCTGCGTAGTATCAAATCAGAGCTAGCGTACGATCTAGCACATCCAGATTAATGGTAAAACAAAGAACTAGGTATAATAGTCAAACAAATAATATAGAAGAACTTGTAAGGTAGTCAAACCCTTATAGCTGCCCTTGCATGCTTGCTTGTTAGTTAGGAGGTCCTCATTGCTCGGTCTACCGTTCCTGGGTTTCAAGTATGAGTTTCCTTGGGTTCACTCTCCCTTTGATGTTATGAATTAAGTATTTTGTTCACTTTTATTGAGAACTGCCATACAAAAACAAATACAGGCCTACTATTTTTACCTATAAGAAGCAAACTAGAAAATACAGATTCACTACACCTACTAAAAAGGACTCGCACTAAAAATAGAGAAGTTCACTTACCTGGTTAAGGCTTCCTTTCTTTGTCGGTCTGAAATAGCACTCAATTTGTCTGTGGATGGTGGTGGTTTTATTGTCATGGCACCTAAGTCGGCACAACGTTCATGGGGCGGACTCCCCGGTAACTCGGTAATGAATTGGTCGGCTGAACCACCGGCACCTTAGTCGACACAACATTTCTTCTTCGGGCTTAGGACAACGTGGTCTGAGTCGAAACTAAGCAAAGGGCGAACGGTCTAGTCGAAACTTAGGGAGGACATCCATCTAATGGTAGAAAGAAAGGGAGGACATCCAATCTAATGGTAGAAAGAAAGTCCGGACATCCAATGGTAGAAACAACGAACAACGAGGTGGTCCATCGCATATGCTATGAAGGTACTGCGCCCCTGTAATGATTGATTTTAGCTACTCCGTGGTGGGACCAATCATTCTGTGAGCAGCTATGTGTGCTCTGGCCCAGCAACTACGTCTTCGGTCGTTGACTGAGAACCTACCGTGCTTTATTGCAGACACCATTCAGAGATAGATAGGTCGGGCAAGCTCACATTATATATGAGGTCGGGCAAGCTTTTAGCTCGATGTTGATGAATAAAAGTAAGGATGATAGTGGTCAATACGGAATGAAAAAGAAACCACGATACAGAGAATGACTTGGGGAGGCGGTGGGGTGGACAACCTAAGAACGAGATAGGGGAGCGAAAGAGCTAAAGAAAGGATCGGTATGGCACTATGATATGGTATGATATAATATGGTATGATATAATATGGTATGGTATGATATAGTATGGTCTGATATAATATATGGTATGATATAATATGGATGGTAGACGTACCCACCACATATCCAAGGGAGGAACAAACACACCCATATTGAACACCTATTATATTGAACTAAGTAATAAAAGGGCGTCGTTAGCCGAAAACTGGAACTTTTACTTCTGTTGCATTAACGACATCAAAACCTTACCTTTCTACCCGTAGCTTACGCCCTTGTTTGTGCTGTTCCCGGCTTCCTCACTGTTTCTCTTTAAGAACTCAGCTAGGCATCCGAACACTAGACTTGCAGAACATAGGCTCCCTTTCTTTTACTGACTGCCCGGTGCTGCTATAGTAATTCGCTTATGGAATGGATTTGCTTTGGCGAATTGAGCTGAGCGTTACACAGATAGAATTCACTAACCTCATTCGAAACTCCAAAACAAACATTAGCACCCCGTTCCGCATACGGTAGCACAGAGGTTAGCTTTAATAACCAATTGAGGCAGAACTAGAAATAGCCCTAACACAAATTGAGACAGAACTAGAAATAAGCCCTATGATATACTTCAGTACTGGATTCTTGCGCTTGTTTCTTGCCCCACAGTTGCTTGCAGGTTGGCAGGTTTTTGTACGGTTTACAGTTAAGTCAGTTCAAAAAGTATTGTTCCAGATTAAATACGAGTTCGAAGCAAAGAAAGAGATCACTATTGTATTGGTCACAGCGCAAAGAGAAAGAGACTAGGCAGTTCCAAAAAGAGTAGGAGTAGAAGAGAGCCCTTAGGGGGGTTATTTGCCATCAAATGAGTTGAACAGAGGAGACGAGAAAGCTTGGTTCGTGCTCTTGTTTCGGAGTCTCGTTCAGTTCGAGTTAAGTCGACAACACAATAAGGATTCTAATACGGAGTCGGATCAGATATACCCGTTGCGCTAACAGAGTCATTTGTTTCAAGGGGAGGAATTCCTGCAGTGTCGAGTGTTGGTATTGCGGTTCAGTCAGAATACGAGTATCCCTCTGGTTTGAGTTTCGTAAGGAAAGGAAGTTTACTTAGGAAAGTCAGTTGATAGAGCAGAGCCATATACACCAGCAGTAGATGATTAATAGTAAGGGAAGGAAGCTGTCATAGGTAGAGCAAAGCCCAACGAACAAAAGACTTGGTTATTTAGAGTTAGAACTCCATACTTGCAGCTAACGCCAGTTCGAGTTAAGTCTCTTTGATAATATGAAGTGAGCTAACGGTATAGAGTTGATAGTTCCAGTTTACTCCGCATGTATTAGTTTCGAAAGTGGCAGGATTTGGACTGGAATTGCCGGCTTCTCGTAGAGGAAAATGCACTGGATTACTAACCTGACTTGATTTTGTATTGGCTGCGGCCTCTCGTATACAATAGCACTTTCCAGACCATCAGGTCCCCTTCTTCCTTTTCCTTCAGATCCCCGTAGCCCGCCAAGAAGACAGGACGATCGCCTATCAAAGGTTCAAGTGTTATCGGGTCCAAACCTATCAAAGGTTCAAGTGTTATCGAGTCCAATAAAATACTAGGAAGCAGCGACTGGATCTTGAAGAGTGTCCCGCTTCCCTTGTGAAGGAGAAGCCGAATGCTAAGTTGACCTTTCATCGAAGAAAGAAGAAAAGTCAAAAGAAACTAAGAACAAGCTTATGGTGAGGGCGGTGTGAGTGTCATCGTGAAGACTGTTAGTCCACCACATGCTAAAGTCAGCGGTAAGTGATTCAGTGTCATGTCATTCATTGTATATGGAAGCCGAATGCTAAGTTATACTTTCATCCTTGTATATAGAAGAAGCCGTTGTATATAGAAGAAGAGCTCACTGCTTATTTTCATTCGAGTCATTTATGCTGGGGGCCTGTAGCCCAATTGAACTCTTCTCCGCGCCCGCTCACCTCCGTAGTGTCCCGCTCACCTCTATAGCCGATCGTCTTAAAAGCCACTGACTTCCATATCGTTGAGATCAGGCCATAGATAAGTTTTAGTCTTCCTAACCTTCGACCTGATCAATTGATGCATTTTGGATTTCTTAAAGCTTTGTGCTCTTCGCCGTCCTGCCAGCCAGAGACTCAATATGTGTCAACGCTATTGATGCTATCTTGATTGCTTCTCACTCTCTTGTTCGACAAAGAAAGAAAGAGTCCATTCATATACAAGCAAATCCAATCACGGGCCGTGCTCTCTATCTATTCTGGTTCAAAGCTCTTTTAAAGCAGTGACAGAGCCCTTTCCCTAGCTCAAGCAGTGAGCAGAACAAGTAAGGGAACAAAGATAGGAATAGGAAAGACTTATTTCCACTCAACAAGAAAGAGCTCTGTTAGTGATACTGTATTCGTTGCTTGTCGGAGTTGACTGACGCTAGAACTCATCGGCTCCTACCGCCATGACGAAGAAAGGACTTGCAAGAAGTTGACTCGAACCACTTTTGCTCACCACATCGATTCTCGCTCTGCAGAGATGTTGCGCTTACTGAGTTATTATAGTGCCATAGTGCCTGTCTTCAGCGTTAGCTCCAATGATATTCGTAGTTGTCGTTCATTTCCATTTGATTCTTTATAGTCGTCAGGAGAGCAAGCTTGTCCAGCCTTGGAATTGGATTCTTTCCCGTTAGCACTGCCTGTCATGTGAACAGGAGGACTGCCAGCCCTTCCCTGAACCACCTATTCGTAGGACTGCGCGCGCCTATTACACGTATCCAGGACCGAGTTTCTATTCTCCTACACATATCCTTTACCGAGTGTACCTGAAAGCTTTGGAGTAAGTACAGAATCTCAACCGATAGAATGACTATGATAACTGTCTTATGCTTTTGTGATATCAAAGGAGTCAGTCCTTTTCTTTTTGTGATGTTAAAAGAGTCAGTCCTTTTCATTTAGGGGAGCAGCATACTTTTCTAATTGATACTCCTGTCCGATGACTTCGAGTTGGAATCCCATTCGATACTTCCAAAATGGGGAACGAAAGAAGATTCCTTGAATCGGGGAATTCTAGTAAATAGAAACATTTGGCAAAGCGCAGTGCACTATTAACCGTAACCACGTCGAACTCCTGACTCTTGACTCCGTAATGCTTGACTTATTTATCTTAGATAGAAGCTCTTTTCTCATGCTTAGATTTGAAGGCGCAAGGAAGCAAAAGCTATGCATGCTGTTAGGTTACCATCTCTATACCAAGTGCTAGAAAGTGAGAATGGAGTTGTTCCGTTGCGCGTTAGGAGTGACTCAAACTGTAAACAGTCAACCGTACTCGAACCTGCGCCGGGTAATCATGGAATGCTTTCTTTTTGAAAAACCTACTCATTAATAATCAAAAGAAAATCTTAGGAGATCGATTAATGAAAAATCTTGATTCATAATAAATCTTCATTTGTAAATATCACGGAATCAAGATCATGATTTTAGATAAAACTCATTCAAATTCAAATCGTCTAAATCATCAAAATCTCAACATTTCTTTCAAGAGATTCAAAATGACATAAATAATTTTATTGGTCTCTTAGGTATAAATCAATAAGATAGAGAAAAAGAAAATTTTCAATAAAAAATCTTTCCTCCTTTTGTTTCAACTTATTGATTGATTCCATGCATGCATCTCCTTTTCTTTCAAATCCATGCATCATCGTTTTAAAACAAAAAAAATCAAAGATCATCAAGATAAAAAAGTGCAACACATAATTCCAAAAAAAATGATTTCAACTCATTACTTCAAGTCAAATCAATATCATGATTTTGATATAACTCATTTGTAATTCAAATCATCAAACCAAAATCATTTTCAAGGGATTCATATAAATCAACAAGATAGAGAAAAATAATTTTCAAGAACAATGCTTTTCTCTTTTTAGTTATTTAAATTCATGTCATTTATGCTAGATAAAAATGTGCATCAACATTTAGGATCGAAAAATGAATTTTGTCATAAAAACCATCAAGACCAAAAAATCATCATGTATAACTTTACAATCTCATGCATAAAATCATCAAATCATAGCATCAAAACTTTCAATAGTTTCATTACAACATCAAGTAAGGTTTTATTGAACATAATTTTGAATGATTCTTATAGATATTTAAAATTTCTTTAGTTTTACTTTATATGATTGACTTTATATTAGCATGCTTCAAATTTTTGTTCTTATGTCAAAACTATACATCATGTTTGAAAACCAAAGATAAGGTTCATAAAAAAAATCATCAAACCTTCCATTCAAAAGTCATGCATCGTCATTGAAAATTAATATGGAAATCATCAAAGTACAAATTCTTGCTTCTCAAGCACATATATAAGATTAATCTTACTAGGTGTATAAGCATTATATTTATATCTAACATTTTATTGCATTAACATAACACAAGCAATTTTCAAGAAAATTAATCCTAAACTAAATTAAAAATAACTCAAGAAGGTATTATGTAATTTCGAAATAAATTAGTGGGATTTTGATTACCTCATTGTTGAAAGAGGGTGAGGCATAGTTTGCCACCTCGCCTTTCTTGATTTTCTCCTCGTCTTCGGAAGAGCTCAATTCATCCCAACTTTTGTTCTTCTTGCGTTCAAAGCAAGTAGTTCCATTCTTTTTGCTTTTTAATTTTTGTTTCATTAGTAGTTTAAGTTCACCATCACTTGAGCTTATGCTCGAGTGGTCTTCATGTGTTCTATGTCCCAAATCCTTCCTATCATTTGGAAGGTTGTTCTCGAGTTTCTTTTTTGTCACATTGTTCATTTCGTAGGTCATTAGAGACCCAATAAGTTCTTCGAGAGGGAATGTTTTAAGGTCCTTGGCCTCTTGAATGGCCGTAACTTTTGGATCCCAACTTTTTGGAAGGGATCTTAAGATTTTAGTGACTAGTTCAAAATTAGAAAAACTTTTACCAAGAGCTTTAAGTCCATTGATGACATCCGTGAACCGGGTGTACATGTCTCCGATGGACTCACTTGGTTTCATCCGGAAAAGTTCGTAAGAATGCACAAGAATATTGATTTTGGACTCTTTCACTCGGCTAGTGCCTTCATGAGTGACCTCTAGAGTTCTCCAAATATCAAAAGCCGAGTCACACATCGAAACACGATTAAATTCATTTTTGTCAAGTGCACAATATAAGGCATTCATAGCCTTTGCATTTAGAGAAAACATCTTCTTCTCCAAATCATTCCAATGGTTCATTGGGAGAGAAGACATTTCAAATCCATTTTCGACTATGTGCCATAAATTCAAATCCAAAGAAAGTAAGAAAACTCTCATTTGAGTTTTCCAACAAGTGTAGTCCGTCCCATTGAAAAAGGGAGGACGAATGAGAGAATGACCCTCTTGAAAGCCATAAAGAGCCATTTCTATTTGGGTGTTAAACCAAAGTAGAAAACCGTGGCTCTGATACCAATTGTTAGGATCGGAGCGGCACTAAGAGGGGGGGTGAATTAGTGCAGCGGATTAAAACTTCGGTTTTAATAAAAAAATCTTTCGTATGTTAAGAACAAAACTTGAGAAATTTAACTTGAAGGCGTGTTCTTAAAGTTGCGCAGCAAGAGTAATAAGGAACTAAAGCAGTAAGAAGATTTGCAGTAATGTAAATGACAATAATAAAAAGCAAACCAGAGATTACGCCGATTTTTAGAGTGGTTCGGTCAAATGACCTACTCCACTTGCGAGGCCCCTCTTCGATGAGGCTCCCACCTTCCACTAGCAAGTCTCTTGAAAGTGAAGGGTGAATACCCCTCTTACAACTTTTACAAGCGGTTCACTCTCTTACAGATTTTCAACAAGAAAGAAGGAGGTGAACACTAGCAAATTGAAAACAAGACAAGCTAACACTTTTCTAAGGCTTTTCTCTCAAACACTTGCTGCTCAAAAAATTGTTCTCTCAGCTGAGATTTGAGGGGTATTTATAGGCCTCAAGAGGATTCAAATTTAGGCTTCAAAATTTGAATTCTCTTTGGGTTCCCGCTGTTGGAGGTGCCACCGCCCAGCCAAGCGGTGCCACCGCCCAGGGCTCGGGTGCTGGGCGGTGCCACCGCCCAGCCAGGAGGTGTCACCGCCCAGCTCTCGGGTGGTGGGCGGTGCCACCGCCCAGCTAGGCGGTGCCACCGCCTACAGTGTTTTCAGCCCGACTACAGTGTTTTCAGCCCGACTACAGTGTTTTCAGCCACTAGTTGGGCTTCAATCTTGGCTCTCTAGTTCGCTGGTTTAGCCTAAACCAACTCTGACTTTGGGCCCAGTTGGCCCCTAACCAGGATATAGGATTATCTCTTAATCCTAATCCTAATTACAAGTGGACTACATAACCAAAACACATCCTAAGCAAATTTTCAACCGCGAACGTCGAGTCTTGTTCTGGCGAGCTTTCCGACGAACTTTCTGCCGACGGGCTTCTAGCAAGCTCCCGAACTTGTGATGACTTTAATGAGTAGCCGAGCCTTCTCGGTGATCTCCGTGAACCTCCGACGATCTCTTCGGCGAACTTCCGAAAATTCCGACAGGTTCCCGATTTCTTCTCGGTTGGTTCTGGCAGCATCTCCGACGATTCTTCGGACTCTTAAACGTCCATCGAACTTGACTCCGGTATTCTCGCTTTGTGTTTTTTGGTTATCGTAGTTAATCCTGCACACACAAGCAAACACTCTACTCCGATCTAGACAATTATTATAACGCAAATTGACATTCTGTTGCCCGGCACGTCATTGGTTGGCGCTTCATCCGATTCTTCGGTGCATCGTCCTCTCTTGCAGCTTGTTGCCCAATCGGCGGTTGACCTCCGCAACCCCGATATCCTTGGCGCAATTTCGCTCTCCTTGGCCCGATGCCCGACGCCCGAAGCCTTCTGCCATCCAATATCCTGACGTGATCTCCTCCGACGCAACGTCAATTCCTCCTGCGTTAATTGTCTAATCCTGATCGAGTAGACCTGTATCACTCAAAATGTAGTCAAACATTTAAACACAATCAATTAGTTTCATCATCAAAATCCGAGATTCAACAATCTCCCCCTTTTTGATGATGACAACTAATTGATGACTAACGGAGTTAACCTTAACTCCCCGGAGTTTAACTAAACTCCCCCTATCAATATGCCATTGATAGAACACTTGGATTATCCCAAATCCAAGTAACATTCATCACATGTTATGAAAAAATTTAAACTATCATGCAAATATATAAAATATTTAATTCAATGCATGAAGTCATCAATATACTTCTCCCCCTATGTCATCAACAAAAAGGAGAAGTAGCTACTCTTATGTGTTTATTATATGGGTTCAAACCATTGCATGAAAAACATAATATTAAATTTTTATCATCATGCAATTTTGAAGATAGAAAATTTAGCAAGTAATGCATAATGCTTGGGACATTCAAGCTATCAAGTTTTAGATATACAAGTTTTACAGCATATAAGATAGCACTTTTGGTAATGTTCAAGATAGCAAGTTCTACATCATGCAAGCTAGCAATATTGAGATGTTCAAGAAAGCAACTCTTGCTTCTTGAAATATGCAAATTGTAAGCTAGCAAATTTTTGCTTCCTTTGCAATGTTTGAGCTAGCAATTTTGCTTCCGTTGCAAAGTGCAAGTTAGTATGTTTTGCATCTTGAGATAAACAAGATTGTATTTTTGGTATGCAAATTTATAGTATACAAGCTATCAACTTTTGCACATAAAAAGTTAGCAAAATTTTACATCTTTTGAGATGTGCAAGATGGACTATTTTGCCTCTTTTCAAATTGTGCAAGCTAGCAAATTTGCTATCTAGCAAGTTTTGCTCCCCCTTTGTCAGTGTCAAATAGAAGGGAATAACAATACAATCATGTAATTCATTTCTCTTTACTATAATATTCAAATCATGATAAGGGTAAATAATAAAGATGAAAAATGAATGTCAAAAGACATATATCATTTTTGACAAATTTCTTCTTTTGTAGATAGAAAACATGATAGGAAACAATCTTGATTCAAAAAGAAAACTCAAGTTATAAATTATCAAGATGTCAAGTAGCATGTCATGGTTTACAAAAACAAGTTTCTTGCTAGTTAATAGCAAAAAGAATCTCAATTCATGCATATAAAATCTTATGATTCACATAGAACATCTCCTCTTTTATAAAACGAGAGAATCATGATGAAGAATCTTGATTTACATAGAGTTTCAAAATATAATTATCAATATCATGAATACTAAAAGACCATGAAAATTTTGATAAATATCCTTTTAAATAGAAAACAAACTTGATTCATTCAATAGAAAATTGTGAGAAATCAAGATCATGATTTCAATAAAATCCATTAAATTCAAATCATTTTCATAATCCATGAGATTCATAAAAATAATACAAATAGATTCATCAAAATCAATAATATAGAAAAAAAAATAATTTTCAAGAAGAAAAATGTTCTTCTCTTTTAGTTACTTCAATTCATGTGATTTATTTCATTCAAGCATGCCTCCCCCTTTTTTTTTATGTCAAATAAAAACATGTATCATGTTTAAAACCGAAAGTGCTAGATTTATTATGACAAGGATCAATAAGGCACTTTCATTATGGTAAAAAGAAAATCGATAATCTGTAAATTACAAGATTCATTATGCATAATTTTAAAAATCTTATGCATAGAACAAAATCATCAATCATGATATCAAGACATTTATCATTTAAAGCATTCATGATTCACATCATATGCAATACATCACATATATTATCATAATAAAAGGCATAAGTATTGCATGCATCATTCCAAATTATAAATATTTCAAATCATAATGGTATTAATTTGTCAAATTGCATCCTACCATGCATGATCATAACTTTTCATTTGTATGCATCAAAATAATCTCAAGAGTATTTCATGCATGATTTTATATCACCAAATAAGGAATATCAAGAAGAAAATAATTGGTGATGAGATAAACATTTCATGAATATAAGGAATTACATAAAAATTTTATCATGAAGGATTAGAACATGTGAATACCAGAAGACATGATTTCTTTTTGAAAAACCTACTCATTAATAATCAAAAGAAAATCTTAGGAGATCGATTAATGAAAAATCTTGATTCATAATAAATCTTCATTTGTAAATATCACGGAATCAAGATCATGATTTTAGATAAAACTCATTCAAATTCAAATCGTCTAAATCATCAAAATCTCAACATTTCTTTCAAGAGATTCAAAATGACATAAATAATTTTATTGGTCTCTTAGGTATAAATCAATAAGATAGAGAAAAAGAAAATTTTCAATAAAAAATCTTTCCTCCTTTTGTTTCAACTTATTGATTGATTCCATGCATGCATCTCCTTTTCTTTCAAATCCATGCATCATCGTTTTAAAACAAAAAAAATCAAAGATCATCAAGATAAAAAAGTGCAACACATAATTCCAAAAAAAATGATTTCAACTCATTACTTCAAGTCAAATCAATATCATGATTTTGATATAACTCATTTGTAATTCAAATCATCAAACCAAAATCATTTTCAAGGGATTCATATAAATCAACAAGATAGAGAAAAATAATTTTCAAGAACAATGCTTTTCTCTTTTTAGTTATTTAAATTCATGTCATTTATGCTAGATAAAAATGTGCATCAACATTTAGGATCGAAAAATGAATTTTGTCATAAAAACCATCAAGACCAAAAAATCATCATGTATAACTTTACAATCTCATGCATAAAATCATCAAATCATAGCATCAAAACTTTCAATAGTTTCATTACAACATCAAGTAAGGTTTTATTGAACATAATTTTGAATGATTCTTATAGATATTTAAAATTTCTTTAGTTTTACTTTATATGATTGACTTTATATTAGCATGCTTCAAATTTTTGTTCTTATGTCAAAACTATACATCATGTTTGAAAACCAAAGATAAGGTTCATAAAAAAAATCATCAAACCTTCCATTCAAAAGTCATGCATCGTCATTGAAAATTAATATGGAAATCATCAAAGTACAAATTCTTGCTTCTCAAGCACATATATAAGATTAATCTTACTAGGTGTATAAGCATTATATTTATATCTAACATTTTATTGCATTAACATAACACAAGCAATTTTCAAGAAAATTAATCCTAAACTAAATTAAAAATAACTCAAGAAGGTATTATGTAATTTCGAAATAAATTAGTGGGATTTTGATTACCTCATTGTTGAAAGAGGGTGAGGCATAGTTTGCCACCTCGCCTTTCTTGATTTTCTCCTCGTCTTCGGAAGAGCTCAATTCATCCCAACTTTTGTTCTTCTTGCGTTCAAAGCAAGTAGTTCCATTCTTTTTGCTTTTTAATTTTTGTTTCATTAGTAGTTTAAGTTCACCATCACTTGAGCTTATGCTCGAGTGGTCTTCATGTGTTCTATGTCCCAAATCCTTCCTATCATTTGGAAGGTTGTTCTCGAGTTTCTTTTTTGTCACATTGTTCATTTCGTAGGTCATTAGAGACCCAATAAGTTCTTCGAGAGGGAATGTTTTAAGGTCCTTGGCCTCTTGAATGGCCGTAACTTTTGGATCCCAACTTTTTGGAAGGGATCTTAAGATTTTAGTGACTAGTTCAAAATTAGAAAAACTTTTACCAAGAGCTTTAAGTCCATTGATGACATCCGTGAACCGGGTGTACATGTCTCCGATGGACTCACTTGGTTTCATCCGGAAAAGTTCGTAAGAATGCACAAGAATATTGATTTTGGACTCTTTCACTCGGCTAGTGCCTTCATGAGTGACCTCTAGAGTTCTCCAAATATCAAAAGCCGAGTCACACATCGAAACACGATTAAATTCATTTTTGTCAAGTGCACAATATAAGGCATTCATAGCCTTTGCATTTAGAGAAAACATCTTCTTCTCCAAATCATTCCAATGGTTCATTGGGAGAGAAGACATTTCAAATCCATTTTCGACTATGTGCCATAAATTCAAATCCAAAGAAAGTAAGAAAACTCTCATTTGAGTTTTCCAACAAGTGTAGTCCGTCCCATTGAAAAAGGGAGGACGAATGAGAGAATGACCCTCTTGAAAGCCATAAAGAGCCATTTCTATTTGGGTGTTAAACCAAAGTAGAAAACCGTGGCTCTGATACCAATTGTTAGGATCGGAGCGGCACTAAGAGGGGGGGTGAATTAGTGCAGCGGATTAAAACTTCGGTTTTAATAAAAAAATCTTTCGTATGTTAAGAACAAAACTTGAGAAATTTAACTTGAAGGCGTGTTCTTAAAGTTGCGCAGCAAGAGTAATAAGGAACTAAAGCAGTAAGAAGATTTGCAGTAATGTAAATGACAATAATAAAAAGCAAACCAGAGATTACGCCGATTTTTAGAGTGGTTCGGTCAAATGACCTACTCCACTTGCGAGGCCCCTCTTCGATGAGGCTCCCACCTTCCACTAGCAAGTCTCTTGAAAGTGAAGGGTGAATACCCCTCTTACAACTTTTACAAGCGGTTCACTCTCTTACAGATTTTCAACAAGAAAGAAGGAGGTGAACACTAGCAAATTGAAAACAAGACAAGCTAACACTTTTCTAAGGCTTTTCTCTCAAACACTTGCTGCTCAAAAAATTGTTCTCTCAGCTGAGATTTGAGGGGTATTTATAGGCCTCAAGAGGATTCAAATTTGGGCTTCAAAATTTGAATTCTCTTTGGGTTCCCGCTGTTGGAGGTGCCACCGCCCAGCCAAGCGGTGCCACCGCCCAGGGCTCGGGTGCTGGGCGGTGCCACCGCCCAGCCAGGAGGTGTCACCGCCCAGCTCTCGGGTGGTGGGCGGTGCCACCGCCCAGCTAGGCGGTGCCACCGCCTACAGTGTTTTCAGCCCGACTACAGTGTTTTCAGCCCGACTACAGTGTTTTCAGCCACTAGTTGGGCTTCAATCTTGGCTCTCTAGTTCGCTGGTTTAGCCTAAACCAACTCTGACTTTGGGCCCAGTTGGCCCCTAACCAGGATATAGGATTATCTCTTAATCCTAATCCTAATTACAAGTGGACTACATAACCAAAACACATCCTAAGCAAATTTTCAACCGCGAACGTCGAGTCTTGTTCTGGCGAGCTTTCCGACGAACTTTCTGCCGACGGGCTTCTAGCAAGCTCCCGAACTTGTGATGACTTTAATGAGTAGCCGAGCCTTCTCGGTGATCTCCGTGAACCTCCGACGATCTCTTCGGCGAACTTCCGAAAATTCCGACAGGTTCCCGATTTCTTCTCGGTTGGTTCTGGCAGCATCTCCGACGATTCTTCGGACTCTTAAACGTCCATCGAACTTGACTCCGGTATTCTCGCTTTGTGTTTTTTGGTTATCGTAGTTAATCCTGCACACACAAGCAAACACTCTACTCCGATCTAGACAATTATTATAACGCAAATTGACATTCTGTTGCCCGGCACGTCATTGGTTGGCGCTTCATCCGATTCTTCGGTGCATCGTCCTCTCTTGCAGCTTGTTGCCCAATCGGCGGTTGACCTCCGCAACCCCGATATCCTTAGCGCAATTTCGCTCTCCTTGGCCCGATGCCCGACGCCCGAAGCCTTCTGCCATCCAATATCCTGACGTGATCTCCTCCGACGCAACGTCAATTCCTCCTGCGTTAATTGTCTAATCCTGATCGAGTAGACCTGTATCACTCAAAATGTAGTCAAACATTTAAACACAATCAATTAGTTTCATCATCAAAATCCGAGATTCAACAGATGTACCTTCAATCATCCGAAGCATATACAGACTCTGCTTCAAGTAGAGACGATTCTCCACTGTCCTCTTCATGTACAAGGCTTTAAGTTTGTCCCACATGCTCTTAGCCGTAGTCTCCGTAGCTACCTCCCGTAAAACCTCGTCAGAGAGATTTAGAATGATGCTTGATCGGGCCTTCTTATCCATACTCGCAAGCTCTTCTTTTGACATATCATCTGGAATGCTCTCGGCTCCCTGTAGTACCAAATCAACTCCGTCTTGAACCAGAATGGCCTCCATCTTGAGTTGCCACAAGCCGAAGTTGACATTTCTGTCGAATTTCTCGACAACAATCTTTGTTATTGTCATTGTTGCCAAAAGATCCCAGAACCAGGCTCTGATACCAGTTTGTTAGAGCTAGCCCCAGGAAATTTACCAAAGGATAATTTTGGCAACACAACAAAGACATTAAAGCGGAAAGAATAAAAGCGACAAGAACACCAGATATATGTGGTTCGGTCAATTGACCTACATCCACAAACGAAAGAGGAGCAAATTACTACTATAAAAGAGGGACACTTACAAATGTCTTAGGAAGATGTTCCTAGGCCATAAAACACCTTCAGCTTACTAAACAAGAAAAACCCAAACCGTAAGCAGGTTTTCTTGTGGTGCCTCTTATGCTGCCTGTGGTACATCTGACTTCAAAACCCAAGCCCTTATTTATAGTTTCAAGACGAGATAACAAATCTAATTTTCTCGACGTGGGACTATAGAACTTGCCAAACTAACCAGATCTACAGACGAGATATCCTCGTACGATTGGCCCTACTCCACTAGCAAAAGAATACAGAATTGCCGGTCCACTTTATTGACCGGGAGTGCACCGAAGATTATCTAAACCCGCCTTATGCAATACAGCTGTTTCCTGCCGACGGTGTCCACCTTATTAATAACCTTATATGGAACTTATTAAGACCCGGATATTGAGGTTGATCTTACATGGTACTACGGTCCAGGCATTCATACATAATTTATTACTCCTGCTTCAATCTGATAACAAAGCTAAGCATAGAAGATGGACTTTACCACCAGCGGGAGCGATTAGAGCAAAGGCTGCAGGCGAAAGACGGCCAAGCGACTACTTCCCTATTTACTACATTTGATCATTGCTTAACACATGGGTTATACTACTTGTTTTCTTCTATCGTAGTTCCGGGAAGACACTCAAAAGTAGATTACAAAGCAACACACAAGCACCCGAACCTAGACAAGCACCGATAACACTTATTTGAGTTGGAGCAGAGGGCTATAGTGAGCGGGCAGCTTCCTTTCGATTTGATTCTGCCTTTCACCTACGAGACTTTCCGTTCTGAATTGGAATATCTCTCTTTTCGCGAGTAGTATAGCATTTAGTAAATACAAAGAACAAGTGCTTTCTTAGTCGCCTTCCTTAACCTTACTTGAGAACAGCTTCTGAAACTGCTTACTAACCAGCTTATGCTTTAGATCTTGAAACCGCTTCTGATTCGGCTTCGGCTTCAAATCGAGTATAATTTCTTGGCACTGAAGATTCCTCCGATCCGGCATCTGATCCTAGCACTGATCCAGGTCTTGAAACAGCATATTATCTTCTCTCGTAGACAACAAATCCGTATTTTGGTGCCCTTAAGTAATTGGTGGCCTGTCCTAACTTAATGATAGTCTTCATCTAGAGTTGCCCCTAGATTTCAGTTGGGAGAGAGATTAGCTGTGGAATCACTTATATAATAAATCAAGAAAGTAGAGCAAGAGTCGAGGCCCTTATTGTAAAGTTGCAATCCATCCAGTTCAGGCGGATAGCCAGTTGTATCGGGTAGGTGGTAGGTCCTTACTTCCGCACTTAATTCTTCTCATTTATACTTTATGCCTTTACTGTTTAGTCTCATTCTCATATTGCACCAGCTCCGTCTTACTTTCAGGTTCTCGCCTATAAGGTATTGTTAGTTTGAAGAGTTGAAGACCTTGTTGAAGTTTCATCTGTGTTTGTTGCCAGAGTATGGTTAGTTGACAGAGCCTAACCTGTAGCAAGTGGTAGTCCTGTTCTAGTGATAAAGTAAGCTGCTGCTCTTATTGTAAGTTGCTGTTCTAGTTTGTCGAGTTAGAAAAGTACCTTCTTCATAGGTGGGGGTTCGGATCCTTCTCTTTCTTCTGGTACTGACGCCACGAAGACAGGACTTTCAGTTAAGAAATCATAATTAGTGGACAGAGGAGTCGTATAGGAGAGGAGCCGGGAGTTCTATTCTAGTTAAAAGCCTGTAGTTGACGAGTGGAATTATGAGTTTCATCCCTAGTTTCGTCTTCAAGTCTTGTTTCGGTTGTTGGCGAAAGTCTAGGCTAGGTAGTGAGTGGTCCAGTGGAATCAGTAGCTGTCCCTCAGAAGAGGGTTGACTCGGTTCCCTAATAAGAAGAGAGAGGGAGTTGCAAGCTAGTTCAAGTCCTGTAGCAATCGGTTCTGTTCTTGTTGTTGGTGAATCCCGAGTTGACTCCCTAGTTTCATCAGTAGTAGTGACTTCTAGTAGTTTAAGTATAAGACTTAAAGCCAGGGCAGTGAGAATGAAACTCAAAATGAATCTCCCTTACCGAAACTAAGATCAGATAGTATATAAGAAAACCATAAGGCAGAAAACCAGTAGTAGAACCCATCCCTCGAAACAAAGAATTCCACTAAAGGTGCTGAAAGCCTCCCCTACCTGAGTAAGTAAAAGAATTAAACCTACTACTGGGCTTGTTTCAAGAAGTTAATAGGAGCCCCGAGCCGGGAGTTCAAGAGTTAATAAATAAAATAGGATTGAAGTCCGCTGCCCCAGGTTCAGGTCCAGTTCAAAAGTTAGGTTATGAGAGGACGGGTCAGGTCAGAAAGAAGAATTAGTTGACTTACTTGTTTAATGAAGTTACTAGGGTCGGTCGGGTGGTTTACTTTCATCAATGAACCTTTACTGCGCTTGCCTAACCGAGGAAATGCATCCTTATTACTATTTAGTCAAATTCTTATTATGACGTTAGCTCCTTACTTTTGAGTTGACTTCTAGTACTGTTGAGTTTACCTCTTATACTGTTGAGTTGACTTCTGACTTCGAGTTGTATTCCTTATTTCAAATCAATTCTTAGACGAATTAGTTCAATGCCCTGACACAATCACTAGGTCTTCCACTCGGGTCTCGCATTCTTGCCACAATGACTATTAGCCTGGTACTGCTTAGGGACATTCTGTGACCTATGAGTTTGATTCTAAGATTGACTAGCTCCATTCCGAGTCTACTTAGTTCCATTCTGATCTAAGTATCTAGCTGCCCTGGCTTTTAGGCTGATACTTACTTGTTTCACTCTTACTAGCTACATATCAATACCTGTACTACATACCTTAGCTACATACCTAGCAGACACCGCTTCAGTCCAAGTCTACCCAGCATCAGGCTTGCTAGCAATAGTTCTATTCTTAAACTACCTACCATCAGGCTGAGTGGCAACCAGCATCAGTCTGGTCGGATCTAGTTGCATTCTTAAACTACTTAGTTCAATTCTATCCCTTAGCAGCCCCATTCTCAGTGGCACTGGTTGGTGTCTTAGTAGACCTTGGTTGAGTCTGATTATTAGGTGTCTTAGTCTCGCTACCCCTGCTTTTAAGTCTTGCTGGCACTGGGTTGGTTCTTACAAGCACTGGTGTCAGCCTGAGTCAAGTAGGAGGTCAGTCTGGTTGGGGTAGTAGTAGAGCCTGCCATTACCTGGTTGGTAGTAGCTATAGCCTGTAACTCACTTGTTTAAGCCTTGCCCTCACCAGCTCCATTCTTACTATTCCTGGATTAAGTCTGAGTTTAGGTAGCTCTGTTCTATGCCTCGCTAGCTCAATTCCCTTACTTGCTAGCTCCATCCTATGCCTACCCGGCTTCATTCTAACTTTCCGTATTCATAGCCTGGAGTGCAATTCTTGACTTCAGTACCTAACTAATAGCTCTGATACCTTAGCTACCCCTGCTTTTAAGTCTGTAACTACCTGGCATCAGTCCTAGCAGCAGTGGTTTGATTCTGTTCTTTGACTCCTGGGTTTGGTTCTTTAACTAATGAGTTTGATTCTTAACCTAGATGCGGGGAATCAGTGGGAAAGCGGTGAATCGGTGGACTTACTACTAGTCTTAGATGCACCGGGTGAAGTCTTTAACTACCAAGCATCAGTCCCAGCGGCCCTTGTTTGAGCCTGTAACACCCTAGCTTCAGTCTGCCCCGCCCGCACTGCTTGGAGTCTGAGTGGTATGGTGTGAGTTTAAGCCTTGGAGTTACTGCTTTCAGGCTGGTAGTTAGGTGTTTGATTCTTAGTTGTACTTGTTTGGTTCTTGCTGACACTGGTATCAGCCTTGGAAGCACTGGTTCAAGTCTGGCTGTTAGGTGTTTCGTTCTGTGACCTGGGTCGGATAGCCTGTAACACCCTTAGCTCATTCTATCCAGCACTAGCTTCAGGCTGAGGAGCCACTGGTTCGGTTCTTGTTGGTAGTGAGTGAAGCCTTAGATGCACTTGCTTGTTCTGTTCTTTGACTCCTGGGTTTGGTTCTTGGATTCACTGCTTTCAGTCTGTGATGCACCGATTGGAGTCTTCCACTCCCTTGGTTGAGTCTTGCTGGCACTAGTATCAGGCTTGGAAGCACCGGTTTGAGTCTCGGTAGCACTGATGGAGCCTGTCACTCCCTTGGTTCATTCTTCCATTCCTTATTCCTAGGTTTGAGTTTGAGTTTCAGACCTGGTTGTTGGTTCAACTCTTATACTACTTAGTTCCCGAACACAGGACTTGGTGAAGAAACTGAATCAGGGTTGACTGTTCCAACAAACAGATGAAACTGCTTCCCTCAACTTACTATAAGGGCTAGTCTCTTTTCACTCACACCCGACCTCTGCTCTCAAGTCACTTCTGAAGTCAACAAATCATTCAACAACTCTCCCTTCAGCCACTTAGTCTAGGCCTGTCCTGTCTGAATCATTAATGGAATCTTTCGTTCGCAAAGAAAGAGATGATCTTATAGGTATAGAGAAAACAAGCACCGAAAGAGGAGACTCGTATATTGCAGATTCACATTCAGAACCTATATCTCTTAAACATCAAGCCAATCACTTCGATTCTCTAATTACTAAAATCCATACTAAACTCCCTTTCCTGTTAGCGCAGAATTCAATAAATCTCTTTTCAGGTCTGGTGCCATCTAATTTCTTAATATCAAACTCTGTTCCCGTTAGCGCTGCGAAAACAGGAGCGGTGAGACGCAAAGATCTGATTGCGCCAACTCGTAGTAGAGTAGTCCGGAGTTAACCTAATTAATAGCGTCAGTCAGTTACTCACCAATAACTAACTCATACTAACTCTGTAAGCGCAACTTGAATCAGTAGTTGCCTAGACCTTCTTCTTAAGCTTCTTCTTCCTCTGGAACTGGTATTCAATAAGAGAGAGTACACACCGCTACCCTTCCTTGTAGCTTTAACCGCTACGTGGGCATTCTTATAGAGAGAAAAACTGGATCAAGATTGGATGCTGGATCAGCAGCAAGCGGGAAAGGTCGAGTTTAAAGAGCTGTTTCGCTGGATCTGTTGCCCCCTGACTAACGCCCAAAACAGGACTTGCGCCAACCTTTAATATATTAGTTCAGGAGTAGAACCACTTGCAGCATTAGCAACTGACTCCTTACTAGGACTAGACTCTAACTTCGATGAAACAAGAAGACCTGATATCAAGTTCTAGGCTTTCCCACCGGAACCAGATTTTAGAGTGCTTTCCTGGAGACTTTACTGCTGATGAAGATCTTTCTTTCCACAAACACAGACCAAGTAGGCAAGGAGGCAAAGGCACAGAAGGGTAACTATACAAATTGTCCAACAAGCTACCCCTTATAGTACAATAAAGAATAATTTCATTTCATTTGTTTACTACGATATAGGAGCCTGAGCTAGATGAGCCTCGTTCAGTTAGATTGGATATTATTACTTGCTTCGGTATCAAAAAGAAGATAGAATTAATGATGAAACTTTACCCCGAACAGGAACTCGGCATTCTCTCTTCTTACCTTGCGGAAACTTGCTATAAGGGCCAACTCTATCCGACTTGCCAACACCCGAACAACACTTTAGAACTGGGCATTCATAAGCTGACAAGGTCACCAACCAACCCTCGCTACCAACCGCTCCTGCCGCTATGTTTCCCCCCGCAATTAGAATGAAACAGGGCATTACCAATCTGCTGCATCCGCGCAATTAGTATTAATTATATGACCCATCTTCTGCATGCAGGCATACAGGATTATATGGCTAACTTTCATTCTGACTTTTCCTACTGTAGCTAAGGAGTTTACCCCGCTGACCTGGCTAACCTTACCTGGCAAACTGGAATTCTTAATTGATATCAGTGAATTGATACCCTTATATGCTCTTATGAAACAGGACTACTATCTTCTTACCTGAACTCGACTCAGGCTCATCTAACTTACCTCTGGAAACTGGCAACTAAAACAGTTAATTCGACTCATCCAACGGGGAGTCAACTAATACTGATGAAACTACTCGTATACTAGTTTGGGACTCCACTCGGTATTAAACAAGAACAGAAAGAGACTTGTAACCGGCAAGCTAAAGTACTACCACTTTCTACTGGCTCGGCTCTGACAGCTTCCTTTCCTTACTTAACTGCCCTTTCAGAACTAAACTAGGGTTCAACAAGAACTCGAGCAGGACTAGTACACCCTAGAGAAACAGGCTTCCTCGCCTTCTACTTACTAGTAGAATTCCTAGTTCCATCCCCTTTACTAGTAAGCCCCGACTTATTAAGGCTTACCCGATGCCCACTACTAGGCTAAACTCAGTACTTATAGCTTCCTCGCCTCTACTCGACTGAAACTTATGCTCTTTTAACTCCTCTGGCATACCAAACTGGTTCAGATCCTTTGCTAACAACAAGAACGGTGGGGCTCCTGGTTTTGTGTTCGGAAGATCTCTCTTTGTCCTGTGTTCAGCTAGCGCATTCCTTAAATGACTAAGAAACCTTAGGGCCATAATACATAAATAATTGCTAGCGCATATAGTAGAAGATAAGTAAGCTAAGGTAGTTCAGTTACCGCTACTCTGCAGAGAAACAGGCAATTACAACTCTCGGGCAGTAACGAATTGAACGTTTTCTGACTTGCTTCATTCGGCTAATCTCACTCGATAAACTGCCGCGTAACATTAGTAGTTACTTGGCCGGTATTCCACTTTAACAAGAAGTGGAGCTGTACTAAAGGGAGCTGTACTAAAGGTCTTAAACTCATACTCTACTTCCACTTATGCTCTTTTCACTCTGGCTACAAATGGATACTTAACTCGAACAGAAACAGAATTAACAAGCACACGACCCTATGATCCCAACAAGACGTGGTGCGCTATCGCTTATTGACCTACTTGCGGTTAAGTGGAAAATGTCAACACCAAGGTAGCTTGTAGCCTTTACCTTAGCCCAAGTTCAGTTACGAGATAAAGATCATCAGCAGTGGGAGCAGGGGAAGAATGGGTGGTTTAGTGACTTTTCTTCTCTTAGGATGTAGCGCTATCCAATATTCTTTCTTTTCGTCAGGGAGTTACTGTAGCTAACGAACGGGAGTTTAGTAAAGAAGAAGTAATGATTTAATAAGAGGATTGGATTGATCTGCCAGAGGATTGGATTCATCCGCACATAAGGAGTTTGGAGGAGCAAGACGTTGCGCGTTTGTAGGGTGTTATGAGCCGACAAGGAACTACAAATGTATAGCGTTATAGAATAAGGGCACCTCTACCTCTCTCTACTGATTAACTTGGGGCTTAGGAAGTAGTATATTATTACCTGAACCCTGCCCCTGCTTCCCTGAACCAATCTTTCTTTCCAGGCTATTCTCCACTACGACACTCGAAGGAACTTAACTCCGACAAGTTCTTTCTTTCTTTGTCGGGAGCTGCGGATTCTGTTTAAGATTACCTACTTGCAGCTTCTAATTGAACAGTCAAGTCACTCTTTTAGCCGATGAAGACAGGCGATGGAAAACAGTACTTCCTTGTAGAGAATTAAGCCTGATTGCCTTAACCGAGATTCTAGCCTGATTCTCTGGGTTTGGAATCTATGAGAGAGTTGATTGTCGTGTAGTTCTGCTCTTTGCTTTACCTTAGCACACTTGCTCGTTTTAGTGTTGTCGTAGGTGGGGGGGGGAGTCCTAGAAAAGCTGAGCTGAGTTCTGTTAGGTAAGAATAACGTACTTGCATAGTTTATTGGTTTCACGCCCGAGTTCTCTAAGTAAGAAAATAGTAATAGGAATAAACTCCACTTTCATTGCTACACACAAGCACCCACTAGAACCTACCTATAAACAAGGAAGATTATCCTCCACCCTATTCGACTATATACCAATACCGATACCCCTATATTTCCACTCTACTTGATACTGGACCTCCAACGGAAGGATACTCATCGCCAACAACAAGAACGACACTTGGCCAAGCGACTACTAGAGCAAGAAAGAAGGATCCAAAACAGTCCCGATAAAGCACCAATTCTGTTAATGAATATGAAATACTCTATTAATCCATACTTTTTTGTAAGCTTTTAAAAGGAAGAAGACTATCTATGGGACTCTCCACTACCCAGATCTAAATGAAATAATGAACCAAAGATCCTTTTTCTAACTAGGAGAGTAAGCAAGCTAACAGAAACTCAATTGAACCTGAGAAAAACCTCCTTTTCTTTTCGTTCGACTGAGGTGGAGCAATCTTCACTTTCAACGGAATATACCTACAATATGTTTTTCTGCCTTTCCTGATCTTATGGTCTTTCTACTTCCTTTCATCCCCTTTATCTTATCTTATGGTCTGCGACTTAATCTTCATCATAACTAAGTATCGAAGGTCCCCATATTTGGAGAACTGTCGAAGTACTAAATAGGGAGCTCAGGTAAACGGATCCAAAGCGCAGGTTGTTTCCGCGGATTCAAGGCTAGGAACGCTGGCATAAAGATTGTTGCCTTGTTAAAAAAGGAATAATCATTAGCAATCTTAGGAGCAATCGGTGAAGCTTTTTCTCATGTATGTTGTTCTTGATCATGGCACAGATGTCTTCATTTGGTTTAGCGCGGAACTTTACTTGCAGCGATAAAAGGCAAAAGTTCGACAGTTGCCTGAGAAGAGCTCGCTTAAGGTTTCGAGTCATCGTTTCTTTCTCGGTTGATACCAGCACACAAGGATCTTTCTATATGCACATGAACAGGAAGCAATAAGTCATTCTGCAGCTCCTAACTTTGACCAGCAGGAAAAGAAGCTTTCTTCACTTTTGACGATCCTAGTGTCAGTGGATGCGTAGTTTTCAAGTATTGGGGGCTTCCACGCTGACCTGACGTTTCTTTGTAAGAGGTCCCCCAGTGAAAGAAGTCAAGCATCGAATTCCATGTATTCAAGAAAGAGCACAAAAAGAGGCATTCGAAAAGGGCTTCTGACTCGACCTTGAAAAGTGCCAGTGACATCCATTGTACGGAAAGACAAGCTTTATTGTAGCACCAATACACTTTTCTTGCTTGAATTAGACTCCCTGTCCTACTTGCATGTGTTATGCATATACCTTTCTTTTATGTCAGCGGTAACTAGCTCGAAACAACCAACTTAACATCTTCTCATTTCACATCATTTTCTCTTCTATGTTAAAAACGTCCTTCCGCTCTTGTTATTACTAACTCAATTCTTTGTTCGATGGTTCATTACCCTAAGTCACTTAACGCAAATAACCAAATAGACTTTCGGGAAGAAGTAGCATACTCAAACAAGAGCTAAGGAGTTTTGAGATCGGCAGGGCCAGAGCGAATAGCAAGTAAGGAGCCTAAGCCTGCTGGGCAGTTAATGAATATTAGATGCCTGGGGCCAAGCTACTACTAGACAAACCCTTATATACAAGCAGCTTGGCGGGCGAAAACAACACTCGGAAATAACAAATAAGAAAGAAATTATGCTGTTTTTCTTTTTGTGGAACTAGCCTGCTTGCAGCTTACTTGATTGAACTCCTGGTCAGCTACGAACTCAACTACAAAGTAGGAAAGTTGGTGGAATTGCCCTTAAGAGGTCTAAAGAGAAGGATTTAGTGTTGAAATCATCATGTAACCACTAGATCACTAGATCATGATAACAATCTAGATAGATAACTATGAATCAAATCTCAACATTTAGCTAGGGATGATGGAATCTGTAACTAACCATAGCTTCTATCTCTTCTATAACTAACCATAGCTTCTATCTCTGTAACTAACCATAGCCTCTTTCTCTCAAAGATCTGTAACTAAGCATAGCCTCTTTCTCTTAAAGAAAACAGGACTCGTTCTTACCGGACAGGTTCTCTTGCCATGACTGCCGGCCCTATCTAATCTTTACGCTACTCCTGCTTGCTCTTGACTTATCCTTTCTACTCACACCCAAACAGTTCCACTAGAAAAAGACAATAAGGCTTTCCCTTGTAGTGGTGCCAGTTCCAGCCCTTAAGTGAATTGCGACAGTAACGAACACACTTAGCGCGGAAGACACACCTCTCTATCCACGACCGACGTCAATTGGAATTGATTCTGACCTACCATAACCCTACCCCTACTTTCGCCCTGAACTTATACTATATTTGCTACCCTTGCCTGTTCCCTGAGAGTAACCCTTAGCACAACTAAAATAACTCCTTCCTAATGCACCCCGAGAGTAACCCTTTGTACAACTTCACTCACCTATAACTACTGGATCCGCTCTAACAGCCTACTTTTGGATTTGGTTCTTCTTCGACCTCTTCTTGAAGTTCATCAATTTCATCTCTATCTTTTTTCCTATAAATAAGGAGTTGAGCGTGGAGCAGGAAAATCCTTTAGTCATGAAGATTGCCAACTCACTGACGCTACTACTTCATCTTCTTGTGCTCGGGCCAAGCTACTACTGGACAAAAAGGAGAAATTCCCCTAAGGGCCAAGCAACGGACCTGGCCTGGCCTCTACTTAGTCAACTCTCTTCTTTAGAAAGAAACTAATAGCTTCCCTTGACTCTCTATCCTCTGGCTCACAAACACATAGCGCCAAGCGTATACTAGACAATACTAAGTAACTAACCCAGTACTACCAGAAGTAACCAACCTTGTGTACAAGAAGTCACCAACCACGGAACTCCACTTTCAGACTTAGAGCTAGAGCACCAACACTCGCTTGTCCACTTGCCCCGGTTAATCTCATCTAACTTATCTGCAACCTCTTACCTATTGCTCATCTACCTGAGTCAACTCATTCTTATTTCTTAACTTCAAGTCCAGTGTTCGCCTTAGTTACTACTACTTGGCTTCACTCCTACTTTTACTACTTAGCTAAATTCTTAGTCTACTGAGTTTCATTCCCTTACTTGTTGGTTCAATTCTGTAATTCCTATTCCTACTTCTGAGCTTGCTGACTACTAGACCTCTGGCTACTAATACTGATTCCACAGCTTATGAGTCTGAGCTTCTCTTTCTTCTTTACCGCCTTAACCTTTACTTGAGAACAAGAACTGGGGATTCCAGTCGCCAAGCTACTATGACAAAACTGCCTGGCAAGCTGCTTTAATATAGGGCAAGCAACACCAGTACAGTAGTAAAATACCTATACTCTGACTCATCTAACTCAGGCTCTTCTCTTTTGAGTGAATGAACCCCGCCCCTCCGCCTGGCTAATGATTCTGTTTCTTATGTTTCTAGTTGCATTCTGAAATGCCTTATTCCTAGTTGTTAGTGAAATTCTGTAATTCCAACTTGTGAGATCAATTCCTTTAACTACTGTTCCCCTCAGCTCAGGTTCTTGCTTGCTTGGTGGACTCGCTTCTAACTAATACTAACACCGGCTAGTACTTGACAGTTGAAAACATTCCTTCCAAAGAACACAGGGCATAGGTACTTGAACTCATATGGTACTGCAACCCGACCTCTATACTTATACTAATAAGAAGAAAACTAGCTACTCGACAACTACACTTGATACTTTACCTCGTCCCTATCCTACTAAACTACACTTGGAACCGAACCTCTATCTTATACCTCATTGGCTGCCTCAGCTACTGATGCAACTGAACTGGACTACCTAGCCTATAGTTACTGACTACTGACTACAAGTTACTAGCATTAGGGAATCGGTGCATCAAATACTAGTGGCATTCTCACTGCCCAAGCTTTAAGCCTTCTACTGACTAGTTCAATTCTACTTGTCGAAACTCCATTCTCTCCGTTTATACCTTCATTCTTCTATTCCTAGCTAGGTGTACCATCTTCTAGTTTTGAGACTTCAACGGAAACTCTAGCCACTGAGTCTGGGGCTGGCCTAGAGCTGGACCCACCAATACAGTTCGAATGCTTACCGCCGGAGTGCTTAAGTCATGATTCTGTTTCAACAGCTTTGTTATTAGTTAGAGGAGAGGGGCGGGCTGGAGCTTCTTCTTCTGCTAAAGCTTCTGCTCCAACAAGCTACTCTATTTGTTCTAGAAATTACCTATTATCTTAGAGTTCTACTAAAAACAGAGAAAGAGGCGCTGGGCCAAATTACTACTACAAAAACATAGAGCCAAGCTACTACTGGACAAAACGAACCAATTCCCCCATGGCGGTCCCTACTAAACAGTGAAACAGGACTACTACTCGTTTGGGATGAAACTCTCACTCTCACTGGAACAGGAAATGTAGACGCACTAACTTACTTATATAAGAGAACAGATTCAACTCGTTCGTCCACTATCACTCTCACAGGAACAGGGGATTCCACTAGTAAAGTAAGTATAAGGCTATTCAGGTATCAAACGAACAGGAGCTTCAACCCCCTTAATTGATTCTTCCTCCTGAAGCAGGACAGTAATCTTTCTGCAGCTGATGCCACTGAGTCTTCTAGCTTGAGGAAAACGTTTAGCACATGTAGTATATAGATTAGTAAAGACGTAGCTTCCCTGAACCCGAAAGCTCCATATTATGCTTATGTACCCGATCAAACAACAGATCTCTACTCTTAACCTCGAACAGATACATCATTTCCGGATCCTGCTGAAGATCCTAATAATGATCCTTCTCTTGCGGACTATGCTCGAACTATACTATCCTTTCCTTAACAATAACTCCATTAACTACCTAAACAGAGACCTGAGCTCGAACGTAACTATCCTTGACTTCCCGTTAGCGTAACGCAACTCATGAATGGAAATTGTAAACTACTTAAGGTAAGCGCAGATCAAAGCAGCTCACTTTAGCACAACCAACGTCTCGCCCTCAAACCCTTCCCTTTAGTGCCGAGTCAAGCCAATAAATAACCAACACCCAGCTCTTTCCAAGCAAGGACATTCGAGTCGACAACGTTTGGCCGAACGAGTGGTGCTTACGTGGAGCTACTTAAACGTTAGTGGGAATTCCTGTCTTCATTGGCTTATGTGAAAGAATCAGAGATAGATCTGATGCCACATAGGGAGTAGGTAAAGAGAAGAAACTGAAGTTGCCTGTGTAGTTGCGAGTTGCGGCGGAGAAAGAAGATACGTTCCTGTACTATACTTGAGGCTAGTAAGAGAAGAGATATAAGAGTTTTCATATTATATAAGAGTCAGAATACTAATTTCATAAGGGGTGGCCGAGCCCATCCATACCATATAGAACTCCGTAATAAAGAACAGAATTCCAATAATGCGTATCGCTCACTTGGTATATAAAGTCGTCACACACGGAACAAGTCGTCCTTCCTTTGGCTCACGGTTGCTTTCAAAGGGAGTCCTCTCTTCGTTAGCTCTGTTATAGCGCAAATCCAGTTTTCGCCTGGAGCAAGCCCTGTTTTTGTGAACTAAACTCGGAAGTCATAATTTTTCATTGAATCTATTCTTGCACCACTTGACCTAACAGCTTCTCTTGCCTGCCGACCTCTCCTTCCCGCTTCTAAGGCAACTTCCTGCTGTGACCCATCTGACGCATCTAGTATTTTCTTACTTAGCATCTAGGCCTTAGTAGCAACACTTTCCACTCGTACTGTTGTTGCCCCCTCGGCTAATTCTCTAGTTTTGTAAACTTCCCGAATTGTGTATTAGGCCTTCTCTTTCCCTAGCTACTTTCCTAGATTTATTCCCAACTTACAACCCTCTCTCCTTTCCTAGCTTTACTATTAGAAAGTCGGGGCAGAGGAAGAATCAAGACAGGCAACTCTACCGATTTTATATACTTACCTATTGCTCTTGTTCCTCTCGGGCAACAATAACAATACCTTTCCATCTAATCTCACTTCATTCTTATCCTACAAGAGAACTCGGGTTGGTGCTCTAGAACACGGGACAGGACTCCTACTGGTAAGAAACTACAAAGGCAACCGAGCCAAGCCAACAAGCAGACAGATTTGCTATCAGGCCAATATCATCAATTACAGAGTCGCTAGTTGCATTCTGTTACTACCCAAGTTTCATTCTGATCTACTACCCTTGGGTGCGGGTTTCTGATAATACTATGATATTCCTATACTGACTACTATCATTCAACTTGACTACTACCACTGCTATATGAATTCTTTGACTACTTTGTTGGATTCTTGACGTCAATACTTAATTGCTTAGCTTCCCTTTCTGACCCGACCTCTTCTCTTATAAGTGTTAACCCCGACCCGACCTCTACTGTTACTACTTAGTTCTACGAAGACATCTATTGTAATAACTTTTACATAACTATTACTTGCTGCCGCGCAACATTAGTAGTTGCTTGGCCCAGTGAGTTCACCCATCCTTGGTTCTATTCTTACCAGTGAGTTCACCCATCCCCTGGCTCATATACTTCTCCTCTGGCTAATTCCTCTGTTTCAGAATACTTTACTTATCCAACTGATATGGTCGATTCCACTCATTGATTAAAGCAATACAGTGTCCTTAAAAGAAGATTTATTGAGAAGCTCTGCATCGCTTAAGTATCAAGTTATAAGGGTATAGTGGATCTCGCCCAAAAGCATCCTTTCCTTTCTATTGGACCTCGACCAGAAACAGAATTAACTACTACTGCGGATTCTTTAACTCCCCTTTCTTCACCACAGCTTGCAGCTTCCTCACCTGATCTTGCTTCTATTCCTGTGAAACCTTACTTCCTGAGTTGGAGATAAGATCTTATGCTTATGCTTGAGATTCCATTCAAAGAGGAGAAGTCCGGGTGCTCCATAGGTGCAATTCCATTCCTAACTTCAAGGTAAAGGAGAGAGGTCGGGTGTTTGAGCAACAGAACCATCAATATTATAGGAATCAATTACTTCAAGGCCTGGGTCAGGTCAGTGAGTGACTGTTGCAGTTAGAGAAGTTCAGCGCAAGACGAGAGAGAGATTAATTCAATTAAGTAAGCAAGCAGTTCTTATAGTGGAGTTTGGGGGCAAGTTCAATTACTGCTTTCCTCGCCGATCAATGGAAAGGGAAGAAAGATCTTAATCCAAAAGTAGAAGAAAGAGAATCACTAGTGCTAGTTGCATCTTATGGTTATGAGAGTTGGGGTGCTAAAGTCATCGTATTAAGAATTTGATACAGAATTATCAACTACTTCAGAATGGAATTGGAAGACAGGACGGGAAGGAAAGAAATCAAGTTAAGATATAGTTCCTGTAATTAGTTTAGTAAAGTACTCTTTCTCTCCACTAATAATTTCACCCACCTCTTTTCCTTGGTCAACTAATACTGTTATGGCTCTGGACTACTTCCCATTCCCACTCCGATCATAAGATCCAGTATTGGTATTAATTCTAAGAAGGTAGTTTCAAGGTGATAAGTAGATGAGATTTCCCTACTCCTCTAACCTGTTGAGGAAAATTCTCCCTTCTAACCTGTATAAAAGGAAGGAGGATATGTTAGGGAAATCTCATCTACTTATCACAAGGGACTTGGGCAGCTAATACTTATTATTTCCACAAGCCCAGCAGAAGGCGTAAGAGCACATAGTAAGTAAGAAGCCAAGACTCTTCACTCTCGACAAAGAATTCCACTCATAGGTATAAGAATGAAGCCAGTAAGTAACAGAGCCAAGCAACCAGGCTTTGATGCGAGGTGTGGTCCAAGTCTTGTTCGGGAATAATCTATTTTTGAATGCCCAACGGAATATCCAAAGTAAGCATATGGAGCTGGCGAGGAAGCAGTGCCAAAGTAAGCAGTAGAATGACTTGTTGAAAGTTACAGTGATAAATTAAGTAGAAAGGGAAGTTGACGAGGCAAGCAAAAGAAGGTGTTCAAGCCGTTACTTTAGATAGAGATTATATAAGTGATATAGATAATAAGTGATCCAGTTATTTTCATTTGATTCCTTTTATTCCACCACCTCTGTGAAAGAATGAAACAATAAAGCAAGTACCTGTTGCTGAAGACTAACTATAGTAGTGATATCTGAGTTGAAGACCTGAGCTCGAACGTAACTGACTTTCTGGCTTCTTAGAGCGAGGCTTTCCTTACTGACCTAAAGTATTACTTGTTCGGTTTCGTCCTGTACTTATTAGAGGACAATTCCATATCTATTGTTCGAGCCGGCCTCTCTTTTCTTTGATTCTAACATATCCGCTCGAAACTCCTGTTTGTTAGCCCGCCACTACCACCTTGTAGTATTGATTTCCCTTTTTGACTCTGCTACTCCTTTCTCTTATTCTGACTATTACTATACTATCCTTTCACTTTTCCACTCATGCCCTCGACTCTTATGTTTCGATTGTGAGTCTCCTAATTGTATCTGTCAGGAAAGGGAAAGGGAAGTGGGAACTCACTCTATACTATTATCCAGCGGATCACTCTGAAGATCATTAGAAATATAGCACGAGCCAAAGCGTATACTTAGCAACTACTTAGCTACAATTGTGGATATATATGGATTCTTTCTGCTTTCTTTATATGGGAAGAAAGTGACCCTCATCAACGATCTTCTGGTAAGTAAATAGCAGTTCAAGATGAGCAATTGGACTCGAGGGTGTGCAAAGCCTTTTTTTTTGCTCGATCTTTCAAGAGCTTGGGACATACCCCTGTTACCTTCCGGAGCATAGGCCAGCTTTGAGAAAGGGCGGATGTATAGAACTTTTCCACCCTAAGTGCTTTCAGTCAAGTATTTGTTTAGTAATTCCCCAGCATTGTAATAATAAAGTCTCTTATATCAAGCAAGAGCTTTCAAAAGTCATAACATGATTAATTCGCCTATTCGAAGGGTTTTCGTGATCACCAGGTAACTTGACTTGACAACTAAAGAAGCAAGCAAGTGACAAGGCTATCAAAGAGCGTTAATTCTATAAAACGAGTGACATCTTTATCAAATGAGAAGGAAGAGTGGCATCTTTCTATCTAAGAGCATTAAAGGAAGAGTAGTTCTATCTAAGAGCATTAATTATAGTAAATGAGAAGGAGCTAGATATTGTTATTAAGTAGAAAACCCTTAGGATAGAAAAGGATATAACTAACTGGTAGTATACAAGAGTAAGCCCCTTCCTTTCTTGAGATCACTAGCCCTCCTGTAGGCAGCAACAATCCTGCATTTGGTTTAGGCTTTCCGGGGCACAAATGTTCTAGGTAGCTACGGAACTCCTACCAGACCCCTCAGCCCAGGCCCTAATGAATTAGTTTATACTAGAAATGTGATAATTAGTAAACACGAAAAGAGTCATCCAAGTCGAGCGAGCGTAATTAGCTGCAAGACGGACTCGCTGCTTTAGTTGCCTCAAGTAATAAGTAGCCTTGAAAGCCAGCTCTTTAATCGCATTGACTGAACTTGTCCCGCGGTTTCTCCATAGATGCCAGCTCCTGCTCCGGTGAACAAAGACATTTAGTCTCAATATATTCTGCATCCGGTGAACAAAGACATTTAGTCTCAATATATTCTGCAATAGTTTATTGTTTAAGAAGTAATGTCATTCAATTAGATCATATGCTATTCTATTATTCCTTATTCTATGGGTACGCTTAATTCATACCAACCCCAGGAATACCCGCCTCCCTCATTTATTCATTCCACTAATAGAAACCATATATCCCCAACTCTCATTAGATTGCCGCCGAGTCCATAACATACGTAAGAGCTAGTTTCACATACGAGTCCATAACTTACGTAAGAGCTAGCTTAAGACTTAAATGGAGACGTATAGGTGTGGATCGGTAAGAGAGTTCTTCTTTCTCCTTGATGAGAGCGCTTATTCTACAGAGAGACGTCTGGCATTACGACCTTTACAACAAAGAAAGGCTCTTTGCCAGCCACCCGGAAACAAAGAGAGAAATCCAGCAGAGGATGCAATACCGGCTTTAGCCTGACCGGATCGGCTTTATTCCTTTCCTTAACTTATGAGACCCCATGCCCTGTGTCTGGCAGCTATGAATGCATAAGCAGGTAGTCAAGCTCACCATACTTTATGCCCTCTTTAGACTCCTTGGAAGAATGGAATGAAGCAACAGCGGCGACTAACGGCTATCCCTGGCTCGGCTCCGATAAAGCAATTCCGGGAGTATAAATAATATGCAATTGGCTCACAGGAAAGAATCCTAAATGATAGGAGTTCCCGAAGAGAATAGGTGAGTTTGCCCCAATAGAACGAGAGGCGCAAAGCAAATAGGAGTGCAAGAATAGGTTTCGCGGGTATTCCCCAATAGAAAGAGAGGCGCAAAGCAAATCATCGGTTCTTGTTCTTGGACGGCCCACGTAGTGACTTCTGGTATTCTTCCTTCAGCGCTGTCGGTGTCTGAGGTCCCTTAGGGGAGGAGAGCTTTCCCGAGTCGGTAGCTGCGGGCTGGAGAGAATCCCTCAGGTTTCCTCTCTGTCCTGAATTTAGTGTATACCTCTGGGTTCCCATGTCCTGAATTTAGTGTTTATGAGAAGCATGCTCAGCTCTTATCCGATTCCGCAAGTGATAGATAGTTTAGGAGCAGAAGGTATTCATGCCCGCAGAATGGCCCTATAGTAAAGGAGGTGGTCGGTCGATTACAGGAAAGAACCAATTCAATTCGAAAGGGTATTACAGGAAAGAACCAATTCAATTAATAAGCAAAAGCCAAGCCAGCAACTAAGCAAGTCAGGTTATTGCGAAAAGGTAAGGTGCTTTACCCTCGGATTCAATAGAGTCTGATCAGATGAAAATAATCATCCTATTTGATTCTATGAATAGTAAGCATAATCAACTTAGGGAAGAAAGGACTTGTAATAACTCTGTCATGACTATCGAAAACATATATTGTAATAAGAAAGGAACGAAAACAGGACTTGGTCAACCCATACTTCTTTCAACTAGCTGCTGGCAACTAGCACTATGTCTTCCAATTCCATCCATTCTTCTTTATTACGCCAACCCATATGCCCTGTTTATAGTCGGTAACTACCCTTCTTGTGCTAGTGCTCCCAAGTAGTCAAGTCAGAATGAAAGTGAACCAGAGGGGTCTCGTTGCTTGGCCCCTACTTGAAAGGCTGTCTTCCCTTCTTACAAAGCAGTGTATAGTTCCTTCTTTCTATTAATAGTTTATATATATATATATATATATATTCTTTTTCTATTATATTAATAGTGGAAGTACTGATTCAGAGTACTGTTCGTGAGCTGAAACCTATCAAAGAAAGCAAAGGCAGAACTGCTGGAAAGGTAATAACAGTCTTTCCCGTTGGGTAGTGCTGTGCTCTTAACCCACCTCCCGTCGAGAGTGGCTTTTTCAGTATTCATCGTTTAGGCCGGTGAGTAACATTTCTGCTCATTGCAGTTACCTCCGGGGTTCTTCGCCACCTGGGTAGTACGACAACGATCGGTACCAGTTGTGTTTAAGAGCCACTAAACGCTACACATTCTTATATATTTGTCGGGTCGGGGTGCACTTTCATGGAGAGCAGAGGGGTGAACTCACTGGACTCTCATCTCACTCTGGACTCTCGTAACTAACAAACAAGGATTCAAAAGAGACAAGTGCTGTACCCGTATTCTTTCGTCAACAAGAACAGTCTATTCAACAACTTCATATCTGTATTCCGACCCAGAACTTTCATTTCGAACATCATTGTTATGCTCTTCGGGATTAAACTAGAAATAGGATATCCCTTGCCGACCTCCCCTCTCAAGTAGGAAAGTGAGAATGAAACTAAGATATCAGAATGAAACTGGCATTAGGGCTGGGCGCTAAACAAGACAAGAGATGGATTCCATTACTGTAGTTGGCAAGAGGGAGGTGAGAGTGCTTTTGCGTGTACTCTTTCTGTTCTTGTTGCATACTGAGTTTAGTCTTAGTATTTGTCTGCTCTTGTTGAATCCTGAGTTTCATCTGTTCTATTATATGAGCATAAGATTGATAACTGGATTCACCGACCTCAACTGCTGACTTTAGTCTTAATCGATTAACAGCTTCATTCTCTAAGACAATACCCGACCGAGACTCTTATAAGATGGTGTGAAAGCCTTAAACTCGAAAGTGCATATCAATTGAACTTGTCGAAGATCCAGCTATAACAGGTAAGGAAGCAAGGGAACAAGCAAACTACTACTACAAAGGAAGAGAAAGTAGGCAAGTCGAAAAGCAACGAGTCAAATGACTAAAAGCAAGCAATTCCAACACAGCAATCAGATCCTCATTCATAGCAAGAAACAAGTAAACTACTGAGGCCAGGCAACTACTACTAATAATAAGAATAATTACACTAAAGCAGAGGCAGTGGAGAACTATAGCTCATCTAACTCAGGCTTTGGCCCGATCCAGTATTTCACTTAAGCCTTCCTTCAATAATGAATTCTTTTCATTTCACTAAAGGAGCTCATCTCCTCTATTTGCAGGAGAAAATCAAGTATATTCGGCTTCCGAACCAATACTCTGCTAAAGAATGAAACAAGGAATAAGGTCTATACACGGCGGTAGTAAAAGGTGACTTGATTGCCGACCTCCCCTCTTGTTCTTTTCACTCATTAAATACCTTATCCAGACGAGGCCTCTATAGTAAGAAGAGATAGAATCAATGGTTACCCAGGAGAAAGAAGCCTGATCCTTAGGTTACAGGAGAAGAAGCCTGATCTTTAGCAGGATAAGCGTCAGCGTCAGTAATAGTTGAGTCTACAGGTGTTGAGTCTCTACAGGTGAGGAAGAGAGAGCCGGTGAGGAAGAGAGAGTGAGCGTAACTTCCTGTGTTCCAGATGATGCACTAGCCTTTACTTTATTCTTCCTCGAGCAGTCTCCTTAGTGTAGCCAGTAACAGCTTATATAATAGAACTTCAAAGCCAGCAAGACCCAACAAAGCCTTACTATTAAGCCTTCAGATTAAACTTATACTCGCAACTACTCTAGCAAGTACTGTGTTTTTGGGGCATTAATACATTCCACCATTAATACATTCGACTCGGTATGAAACTATAACTCGAGCAGGAACTGGGGCTGGACTCTAATCAACAAGTCCTAATGAAAGCGGCAGAGAACTCAAACACATAACAAGTAATAAATGGGTTATAATGCATTATGAGCGCCAAACAACTACTAATGTTGTGCGGCAGGAGCTTTTAACTGTCCTCGTATATGTCTTCACCCTTTCAGACCTGCTTGTTATGTAAACTCTAAGAAACTCCCTTCCCGTTAGTGCAGAGGAAACAAATACTTCTTTTATCTCTCGAGTACCAATGATAGAATTAAGTGACCTTTAACTGCTGAAGATCTTGCTGATTGAGCCTATGCATCCATGCTGGGGTCCACGGACCGAAGGCTCCTTACTTAGTAGATTTTAGTGAGCTACTGCACTCCAACTAACTTATGGTTCTCTGGTTGCAGGCTCTCTTTTCGACTTTCTTTACGCTCAGATCTGGCCTCACTCGACTCCGTGTCCCTATAGGTCGTTATTTATTCCATTGCCCACGCTTCCTGGTTTGGTTTTGATGGCTTTAGATCATCTTATATAACCTATACTTATTGCCGCACGTAAGGCATAAGCAAGGATTTGGAAACCAGAACTCTTTCCCTGTCACTCCTATAAGGAGCCCCGCACGATAGACTTCTGAAAGTGGATTTTCAACAAAGCCGTGTAACGGACACCTCTTTTTTAGCTTCACTTGTATGCTCATCCAATTGGATCGGACTACTCACTCGACTATAAAAAGAATACATAATATCCGGTCACTTTTATTCGACCGGGAGTCCAGGAAAGATTATCCAAACCAGAGCCTTATGCAATACAGCTGTTTCCTGCCGACTGTGTGTCCACCCTTTTCAGAACCCCGGATATTGAGGTTTCTTTTCCAAGGTACTCCGTAGGCTTACGCTCCTCTCCTAGTCGTATAGAGAGGTTATTGTCGGCAATGAAATTAAGGAATTCGTTGGACTGTTTCCCCTGTCAGAAGAAGTGAATTCTACCCTATAAAGTGGAAAGTCAGCAGCAAGCGCGGGAAGTCAAGGAGAAGTCGGAGTCAACGCACGCGCGTGTACTTTCATTTCAGATGGGTGGATCGAGTGAAAGGCTTTCCCCCCTTGTCGGGTGCTTGGCTTAGTCCATTTGAATAGGTTAAAATGAATGGAAAGAGCAGCTGCCCAATAGGTACATGTGAATAACAAGTGTTCCAGTTTTCGGGGTATAGACCCAGTAGTGGTAATCAGAATCATAGGATTGATCTGCGCGTTGATGAGGATATAAACAGGAATAACTTTTGTATAGGAACAAATACTAGAAGACCAAAATACGCAGCGGAATAAAATGAAAACACAATCAAACATAACACCAAGATATACGTGAAAAACCCCTTCTATGTGAAGGGTAAAAACCACGGGGCAAACTAGAGATAATCCACTATGAGAATAATGAATGTACAAATCTCAATCTCTTGCCTAAAACCCTAGCAACAACCACAAGAGAATAACTGGGATACAAGGATCACGTCACTGCCCACAATATCTTAAACCTCCCAAGTAATCACAGCAAGAGCCTACTGTAGATTTGATCTAACCTGAGATGAGAACACTACTAGATGATTGAGAACAGTCTCTCTGCTTTGTCCTTGTCTTCTTCCCTTTCTTTCTCTTCCTTTTCTGCCTTGTTCTCCTTCTTCTCTTTGGAATCTCGTAGCTCTCAAGATCTGCCTCATTGCTGCCTTTTTATAGCCTTAATCTGCCTCTAAAACGTAGCCAGCACACCACCCTAATCTTAATTAGGGTTAGGTTAAGAGGGGGTGTGGGCTGTGGGCTGATAAAGCCCACATGGGCTGAATATGGGCCATCAGCCCAACAACCTCCCCCTTCAGCCCATAAGGGAGGCTGTCCCATGACTCCTCAATGTGAAGCCATACCGATCAACTGTCGGCATATTTCCTGTCTTTCTTTTGGTAAGGTCTTCGTCAACATGTCTGCTCCGTTGTCATCTGTATGAATTTTCTGAAGCTGCAACTGCTTCTCTTCAAATACATTTCGAATCCAGTGGTATCTGACATCTATATGCTTTGACTTGGAATGAAACATTGGGTTCTTACACAAATGGATGACACTCTGGCTATCACAATGCACCACATAATTGTAAGAATTCTTTCATCCATAACATTTCTTTGCATACCTCTGTAGCAGCAATATATTCTGCTTCTGTGGTGGAGAGAGCAATACACCTTTGTAACCTGGATTGCCATGACACAGCTCCCCCTGCAAAAGTAAGTACATAACCTGAAGTAGACTTCCTCGTATCTATATCTCTTGCCATATCTGCATCTGTGTAACCTGTTAACACAGGTGGTCCACCTCCAAAGCTTAAACAAACCTTAGAGCTCCCTCTGAGATATCTAAAAAACCACTTCACTGCTGCCCAGTGCTCTTTGCTTGGATTTGCAAGAAATCTGCTAGTAACACCCACTGCATATGCGATGTCCGGCCTCGTACATACCATTGCATACATTAAATTTCCAACTGCTGAAGCATAAGGAACCTTTTGCATTTTCTCCTTCTCCTCATCACTTGACGGACTCTGTTCTGAGCACAACTTGAAGTGACCTGCAAGAGGAGAACCAATTGGCTTAGCATTGCTCATACTGAATCTTTCCAATACCTTCTCGATGTATTTCTCCTGTGACAACCAAATCTTCTTGTTTTTCCTGTCACGAGAAATCTGCATGCCTAGTATTTGCTTTGCTGGCCCCATGTCCTTCATTGCAAAAGACTCACTCAGTTCCTTCTTCAACCTGTCAATTTTAGACATATCTTTCCCAAGAATAAGCATGTCATCAACATAAAGTAAGAGAATAATAAAATCCTCACCAAACCATTTGATGTACACACAATGATCTGAAGCCGTTCTTTTGTATCCATTTTCTGTCATAAATGAATCAAACTTTCTGTACCACTGTCTTGGAGCTTGCTTTAGCCCATACAAGCTCTTCTTCAACTTGTAGACAAAATTATCTTTACCTTTGACTTTGAAGCCTTCTGGTTGCTCCATATAAATTTCCTCCTCCAAATCACCATGAAGGAAAGCTGTCTTCACATCTAACTGCTCAACCTCCAAGTCCTGGCTAGCAGCAAAACCAAGAGCAACACGAATAAAAGACATTTTAACAACAGGAGAAAATATCTCTTCAAAGTCAATACCTTTCTTTTGACCAAAGCCTTTCACAACCAATCTAGCTTTGTACTTTAGTTGAGAACAATATTCTTGAGTCTTCAACCTAAAAACCCACTTGTTCTTCAAGGCCTTCATTCCATTTGGTAGCAGCACCAAATCATAAGTGTGGTTCTTCTGAAGAGCATCCATCTCTTCCTGCATAGCAACTAACCACTTCTCTTTCTGCTCACTCTCAATTGCTTCCTGGTAACTCTCTGGTTCACCTGCATCAGTAAGCATCACATACTCATATGTAGAGTATCTTCTGGAAGGTTGACGTTGTCTAGAAGATCTTCTCAACTGAGGTTCTGCGGGAACTTGCTCTCCTACTTCTTCTTGCTCAACATGTCCTGCAGGTAAATCAACATCAGGCTCTACACTATTTTCCTACACATCTCCCCCATCACCCTGATATACTGGAGGAATAACTGGGTCACAATCTGCTAATCCTTCTGCAGAAGTCTTGGCTGGTGCCTTCTTCTTCAAATCTTCAAAGGTTTGATCCTCAAAGAAGATCACATCTCTGCTCTTGAACACCTTCTGCTTTTCTGGATCCCAAAGCATGTAACTAAACTGATCATGTAAGTAACCAAGAAAAATACATTCTTTAGACTTACCATCCAGCTTGGACCTCTCATTATCTGGAACATGTGCAAATGCACGACAACCAAATACTCTCAAATGCCTGTAGGAAACATCTTTCCCTGACCATACATGTTCTGCAACATCACCATCTAGGGCTGTACATGGTGATAAGTTGATCACATCAACTGCAGTCCTCAAAGCCTCATCCCAAAACCTTTTGGGTAGCTTGGCTTGTGAAAGCATACATCTGATCTTTTCCATGATGGTGCGGTTCATCCTCTCTGCAATTGTATTATGCTGAGGTGTACCAGGAACTGTCATCTCATGTTGGATCTCATGTGACCTGCAATAGTCATTAAACAATCCCGTATACTCACCACCATTATCTGATCTTATGCATTTCAATTTCCTTTCTGTCTCCCTTTCAACCCTGGCATGAAACTCTTTGAGGACATTAATAACCTGATCTTTGGTCTTCAAAGCATAGGCCCAAACTTTCCTGGAAAAATCATCTATAAAAGTGACAAAATAAAGTGCACTACTTATACCAAGAACATCAACAAATCCACCAAGAGTTTTTGTCATCAAAGGACCACATACATCTGTATAAACACGGTCTAAGGCATGCATTTTTCTAGACAAAGCAGCACTAGCAAATGAAACTCTATGTTGTTTACCAACCAAACAATCAATACAAGGGTTCAGATATATACCTCTGAGATCTGGTAATACCTCTCTCTTGGAAAGAGCTTGTAGCCCCTTCTCGCTCATGTGTCCCAATCGCCTATGCCACAACTCCATACTAAAGTCTTTCTCTGTAGCATTTAACTGCTCACCATAAGTTTTAGCCTGCAACCTGTACAGAGTATGACATTTCTTTCCACTAGCTATAACAAGAGAACCCTTACTGAGCTTCCATTGCCCTCTATGAAATCTGCTTTCATACTCTTCATCATCTAGTCTTCCAACTGAAATTAAATTCAGCCTCAAGTCAATCACATGCCTCACATCCTTAAGCACCAACTTGCAGCCAAGGTTGGTCTTTAAATGGATATCACCCATGCCAATGATGTCTGCTGTGCCATAGTTGCCCATCTTGACAACACCAAAGTTTCCAGACCTGTATGTAGCAAAAAACTCCCTCCGAGGTGTAGCATGATAAGAAGCACCTATGTCAATCACCCACTCAAGATCCTGACACACACAAGAAAAAATATCATCAGAAGGAGACAAAATCAAATAATCACCACCCTACACTATAGCTGTAGTATTATCCTTTGACTCTGTAGACTCCACTTCTTTTCCCTTTTTATTGTTCTTCTTAGGTTGCTTACATTGGTTCTTGTAATGTCCTTTCTCACCACAGTTATAGCAAATAATATCTTTTCTTGATCTTGACTTGCTCCTACCCATACGTGAACTGCTTCTAGACTTTGACCTTCCTCTGTTCTTTGAGATAAGTGCTTGTGAATCATTCTGAGATGTTGCCGAACTCTTTCTTCTCAACTCCTCATTCAACAAACTGCTTGTTACTTGACTCATAGTGACAATACCATCTGGTGCAGAATTACTGAGGGAAACCACCAGTGTCTCCCAACTTTCTGGTAATGAACTGAGAAGTAACAATGCCTGCAACTCATCATCAAGAGACATTTTTGTTGAATCTCGTATTTTGATGATGAAACTACTTGATATATGTTTATGATTTAATCTGCGTCTTGAGTGACGCAGGGTGCTTCGATCATGATGAGACAATTAAAGCAAGAACATCATGTTGTGCCGGAGGAACATGTCAGAAGATTGGACGTCGGGCCGGTGGATCGGTCGACGTATCGACAGAAGGCTTCGGGCCGTGGACTCGGGCATCGGGCCAAGAAGAGCGGGTATTGTGCCAAGGATATCGGAGTTGCGGAGTCAACTGGCCGATTGGGCAATAAGCTGCAGGAAAGGACGATGCGCCGAAGAATCGGACGAAGCGTCGAGGGACCAATGACATGCCGGACAACTTGGTTAATTGCTTAGGATTAATTGTCTCGATCGAAGTTTTTGTTTTGAGTGTGCAGGATTAACTACGATGAAAGTTAGACAAGCAGCAGGAGTTGCGCCGGAGTCAAGTTCATGATCACGTTGGGAGTTCGAGAGTTCGACGGAAGTTCGGACAGTCGTCGGAGGTTCTGCGAGAACAGATCCGAGAAGTCCAGAAGCTTGCCAGGCGAAGCTCGTCAGAACTCGCCAAGTGGATCGTCGCAAAGTCCAGGAGTTTGCCGGAAGTCCGCAGGAGCATCACCGAGGGTTCATCGGATGATCGACGGAAGTTCGCCGGAAACTCGCCGGAAGAAGCGATTGACGCACCGAAGCAAAGCTGCAGAAATTGTCTTAGATCTAATCGTAGTTAGCACATTGATTAAGTGGGAAAATGGGAGGTGATCCCATTAGCTTAATCTTGGGGCAATTGGGCCCCTGAAAGACTGAAATTGGGCCGAATGGAGCTAACCATTCGGACCCTGATTGCACTAGGAGGTGCAACCGCCTAGGCCAAGAGGTGGCACCGCCTGGGCTAAGCCTCCCAGCGAGACTGGGCTGTGCAACCTCCCCAGCCAGGAGGTGGCACCGCCTGAGCTCAGTCTTCGAGCTAGACTGGGCGGTGCAACCTCCCTGACAGAGAGGTGGCACCGCCTGAGCTCAGTCTTCGAGCTAGACTGGGCGGTGCAACCTCCCTGACAGAGAGGTGGCACCGCCTGAGCTCGGTCTTCGAGCTCTGGAAGAGAGGTGCAACCGCCTCAGTCAAGAGGTGGCACCGCCTGGGTTCAGTCTTCGAGCTCTGCCAGGCGGTGCAACCTCTCCAGTCAGGAGGTGCAACCGCCTGATCCCGGAATTCCGGGATTTGATCGTTTTGAGCTCCAAATTTGAATTGGGTTGGGGCCTATAAATACCCCACCCATTCAGCACTGAAAGCACAGAACACACACTCGAAATCTTGCTATCTTTCTGTGTTTCTTAGAGCTCAAAACTGCTAGTTCTCCTCTTTCTATTCTTCAAGTTTGAGTTGTAAAGAGAGGAGAGAAAACTTCTGTAAGGGTTGTCTCCTAAGCCGGTCAAAAAGAGTGAATCTGTAAGAGGGTAGTTGGCCTTCGCCTATTGAAGGAAGGCTTCTAGTTGACGTCGGTGACCTCGTCGGTGGAGGAAGCCAAAAGTGGAGTAGGTCAAGACTGACCGAACCACTCTAAATCTCTGGTTTGCTTTCATTTTGAGCACTTTATCATTACTGCAAACCTCCTACATAGCTACTGCTCTCTGCGCTTTTACGAACAAGTTTCTAAGTTCTGTTCTTTTCAAATCTGCATTCAGACGTAAATCGGTGTTTTCGTACGATCTCTACATTGCGGTTTACACTTACATTTTGATTCTATTTATAATTGTAAACTGTCTTCTACGCTTTTACGAACGAGTTTCTTTGCAGTTTACGTTTACGTCTTGATTCTGTTTATAACTGCAAACTGATTTCTGCGAACGAGTTTCTTTGCAGTTTACGTTTACGTCTTGATTCTGCTTATAACTGTAAACTGATTTCTGCGAACAAGTTTCTTTGCAGTTTACGTTTACGTCTTGATTCTGTTTAGACGTAAAATTGTGTTTTAAACGTAAACTACTTTTAAACGTAAAACTACGTTTAGACGTAAAACTGTGTTTAGACGTAAACTGCGTTTAGACGTAAAACTACATTTAGACGTAAAACTGCGTTTAGACGCAAACTGCGTTTAGACGTAAAACTACGTTTAGACGTAAAACTGTGTTTAGACGTAAATCTGCGCTTAGACGCATACTGCGCTTAGACGCAATCTGAGTTTAGACGTAAACTGCGCTTAGACGCAAACTGTGCTTAAACGTAATCTGAGCTTAGACGCAAACTGCGCTTAGATGCAAACTGTGCTTAGACGCAATTTGCATTTAGACGCAAACTACAAACTGCATAAATTGCGCTTAGACGCAAACTGTGTTTAGACATAAACTGCACTTAATCATAAGTAATCTTAGAATTGGCTTTTGCATCAAAATAGTTTTTATCGAACGAACGCAGCTTTCGTTTTTAATCGCTGAAAGATTTCCGCTGCACTAATTCACCCCCCCCCCCCTCTTAGTGCTCTCGATCTTAACAATTGGTATCAGAGCGGGGTATTTCTCATTTCGGATTTACACCCGAGAGAAATGGCGTTTCAAGAGGGCTTTTCGGTCTTTTGTCCACCGTTCTTTAACGGATTGGACTACACTTATTGGAAAACTCGAATGAGAGTTTTCTTGATTTCTCTAAATCTGGATTTATGGAATATCGTTGAAAACAGTTTTCAACTTCCCTCTAAACCGATGAACGAATGGTCGGATTTGAAGAAGAAGTATTTCGCTTTAAACGCAAAGGCTATGAATGCCTTATTTTGCGCTTTGGACAAAAATGAGTTCAATCGGATTTCTATGTGCGAAACAGCTTTTGACATTTGGCGAACACTTGAAATCACGCACGAGGGAACTAGTAGTGTCAAAGACTCGAAAGTTAACTTTTTATTGCATGATTTCGAGCTTTTTCGAATGCAACCAAGCGAGACTATATGCGACATGTACACCCGTTTCACGGATGTCGTCAATAGTTTAAGAGCTCTTGGAAAATGTTTTTCGGACTTTGAACTCGTAAACAAGATTTTGCGTTCTCTTTCTAAGAAGTGGGATTCAAAAGTAACTGCAATACAAGAAGCTAAAAACCTAAACAACTTACCACTTGAAGAACTAATTGGTTCATTGATGACATATGAAATGGTGCACAATGCACATGATGAACATGTTGAACACAATCACCTTCCAAAGAACAGGAAGGATTTGGAACTCTGGACAAATGAATGCCACTTGAGCGATGACTCAAGTGATGAGGACAATGGTGAACAAAACAACCTTCCAAAGAACAGGAAGGATTTGGGACATAGAACATTTGAAGACCACTTGAGCATAAGCTCAAGTGATGGTGAACTTAAACTACAAATGAAACGAAAATTAAAAAGCAAAAAGAATCGAACTACTTGCTTTAAACGCAAGAAGAACAAAAATTGGGATGAATCGAGCTCCTCCGAAGAAGAGAAAGTCAACAAAAGCAAGGCGGCAAACTACGCCTTAACAACCTACAATGATGAGGTAATCGAAATCCCCCTAATTTATTTTGAAATTACTTGATGCTTTCATGATGTATTTTTCTCTTTTAGTTTAGAATTAATTTTCTTAAAAATTACATGTTAAAAAAAAAATTATTATGATCATACTAAGTAATTTCGAAAATGATAATATTGCATATTTTATGATAAACAAATAAAATGATCTTGATTGAAAATATGAAATCATGGTTAAGAAGTAATAATGTGTATTACGTTGATTTCCATTGTTATTTCTCGATTTTGATTAAAGATCATGTTTGATTTGAAGAAATGCATAATGATGAAATTAAATATTTTGATTAACAATTTTATGCATGAGATTATAAGCCGATGATAAGCATGTGTTATTCTCATGAGTATATTTGAAAAACTATGGCAAAAATGTGCTCGAATGCATGAACGTGTTAAGATTATTTTTCGGACATTCTTGATTCAATGTTCAAAACACTTAATTGCCATGATGATTTTACACTATAACATGTTGAAAATTATATGTTTTGGATACATAAATTTTTATGATCATGAGCATGTTTTATCTTCATAATTGAACTTGAAAATCTATAGCAAAATCTTATCCGAATGCATGAAAGTACTAATTTCATTTTCGGATTCACTTAACAATTGGTATCCTAACAATCGGATTTTCTCATACACTTATGAAAAATATTTTTCTAAAATGGATTTGATGAAATGATTCCTGCTTATAAATTCCATCTTGAAATATGAATAATAGTGTCTTTGCTTGCAAAGATTTGTTTCACATACATATCTCCTATGATTCATGTGCAGAAAAAGAATTTATAAATCATAATACAATGAGATTTCTTATGCAAAAATAAAGTGCTTTTGTGATTCTTTGCTAAAGAGAATAATTATTAAAATCATGATCTTGATAATTATAACATGAAGCTCTTCATAAATCAAGATCGTTCATTATGCTCCCTACATTTATCAAAAAGGAGTTCTTCAAATGAAATGCAACTTGTCTTTTGATTTCATGATATTTTGTGAATTTCGAAATTAATTTTAATGACTTGATTATAAGTTTCAAGTTGACGATTTGATTTGAATAAGTTATGTCTAAATCATAATCATGATCTTGCAAAATTGAAATCACAAATAATATCTTTTGGTATTCATGAATTGATACTCACAATATGAAAGTATTGGTATTCATGACTTGATTTTGATTGAAACATTACATGCTTAAATTAATCATTCTTCTATGTTTCAAAAATTCTTTAAATGCCTTATGTGATGACTGAAAATTAATTTGCTTTATGATGAATCACGAATCATGACTTGATCTATGATATTGAAATATTTTAATCATGATTCTTGGTTATATAATTCCTTTGCCCTATTAAAAGGATTTGTTGAATGGATCATGTCCTTCTTGAACTTTCTTGATATCATGACAAGATTTTGTAATATGGCCTGTATAATAATTAAAAATTTTTGGCCATTGATTTCTCCCTTCTTTTCGACAAAAACAAAGGGGAGAAAGCTTTTGCTAGTTAGAACATGCAAAGAAAAGCAAGTGCAATCTTGCACATGAAGCAAGTGTTGAATTGCCATGATTGAACCTAAGAATCTTGCTATGCTTTTGTGCTTATATGTTGTGATGAAAATATAGCTTCATGTTATAAAAACTTGCATATATTTTAAAATAGCTAGAGCTACTTCTCCTTTTGTTGATGATAAAGGGGGAGAAATATATGAATTGATACTATAAGTGCCATATTTGAATTTTCATCATGTTAAGATATCAAGAACTTGCATCGTAATTCTACTTGATGATATCTTGCCATGTGATGAAATGCTACGATTTGTTGCTAAAATGATGCATGCAATACTTATGCTTTCTACGTAATGTATTGCATATGATATGAACCTTGATTAAAATTGCCTTGATTTGAATTCAAGGTTTATCTCAATTATGGAATTTTGAAATAAAAATGATTACTCACCTTTGTCATGATTTAGAAATTGACAGAAAGGGTTTTCCTTTCTTTTTGACAATGACTAAGGAGGAGATAACTTGCATGCACAATTCAAGAAGAAAGCAAATTTTCACTTCTCAAAAGAGAAGAAATTGCTATCTTGAACATCTTAAGAAACAAAAAGAACAAAGGTGCTATCTTGCCTATCTCAAGAAGCAAAACATGCTAACTTGCGCATCTAGCAAAGTGGACAAAATTTTCATATTTCAAGAAGCAAGAGTTGCCTTCTTGAACATCTCTAATTTGCTAGCTTGCATGATGTAGAACTTGCTATCTTGAACATCTCTAATTTTCATACCAAGTGCTATCTTGTATGCTATAAAACTTGCATATCTAAAACTTGATAGCTTGAATATTCTAAGCATGATTCAACACTTGCTATATTTTCCAGTAAAATTGCATGATGATAAAACTTGATATTATGTTTTTCATGCAATGAGTTGAACCAATATCACAAACACTTGATTATGATACTTCTCCTTTTTGTTGATGACAAAGGGGGAGAAGTATGTTGATGACATGACATGTGATGCATAAGTTTATGCATATGTTCATGTTGACGTGTTGCAAGTATTCATGATGAATATTGCAATGACTTGAATTCAGTTTGAATTCAAGGTTCTATTAATATGGCATATTGATAGGGAGAGTTTGTTTAAACTCCGGGAGTTAAGTTTAACTCCGCCATCAAGTGGTTGTCATCATCAAAAAGGGGGAGATTGTTGAATCTCGTATTTTGATGATGAAACTACTTGATATATGTTTATGATTTAATCTGCGTCTTGAGTGACGCAGGGTGCTTCGATCAGGATGAGACAATTAAAGCAAGAACATCATGTTGTGCCGGAGGAACATGTCAGAAGATTGGACGTCGGGCCGGTGGATCGGTCGACGTATCGACAGAAGGCTTCGGGCCGTGGACTCGGGCATCGGGCCAAGAAGAGCGGGTATTGTGCCAAGGATATCGAAGTTGCGGAGTCAACTGGCCGATTGGGCAATAGGCTGCAGGAAAGGACGATGCGCCGAAGAATCGGACGAAGCGTCGAGGGACCAATGACATGCCGGACAACTTGGTTAATTGCTTAGGATTAATTGTCTCGATCGAAGTTTTTGTTTTGAGTGTGCAGGATTAACTACGATGAAAGTTAGACAAGCAGCAGGAGTTGCGCCAGAGTCAAGTTCATGATCACGTTGGGAGTTCGAGAGTTCGACGGAAGTTCGGACGGTCGTCGGAGGTTCTGCGAGAACAGATCCGAGAAGTCCAGAAGCTTGCCAGGCGAAGCTCGTCAGAACTCGCCAAGTGGATCGTCGCAAAGTCCAGGAGTTTGCCGGAAGTCCGCAGGAGCATCACCGAGGGTTCATCGGATGATCGACGGAAGTTCGCCGGAAACTCGCCGGAAGAAGCGATTGACGCACCGAAGCAACGCTGCAGAAATTGTCTTAGATCTAATCGTAGTTAGCACATTAATTAAGTGGGAAAATGGGAGGTGATCCCATTAGCTTAATCTTGGGGCAATTGGGCCCCTGAAAGACTGAAATTGGGCCGAATGGAGCTAACCATTCGGACCCTGATTGCACCAGGAGGTGCAACCGCCTAGGCCAGGAGGTGGCACCGCCTGGGCTAAGCCTCCCAGCGAGACTGGGCGGTGCAACCTCCCCAGCCAGGAGGTGGCACCGCCTGAGCTCAGTCTTCGAGCTAGACTGGGCGGTGCAACCTCCCTAACAGAGAGGTGGCACCGCCTGAGCTCAGTCTTCGAGCTAGACTGGGCGGTGCAACCTCCCTGACAGAGAGGTGGCACCGCCTGAGCTCGGTCTTCGAGCTCTGGAAGAGAGGTGCAACCGCCTCAGTCAAGAGGTGGCACCGCCTGGGTTCAGTCTTCGAGCTCTGCCAGGCGGTGCAACCTCTCCAGTCAGGAGGTGCAACCGCCGGATCCCGGAATTCCGGGATTTGATCGTTTTGAGCTCCAAATTTGAATTGGGTTGGGGCCTATAAATACCCCACCCATTCAGCACTGAAAGCACAGAACACGCACTCGAAATCTTGCTATCTTTCTGTGTTTCTTAGAGCTCAAAACTGCTAGTTCTCCTATTTCTATTCTTCAAGTTTGAGTTGTAAAGAGAGGAGAGAAAACTTCTGTAAGGGTTGTCTCCTAAGCCGGTCAAAAGGAGTGAATCTGTAAGAGGGTAGTTGGCCTTCGCCTATTGAAGGAAGGCTTCTAGTTGACGTCGGTGACCTCGTCGGTGGAGGAAGCCAAAAGTGGAGTAGGTCAAGACTGACCGAACCACTCTAAATCTCTGGTTTGCTTTCATTTTGAGCACTTTATCATTACTGCAAACCTCCTACATAGCTACTGCTCTTTGCGCTTTTACGAACAAGTTTCTAAGTTCTGTTCTTTTCAAATTTGCATTCAGATGTAAATCGGTGTTTTCGTACGATCTCTACATTGCGGTTTACACTTACATTTTGATTCTATTTATAACTGTAAACTGTCTTCTACGCTTTTACGAACGAGTTTCTTTGCAGTTTACGTTTACGTCTTGATTCTGTTTATAACTGCAAACTGATTTCTGCGAACGAATTTCTTTGCAGTTTACGTTTACGTCTTGATTCTGCTTATAACTGTAAACTGATTTCTGCGAACAAGTTTCTTTGCAGTTTACGTTTACGTCTTGATTCTGTTTAGACGTAAAATTGTGTTTTAAACGTAAACTACTTTTAAACGTAAAACTACGTTTAGACGTAAAACTGTGTTTAGACGTAAACTGCGTTTAGACGTAAAACTACATTTAGACGTAAAACTGCGTTTAGACGCAAACTGCGTTTAGACGTAAAACTACGTTTAGACGTAAAACTGTGTTTAGACGTAAATCTGCGCTTAGACGCATACTGCGCTTAGACGCAATCTGAGTTTAGACGTAAACTGCGCTTAGACGCAAACTGTGCTTAAACGTAATCTGAGCTTAGACGCAAACTGCGCTTAGATGCAAACTGTGCTTAGACGCAATCTGCATTTAGACGCAAACTACAAACTGCATAAATTGCGCTTAGACGCAAACTGTGTTTAGACATAAACTGCACTTAATCATAAGTAATCTTAGAATTGGCTTTTGCATCAAAATAGTTTTTATCGAACGAACGCAGCTTTCGTTTTTAATCGCTGAAAGATTTCCGCTGCACTAATTCACCCCCCCCCCCCCCCCCCCCCTCTTAGTGCTCTCGATCTTAACAATTGGTATCAGAGCGGGGTATTTCTCATTTCGGATTTACACCCGAGAGAAATGGCGTTTCAAGAGGGCTTTTCGGTCTTTTGTCCACCGTTCTTTAACGGATTGGACTACACTTATTGAAAAACTCGAATGAGAGTTTTCTTGATTTCTCTAAATCTGGATTTATGGAATATCGTTGAAAACGGTTTTCAACTTCCCTCTAAACCGATGAACGAATGGTCGGATTTGAAGAAGAAGTATTTCGCTTTAAACGCAAAGGCTATGAATGCCTTATTTTGCGCTTTGGACAAAAATGAGTTCAATCGGATTTCTACGTGCGAAACAGCTTTTGACATTTGGCGAACACTTGAAATCACGCACGAGGGAACTAGTAGTGTCAAAGACTCGAAAGTTAACTTTTTATTGCATGATTTCGAGCTTTTTCGAATGCAACCAAGCGAGACTATAGGCGACATGTACACCCGTTTCACGGATGTCGTCAATAGTTTAAGAGCTCTTGGAAAATGTTTTTCGGACTTTGAACTCGTAAACAAGATTTTACGTTCTCTTTCTAAGAAGTGGGATTCAAAAGTAATTGCAATACAAGAAGCTAAAAACCTAAACAACTTACCACTTGAAGAACTAATTGGTTCATTGATGACATATGAAATGGTGCACAATGCACATGATGAACATGTTGAACACAATCACCTTCCAAAGAACAGGAAGGATTTGGAACTCTGGACAAATGAATGCCACTTGAGCGATGACTCAAGTGATGAGGACAATGGTGAACAAAACAACCTTCCAAAGAACAGGAAGGATTTGGGACATAGAACATTTGAAGACCACTTGAGCATAAGCTCAAGTGATGGTGAACTTAAACTACAAATGAAACGAAAATTAAAAAGCAAAAAGAATCGAACTACTTGCTTTAAACGCAAGAAGAACAAAAATTGGGATGAATCGAGCTCCTCCGAAGAAGAGAAAGTCAACAAAAGCAAGGCGGCAAACTACGCCTTAACAACCTACAATGATGAGGTAATCGAAATCCCCCTAATTTATTTTGAAATTACTTGATGCTTTCATGATGTATTTTTCTCTTTTAGTTTAGAATTAATTTTCTTAAAAATTACATGTTAAAAAAAAAATTATTATGATCATACTAAGTAATTTCGAAAATGATAATATTGCATATTTTATGATAAACAAATAAAATGATCTTGATTGAAAATATGAAATCATGGTTAAGAAGTAATAATGTGTATTACGTTGATTTCCATTGTTATTTCTCGATTTTGATTAAAGATCATGTTTGATTTGAAGAAATGCATAATGATGAAATTAAATATTTTGATTAACAATTTTATGCATGAGATTATAAGCCGATGATAAGCATGTGTTATTCTCATGAGTATATTTGAAAAACTATGGCAAAAATGTGCTCGAATGCATGAACGTGTTAAGATTATTTTTCGGACATTCTTGATTCAATGTTCAAAACACTTAATTGCCATGATGATTTTACACTATAACATGTTGAAAATTATATGTTTTGGATACATAAATTTTTATGATCATGAGCATGTTTTATCTTCATAATTGAACTTGAAAATCTATAGCAAAATCTTATCCGAATGCATGAAAGTACTAATTTCATTTTCGGATTCACTTAACAATTGGTATCCTAACAATCGGATTTTCTCATACACTTATGAAAAATATTTTTCTAAAATGGATTTGATGAAATGATTCCTGCTTATAAATTCCATCTTGAAATATGAATAATAGTGTCTTTGCTTGCAAAGATTTGTTTCACATACATATCTCCTATGATTCATGTGCAGAAAAAGAATTTATAAATCATAATACAATGAGATTTCTTATGCAAAAATAAAGTGCTTTTGTGATTCTTTGCTAAAGAGAATAATTATTAAAATCATGATCTTGATAATTATAACATGAAGCTCTTCATAAATCAAGATCGTTCATTATGCTCCCTACATTTATCAAAAAGGAGTTCTTCAAATGAAATGCAACTTGTCTTTTGATTTCATGATATTTTGTGAATTTCGAAATTAATTTTAATGACTTGATTATAAGTTTCAAGTTGACGATTTGATTTGAATAAGTTATGTCTAAATCATAATCATGATCTTGCAAAATTGAAATCACAAATAATATCTTTTGGTATTCATGAATTGATACTCACAATATGAAAGTATTGGTATTCATGACTTGATTTTGATTGAAACATTACATGCTTAAATTAATCATTCTTCTATGTTTCAAAAATTCTTTAAATGCCTTATGTGATGACTGAAAATTAATTTGCTTTATGATGAATCACGAATCATGACTTGATCTATGATATTGAAATATTTTAATCATGATTCTTGGTTATATAATTCCTTTGCCCTATTAAAAGGATTTGTTGAATGGATCATGTCCTTCTTGAACTTTCTTGATATCATGACAAGATTTTGTAATATGGCCTGTATAATAATTAAAAATTTTTGGCCATTGATTTCTCCCTTCTTTTCGACAAAAACAAAGGGGAGAAAGCTTTTGCTAGTTAGAACATGCAAAGAAAAGCAAGTGCAATCTTGCACATGAAGCAAGTGTTGAATTGCCATGATTGAACCTAAGAATCTTGCTATGCTTTTGTGCTTATATGTTGTGATGAAAATATAGCTTCATGTTATAAAAACTTGCATATATTTTAAAATAGCTAGAGCTACTTCTCCTTTTGTTGATGATAAAGGGGGAGAAATATATGAATTGATACTATAAGTGCCATATTTGAATTTTCATCATGTTAAGATATCAAGAACTTGCATCGTAATTCTACTTGATGATATCTTGCCATGTGATGAAATGCTACGATTTGTTGCTAAAATGATGCATGCAATACTTATGCTTTCTACGTAATGTATTGCATATGATATGAACCTTGATTAAAATTGCCTTGATTTGAATTCAAGGTTTATCTCAATTATGGAATTTTGAAATAAAAATGATTACTCACCTTTGTCATGATTTAGAAATTGACAGAAAGGGTTTTCCTTTCTTTTTGACAATGACTAAGGAGGAGATAACTTGCATGCACAATTCAAGAAGAAAGCAAATTTTCACTTCTCAAAAGAGAAGAAATTGCTATCTTGAACATCTTAAGAAACAAAAAGAACAAAGGTGCTATCTTGCCTATCTCAAGAAGCAAAACATGCTAACTTGCGCATCTAGCAAAGTGGACAAAATTTTCATATTTCAAGAAGCAAGAGTTGCCTTCTTGAACATCTCTAATTTGCTAGCTTGCATGATGTAGAACTTGCTATCTTGAACATCTCTAATTTTCATACCAAGTGCTATCTTGTATGCTATAAAACTTGCATATCTAAAACTTGATAGCTTGAATATTCTAAGCATGATTCAACACTTGCTATATTTTCCAGTAAAATTGCATGATGATAAAACTTGATATTATGTTTTTCATGCAATGAGTTGAACCAATATCACAAACACTTGATTATGATACTTCTCCTTTTTGTTGATGACAAAGGGGGAGAAGTATGTTGATGACATGACATGTGATGCATAAGTTTATGCATATGTTCATGTTGACGTGTTGCAAGTATTCATGATGAATATTGCAATGACTTGAATTCAGTTTGAATTCAAGGTTCTATTAATATGGCATATTGATAGGGAGAGTTTGTTTAAACTCCGGGAGTTAAGTTTAACTCCGCCATCAAGTGGTTGTCATCATCAAAAAGGGGGAGATTATTGAATCTCGTATTTTGATGATGAAACTACTTGATATATGTTTATGATTTAATCTGCGTCTTGAGTGACGCAGGGTGCTTCGATCAGGATGAGACAATTAAAGCAAGAACATCATGTTGTGCCGGAGGAACATGTCAGAAGATTGGACGTCGGGCCGGTGGATCGGTCGACGTATCGACAGAAGGCTTCGGGCCGTGGACTCGGGCATCGGGCCAAGAAGAGCGGGTATTGTGCCAAGGATATCGAAGTTGCGGAGTCAACTGGCCGATTGGGCAATAGGCTGCAGGAAAGGACGATGCGCCGAAGAATCGGACGAAGCGTCGAGGGACCAATGACATGCCGGACAACTTGGTTAATTGCTTAGGATTAATTGTCTCGATCGAAGTTTTTGTTTTGAGTGTGCAGGATTAACTACGATGAAAGTTAGACAAGCAGCAGGAGTTGCGCCAGAGTCAAGTTCATGATCACGTTGGGAGTTCGAGAGTTCGACGGAAGTTCGGACGGTCGTCGGAGGTTCTGCGAGAACAGATCCGAGAAGTCCAGAAGCTTGCCAGGCGAAGCTCGTCAGAACTCGCCAAGTGGATCGTCGCAAAGTCCAGGAGTTTGCCGGAAGTCCGCAGGAGCATCACCGAGGGTTCATCGGATGATCGACGGAAGTTCGCCGGAAACTCGCCGGAAGAAGCGATTGACGCACCGAAGCAACGCTGCAGAAATTGTCTTAGATCTAATCGTAGTTAGCACATTAATTAAGTGGGAAAATGGGAGGTGATCCCATTAGCTTAATCTTGGGGCAATTGGGCCCCTAAAAGACTGAAATTGGGCCGAATGGAGCTAACCATTCGGACCCTGATTGCACCAGGAGGTGCAACCGCCTAGGCCAGGAGGTGGCACCGCCTGGGCTAAGCCTCCCAGCGAGACTGGGCGGTGCAACCTCCCCAGCCAGGAGGTGGCACCGCCTGAGCTCAGTCTTCGAGCTAGACTGGGCGGTGCAACCTCCCTGACAGAGAGGTGGCACCGCCTGAGCTCAGTCTTCGAGCTAGACTGGGCGGTGCAACCTCCCTGACAGAGAGGTGGCACCGCCTGAGCTCGGTCTTCGAGCTCTGGAAGAGAGGTGCAACCGCCTCAGTCAAGAGGTGGCACCGCCTGGGTTCAGTCTTCGAGCTCTGCCAGGCGGTGCAACCTCTCCAGTCAGGAGGTGCAACCGCCTGATCCCGGAATTCCGGGATTTGATCGTTTTGAGCTCCAAATTTGAATTGGGTTGGGGCCTATAAATACCCCACCCATTCAGCACTGAAAGCACAGAACACACACTCGAAATCTTGCTATCTTTCTGTGTTTCTTAGAGAACAAAACTGCTAGTTCTCCTATTTCTATTCTTCAAGTTTGAGTTGTAAAGAGAGGAGAGAAAACTTCTGTAAGGGTTGTCTCCTAAGCCGGTCAAAAGGAGTGAATCTGTAAGAGGGTAGTTGGCCTTCGCCTATTGAAGGAAGGCTTCTAGTTGACGTCGGTGACCTCGTCGGTGGAGGAAGCCAAAAGTGGAGTAGGTCAAGACTGACCGAACCACTCTAAATCTCTGGTTTGCTTTCATTTTGAGCACTTTATCATTACTGCAAACCTCCTACATAGCTACTGCTCTTTGCGCTTTTACGAACAAGTTTCTAAGTTCTGTTCTTTTCAAATTTGCATTCAGACGTAAATCGATGTTTTCGTACGATCTCTACATTGCGGTTTACACTTACATTTTGATTCTATTTATAACTGTAAACTGTCTTCTACGCTTTTACGAACGAGTTTCTTTGCAGTTTACGTTTACGTCTTGATTCTGTTTATAACTGCAAACTGATTTCTGCGAACGAGTTTCTTTGCAGTTTACGTTTATGTCTTGATTCTGCTTATAACTGTAAACTGATTTCTGCGAACAAGTTTCTTTGCAGTTTACATTTACGTCTTGATTCTGTTTAGACGTAAAACTGTGTTTTAAACGTAAACTACTTTTAAACGTAAAACTACGTTTAGACGTAAAACTGTGTTTAGACGTAAACTGCGTTTAGACGTAAAACTACATTTAGACGTAAAACTGCGTTTAGACGCAAACTGCGTTTAGACGTAAAACTACGTTTAGACCTAAACTGTGTTTAGACGTAAATCTGCGCTTAGACGCATACTGCGCTTAGACGCAATCTGAGTTTAGACGTAAACTGCGCTTAGACGCAAACTGTGCTTAAACGTAATCTGAGCTTAGACGCAAACTGCGCTTAGATGCAAACTGTGCTTAGACGCAATCTGCATTTAGACGCAAACTACAAACTGCATAAATTGCGCTTAGACGCAAACTGTGTTTAGACATAAACTGCACTTAATCATAAGTAATCTTAGAATTGGCTTTTGCATCAAAATAGTTTTTATTGAACGAACGCAGCTTTCGTTTTTAATCGCTGAAAGATTTCCGCTGCACTAATTCACCCCCCCCCCCTCTTAGTGCTCTCGATCCTAATAATTTTCATAGAGGATAACTGGTTAGTAATACTCTGCATTTCATTCAAATGCTCAGCAATAGAAGCACCCTCTTTATATTTTAGGTTCACAAGTTTTCTGATCAAAAAAGCTTTGTTGCCAGCCGTTTTTCTTTCATTGAGACTTTCCAATTTTTTCCAAAGAGAATATGCAGAAATTTCAGTAGAAACATGGTGAAAGACACTATCATCAAGCCACTGTCTAATAAACCCAATTGTTTTTCGATCTAATCTCTTCCACTCATCATCTGTCATAGTTGTAGGTTTTGCACTATCCCCTTGCAAAGGTCCATACAAATCTTTGCAATAAAAGAGATCTTTCATTCTTAGTTTCCATATCATCCAATTATTTCCATTCAAACTAATCATGCGAGAAATATTACTGGCCTCCATGTTCAAATACAAAAATTAAATCACCAAAACCCCGCTCTGATATCAGTTGATGGGGATATAAACAGAAATAACCTTTGTATAGGAACAAATACTAGAAGACCAAAATACGCAGCGGAATAAAATGGAAACACAATCAAACAGAACACCAAGATATACGTGGAAAACCCTTTCAATGTGAAGGGTAAAAACCACGGGGCAAACTAGAGATAATCCACTATGAGAATAATGAATATACAAATCTCAATCTCTTGCCCAAAACCCTAGCAACAACCACAAGAGAATAACTGGGATACAAGGATCACGTCACTGCCCACAATATCTAAAACCTCCCAAGTAATCACAGCAAGAGCCTACTATAGATTTGATCTAACCTGAGATGAGAACACTGCTAGATGATTGAGAACAGTCTCTCTGTGTTGTCCTTGTCTTCTTCCCTTTCTTTCTCTTCCTTTTCTTCCTTGTTCTCCTTCTTCTCTTTGGAATCTCGTCGCTCGAAAGATCTACCTCGTTGCTGCCTTTTTATAGCTTTAATCTGCCTCTAAAACGCAGCCACCACACCCCCCTAATCTTAATTAGGGTTAGGTTAAGAGGGGGTGTGGGCTGTGGGCTGATAAAGCCCACATGGGCTGAATATGGGCCATCAGCCCAACATGGTATTCATTCAGAAAGAGATGATCTCTACTCTTCACCTCTATCCTATCCTTGCAAAGAAAGCATGTAAATACTGCACTTCATAAATATGCCCGACCTTGAGCTAGAGCACCAACCCTAGCAACTTTCCTAGACGCAAGTCAGTCGAGTCCTACTGTTGCTCACGAGCGGTTCAACGCCCGGTGCGCAAGACGAGCTTTCGAAACTAAACTCGTTTCCGCACGCACAAGAGCTTTTTATCTACCTGTTGCTTAAAGGGCGATCTACCTGTTGCTTAAATCCAATCATATTTATAGTAAGCTTCATCATCCAACACTAGAAAGAGGCACTGTCACTCTAATCTAAACAAACAGCAGCATTGCCTCCTTTCTTCCAAAGCTCACAAAGGCTCTATAGTCGATAACTCCAAACAAACGATAGTCGCTAACGGAGCTCCTCTGAAAGTGGGCTAACGCGCACAAAACTGCTTGTTGAAAATCATTTAGCTATCACGGCTATAAGAAGAGAATATCGCCCACCATATATAAGTAATTCAAAACTAATAAAGAGCATTATTTCCTTTAAGAACTAAGCGTCGGTGAAAGCTTGAATTGACTAATGCACCAAGGCACTTAGGCTTTGGCGAGCTCAACTCCTTTCTTTCAACGTTACTTGCTACTTTCTACTTTCCTTCAAGCGCAATAACAATATCTTCGACTTTCGACTTCTTTTCTTGAGCAACAGGCTACTCCACTTGACTTTCTACCTAACTTGAGACCCCAGTAGAACTCCTATAGCACTTTGATCAACTCGCTAACTAGCATCAACCAGCTCACTAACGCAGTAAACAGGACTTGCGCCGTTGATACCTAACTGCATTTTATGTTGCTTTCAGAAAAGAGTCCGGTAATAAACTAACTCCCTGCTTTTTGAAGAAAAGAGTCCGGTAAGGTGCGCTTGCTTGTTCAATAAGCGTTATCGGTGCTGTAGTTCATCTCCAATGGAAGCGTCGTTCAGTATAGAAAGAAGGTGGATCTAGCCTAGTAGTGCTCTTTGACATAGTAAGTAGGCTCGGAATAGTTGAACTGTTCTCTAGTGTAATCATATAAATCATGTAAGAATCCAAATAAGAACTGACCCACTCCGTGGTAACCTAACTCTAACTCAAAAACTATTGTAAGTACAACAGAACCAAGTGGACACCATTCTGTGGACCACAGTTATAAGTCGTTTTATGGTCATGGGTTTCTTGCGGCATTGTTTATTTGTTCCGTTGCTTTCAAAAGAGAATATAGCTATCCAAAATATTTCATTGAGTAAAAACTAAGATATTACAAGTCATTACTAAGTCCTGTTTTGGGGAGCTTCCACTGTGTCCGGCGTTTTGTTTGTTATCTTACTTTCTATGTCTTCGCGTGACGCGTCAGTGAGCTAAAGCGCTAAAGGGCCGCTAGTGTTCCCGAAGTTAGAACCTGTTATTATGTACTCATGTTTCCCTGCGACTAACACCGGGTAGTCTCCACTCAATGTAACAACTGCTACTAACACCGAGTAAACTGTTCCTTCCGTTAGTCAATTGAAGGAATGCAGAGTTGCTGTAACTATAGGCCCTATCACTATCAAATAAACCTATCACTATCAAATGAATTATTATCTTATTATAGGTTGAATATGAGTCGACTTGTCTAGTAAAAGCATGGCTCTGGACCACTACTTATCGATTGGACCACCACTTTCAGAGGCCCTACTTATACAACTTGAAGGGGCATTTACCACCCCGGACAGAGGATGTAAGACAGTTGCCAGAGTGAGATTAGCCTCATGAAGTTAATAGTAGCCGCCTGCTGCTGGGCTTGTTTCAAGAAGTAGGCGTAGTTGTCCTGTCGAATCTGTACTAGTTGGACAGAGGAGCAAGAGGTATCAGAGGTATGTATGCTCAATGCTTAGGTTGTAGATGTATCGGATAGGAAGTAAGAAAGTAGTTTACTTAATAAATAGTTTGATTAGTGTATCAGTCGATAAAAGTACAAATAACAAAGATGTTGCTAGGGAAGGGCCTCTATTCTATGGTTTCAAATAGTCCCAGTTTGCCGGATTAGAAGCTAGACTCTCATTCAACCCCGACCTATCCTCTCACAGCAGCTGATTTTAGAACAGATACTATAAACTAAGTTCTCATTCTTACAGGGTAACCTCGTACAAGTCGGGTAGCTGCCTCCGTCCTGTAGGCTTCTCCTCTAGTTTGTGAATTAACAGAGTCTTTCCTTGCTACGGATTGGGTTGTCAATCAGATCAGTATAGAAAGAGAGGCCCATGGGTTGTGTGTGATTCTAATTAATGAAAATGGAACAAGCTACTAAAGAAAGGTGGAGTTCAGAGTGACTTAAATAAGTATATAAGTAGGAGTTAGTCAGGGAGTTAATTAGTAAAGAATAAATAAGAAACTAGATGCTTAGGAGTGAAAGAGTCAATCTACTTCTCCAAGGTAAGAAACATAAGAATTAACCATGGATGATCCACACAAGTCCATTCCCCCGGGGCCGCTCTTCATACCCAGTTCCATTTCCATTTCTTTCTCATAGCAAGCAACGTTCAATGAATTCTTAAGCGTTAAGTAATCCCAGGCCTTACTTACTGTTTGTTGTTGAAAGAGCTGGATCGAAAGCGAGATATGTATCTGTTGCCAGCAGGGTGAAGTTCTGAAGTTAATAGGAGCCTCATTCAGATATAAAAGAAAGTCTAAAATCAATTTCGAATTGCTTTGCTATGATCCATACTAAATTCTACTAAATGCATTATTTATCTTATATGAAGTTGAAGTGAAGTATCCGACCTTTGAACAGAGTATATTAAGTCGCACCCGGCCCCACATCTTTTGTTTTATTGATTGAGGACCCGCTTGCTACTGACTTTCACACAGCTGATTCATTCTCTGAGATATACTTTCTTCGCACCAGCCAAGCTACATATACAAAGGCACAGCTATGGACCAAAAGCCCTATCCCTAATAGGCACCAGTGGACCTGAAGTAAACCAGCGGAGTGGAAATATCAATATCATAATTATTAGTTGACTCAGGTATTAATGAAGCAAGTCCTAAGGAAGGTAGAAATCCTAAGGAAGGTAGAAAACAGAGCTAGTGTTCGTCTCCTATTGCTCCTGCTCCCGAGCACATAAATCAAGTAGGCAAGCTGCGGCATACAATGAGCCTGAGGTTACTATTTATGTTCTACAAATCTGTGTCATCTACTATTGGCCTGGCCTCTCCTTCAGGGTGCAAGAGAGAGAAAGAGTTCAATCTATTCGTTCCTAAAGTAGAGTAGAGAAAAAGTGAAAGGGAAGGGCGCTAAAGGAGTTACTGCTGCTGGCGTGAGAGGGTCCGCTTGTCTTACAGGGGAGATACCATTTCATCTTTTATAACAATACGCCATTTCCTCTTTTATAACAATTGTAATAGGAGCTAGATCCATCCCTTATACTTAAAGAACAGAACTTCCCACTTCGTCCCTTTCTTTTGAAGAAGACTGACTTTATGATGCCTCCACTGCCTCTGCTCCGGACTCCAGTATTGTATTTAATACCAGTGAAAAAGTAAAGTAAGGAAAGGTAAGTTTCAACCTAAGATACAGGTATGGAATTGTCTCCCTTGCTAACCTCCATTTGAATGAAAACTGACTGATGAAACTCTAAACTCCCGATAAGGTATTGAAATATTCAGACAGCTTGCCTAGTTGCTTGTCGTCTTGTCTAGTAGTAGCTTTGTTAGTGAAATACTGGAGTAGTAGTAGTAGCAGTAGCAAGAGGAGAGGTCGGGAGTGATAGTGAAAAGCCAGTAGTTGGCGAGTGGGGAGCAAGAGAAGAGGAGTTGTTAGTTTCAAGAGCAAGAAAGAAGAGCACTTTATTAGTTGCCAAAGCAGAGGGATATCTTGAGTTAGATGAGCCTCATGAAGTTACTAGTTGACATAGGTATCGGAGAGGAGCCTGCTGCTTTGCTAGTTTTCTTCTTTGCCAGTAGTTTATGAGTTGAATACCAAACTAGTATATGTATTAGTAACTAGTATAAGAGGTAAAGTTTCCAGTTGCTTGTTGAATAGGGATCTTTCTATCATAATTCCCACTCAAGCATAATCATTAGCCAGAGGGGTCTCATAGATATGGGTCACAAACCTAGGGTAGGGCTTTGAAGTCAAGAATTCCACTCTTACTTGTTTTAAGGGTACCCGGGCATAGAAGTAAACATAGCAGTAAGAGGAGCGGTGGGAAAGTCAGAGACCAACTCATGGTGTCGAATTAGAGAATTGACCGTGAGTCGAGGTATTTTACTACTTTACTGGTTTTGCTTGCCCTTATATTAACGCTGCTTTGCGGTTTGCTTTCTCCTTTGCGTAATTGGCTTTCCCCTTTGCGTGATTAACTTTCCCTTTCTTGTCGTGGAGAGAAGAGAGGCTCAGGTTAGGCGGTAAAAGAAACAGTAATAGGGGAATAAGATAGAGGGAATCAGAGGCTTAGCTCCAATCTTTTCCTAGTTGACTCGACGTCGACACAACTAGTGTAGTTCGGATCGATGTAGATAGAAGCCCAGCCGACGGGTAATAGAAGAGATGGATTCCATTCTAGTTTGCGAGAGTGAAGATAGCCCACTACACAGAGTGGTACCCTATAGCTTTCTTTATCAGAGTCTATCTCTTTGGCTACGAGTATAGGTTCGGTGCTTGGACTGGACCACTACTATACTTTAATGCTTGGACTGGACCACTACTTTAAGGAACAGTCAACCCTGATTCTACAGACACAGTTCAAAACATTGACTCTTGCAACAAAGACATATGAAACTCGGGGTTAAAAGCCCTAAATAATCCATTTTTTGCTAGGAACAGAAAGAGTACACACAACTCTCTTCATATGGTCTGAAACTATCACTCGAGCACTCCCCTATCCTTTCCCGGGTATAAAATTCCGTAAATAATAGCTTGTTTACCTTTTTCATTAGCATTAGCGAGTTAACCCTTTTGAATTGAACATTACTTCCCTTTCAATACACTGCATCCCTATCTTTTGAATCTTGAATCTTACTTAATAACAGCATGTCTTTTGCCGACCTGACCTCTTCTCTTATTTGAAGTGAATCATTCAATTGGATCTCTGGAGCACCTAGTATAGAACTCTTTGTAAACTAAACAAAGGCAGGAGTTTCTTAATTAGCTCTCGAGCATCGAGTAAAACGGAAACTATCCACTCTTCTTTAGCAGTAGGGCAGTCAACAACTCCAGCTTCCTAACCTTCCCCTCTTGCTGCTTTTAACGGATACCCTAATTCCACTCATGAACAAAGAGACTATCCTTAAGGCATCTATAAAGCTGCCCTCGCTAATAAGATATTCTTCACCAACCTTTAACTATCAAGTCACTTAGTAGCAATAGTACCCGATCCCGCTCCTACTCGCTGGCATATCTAATACAAAGACAAAGAAGGACATAGTAGTTTGAAAAGTGTGAAGTAACTCTGTACTACCAGCTTTAATATAGGGGCAAGTAACAACAAAGTATATGGGTGATTTCAAGGAGCATATAAGTTTCAGTCTCGTTTCAAGTGGAAAGTGTCATCGTAGGTCAGGGCGAAAGTCAAGTTTCGATTCCAGTCTTAAACCAGAGAGATCTAAAGCGGGATCTGTATCTGGCTCTTCACTCCTAACAGTTGATGCTAAACTAAGATCATAGGCGCATCCCGGGTCGATAAACAGATGAAACAAGAACTGGTGGAATACCACTCCACTCTCAATCAGGTGTTGCAAGATAAGTCACAAGTGTAGTCTCCAGTCTAGTTGCCATCCGCAGTGCCTGCATTGAATGAAACTCCTTGATACCTAACTGCGCCTAACGTAGTTGTTTGTCGGCTTGGTGGTTCCTTCTTGATAGTGAGAATGATACTCTATCCTGCCAACCTCGTGCTCCATCCTTGTATTATAAAGTAGACCTTACTGCGTAATATTAGTAAGGCAACCCTACCCTACATCAATATCACTTGTAATAACTTCTGTAGCTGACCTCTTACCAGCGCCTTAACCCTACTTTATCACTCTAACTGCGGATTCTTTATTGACCTCTTTCTCGCCTACCCTGCTGGCATACCTATGGCAACTATACCGATTTCCTCTTTTATTGATTCTCTTAAAGCAACGGCTTAAGATCTGTCTTCCCTTACTTATAGTCTTGCTGGATATGCCCGGGGTGGTTAATTACCTATATCTATTATGCCCAGGGATTCTACCTGACCTCTGCTATTGTACCGTACAGAGCTAGAGCGGGGAACAAGCTATTTATCTTACTTGAAGTTGCTGCCTAACCTTTACTTGTTTATTGCTGCTTACACCACAGATTCTCGAGTTAACAACTCTCTCGTAGCCCAGGAAAGCAAAGAACTGATCTCGTCGATTGAAAAGGTTCCGCCTCCACTATCCGTAAGCGCTTCAAAGCCTTAACCTTGAATTGAACTTGCCCGACCTGACCCGACACTGGATCTTGGTTGAGAAAATACATATTATATTAGAATGCTAAAAGAAAGAAAAGAAGAAATATAGCTATCCACTTACAATGCTAAAAGAAAGAAAAGAAGAAATAAGCTATCCACTTACTTACTGAGCCTCATCCAGATTGATGAACCAACCCAGTACTTAGAGAAATAGGGCTTTCTTCTAATTCCTCTGATCTTGAAACTATGCTAGCTGTTGACTTTGGCACTGAAGATTATCTCTCCTGATTAAACAAGGGGTAAAACTCACACCAATTAACTTAAGGGCTAGAGCACTGGAACTAAACATTAAACAAATCATTCCACTACTACAGAGGCGAAGGTAGAAAACGGAGGAGCCGAAGGAAGGTAGTCAAGATTCACTCCAGTGCTTTCACTTGACTTTGGAACTAACTCCTACGGTTGCTCACCGGTAGTACTAGTTGATTTCTTACTTTCAAACTAACACTCCCTAATTGACTACCCCGGACAGGTTATCTATTGTACTACCCCAATGGAAGGTAATCAAAAGTGATAGCTCGTTATTACCGGCTGCCGCACAACTACTTACTACGTAGCTTGGCCCATCTAAATGAATTCTATCTTATTATAGAATGGATGACACTTAAGCAGAGAAACAGGCAATTACTACTATGACTATACTCTACTATAGGCTGGAGCAGGAACAAGCAAATAAGCCTTTGATGCCCCGACCTCTTCTACAGGCACGTCAGGAGCGAAAGAACCATCCATACAAGTAAACCTGCCTACCCGAGTCATAGGCAATTCTCTACTATAGGGGGAATAAGAAAGGGAATCCGCTGTTTCAAGATCTGAAGCCGGGGGTTAAGCTGTTCCTAGGCAATTCCATTCAAGCAAGTGAACCATCAAGCTAAGTTCTAAAGTGCAGAGATAGAATCTGATCTGAAGTGATAGGTGAGGCAGTGTAGTTAGCCCCCTGGACCAAGTCAATTGTGGTAAGTCTACTCGTTTCCTAGGTTACAGTTCCACTCTTTCTTCGACTTACTTAATAGGACCAGTTCCACTCTTTCTTCTCAGTGAGAGGCAGTTTCCTTACTTAAATGAGTCACAGCATAACTGGACTGGATTCTATCTATACCAAGTGCTCAACTCAATAAGAGAGATATTCCCTAGTTGCATCTGTCCTTGTTGGCGACTCTAAATCTTAAGTGAAAGCCCTATTTATCATCTCGGGTCAACTAATTCCATTCTAAACTTCAGTAGAGAGGCCCTTCTAGTCAGTTTCGGGCGTTCGGGTGTTGAAGAATAAAGATCAGGTATCGGCTTTGAAGCGGGAATAGAAGTAGTTTGCCTAGTGGCTTTGCTCCTCTGTAGATTATTGATTATTATAAGTGAAGAAACACTTGCTAAAGGCTCTGCTCTAACTGCATCCTTTACGTTAAGGCTATAGCTCCCGGATGCTTTCGTTTTTCTTGTTTTTGTCTTTGTTCTGAACTTGTAAATTACATCTTATAATAATCACAGATAGAGAAAACCAGACAAGCGGACAAGAGGATTTAGACCTTCAATACTGAACATGCATGGTTGGTTAAGAGCACTGCACTCGGTTAGTTAGTGACTTTAGAGAAGGAGCACATGGGTTAGAGGTTCAGGTTCCCTTATATCTTAGGCTTGCACTGCAATTGACTTAAGGGCTGCTTCAGACCGTGCTTTCTAACTACTTCTTCATTACTAACCGACCCTGTCAAGAGTTCACCAGCTTTTGAGTCTGTTCCTGTTTTCGGCCCCTGGCGAGGTAAAGTATCGGCTTTGATGCCATAAGTACTGAGAGTTAGAGTCGAGGAAGTAGATTTGATGCCATAAGTGCTGAGAGTGAGAGTAGAGGGTAGGCAAGGGCTGTATTGTATATTTGATTTGGGTGCGCTGGGTAAGGAACCCTCAATATATAGGTGTCAAATGCACTATCACATAACTGTAATGGCTTTGGGGGAAAATACCTGTAATCTGATCTTCCCTGTTAAAGAAATGCTTTTTGAGTTTATACCTGAGCCCATCCTTGGGGGAGAGTTGCCTTACTTATATTACGGTTGGCGATTCATAAACCTGACCTGGCTAACTTGCTTGAATTCTGCCTTTCGAATTGAGAGCACTAGGTTAGTTACCGGCAAAGACAGAGAGGGCCAAGTCGAGTAGCAAAGCCATTTGACCTAATAGCGAAGTCCATGTTGGCAAGGAGATCATCAGCTGTAGGGCGAGAGTGGTTTCATACTGAGTTGTGCCTAGTAGGGGTTCACTCACCTTAGGGATATGGGTCTATCGAATCAATCTATGAGGGGTAGTGTTGTTGACTGACTTTGTGGGGCTAGGGAATAAAAGGAATCTTATTTGGATTATAAAGAAATCAAGAAATCCATAAATAAAGTACATCGGGTGCCTCTATTCTCAAGGCCCTTATAGTAAGTTGAAGAGGAAAGAAAGTCAAGAAGAGGTCTGGTCCGGGGTTAACACTTATTGGAGTGGTGCTTGAGTTTCTTGTCTAGTCGTTGCTTGGTGTAGAAGTTGCTTGGCCCTTTCAAAAGTGAATTCATCGATCAGGCACTGGGCCTTCCTTTATCCTCGAGGATGAACCGAAACCTTCCCCCACACATAATTATTAAAAGACGCCATTCCCACTAAGCAGGCCAAGAAGGTAGCCCCACTTTAGGTATGGTTTGAATCCAGATTTTGACTAAACAAGAAACTACGGAAATGGTTTAAGTAGTCGCTAACGCTTGTTTGAAAGCTCCAAGAACGAGAGATAGAATAGAGTGGTTTTGATGTCCGTTGTTGGAAGAGGGGCTAAATGCTATCACGTTGTTGGAAGAAGGGCTAAGAGAATTGTGGAGCAAGCGAAGAGTTAGTTCGTTATTTATAAAGAAATGCGAGTCTATTACTTACTCATTTTATTGTAGCAGCGAGTCAAGGAGTTATTTCTCTACAAAATGCAAGTCTATTACTTACTCATTTTATTATAGCAGCGAGTCAAGGAGTTATTTCTCTACTCTAAATGCTTCCCTTTCATATTCACATGGACTTAGACTGCCTTGGAGAAACCATCTATTGGGAATGCTTGAAGAGCGAGAGAGGGTAGGATGTTACTACCATTACGCAAAAGAATGCAAGTATGAAAAACCAACAGGAGTTGAGATAAGTGTGCAGGATTAACTACGATGAAAATAAGATATGCAACAGGAGTTGCGCCGGAGTCAAGACAATGATCACGTTGGGAGTTCGAGAGTTCGACGGAAGTTCGGACAGTCGTCGGAGGTTTTGCGGGAACAAATCCGAGAAGTCTATGAGCTTGCCAAAGAAGCTCGTCGGAACTCGCCAAGTGGATCGTCGCAAGTCCAGGAGTTTGCCGGAAGTCCGTAGGAGCATCACCGAGGGTTCATCGGATGATCGACGGAAGTTCGCCGGAAGCTCGCCGGAAGAAGCGATTGACGCACCGGAGCAAGTTGTAGTAAATATCTTAGGAAAAATCGTAGTTAGCACAATGATTAAGTTGGAAATAGGAGGTGATCCCATTAACTTAATCTTGGGGCAATTGGGCCCCTGAAAAAACCCAAATTAGGCTAAATGGATCAACCCATTCGGACCCTGATTTCTGCCAGGCGGTTCAACCGCCTCAGTCAGGGGGTGGCACCGCCTGAGCTCAGTCTTCGAGCTCTGGCAGGAGGTGCAACCGCCCCTGACAGAGGTGGCACCGCCTGGGCTTGATCTCCGAGCTCTGGCTGAGCGGTGCAACCGCCTCAGTCAAGAGGTGGCACCGCCTGAGCTTGGTCTTCAAGCTCTGGCAGGAGGTGCAACCGCCCCTGATAGGAGGTGGCACCGCCCAAAGGCTCAGTCTTCGAGCTTTGCCAGGCGGTGCAACCGCTCCAGTCAGGAGGTGCAATCGCCAGATCCCGGAATTCTGGGAATTGACAGTTTTGAGCTCCAATTTCAAACTGGGTTGGGGCCTATAAATACCCCACCCATTCAGCACTGAAAGGCAACATACACACACCGAAATCCTGATCTTATTCTATGATTCTTAGAGCTCAAAATTGTTGTAAAGGCCAAAAGTTCTTCTCCCTCTTTTCTTCCAAGTTCTGATCTTTAAAGAGAGGAGAGAAAAATCGGTAAGGGTTGTCTCCTAAGCCCGTCAAAAGGAGTGAAACTGTAAAAGGGTGGTTGGCCTTCGCCTATTGAAGGAAGGCCTCTAGTTGACGTCGGTGGAGGAAGCCAAAAGTGGAGTAGGTCAAGATTGACCGAACCACTCTAAATCTCGGTTTGCATTTACTTTGAGCATCTTATCCTTATTGTAAATCTCCTCAAAACCTTACTACTTTCTGCGCATATATGATCGGGTTTCAAGCTTTGCACTTTCCGAATCGGCGTTTAGACGTAAATCAGTTTTATCGTACGATCATCATATTTCAGTTTGCGTTTACATTTTGATTTCTATCATAACTGCAAACTGCCTTTATATCCTTGCTTTAACTGCATCTCGCTTAATCAAGTGATTTACGAATCAGCATTTAGACGTAAACCAGTTTTTTTGTACGAATATCATATTTCAGTTTGCGCCTACTATATGATTTGAACCATAACTGCAAACTGCACTTATATCTTTGCTGCATCTCGCTTAATCAAAAGTTAAAGTGATTTACGAATCGGCTTTCCTACCGAAATCACTTTTATCGAATGAATGCGATTTTTATCCTCCTCCCCCCCCCCCTCTTAGTGCTCTTGATCCTAACAAGCATGACTCCCAAATCTATAATGAACTTCTTTATCCAGACTACCTCCTTTACTGCCTATGCTATAGCAATGTACTCTGCCTCAATGGTCGAGTTAGCAATAGTATCTTGCTTTGAACTTTTCCAGTATACTGCTCCTCCATTTAGGATATACATATACCCCGAACTCGACTTGCTATCATCGACATTAGACTAAAAACTTAAGTCTGTGTAGCCTTCAACCCTAATGCTATTACCTCTATATACTAGTAAAAGATCCTTAGTTCTTCTCAAGTACTTAAGGATACACTTTACTGCTTTCTAGTGTTCCAAGCATTGATCTGCCTGATACTTACTTGTGACACTTAGAGCATGCGCTATATCAGGCTAGGTACATAGCATGACATATATGATAAACCCTATTGCTGATGCATAGGGTTTCTTATCCATGTTCGCCCTTTCTTCAGGAGTTTTTGGGGACATACTCCTAGAAAATGATATCTCATGTCTCATCGGTATGAGACCTCTCTTGGAATTTTTCATGCCAAACCTTTTGACAATGGTTTCTATGTACTTAGACTGGGACAAGCCAAGCATCATCTTGGATCTATCACTATAGATCCGAATCCCCAAGATATAGGATGCTTACCCTAAGTCCTTCATAGAGAAGTGTCTAGATAACAAAGTCTTTATTGTGGATAGCATTCCTACATCATTCTCAATGATCAGGATGTCATGCACATATAACACCAAAAAGATGATAGCACTCTCACTTACCTTCCTGTACACATAAGGCTCATCTTTGTTCTTAACGAAGTCATAAGATCAGATGACCTTATCAAATTTTATGTTCCAACTTTGGGAAGCTTGCTTTAGTCCATAAATGGATCTAAGCAACCTGCACACCTTATCTGGGCAGTCCTTGGATACGAATCCCTCGAGTTATATCATATACACCTCCTCCTCGAGGTTCCCATTGAGGAATATGGTTTTCACATCCATCTGCCAGATTTCATAATCATAATGTGCTGCAATAGCCAATAGAATTCGGATGGGTTTTTAGCATTGTTATGGGTGAGAAGGTTTCATCATAATCAACACCTTGCCTTTGACGATACCCCTTAGCCACTAGCCTTGCTTTATAGGTCTCTACCTTTCCATCTACTCCGATCTTTTTCTTAAAGATCCACTTGCAACCGATGGGTATAATACCTTTGGGTACATCAACTAGGTTCTAAACCTTGTTGGAGTACATAGAATCCATCTTAGAATTCATGGCTTCTTGCTACTTCTTGGAGTCTATACTTATAATAGCCTCCTCGTAGGTCTGAGGATCAATATCTTCAACATTTTCTCCTCTAATATGTCCCACATATCTCTCAAAAGGATGGGATATTCTGCCGGACCTATGTAAAGTTGGAACTTGTGTGTTAGGTACTTGAACAGACTCGGGCTGTAGAGTGGTGCTTAAGCTAGGTTCTCCAACCTCGCTCAACTCTATCATGCTCCCACTGTCTCCGTCAAGAATGTGTTCCTTCTCAAGGAATACTGCTCTCTTAGCTACAAAGACCTTTTGGTCCTCGAGATGATAGAAATAATACCCACAAGTTTCCTTGGGGTATCCCACGAACTTGCACTGCTCTATCCTCGATTCCAACTTATCGGGGTTGTGTCTTTTAATGTGGGCAGGACAGCTCCAAATCTTAACAATTTTAAGATCGGGCTTCTTCCCTTTCCATATCTCATATGGTGTAGACACTACCAACTTAGTTGGAACTCTATTCAGAAAGTAAGTTGTAGTCTCTATGGCATATCCCTAGAATGAGATAGGTAGGTCAGCGAAACTCATCATGGACCGTACCATGTCTAATAGCGTACGATTTCTCCTTTCAAACACACTATAGAGATGAGGTGTATAAGGAGGTGTCCATTGGGATAATATCCCATAGTCTTTGAGGAACTGAGTAAACTCTGTACTTAAGTACTCACCTCCTCGATCTGATCGAAGAGTTTTGATACTCTTTCTAGTATGGTTCTCTACTTCATTCTTATACTCTTTGAATTTCTCAAAGGCCTCGGACTTGTACTTCATTAAGTACACATATCCATACCTTGAGAAATCATTAGTAAAGGTAATGAAGTAGGAGTAACCACCAATGGCATGAGTTAACATGGGTCCACATACATCACTATGTATGAGTTCCAGCAGTTTAGTGGCTCTCTCTCTAGTTCCATTAAATGGAGAGTTGGTCAGTTTTCCACGAAGGCAAGGCTCGCAAGTAGCATATGACTCATAGTCGAATGGATCTAGATATCCATCATTTAGCAACTTTTGAATCCTTCCCTCATGGATGTGACCTAGCCTACAATGCAATAGGTATGCACTATTCACCTCATCTCATTTTCTCTTGGACATATTTATATTCATGATATGTGGAGTAGTGTCTAGCATAAACAAACCATTATGCAATGTTCCTTTCGTGATGATCTCACCATCTAATAATATTGAACAATCATTGTTCTCAAAAACTAATTTATATCCACTGACTATCAAACATGAAATGGAGATAATGTTTTTGATAATAGAAGGAACAAAATAACATGCATCTAATGCAATAAAAGCTCTACCAGGCAAATGTAGGGTGACCTCACCAACAGCTACTACAACAACTTTTGCTCCATTGCCCATCTCGCCTCTCTCTAGTCTCCTAGGCCTTGCTAGAACCTACAACGAATTGCATATATGATAAACACTACCGGTATCCAATACCTATATGTTATCATAAGAGTCTAACAAATAAAGACTGATCATGAATATACCTAAAGCTTCTCCAAGCTTCTGTTTCGCCCTCTCTACAAGGTACTCTTTGCAGTTCCTCTTCCAGTACCCATCTTTGCCATAGTGGAAGCACTGGCCTTTGTCCTTTGTAGGGTCTTTCTTAGCAACTTTTGCTTTACCTGGTCTGCCCTTGCCCTTTCCCTTCTTAAGAGACTTTTCTGCTTTCCTTTTCTTTCTGGTTCACCAGTGTAGAGAACTGGCTTCTCTTTCTTGATGTGAAAAGGAATTTTGTAGAGACTGAAGCACAATGTCCACACACAAGTTATCCTCTAGGATCATTTCTAGACTTGTGAGTTTCTCTATCCACTCAATCATCTTTAGGACATGGTTCTGAACCGGTGCCCCCTCAGTCATCCTAGCGTAGAAGAGGCTCTTGGATATCTCATATCACTGAGTCCTTCCCTGTTCCTTAAACAATTTGTGGACATGTCGGAGAATGGATCTAGCATCCATCTTTTCATGTTGTCTCTATAACTCAGGAGTCATAGAGCCCAACATATAGTACTGAGTAAGAGTGGAGTCATTAATGTACTTCACATAGCAAGCGATCTCATCCTCGCTTGCCCCTTCCTCGGGCGTAGGCATCACTGTATCAAGGACATATGTGATTTTCTCCACTGTGAGAATAATTCTCAAGTTACGGAGCCAATCCGTATAATTTGGACCTGTGTGGCGGTTGACATCAAGTATGTTACGTAAGAGATTTAAAAGCGACATTTTCTAAAAATAAAGATGCAGTAGAAATGAATAACATGCATATTTTACAAGAAATAAACTATCAAGATATGGACTTCTATCTTAATATGCTCCCACTATTTTACTAGCGAGTATGCGATACTCTCAGCACGTGAAACGAAAGTCTCCGACAAACTTCTAGTGGGGATCAAGATCCAATCAGCGTGTTAGTGTAACCTCGAGGGACTCGACCAATCACACTAAGCCCAAAAGGTAGGTAACTCTTGTCGATCACAACTCCTTGTAATTCCCGTCCTGTTCGGCCTCCGAATCACCATGGTCTCGAGGGACTCAACCAACTATGATGCTCGGTCAAGTTAACACCTTCGTTACAAGATGAGTCTGATTTAATGATATACCCTTGAGGGACTCGACCAAGCATATCATGTCCTCAGGTCACCGGTGACATCTCTATGTCGTAAGCAAGATAGTGAATTGTGATATAGGTGAGTCTCGAGGGACTCGACCAACTCAACCTACACCGGGAATCGGTTTGTACTTATAACGATGGAAGGCCACGTGGGTCAATCTAATAGTCTTACGTTTACCGACTTAATATTATCGAGAGAGATGTTTTTATGATTTGGTCTCCATGCCCTATGATCGTCCATCTCGTCCTCGTTGGTTCCGTCGACATCTTGATGCATCTTCATGCATCGCGATCATCCGTCACGTGGGTCCCGCTATCAAATCCACACTCCCGCTATGCCTCCTCATGTGATTACAACTTAATCATAGGCACGCAGGCCCGACAATAAATGAGAAATATAATGGAGGCTCCCAGACCTCAATAATAATAATCACAAGTACACACATCACACGATCCATGATCATCCGTCCACACATCAACTAAATAATGATAAAAAATCATAATGTATAAATAATCATCATAATATAGGATTACTAGATAATGATAAAAAATAATAATCAACTAAACTGTTTAATTAATTAGTATTTTATGAAATCAGAGACATATGGGGAATTTCTGAATTCATAGGGGTATTAATTAATTACTATTTTATGAAATCAGAGACATATGGGGAATTTCTGAATTCATAGGGGTATTTTTGTAATTTGGACAAAAGACATACTGAAAATTTTCAAATTCCGAGGGGCAAAACTGTCTTTTGCCCAGAAAACCCTAATGCCCTACTCCCCTTTGCTGCTGCTACCGCCGCCACCCTGCTGATGGCGGCCTGTGCGACCGGGCGGGGGCGCCACCCCTATAGGTGGGCGCCACCATGGGTTGGCACCCCTGCGGGTGGCGCAACCCCTGCGAGCGTTGTGCCCCACCGAGCGGCCACCCCTGCGGGGGGAGTGGTGGGGGGGGGGGGGGGGTGGGCTGGTTTGCCCGCAAGAGCAGCGGTCGCAAGTGCCGTTGCCCTGTGGCGCCTCAGCCCGCGAGCGCTGCAGCTGCAGGCGCCTCGCCCCACTGTCACGGACTCAGCCCCAGTTTCTGTCTTTTTCCTAAGTCGTGCGGCACCCTTGCGTGTCCGTTCGCAAAGGTCAGCCTCCCCGAAGCCTCCAATTGTCCCTTAGGACCAACAAAAGAGAGAACGGGTTAGAGAGAACGCCTCAATCGGGATCCACAAATAAACATCTCCGAAAAACACTTCATAGACAATACAAATTACAAACAGACTTTACAAGCTCTGAACAGTTGCACAACAAAGGGTAAAATGGTCCATTATAGACTGAAAATCTATCGCACGTGTCCACTATTGAATCTCGTATTTTGATGATGAAACTACTTGATATATGTTTATGATTTAATCTGTGTTTTGAGTGACGCAGGATGCTTTGATCAGGATGAGACAATTAAAGCAGGAAAATCATGTTGTGCCGAAGGAACATGTTAGAAGATTAAACGTCGGGCCGATGGATCGGTCGACGTATCGACAGAAGGCTTCGGGCCGTGGACTCGGGCATCGGGCCAAGAAGAGCAGGTATTGTGCCAAAGATATCGGAGTTGCGGAGTCAACTGGCCGATTAGGCAATAGGCTGCAGGAGAGGACGATGCGCCGGAGAATCGGACGAAGCGTCGAGGGACCAATGACATGCCGGACAACTTGGTTAATTGCTTAGGATTAATTGTTTCGATTGAAGTTTTGTTTTAAGTGTGCAGGATTAACTACGATGGAAGAAAGACATGCAGCAGGAGTTGCGCCGGAGTCAAGACAATGATCACGTTGGGAGTTCGAGAGTTCGACGGAAGTTCGGACAGTCGTCGGAGGTTCTACGGGAACAAATCCGAGAAGTCCATGAGCTTGCCAAAGAAGCTCGTCGGAACTCGCCAAGTGGCTCGTCGCAAGTCTAGGAGTTTGCCGGAAGTCCGTAGGAGCATCACCGAGGGTTCATCGGATGATCAACAGAAGTTCACCGAAAGCTCGCCGGAAGAAGCGATTGACGCACCGGAGCAAGTTGCAGTAAATGTCATAGGAAAAATCGTAGTTAGCACAATGATTAAGTTGGAAATGGGAGGTGATCCCATTAACTTAATCTTGGGGCAATTGGGCCCCTGAAAAACCCAAATTGGGCCGAATGGATCAACCCATTCGGACCCTGATTTCTGCCAGGCGGTTGAACCGTCCAAGGCAGGAGGTTGCACCACCTGGGCTCAGTCTCCGAGCGAGACTGGGAGATGCAACCGCTCCAGCCAAGCGGTGGCACCGCCTAGGGCTCAGTCTCCGAGCGAGACTGGGCGGTGCAACCTCCCCTGACAAGAGGTGGCACCGCCTGAGCTCGGTCTTCGAGCTCTGCCTGGCGGTGCAACCGCCTCAGTTAGGAGGTGCAACTGCCTGAGCTTGGTCTTCGAGCTCTGTCAGGAGGTGCAACCGCCTCTGACAGGAGGTAGCACCGCCTAGAAGCTCAGTCTTCGAGCTCTGCCAAGCGGTGCAACCGCTCCAGTCAGGAGGTGCAACCGCATGATCCCGAAATTTCGGGAATTGATAGTTTTGAGCTCCAAATTTGAACTGGGTTGGGGCTTATAAATACCCCACCCATTCAGCACTAAAAGAGCAATGAACTTACACCGAAATCTTGATCTTTTTCTGTGATTCTTAGAGCTCAAAATTGTTGTAAAGGCCAAAAGTTCTTCTCCCTCTTTTCTTTCATGTTCTGAGCTGTAAAGAGAGGAGAGAAAATTCTGTAAGGGTTGTACTCCATGCATCGAGCTGGTTACTGGCCTTCGCCTGCTCTTTGCTCACACTTCTGAAGCACTTGAAGTGTTTGCACTCCTTGCGTTGAGTTAGTTACTATGATTCACCTTCTCAATGCCATCGAACTTCTGGAATGCGGAAAGTTTTCACCCCAACTTGGAGTAATTCTCTCATAGGTTTGGTCGCCTCTGGGATTGTACCGTCTTCTCCATCAACCCTACTGCCTACTCCACTGAGTAGCAAAGGTACAGCACCGCGTACTGCCTGCTTTGTTCCTTGGTTATGCACTCTTGCATGACCCGAAGTCCTTCACTTTCGGCTATCTTAATGAGAAGCTCATTGACACCGGTCTTACGAAGTTCCTCGGCCTCTGCCCTTCAGCCTTGTCTCGGTACTTGGAGATTGCCTCTGCATGCTCCACCTCCTCGGCCCCTTTCACGACCAAGCGCTCTCCCTCCATGAGAGAAAGGGATCAATGACTTTCACGGAAGTCCCGCCTCTGCGTACCATGGCGCTGCCATGCCCATGGCACTACTATCCGTCGCCTTGCATCTGCATCCCTTTTCTTCATAATCAGTAGATATGCCTCTGTGGCACTCCTCCGAGTCCACCTCCATTCTAACTGATGCTTGATTTTGGGTAGCTAAGTCCCTCTGGACTCGTCGTCGCTTCCTCGCCCCTTTCGACCCCCTGCTTCAACACCTCTGTGTTCTCCAAGCAGTCCGTTTGGTCAGACTGTAACTCCCATGCATGGCCTCTGCCATCACGTTGTAGGGTTTGCACCGATTCTGTTCTCCTTAGCTTCCTTGGTAGCAACGTTCGCTTACTTGACCTTATCCTCTGACTTGCCGGGTTCCCTTAAGCGAATATGAGCTCTGGAACAGTCCAATTCTCCAGCTGCTTCGATCATACCTCTGCATGATCAAATCCCTCCCATGGAACTCACTGGTACTTGCATTCGAACTTTTCCCTTGGTGGAACATAGCCCCCATATGCTGATGACCAAGATTTTCATCCGATGCAAAATTTGATGCACGCACGAAAGACTCGCCTCTACGGTACCATGGCCTTCACTCCTTGAATCCATAGCCCTTCTTGCTGTCGTGTTGTTCACCGAAGTGGAGCTTCCAGTAGCTCCCGATCATACCTCCATATGATCTAGTCGACTATGTCGTGTGTATCGCATTGCCACGAACTGTTCCACCACGATCCGTTGCACTATGTCGCCTCCTGGTGACATCTCGATTGTATTTTGATCCTTGTGGGATGAACTTGAATTGTGAACCCTCCATGTGTGGCCTCTGCTAATACATCGTAGGGTCTCCTCCACCTTCGATTTTGTTCTCTCCTTTGGCAATTGACCTTCATCCACTCACTCTTGGGTCACACCTAGAGTTCATGTCCCATAGAACAACATGATTCTACTCTTGCCTCTACAAGAGTTCATGTCCTTGACTTCTGTCTAAGGAAAGCACTATGCCTCCGCTCACCCAGAATGAAGGACCCATAGAACAACATGATTCTACTCTTGCCTCTACAAGAGTTTATGTCCTTGACCTCTGTCTAAGGAAAGCACTGTGCCTCCGCTCCATGTTCCAACTTCTATGCTGGCTCCCTTCATGCAGCTTGGGTACTTCGCCAAGTTACACCCAAGTTGCTCCGCTCCTCGTTTTTGCATTGAGTCGATGGTGGCCCTCGCACCCACCATTCCACGGGTCAGCCCTCCCTTGAGTCCGATCTCCACATCGACTCCAAGTGTGCCTTCATTTGGGTTGCTTTGGGTCGCTCCCCCACTTGATCTCGCAATGCATCCCCCAATGCATTCTCTCGAGCGAGATCATACAATGACTCCTCGCTGCTTGCTCAGTCCATTGAGCTTCGTGGAGTTGTTGTTTGTTGAGGTACTCCTCCTCAACTTGTGAGGTCCATCCCATATGATTCTCCCTCTGGAGAGCTGGGACTTATCCCTCCTGGATAACTGTCCCATTGGAGCAACATCTCTCTTCATTTCGGAGACCACCATCCCCTTGGACTACTCCGATCTGCTGAACAAACTGTGCATTGTTTTGCCTCCTGCAAACGCACTTGCTAGATTGCGACTGCACGTCAATACAGCCCCCGCTGCACCACTCAAGGCCTAGCAACATGCTGAACTCGTTGCACACTTCAGCCTCCTACGGACGTATCCTTCACATGCCGAAGAGAAAGTTTCAATGCTCCATGGCGTCGAGTTTCGATCGCTTTGGGATGACTACGAACATTCCATCGTCCGCATACAAGCCCATGCATGAGTACCAAATTCTTCGAGTTAGCAATTCCCCTCACCTCTATGAGCTTTGCATAACTCTTTTGGTCATTGAGCAACTCATTCCACCTTGCATGGTCTCATCCTTTACCAAGCGTCTCGCTTGTCTTGAGCTCCATCAAGTATAGTTGTCAACGTTAAGCCGTAGCTCAAACTCAGCCATCCCAACCTTTGTGCGCTCCGCATTCTTCCAAGCTTGCATGTTCTCGTGGTGCCTCTTGCATGAAGGGTTGGCCATTCCTCTGAATGCCAATGTCAGATGCCCGCTCCTCCGAGCGACTCCTTTTCCCTACATCTCCATGCCCGTTTTCCCCCAAACGGTCGCGCGTGTGCTGACTGCCCTTAACGCTGCCTCGCTAGGTCCCCCACGTTTGCATGCTAAGTGTTTCTATGAGTGCTTGTCCCACTCTGATACCATCTGTCATGGACTTAGCTGGTTTTGCCTAAGTCGTACGGCACCCTTGCGTGTCCGTCCGCAAAGGTCAGCCTCCCCGAAGCCTCCAATTGTCCCTTAGGACCAACAAAAGAGAGAACGGGTTAGAGAGAATGCCTCAATCGGGATCCACAAACAAACATCTCCGAAAAATACTTCATAGACAATGCAAATTACAAACAGACTTTACAAGCTCTGAACAGTTGCACAACAAAAGGGTAAAATGGTCCATTATAGACCGAAAATCTCTCGTACGTGTCCACATGACACAACCTTTATTTACAAGCCTAAAAAGGCCACCAACCCAACTAAGATGAGACTATTAAGCCTTCGGCCGCCCCTCTACATGCTGTACAAGGCATGAACATGCCAAAAGACACAGACATACATAAACATTATATCAAACATCTTGTTTAGAAGTTTGTCCGTGACACTGCGGTGCCTCTGCCCACGGGTCCAGCACCCGCAGGCATCGCCCTTGCGCGCAGGCACAGTGCCCGCACGCAGGTGGCTGCCTTGCCTGTAGCCTTGCTTGTCAACGCCATGCGGCAACGACCACGGGTAGGGCACCCGCGGGCTGCCAGCCCCACCGGCTGCAAGCCTGCTGCAAGCAGGCCGTCGGCCGACTGTTATAGGCGTAGCCCTATGCTGCCTGCCTTCGGCTACGTTGCACGCACGCAGATCGAGGGCAGCAACTGTTGCTGCCCTTCCTTATTTTTGCGTCAACGATTTTGACATCAAAATTCTTCCTAAACACAACACACGCAGTTCAAAACCAATCATTCGCACGAACAACCTGGCTCTGATACTATTGTTGGGAAAACTTGGGGGCGACATCACATGCGCAGTAGAAGAACAAGAAAACAAAATCCTCGATTCCCAAAGAGATGTTCGTTGTCGTGCGAAGATTGGTGCGCAAAATCTGCGAAACTTAAAACTACGTATAGAGTAGATTGTGTTACCTAGGGATATCGTATATCCCTATTTCCTTGCAGATCTTTAGGAGAGGGTGAAGGAGGTCAAGCGTCCTCCTCTTTAGCGGTGATCCACATAGCAAGGCTGCGACGACACTCCTTAAAACTCCAAGCCTGCTCTGAGGTGGAGAGGGGAAGGAGAATAGGAGAGGCAAGCAAAGGCTCTAGCCTATAAGGCTCTGAATCCCTCCTATTTATAGAGGTCCCTTGTCAAACCCTAATGGGTCCTCTCCTAGTGGGCATTGGATCTGCATCCAATAAGACAAGGGCTCTGTCGGATATCTCATATCCGAACCTCTACTCATCGCAATACCTACCATATGTGTGTGACCCTCTAGGCCCAATATTGAGCTGACCGTGAGTCATACCTGTCAGAACTCCTTCTAACTTAGTGAATTATTATCTCTGTAATAATTCACTCGACTCATCGACTACAGACATACTAGGCCACTACGCCGTAGTCCCCAAACGATATAGGGTAATCCAATCCATTGGACCTGTCTGTCCTCAGTTACCGTGTACCTATAGTCTCTCATCCATCTAATATCCCAGAGACCGTATATCGAGCATGGTGCTGTCAGACCCATACGGTTTCTACTCGAGTCTCGCTCTAATCGGATTCTCCCGGAGAAACCTTTCTCTCTCAACCCGAATGACCCTAGCCAGGGATTTGTCTGAGCAAGAACACATGGGATATTCCTCTCATGACGCCGAGAGTGGATGATCCTCTATCGACACTCAATAGCCCTCGTAAGGTTGACTACCACTCCCAATGACCAACTGTACTAGATCTGGGATAGCTAAACCTATAAGTATGGTATCAAAGAGTGGAGCACTCATATAGGACATCCTTGGTGTCTCAAGTCTATGGACCAGATACACCACTAGGACTACGGAATCGCTGTCTGACAATAAGGCATCATCAACCATCCAGCATGCCATAAGCGGATCAATCAGTGAACTCATTCTCCAATGAGCACCTGTACTATATCCTTAGTGTCCCTACACGAGCAGCTATGAGACCAGCTGCATCTTGCTTGTCATAGGTGCCCAGCAAGCCAATCACGTGAGTGATGGCACGTGTGACTTGATACAGAATCTTTTTTGCTTATTATATTTTGGCGTATATCACTTTATAACTATTGCATATGTACATATATATATTGTGATGTCCTTGGATTTGTGCAATGAGAATCGGATCGTGATGAGATCACGATAATGAGATCGATTCACCTTTAAACACATATCCTAAATAATCCCGGTCATAGGTTACTCGAGAGGGACATCGTGATAACCGGATAGACTGGTGTGCTTTATACCTGTCCATATGATGGATGCAGTTGGTCTCATAGCTGCTCGGGTAGGAACACTAGGGATACAGTATAGGTGCTCATTGGAGAATGAGTTCATTGATTGATCCGCTTATGGAATGCTGGATGGTTGATGATGCCTTATTGTCAGACAGCGATTCCGTAGTCCTAGTGGTGGATTTGGTCCTTAGACTTGAGACACCAAGGATGTCCTGTATGAGTGCTCCACTCTTTGATACTAGACTTATAGGTTTGGCTGTCCCAGATCTAGTACAACTGGTTATTGGGAGTGGTAGTCGACCTTACGAGGGCTATTGAGTGTCGATAGAGGATCATCCACTCTCGGCGTCATGAGAGGAATATCCCATGTGTTCTTGCTTAGACAAATCCCTAGCCAGGGTCATTCGGGTTGAGAGAGAAAGAGTTCTCCGGGAGAATCCGATTAGAGCAAGACTCGAGTAGAAACCGTATGGGTCTGACAGCACCATGCTCGATATTTGGTCTCTGGGATATTAGAGGGATGAGGGACTATAGGTACACGGTAACTGAGGACAGACAGGTCCAATGGATTGGATTCCCCTGTATCGTTTGGGGACTACGACGTAGTGGCCTAGTACCTCCGTAGTCGATGAGTCAAGTGAATTATTACGAAGATAATAATTCACTAAGTTAGAAGGAGTTCTGACAGGTATAACTCACGGCCAGCTCGATATTTGGCCTAGAGGGTCACATACATATGGTAGGCATTGCGATGAGTAGAGGTTCGGATATAAGATATCCGATGGAGCCGTTGTCTTATTGGATGCAGATCCAATACCCACTAGGGGAGGACCCATTAGGGTTTGATAGGGGACCTCTATAAATAGGAGGGATTCAGAGCCTCATAGGCTAGAGCCTTTGCTTGCCTCTCCTATTCTCCTCCCCCTCTCCACCTCAGAGTAGGCCTGGAGTTTTTGAGGAGCGTCGTCGCAACCCTGCTTTGTGGATCACCGCTAGAGAGGAGGATGCTTGACCTCCGTCACCCTCTCCTAAGGATCTGCAAGGAAACAGGGATATACGATCTCCCTAGGTAACACAATCTACTCTATACGCAGTTTTAAGTTTCGCGGATTTTGCGCACCAATCTTTGCATGACGACGAACATCTTTTTGGGAATCGGGGATTTTGTTTTCTTGTTCTTCCGCTGCGCATGTGATGTCGCCCCCAAGATTTCCCAACAGTGGTATCAGAGCTAGGTTGTTCGTACGAATGATTGGTTTTTTGAACTACGTGTGTTGTGTTTAGAAAGAATTTTGACGTCAAAATCGTTGACGCAAAAGCGAGAAAGGGCAGCAACAGTTGCCCTTGATCTATGTGCGTGCAGCGCAGCCGCAGGCAGGCAGCACAGGGGCTACGTCTGCAGCAGCCGGCCGGTGGCCTACTTGCAGCGGGCTTGCGTCCGGCGGGGCTGGCAGCTCGCAAGCAGAGGCGCATACGACCGCTTCTCCCGCGGGGTGAGGCGCCGTAGGGCAGCGGCGTATACCGCCGCTGCTCCCGCGGGGGTAGCGCCGCCCGTAGGGGCGGCCGCCCGGCGAGGCAGCACGACCTGCGAGCGCTGCCTTGGGGGCAGAACCGCCCGAGGAGATGGCAGCGCCTGCGGGGGCGCCCAGCTACGGGGGCAGCGCCACCCACAAGGGCGCCCACCTACAGGGGCGGCGCCCTCGCCCCACCGCACAGGCCGCCGCCAGTAGGGTGGCGGCGGCAACAGCAAAGGGGAGTAGGGCAGTAGGGTTTTTTGGGCAAAAGACAGTTTTGCCCCTCGAAATTTAAGAAATTCTAGTTTCTGTCTTTTATCTAAATTACAAAAATACCCCTATTTATTCAGAAATTCTCTATATGTCCCTGATTTCATAAAATACTAATTAATTAAAAGGTTTAGTTGATTATTATTTTTGATCATTATCTAGTAGTCCTACATGATGATGATTATTTATACATGTGATGTATGATGTGTGGACGGATGATCATGGGCCGTGTGATGTGTGTACTTGTGATTATTATTATTGAGGTCTGCGAGCCTCCATTATATTTCTCGTTTATTGTTGGGTCTGCGTGCCTATCATTAAATTGTAATCACATGAGGAGGTGCAGCGGGAACGTGGATGCGATAGCGGGACCCACGAGACGGACGATCGCGATGCATGAAGATGCATCAAGATGTCGACGGAACCAATGAGGACGAGATGGACGATCACAGGGCATGGAGATGCACTGTTGCACACATATATCTTGATGTGAGTGATTAGGCCTACGGGCTCGGGCTTAATCACATTAGGTTGTGGTCCATGATCATCTGGTGTGATTGCTTATACACATACTAGATAAGTATATATATTTGCATGCGATGTAGATATATATTAAATATGTATATGTGTGACATGTCATATTAGGAGACCAAATCGTAGAAACATCTCTCTCGATAATATTAAGTCGGTAAACGTGAGGCAATTAGATTGACCCATGTGGCCTTCCATCGTTATAAGTAAGAACCGATTCCCGGTGTAGGTTGAGTTGGTCGAGTCCCTCGAGACTCACCTATATCACGATTCGCTATCTTGCTTACGACATAGAGACGTCACCGGTGACCTGAGGGCATGGTATGCTTGGTCGAGTCCCTCAAGGGTAAATCATCAAATCAGACTCATCTTGTAACGAAGGTGTTGACTTAACCGAGCATCATGGTTGGTCGAGTCCCTCGAGGCCATGGTGATTCGGAGGCCGAACAAGACGGGAATCACAAGGAGTTGTGATCGGCATGAGTTGCCTACCTTTTAGGCTTATGTGATTGGTCGAGTCCCTCGAGGTTACACTAAGTCGCTGATTGGATCCTGATCCCCACTAGAAGTCTGTCGGAGACTTTCGTTTCATGTGCTGAGGGTGTCACGTGACTCGTTAGTAAAATAGTGGGAGCATATTAAGATAGAAGTTCATATCTTGATAGTTTATTTCTTGCAAAATCTGCATGTTATTCATTTCTGTTGCATCTTTATTTTCAGAAAATGTCGCTTTCAAATCTCTTATGTGGCATACTTGATGTCAACCGCCTCACTGGCCCAAATTATACGGATTGGCTTCGTAACTTGAGAATTGTTCTCACAGCGGAGAAAATCGTGTACGTCCTTGATACAGTGATGCCTATGCCCGAAGAAGGGGCAAACGAGGATGAAATCGCTCACTACGTGAAGTACATTGATGACTACACTCTTGCTTAGTGCTATATGTTGGGCTCTATGACTCCTGAGTTACAGAGACAACATGAAAAGATGGATGCCAGATCCATTCTCCTATATGTCCGCAAATTGTTTGAGGAATAGGGAAGGACTCAGCGATATGAGATATCGAAGAGCCTCTTCCGCGCTAGGATGACTGAGGGGACACCAGTTCAGAACCATGTCCTAAAGATGATTGAGTGGATAGAGAAACTCACAGGTCTAGGAATGGTCCTAGAGGATAACTTGTGTGTGGACATTGTGCTTCAGTCCCTACCAGATTTCTTTTCACAGTTCATAATGAATTTTAATATGAACAAGCTTGAGGTGACTCTCCCAGAGCTCCTCAATATGTTGAGGGAGGCAGAGAATACTATTAAGAAAGAGAAGCCAGTTCTCTACACTGGTGAGACCAGAAAGAAAAGGAAAGCAGAAAGGTCCCTTAAGAAGGGAAAGGGCAAGGGCAAACCAAGTAAAGCAAAGGTTGTTAAGAAAAACCCAGCAAAGGACAAAGGTCAGTGCTTCCACTGTGGTAAAGATGGGCACTGGAAGAGGAACTGCAAAGAGTACCTTGCAGAAAGGGCGAAATAGAAGCTTGGAGAAGCTTCACGTACATTCATGATCAATCTCCAATTGTCAGATTTTTGTGATAATGCATTGGTATTGGATACCACAATTGCTTATCACATCTACAATTTATTGTAAATTCTAGCAAAGCCGAGGGGAGATTGACGAGAGGAATATTGCATAAAGGTTTGTTTATGCAAGACACTACTCCACATATCATGAATGTAAGTGTCTAAGAGGAAATGAGATGAGGTGAACAGTGCATACCTATGGCATTGTAGGCTAGGTCACATCAATGAAAGAAGGATTCAAAAGTTACTAAATGATGGATATCTAGATCCATTCGACTATGTGTCATATGTAACTTGTGAGCCTTGCATTCGTGGAAAACTGACCAACTCTCCATTTAGTGGAATTGGAGAGAGAGCCACTGAGTTGTTGGAACTCATAGATAGTGATGTATGTGGACCCATGTCAACTCATGCAATTGGAGGTTACTCCTACTTCATTACATTTACTGATGATTTCTCAAGGTATGGATATGTGTACTTAATGAAGTACAAGTCCGAGGCGTTTGAGAAATTCAGAGAGTATAAGAATGAGGTGGAGAACCAGACTGGAAAGAGTATCAAAACTCTTCGATCAGATCGAGGAGGTGAGTACTTAAGTACAGAGTTTACTCAGTTCCTCAAGGACCATGGGATATTATCCCAATGGACACCTCCTTATACACCTCAGCTCAATGGTGTCTCTAGAAGGAGGAATCGTCCGCTATTAGATATGGTACGGTCCATGATGAGTTTCGCTGACCTACCCATCTTATTCTAGGGATATGCCCTAGAGACCGCAGCTTACTTTCTGAACAGAGTTCCAACTAAGTCGGTAGTGTCTACACCATATGAGATATGGAAAGGGAAGAAGCCTGATCTTAAGGTTGTTAAGATTTGGGGTTGCCCTACCCACGTTAAAAGACACAACCCCGATAAGTTAGAATCAAGGACAGAGCGATGCAAATTTGTGGGATACCCCAAGGAAACTTGTGGGTATTATTTCTATCATCTCGAGGACCAAAAGATCTTTGTAGCTAAGAGAGTAGTGTTCCTTGAGAAGGAACATATTCTTGGCGGAGATAGTGGGAGAATGATAGAGTTGAGCGAGGTTGGAGAACCAAGCTCAAGCACCACTCTACAGCCCGAGTCTGTTCAGGTACCTAATACACAAGTTTCAACTTTACGCAGGTCTGATAGAGTATCCCATCCTCTTGAGAGATATGTGGGACATATTAGAGGAGAGGATGTTGAGGATATTGATCCTCAGACATACGAGGAGGCTATTATGAGTATAGACTCCGGGAAGTGGCAAGAAGCCATGAATTCTGAGATGGATTCTATGTACTCCAACAAGGTTTGGAACCTAGTTGATGTGCCCGAAGGTATTATACCCATCGGTTGTAAGTGGATCTTTAAGAAAAAGATCGAGTAGATGGAAAGGTAGAGACCTATAAAGCAAGGCTAGTGGCTAAGGGGTATCGTCAAAGGCAAGGTGTTGACTACGACGAAACATTCTCACCCGTAGCAATGCTAAAATCCATCAGAATTCTATTGGTTATTGCAGCACACTATGATTATGAGATCTGGCAGATGGATGTGAAAACTGCATTCCTCAATGGGAACCTCGAGGAGGAGGTGTATATGATGCAACCTGAGGGATTCGTATCCAAGAACTGCCCAGATAAGGTGTGTAGGTTGCTTAGATCCATTTATGGACTAAAGCAAGCTTCCCGAAGTTGGAACATAAGATTTGATGAGGCAATCAGATCTTATGACTTCGTTAAGAACGAATATGAGCCTTGTGTGTATAGGAAGGTAAGTGTGAGTGCTATCACCTTTTTGGTGTTATTAGTGGATGACATCCTGATTATTGGGAACGACGTAGGAATGCTATCCACAGTAAAGGCTTGGTTATCTAGACACTTCTCCATGAAGGACTTAGGGGAAGCATTCTATACCTTGGGGATTAGAATCTATATAGATATATCCAAGAGGATGCTTGGCTTGTCCTAGTCTAGGTACATAGAAAACATTGTCAAAAGGTTTGGCATGGAAAATTCCAAGAGAGGTCTCATACCGATGAGATATGGGATATCGCTTTCTACGAGTTTGTCCCCAAAGACTCCAGAAGAAAGGGCGAATATGAATAGGATACCTTATGCCTCAACAATAGGGTCTATCATGTATGCCATGCTATGTACTAGGCCTGATATAGTGCATGCTCTGAGTGTCACGAGCAGGTATCAGGCGGATCCAGGCTTGGAGCACTGGAAAGCAGTAAAGCGTATCCTTAAGTACTTGAGAAGGACTAAGGATCTTTTACTAGTATATGGAGGTAATAGCCTTAAGGTTGAAGGCTACACTGACTCAAGTTTTTAGTCTAATGTCGATGATAGCAAGTCGAATTCAGGGTATATGTACACCTTGAATGGAGGAGCAGTGTGCTGGAAGAGTTCCAAGCAAGATACCACTGCTAACTCGACCACAGAGACGGAGTACATTGCTGCATCAAATGCAGCAAAGGAGGGAGTCTGGTTGAAGATGTTCATCACAGATTTGGGAGTCGTTCCTGTTGAATCTCGGATTTTGATGATAAAATCAATTGATGGGTTATTTGATCTAATCCATATTATTGAGTTAAGTGTGCAGGATTAACTACGATAACCAGAAAACACAAAGCGAGAATACCGGAGTCAAGTTCGATGGACGTTTAAGAGTCCGAAGAATCGTCGGAGATGCTGCCAGAACCAACCGAGAAGAAATCGGGAACCTGTCGGAATTTTCGGAAGTTCGCCGAAGAGATCGTCGGAGGTTCACGGAGATCACCGAGAAGGCTCGGCTACTCATTAAAGTCATCACAAGTTCGGGAGCTTGCTAGAAGCCCGTCGGCAGAAAGTTCGTCGGAAAGCTCGCCAGAACAAGACTCGACGTTCGCGGTTGAAAACTTGCTTAGGATGTTTTTTTTTTTTATGTAGTTCACCTGTAATTAGGATTAGGATTAAGAGATAATCCTATATCCTGGTTAGGGGCCAACTGGGCCCAAAGTCAAATTTGGTTTGGGCGAAAAATAAGCCAAACCAATGAATCGGAAAGCCAGGCGGTGGAACCGCCTGGCTGGGCGGTGACACCTCCTTGGCTGGGCGGTTGCACCGTCCAGCACCCGAGCGCTGGGCGGTGGCACCGCCTGGCTGGGCGGTGGAACCGCCAGCACCGGGAACCCTAAGAGAATTCAAATTTTGGAGCCCAAAATTTGAATCCTCTTGAGGCCTATAAATACCCCTCAAATCTCAGCTGAGGTTACAACTTTTGAGAAGCATTTTGATTGAGAGAAAAGTCTTAGAAAGTCTTAGCAAGTCTTGTTTTCAATTTGCTAGAGAGTTCTCCTCCTTCTTTCTTATTAAAAATTTGTAAGAGGTTGAGCTGCTTGTAAAAGGTTGTAAGAGGGGTGTTTACCCTTCCATTTCAAGAGACTTGCTAGTGGAAGGTGGGAGCCTCATCGAAGAGGGGCCTCGCAAGTGGAGTAGGTCATTTGACCGAACCACTCTAAAAATCGGCGTAATCTCTGGTTTGCTTTTTATTATTGTCATTTACATTACTGCAAATCTTCTTACTGCTTTAGTTCCTTATTACTCTTGCTGCGCAACTTTAAGAATACGCCTTCAAGTTAAATTTCTCAAGTTTCATTCTTAACGTACGAAAGATTTTGTTAAAATCGAAGTTTTAATCCGCTGCACTAATTCACCCCCCCCTCTTAGTGCCGCTCCGATCCTAACAAGTGGTATCAGAGCAAGGTTATCTCTCATATTTGGTTTAATACCCAAGAGAGATGGCTTACTCCGGCATGCAAGAGGGCCATTCTATTGCACGACCACCTTTGTTTAATGGGTCGGATTACACATATTGGAAGACTCGCATGAGAATCTTCCTCATTTCTATGGACTTTGAGCTTTGGTCTATTGTCGAGAATGGATTTCAAAAATCTTCTCTTCCGATGAGCGAATGGAATGAATCAGAGAAGAAGGTTTTTGCTTTAAATGCAAAGGCTATGAATGCCTTGTTTTGTGCACTAGACAAAAACGAATTTAATCGTGTTTCAATGTGTGATTCGGCTTTTGATATTTGGAGAACTCTTGAGGTCACTCATGAAGGCACTAGCCGAGTGAAAGAGTCCAAAATCAACATCCTTGTGCACTCTTACGAACTTTTCCGTATGAAACCAAGTGAGTCCATCGGAGACATGTACACCCGGTTTACGGATGTCATCAATGGACTCAAAGCTCTTGGTAAAGATTTTACTAACTTTGAACTAGTAACTAAAATCTTAAGATCCCTCCCTAAAAGTTGGGATCCAAAAGTTACGGCCATTCAAGAGGCCAAAGACCTTAAAGCATTCCCTCTTGAAGAACTCATTGGGTCTCTAATGACCTACGAAATGACATGTCAAGCTCATGACGAGCTCGAGAACCCCCTTCCAAAGAACAGGAAGGATATGGCACTCAAATCACAAGAAGACCACTTGAAAGGAACATCAAGTGATGAGGACAGTGACAATGACATTGCACTTTTGACTCAAAAGTTTAAAAAATATTTAAGAAAGAACAGATTTAAAAATAATACAAAAAATAAATTTGAACAAAAGAAGGACCAAGTGATTTGCTATGAATGCAAAAAACCGGGACACTACAAGAACGATTGTCCTCAAGCCAAAAAGAGGACATCAAAGAAGAAGGCGTTCAAGGCAACGTGGGATGATTCAAGCGCATCCGAAGAAGAGGAGTCCAACACCGAGCAAGTTGCTCATTACGCGCTAATGGCTTTAGGAGAAGAGGTATGTGATTTACTTAATGAAGATTTATCTTTTGAAGAACTCTCTATCGCTTTTCATGAATTATTTGATGAATGTAGAACTGTTAGCAAGAAGTTAAGTATCTTAAAGAAAGAGCATGCTTTGCTACAAGATAAGTTTGATAATATTCAAACTCCTCCATGCTCTAAGTGTGAGCATTTAGAAGCAATAAAAAATGAAAAATTGCTTCTTAAAGAAACCTTAAACAAGTTTAAGGTTGGTAGCAAAGGATTAGATATGATCCTTGCACACAAGGGTCACATCACAAATAGAAATGGAATTGGATTTGCAAAAGGATTACATCAAAATCCTACCACTTTCATAAAAGGACCTACATTACATGTTTCCTCTTATATGCAATGCAACTTCTGTTGCAAATCCGGACATATTGCCTACAAATGTCCTTTTAGGAAAATGAGTTCACAAAAATTAATATGAGTTCCTAAAGGAACTATAAAGGATTCGATAATAAATAACAAAGTTAGTGGGTCAATTTTTGAGGCACCCAAAATCAAATGGGTACCTAAAAATCATCCTCTTTTGTAGAAAAACCCACAAGCTAGGAGCAAGAGATGGTATCTCGATAGTGGATGCTCAAGACATATGACTGGAGATCCATCTCATTTCTCTATGCTCACTAGCAAAGAAGAAGGGTACGTCACCTTCGGAGACAACAACAAAGGCAAAATCATTGGCAAGGGAACTATTGGTAACAAATTTAGTTTTTCCATTGATGATGTTTTACTAGTTGATGGATTGAAACACAATCTCTTAAGTATAAGTCAACTATGCGATAAAGGTTATATCGTTAGGTTTGAATCAAATATGTGCATTATTGAAAAACCAAATCATAACATGACTATGATTGCTTTAAAACAAAATAATGTCTATACCATCAATCTTGATGAACTAAGTAATGAAATGTGCTTCTCCGTCGTAAATGATGATGCTTGGCTTTGGCATAGGAGATTAGGCCATGCAAGCATGAAAACAATATCTAAGATCTCATCTCAAGAATTAGTACGAGGAATTCCAAATTTAAAGTTTATTAAGGACAAAGTATGCGATGCATGTCAACTAGGCAAACAAATAAAAACAAGCTTCAAACCAAAAAATCAAATTAGCACTACTAGACCATTACAATTGATCCATTTGGACTTATTTGGACCAATTGATACAACAAGTCTAGGTGGAAGCAAATATGCTTTTGTGATTGTGGATGACTACTCTAGATACACTTGGACCTATTTCTTAGCTCACAAAAGTGATTGCTTCAAGTGTTTCTCTAAATTTTGTAAACTCACTCAAAACGAAAAAGGCTTCATGATTTCATCAATTCGGAGTGATCACGGTGGTGAATTCCAAAACCGTGACTTTCAAAATTTTTGCGAAAGTAATGGGTACAATCACAACTTCTCAACTCCAAGAAATCCTCAACAAAATGGAGTAGTTGAAAGGAAAAATAGAAACCTACAAGAAATGGCAAGAACTATGTTGAATGAACAAAGTTTACCTAAGTACTTTTGGGCCGAAGCCGTAAATACGGCTTGCTACATCATGAATAGAGTCCTAATAAGACCATCCTTATCCAAAACTCCCTATGAATTATGGAATAACAAAAAACCAAACATCTCCTATTTTAAAGTTTTTGGTTGTAAATGCTTTATTTTAAATGAAAGGGATGCTTTAGGAAAATTTGATGCTAAATCCGATGAAGGCATCTTTCTTGGTTACTCTTCCGTTTCTAAAGCTTTTCGGGTTTTTAATAAAAGAACTTTAGTAATTGAAGAGTCTATTCATGTAGTTTTTAATGAAATTTCCGATTTAAAGAAAAATGATTTTGATGATGATCTTGGTTTTGATAATTTGAATTTAAATGAACCCTCTCCTCAAAATAGCCATTTGAATGCATCTTCTTCCGAAATTTCTTTACCAAAAGAATGGAAGTATGTAGATGCTCATCCAAAAGAGCAAATTATAGGAGATACATCAAAAGGGGTTCAAACTCGTTCTTCTTTCAAAAATTTTTGTGCTAACGCCGCCTTCCTTTCTCAAATTGAACCTAAATGCATTGACGAAGCCTTAAAAGATGATTTTTGGATCATTGCAATGCAAGAAGAATTGAACCAATTTGAGAGGAATGAGGTATGGAAGCTTGTTCCTAGACCAAGTGACCACTTAGTCATAGGTACTAAGTGGGTCTTTAGAAACAAGCAAGACGAAAATGGTATTGTGGTTAGAAACAAGGCTAGATTAGTGGCCAAAGGTTTCAACCAAGAAGAAGGTATCGATTACGAAGAAACCTTCGCTCCCGTGGCTCGATTAGAAGCCATAAGGATGCTCCTTGCCTATGCTAGTAGTAATAATTTTAAACTATTTCAAATGGATGTTAAAAGTGCTTTCTTGAATGGTTTTATTTCCGAAGAAGTATTTGTCGAACAACCTCCCGGATTTGAAAATTCTCTTCTTCCTAATCATGTATTCAAATTGACTAAAGCTCTCTATGGCTTAAAACAAGCTCCTAGAGCTTGGTATGAAAGGCTTAGTTCCTTTCTTATTTTAAATAATTTTACCAAAGGCAAGGTTGATACTACATTGTTTATTAAACATTTTGAAAATAATTTTCTTATTGTGCAAATTTATGTTGACGATATTGTGTTTGGCTCTTCGGATGAATCACTATGTGAATCATTTGCCAAATGTATGAGTCTTGAATTTGAAATGAGTTTAATGGGTGAATTAACTTTCTTTTTGGGATTACAAATCAAACAACTTAGTGATGGTATATTTCTTAACCAATCCAAATATACATTAGAATTGTTAAAACGATTTAACATGGATAATTCAAAAGCAATAAACACCCCTATGAGTACTGCGACTAAGTTAGATATGGATGAAAATGGTGAAAGTTTCGATCAAAAAACATATAGGGGAATGATAGGTAGTCTACTCTACCTCACTGCGACTAGACCGGATATTATGTTTAGTGTAGGACTTTGCGCTAGGTTTCAATCTAATCCTAAATTATCTCATCTTAAGAGTGTTAAAAGAATATTTAGGTATCTTAAAGGAACTTCAAATTTAGGATTGTGGTATCCAAAATCTGAAAATTTTGATTTAATAGCCTATGCGGATGCCGATTTTGGCGGATGCAGAATAGATAGAAAAAGTACATCCGGAACATGCCAATTTTTAGGACATGCACTTGTTTCTTGGACTTCCAAGAAACAAAATTCAGTTGCACTATCTACGGTAGAAGCCGAATACATAGCTGCAAGTGCATGTTGTGCACAAGTCATTTGGATGAAAAATACATTAGAAGACTATGGAATTCACTTTAAAAATATTCCCATAAAATGTGATAATACTAGTGCCATATGTCTTACTAAAAATCCAATTCAGCATTCTAGAACTAAGCACATCGACGTTAGGCATCATTTCATACGCGATCATGTCCTTAACAATAATATTGTTCTAGAATTCATTGACACAAAGCATCAATTAGCGGATATATTCACAAAAGCCTTGAATGAAGACCAATTTGAATTCATTAGAAGGGAATTAGGTATGTTAAATTGTCCCTAAACAATAAACTTGTTTGATTGGATTTTCCGTAAAGTTTTTCATCTTCTTTCCATCTCTCATTCCATATGACATGTTGTGAAATCTCGAAATCGACTTTGATGACTTGATAATGAATTTCAAGTTAGCGATTTGATTTAAATAAGTTTTATCTAAATCATAATCTTGATCTTGCAAAATTGGAATCACAAATAATATCTTTTGGCATTCATGAATTGATACTTACAAATATGAAAGTATTGGCATTCATGACTTGAATTTGATTGAAACATTGTATGCTTAAATTAATCATTCTCCTATGTTTCAAAAATTCTTTAAATGCCTTATGTGATGATTAAAAAGTAATGTTGAGATTTTCATGAATTTGACGATTTGAATGAGTTTGTATTCGAATTATGATCTTGACTTCGTGAAATTACTACTTGAATTTTTTTTTATCCCAATCTCTCTCTTATACATCTACAATTTCTGTTATTCATAGGAAGAAGAGATTAGATAATATGAATGCATGCTGAATTTTCCTCTAAAATGAACTCTGCGTAAATATTTTTGCATACTTAATTTTCAATGATAAAATCGTTGTATGACAAAATATGTGCTTCAAGTCTCATTTTCCTTTTTGTTGATGACAAAGGGGGAGAAAAGTGATGACTTATATCATTCTTAATAGCATGACAAAATATGAATTGCAAAATCCTTGAGAAAAGTGATCGATCGATGATTATCTTATATGCCTTGCAAAATCCTTGAAAATATTGTAAGATTGATTGATCATATTGAATGCATGTCTAAAATGTATAATCATGCAATTCAAGTTGAAAATCTTTATCTCTTGTCATAGTAAAATTTGTCTCTTATCTTTCGACTTGAAAAAGATTTTCATCAAAGTTTCGCATTTACATTATGCTTAATGAGAATAACGATAAGTTCTACGGTTAGAGCTTATAGGTTTATACTTGAATTCAATGATGAAATTCAAGTGTTTTATCTTCTCATAATATGGCATATAGATAGGGGGAGTTACGTTTAACTCTGTCATCAATTGATTGTCATCATCAAAAAGGGGGAGATTGTTGAATCTCGGATTTTGATGATAAAATCAATTGATGGGTTATTTGATCTAATCCATATTATTGAGTTAAGTGTGCAGGATTAACTACGATAACCAGAAAACACAAAGCGAGAATACCGGAGTCAAGTTCGATGGACGTTTAAGAGTCCGAAGAATCGTCGGAGATGCTGCCAGAACCAACCGAGAAGAAATCGGGAACCTGTCGGAATTTTCGGAAGTTCGCCGAAGAGATCGTCGGAGGTTCACGGAGATCACCGAGAAGGCTCGGCTACTCATTAAAGTCATCACAAGTTCGGGAGCTTGCTAGAAGCCCGTCGGCAGAAAGTTCGTCGGAAAGCTCGCCAGAACAAGACTCGACGTTCGCGGTTGAAAACTTGCTTAGGATGTTTTTTTTTTTTATGTAGTTCACCTGTAATTAGGATTAGGATTAAGAGATAATCCTATATCCTGGTTAGGGGCCAACTGGGCCCAAAGTCAAATTTGGTTTGGGCGAAAAATAAGCCAAACCAATGAATCGGAAAGCCAGGCGGTGGAACCGCCTGGCTGGGCGGTGAAACCGCCCAGCACCCGAGTGCTGGGCGGTGACACCTCCTTGGCTGGGCGGTTGCACCATCCAGCACCCGAGCGCTGGGCGGTGGCACCGCCTGGCTGGGCGGTGGAACCGCCAGCACCGGGAACCCTAAGAGAATTCAAATTTTGGAGCCCAAAATTTGAATCCTCTTGAGGCCTATAAATACCCCTCAAATCTCAGCTGAGGTTACAACTTTTGAGAAGCATTTTGATTGAGAGAAAAGTCTTAGAAAGTCTTAGCAAGTCTTGTTTTCAATTTGCTAGAGAGTTCTCCTCCTTCTTTCTTATTAAAAATTTGTAAGAGGTTGAGCTGCTTGTAAAAGGTTGTAAGAGGGGTGTTTACCCTTCCATTTCAAGAGACTTGCTAGTGGAAGGTGGGAGCCTCATCGAAGAGGGGCCTCGCAAGTGGAGTAGGTCATTTGACCGAACCACTCTAAAAATCGGCGTAATCTCTGGTTTGCTTTTTATTATTGTCATTTACATTACTGCAAATCTTCTTACTGCTTTAGTTCCTTATTACTCTTGCTGCGCAACTTTAAGAATACGCCTTCAAGTTAAATTTCTCAAGTTTCATTCTTAACGTACGAAAGATTTTGTTAAAATCGAAGTTTTAATCCGCTGCACTAATTCACCCCCCCCTCTTAGTGCCGCTCCGATCCTAACAGTTCCGGATAGTGAGAAGTCGACTTCCTTATATTGCGACAACTATGGGGCGATTACTCAAATAAGGGAACCCGGGTCTCATCAGAAGTGTTATGAGGAGGTTCCAGCTTATCAGAGAGATCGTAACCCGAGGAGATGTAGCAGTGGAAAGAGTTCCATCCGAAGATAACATTGCAGATCCACTGACAAAGCCGTTGTCTCATTTTGTCTTTGAACGTCACAGGGGTCTGATGGGGATCAGACACATAGGTGATTGGCTTTAGGTCAAGTGGGAGATTGCTAGTCATAGGTGCCCAACAAGCCAATCACGTGAGTGATGGCACGTGTGACTTGATACAAAATCTTTTTTGCTTATTATATTTTGGCGTATATCACTTTATAACTATTGCATATGTGCATATATATATTGTGATGTCCTTGGATTTGTGCAATGGGAATCGGATCATGATGAGATCACGATAATGAGATCGATTCACCTTTAAACACATATCCTAAATAATCCCGGTCATAGGTTGCTCGAGAGGGACATCGTGATAACCGGACAGATTGGTGTGCTTTATACCCATCCATATGATGGATGCAATTGGTCTCATAGCTGCTCGTGTAGGGACACTAGGGATACAGTACAGGTGCTCATTGGAGAATGAGTTCACTGATTGATCCGCTTACGGAATGCTGGATGGTTGATGATGCCTTATTGTCAGACAACGATTCCGTAGTCCTAGTGGTGTATTTGGTCTTTAGACTTGAGACACCAAGGATATCCTATATGAGTGCTCCACTTTTTGATACCAAACTTATAGGTTTGGTTGTCCCAAATCTAGTACAACTGGTCATTGGGAGTGGTAGTCAATCTTACGAGGGCTATTGAGTGTCGATAGAGGATCATCCACTCTCGGCGTCATGAGAGGAATATTCCATGTGTTCTTGCTCAAACAAATCCCTGGCCAGGGTCATTCAGGTTGAGAGAGAAAGAGTTCTCCGGGAGAATCCGATTAGAGCGAGACTCGAGTATAAACCGTATGGGTCTGACAGCACCATGCTCGATATATGGTCTCTGGGATATTAGAGGGATGAGGGACTATAGGTACACGGTAACTGAGGACAGACAGGTCCAATGGATTAGATTCCCTTGTATCGTCTAAGGACTACGGCGTAGTGGCCTAGTACGTCCGTAGTCGATGAGTCAAATGAATTATTACGGAGATAATAATTCACTGAGTTAGAAGGAGTTCTAACAGGTATGACTCACGGCCAGCTCGATATTGGGCCTAGAGGGTCACACACATATGGTAGGCATTGCGATGAGTATAGGTTCGGATATGAGCTATCCAATGGAGCCGTTGTCTTATTGGATGCAGATCTAATACCCACTAGGGGAGGACCCATTAGGGTTTGACATGGGACCTCTATAAATAGGAGGGATTCAGAGCCTCATAGGTTAGAGCCTTTGCTTGCCTCTCCTATTCTCCTCCCTTTCTCCATCTCAGAGTAGGCATGAAGTTTTTGAGGAGCATCGTCGCAACCCTACTGTGTGGATCACCGCTAGAGAGGAGGACGCTTGACCTCCTTCACCCTCTCCTAAGGATCTGCAAGGAAACAGGGATATACGATCTCCCTAGGTAACACAATCTACTCTATACGTAGTTTTAAGTTTCGTGGATTTTGCGCACCAATCTTCGCATGACGACGAATATCTTTTTGAGAATCGGGGATTTTGTTTTCTTATTCTTCCGCTGCGCATGTGATGTCGCCCCCAAGATTTCCCAACACATCTATTATATGAACGGGTATACAGTACACCAGTCTGTCCGGTTATCACGATGTCCCTCTCGAGTAACCTGTGACCGGGATTATTAGGATCTGTGTTTAAAGGTGAATCAATCTCATTATCATGATCTCATCACGATCCGATTCCCATTGCACAAATCCAAGGACATCACAATATATATGCATATATGCAATAGTTATAAAGTGATATATGCCAAAATATAATAAGCAAAAAGATTCTGTATAAGTCACACATGTCATCACTCACGTGATTGACTTGTTGGACACCTATCACTAGCATTGGGCAATTGGATGGAGATCTAGTACCGAATATGGTAGGATCCATTAGGGTTAAGTTAAAAAGGGGTCTCTATAAATAGGAGGGAATCAAAGGGCCATAGGCTAGACCCTTTTTGGTTGCCACCTCCTATTCTTATATCTTCCTCTCCTCATTAACTAGCAGCCCCTACTTAGGGTGTGTGGATAGCAAGAAGGGCTGGCCCCTTCTTGATTGCATAGTGCGTGTAATGAGGAGATTTGAATAGTGAATTGAGAAGCAACTTCGTAGCCCCTGTTATGTGGATCACCACTAGAGAGGAGGACAATTGACCTCCTTTATCCTCTCTCAAAGATTTATAGGTTTTTAGGGATATACGATCTCCCTAGGTAACACATCTTTCTTATATGCATAGTTTTCGATTTCACAGGTTTTTGTGTATCAATCTTTGCACGATGATGAAACCTTTTTTTATGCGGAAAATTCAGAGATTTTATTTTCTTTTCTTCTGTTATGCATGTGATGTCACCCTAGATTTCCCAATAGTAAGAGTTTCAACAACTCAATGGCTCTCTCTCTAGTTCTACTAAATGAAGAGTTGGTCAACTTTCTATGAAGGCAAAGCTCGTAAGTTGCATATGACTCATAGTCAAATGGATCTAGGTATCCATTCTTTAGTAACTTTTAGATTTTTCCTTTGTGAATGTGACCTAGCCTACAATATCATAGGTATGAAATGTTCCTCTAGCGATGATCTTATCATCCAATATTATTGAACAATCATTGTTCTCAAAAACTAATTTATCTCCATAAACTATCAAATATGAAATGAAAATAATATTTTTGATAATAAAAGGAACAAAGTATTATGCATCCAATGCAATAATAGTTCTACCAAATAGATGTAGGATGACCTCACTAATAGCCACTACTGTAACTTTTGCTCTATTGCCCATCTTGATGTCCATCTTGCCTCTCGCCAATCTCCTAAGACTTGCTAAAACCTACAACGAATTACAGATGTGATAAGTATTGCTAGTATCTAATAATCATATGTTATCATAATAATCTAACAAATGAAGAATAATCATGAATGTACATGAAGTTTCTATAAGCTTATATTTTGCCTTCTATGTAAGGTACTCTTTGTAGTTCCTCTTTTAATGCATATCTTTGTCATAGTGGAAGCATTGGCCTTTGTCTTTTGTCGGATCATTTTTAGTAACCTTTGCTTTGCTTAGTTTGCTATTGCCTTTGCCCTTCTTAAGGAATTTTTTTTTATTCCTTTTTTTTCTAGTCTCACCAACATAGAGAACTAGGCTTCTCTTTCTTGATGGTGCTCTTAGCCTCCCTCAACATATTGGGGAGCTCAGGGAGAGTCACCTCAAGCTTGTTCATATTAAAATTTATAATGAACTGAAAATGAGTCTGATAGGTACTAAAATGTAAGATCCATACACAAGTTATCCTTTAGGACCATTCATAGACCTATGAGCTTCTCTATCCACTCAATCATCTTAAGGATATTGTTTTGAACTAGTATCTCCTCTATCATCCTAACGTGGAAGCGACTCTTGGATATTTTATATCGTTGAATTCTTTCCTATTCCTTAAACAATTTATGGAGATGTAGGAGAATGAATCTATTCCGGTATGTCAATTGTTCTTCTAGCGATCTTCCGACGATCTCTTGGTAAAGTTTCGGCGGACTCCTGGCAAGCTTCTGGACTTTACAACGATCTTCTTGGCGAGTTCTGATGAGCTTCTTTGGCAAGCTCTTGGACTTCTCGGTCAGTTCCGGCAGAATTTTCGATGAATGTCTGGACTTCCGACGAACTCTCGAACTCCTGATCTTGGCTCCGGCACAACACATACTCTATGTCTTATTTCTATCGTAATTAATCCTGCAAACTTTTCTCAACATATGGATTAGATCAAATAATTTACAATTGATTTCATTATCAAAATATGAGATTCAACAATGTAAGGTTTTGAAATTGTGTATGTTTTAATTTGAAACTATAATAATGCACAAACATATTGAAATAAGATTGATACTTTACCTTTGTCATTATTTAGAAATTGATATAAAAGAAAAAGAATTATAAAATTATAATATTATATTCTTCCCTTCTTTCTGATAATGACAAAGGGGGAGAAAAATTGATAGCTTGTATATTTAAAAAAGAAGTAAAGAACTTACTAGCTTACACATTTTAAGGAGAAATACTTGCTATGAAGCAAAATTGCTAGCTTGAGCAAAAGTGATATCTTACACATTTCGAAAGATGTAAAAACTTTGCTAACTTTCATATCAAAAAACTTGCTAGGTTGCATAATGATATATGTAATGATGTTTCAAAAATTTAAAATTATACAATGATTTAAAATTATATCTAAAAACTTGTTAGTTGCACTTTTCGTTTCTGTTGATGACAAAAGGAGAGAAGTTATGATGATAATGGAATGAAGTATTAAAATTTTGATTATGCATTATTTTATGATGATATGTTGCTTGGATTCATGATTAAAATTGCTTTAACTTAGATTTTTGAATTCAAGAGTTCTATCAATATGACATATTGATAGGGGGAGTTAAGGTTAACTCCGTCATCAATTGGTTATCATCATTAAAAATGGGGAGATTATTGAATCTCAGATTTTGATAATGAAACCAATTGATAGTGTTTATGATCTGATTTGTGTTTTGAGTGACACAGGAAGCTTCGATCAGAGAGAGATAATTAAAGCAGGAAGAACCATGTTGGGCCGGAGTGGAACATGTCAAAAGATTGGACGTCAAGCCGGAGGATCGATCGACGTATCGACAGAAGGCCTTGGGCCATGGGATCGGGCATCGAGCCAAGAAGAGCGAAAATTATGCCAAGGAAATCAGAGTTATGGAGGTCAACTGACCGATTGGGCAATAGGCCGCAAGAGAGGACCATACGCCGAAGAATCGAGTGAAGCGTCGATGAACCAATGACATACCGGACAACATTTGATTTAGCTTTGTAATAATTATCTAGATGAAGTAGGTTTAGGTGTAATTAGGTTGAAATTGGGCTAACTCAATTAGGGGCCAATTGAGCTCAAGTTTGTGCTATGTTGGGCCAAGTGAAAGGCTCAAATAATGACCTAACAGGTGGAACCATTGTGACACAATCTCTGAGACTATGTCAAGTAGTAGTACCGTTAGTCTGGTCGATGGTACCGCACAAACATAATCTTTGAGACAAAAAAAAAAATTTCAAATATATATCTTTACGGGTTTAGGAACAAAAGTGAACATATAGGGAAACTTGTAGTTACAATAATTTTGAATAGCTTTAAGAAAATACCATAAGCCTATTCAGAAAATACTATGATTGAGAAATTGGATCCGTCTATAGGCTAATCCAAAGTAGATGGACTGATTTGTTCTGTGGATTGGTCTAAAAAAATTGAGAAAGATGTTATTATGGTATGTCAAGAGTATTTCAAAAATTATGAAAAAGTGAAAGTGCCCCTCCGAAAATATATTATAGGGTTACCTCTAGAGAAAAACTAAAAAAAAAAAATAAATTAACAGAATTGGTGAATAACAAAAATAAATTATTTCAACCATAATTTTTGGATGACTATTGTAGAAATCATTGTTTAATATTTACTTTAGAATTAAGCATAGCTGAGAAACCTGTATCGAAGAAAATATTAAGGAAGTCTTAAGGCAGATAGATCTTCGTCGAGAGAGCTTTCAACTGAAGAGTAGTTTAAGGGAGAGAAGAGAATGTCCTCACTTCACCGATAAGGTTTCTAACCAAAGAAAGATTCCAAGTAGAGATGACTTCCAACTATAGAAGGCTTTCAATCGAAGAGTTGTCCGATTGACCTATCAAGTTGAGATAAGAAAGAGGACTTTAAAGTGGAAAAGTTGCCATGGGAGGACTTCTAACAGAAGGATAGAAGAATCAACTTCCAACAAAGAAGATGAGATAGGGCGAACAATTTCACCATATACTAGCCTTTTTTTTAAATTTAAACATATGTCAGCCCAGCCATTAAGAAAACAAGTCCGATATCACATCCAACGATGTATTTATAATTTAGGATATAAAGAAGCGCTATGCTGAAAAAGAATAAAAATAATCTGGGGAAATAAAAGGTTTTTAGGGTTTATATCCTCAAAGTATCATAAAAAATTATATCGGATTAATATTGTTATCCAATATTGTTATCCATTCTTTTGTCTTTGCTGACAATTTTGACCTAGGAATCATTTAATAGAATGAGAAGTCTGTATGAAAATATTTTTTATTTTAAAATAAAAATTATTACTTTTATAGAAAATAAACAAACAAACAAATGAAAGGATGCAAGTTCTGATGAACGACACTCTTGGATGGAGTTTGGAGTCAGCATACGTTTTCAGTTGATCCTTCGGACCCGAATCCGTTCCCCTTACACGGAGTTTGGACTCGGCATACGTTTTCAGTTGATCCTTGGGACCTGAATCCGTTCCCTTGGACGGAGTTTGGACTCGGCATACGTTTTCAGTTGATCCTTGGGACCTGAATCCGTTCCCTTGGACGGAGTTTGGACTCGGCATACGTTTTCAGTTGATCCTTGGAACTCGAAACCGTTCCGCCATCTCTCTTGTTTGCCCATCTTTTTCTCGTCGATCGACTTGGGGGAAAGCGAAGCGCGATGAGTTGGTGTCATCCCGATATCACTCTTGGGGACCTCATGCAACTGACCAAGGGCTTCGTCGATATCCTAATCCTCGCGAATGGCTACCAGTCGTCTGGTCTCCCCGCCGTCTGGGACGCCCCCAGCATTAAGAACGCTGTCCGATGGGGCCTCTTCTTCCAGGACGTATGAACCCTAATCCCCATCGCTTTTCTTCCTCCTTTTATGTTGTCTTCTACCCTTCTTTTCTTGTCTGTTTAAACTTGTCGCCGTTTGATTTCGCTTGGCCTTCGCTCGTGCCTTCTGGATGTGCCTGTGGTTGCATTCAAGATCCGGAGTCAATAAAAGTTGTTTAATAGTTGCCATTCGTTGCTGCTGTGTATTTCAATCCTCTTATAAGTAGCCAGTGTGTGAGTTCAAGAAATCAAAGTCTTAGGTCGCTGGATGAAGTAGATTTCTCCCTCAAACTAAGCTTCAAGTGCATTACTATGTCAGCTTTCCTCTCAAAATATTTAGTGAGAGCAGCCCCATTCTTTCACAAAATGCTATCAACAATTGTTCTTTCAGTACAGAAGAAGTCTATCATTGATAGCATCACAAATTAAAAATCTGTCAATGGGAGGTTTTCTGAAACTTAAACCATTCTCTTGGAAAGCAATTCTGAGAGGAGCACCATCCTCAATGGTCTTTTTGTTAGTATTGTTAAGCTGCCAAAAGTTTAATCTCCCCATCACCAAATGGAAAAGGAATCTAAGAAATGCTTCGGAGAGATAATATTCCAGGAAATATATTTGAAAAATGCTGTGCCAATGGAAAACCCTGGAACTTACTGTTGCAACCTCTGTGTGCATGTGCTTGTTTTCTTTGCACATAGCTCAAAATTAGATCTACGTTGCTCATGGTCTCATGGTGGTTGCTGCGATTATTCTTAGGTATTTAAGCGTATAAATGACTCTTGTCATTTTGACAATTCAATGAAGGAACTTGATGCAGCTTTGAGGAATCTGATGTCTAATCCATTTTGTCCGCAGGTGATATTCCTTGACACTGTTATCAATAATAAACAATTTAGCTAAGCTTTCATTTTTAGTTTTTCATAATTAGTTGCACAGATGGATCAAACTTTCGAAAGAAATCTTAATTCATTTGTATATTTGAATGCAGGGTCTGGTCCATCTGACTTCAACATCTCTTTCTAGAGCAAGAGATTTGGTTATCGAATGTTTAGTTCAAAGTCACATAATGGGAGCTAAACATCTGACGTCTCTTTTAACAGCAGTCATTGAGATGGATGTTAATGACCTTAATGGGACATGGAATGCTAATTCTACTGTATACACGGACATCTTAATGTTGCAGATGGAATCACTAAATTTAGTTTCTATGGATAGGGAAAACTTTGTCAAGACTAGAGCTGCATCAACACCAAGCACTTCAAAGATTTCTGGTGTTTCAAGGGCCGGAAGTTGCAATCCTGCTATGCCAGAACCCATGGACTATAGTTTTGCCCATTATTCTTGCTTTCTGATTCATGAAATTTTACAGAGGCAAGCTTCTATTTTATGCATAACCTCAGCAGAGACGGGCTTAGATTCAATTTTGAAGTTGTTTATGACTGAGCACATGCTTGTACCTGAAAAGAACTCATTGGAAGGGAAACCATCAACTGGTAATTCGCCAAAGTAAGTCATTTCATATTGTATATTTGTTTGTCGGGTCATATCTTTCACTCTAGAGCAAGACATGTCATAGAATGACAACAATGCTAGTGGCAAGTGGCATTTTCCTTTATCCTTCTTTTTTGGTTCATATCCCTTTCTCCATTAAGAACCTAGAAAGCTAATCAAATTCACACAATTGGATCTCAAGCACCATAGTTGTTGTTGTGAAACCATCTTCATCTTGTAAATATGAACCATTAACTCATTTCGTAGAGAATGATTGAAAGAGCTCATCAAAGCACAATTGTTTTATACATCCATTTAAAAATTAATAGAACAAACTACATGGCCTTATTTGTTAGGGCCAAGGTTTTAAATACTGGTATGATATCAGTTTTAGCAACTAGTCAAATGAGTATGATACTAATAGATTGAGCAGCATACCGACTTGTACCACCTGGTATCACTGAAAAAATAATAAAAAACTAATATGTCCAAACTTATTGTTCCATGACTTGTGCTTATCTAACTGGTTAAGGTCTTTGATTTCTACCTGGGAGGCTACAGATAATGAAAATGATGTCGAAGCATGCTTATTCAGTGACTATAGTTAACTTAGGATGCAAACTATTTAATTATATGCATTTATGTGTATCTCTTCTCACAACACTCATGCTTTTGGGTTGGCTCTTCTGACAATGCATATGCCCACAAAGTTTGTTATGAGTTCATTTATGTTTCATAAATAGTTCCTTTTAAGAGATGATACTTTATAAAGGCAATTCCTATGGTTTCAAAAACCATGAGTAACTTGGCATGGAATTTTGATATCTTTTAGACAACTGCTGCAAGAAATTATTTTTGACAAAGAAAACTCTATGATTGCTAGTTTAATTGAACTGATGAACTTCTTTCTGCCTCTACCTCACCAATTTGATGTTTCAATTTATTTCCATTCGATGCATTAAATTCCTAGAGAGTTTGTTGAACTAAAATGCAATTGGTTTTCTCTAAAGGAGCATGTCTGAGCTTTTCCTCTGGAGCCAATGGAGGTCAAGGTGTTTGTCATATTTAGTAGACAACAGAACTATCAGATTGCTCTCTGGTGCCAATTTGATTTTCAGCACACCTAAGGTTCACTGGCTTCAAGTCCTTGATCCATTGAAAGTTTTGTCAGATTCCATTAATGATCACCTTCTTGAGATTATGGTAATCATTGCTAAGACAGACAAATCTTTGTATATATTAATTTTGAATGTTGACAACGTTCCATCATTGACTATTTTAGCTAATGGATGCCACTGAGACTAGCATAGGAGTTCTTTGCATCCCAAACCATGGATAACATCTTCTTGACTATTTTAGTTCTCAATACACATCTTATCCTTTACTGATCCTGACAATCATATTTTTCAAAAGACCTGCGTATATTTTGAAATTAGACATGCTTTGTCCTGTTTTTTCGTTTTGATTTTTTTGCTGAGTCCTACATGTTTGAAGATTAGACTAAATCTCCGGACTTACTGAATCATCTATTTTCATGACAAAACAGGAAATATCATTATTGGGCTTTATATCCTCCAGATGGACTAATTTGATTGGGCAGTTTATGTCACATTCTTGTGATTACCTTACTATCTCTGAGCAGTACTCTGTTCTTCATTGCTTGCTACAGGAGAATACTCAATGTGCACACTCAAAAATGGAAGCTTTAAGTTCCAAGGTAGGAGGGTAGAGCTACTCTCCCTCGTTGTCCCTTTAAAATACAATGTTTGAAGTTTGGTTTAGTATGAGAATTTGTATTGTTATCCAGAATGATGAATTGTAGAGAAACTTATTGCAGTTCTGTAGATCCAAGGGCTTGTTTGTCTTTTGTTAAAAGTTCTTGTGAATCAGTAAGGTCAAATGCTCCATTGAGTATGTACTTGATTAATTTGTTTTAATAGTGCCAAATATCATCTATTTGTCTGTATAAGGAAATAATTTTAAACAGTATCTTTCATTTATTAGGAAACAACTGAACTTCCATTAGTTGAATGTTGATATGTTCGTTGTTCTGGTATAATTGCTTTCTTGCTGTGGCCTCTTTTGTTGAGGATGTTTTTTTTCTTGGTCCAACCTAGTGTTTTGATGATGATCAGGAGAAGGATATCCTTGGTTATATGACTACATTTCTGGATTGTCACTATCACAAATTATGGCTACTTCCTCCAGTCCTTGTCGCGGCAGCAATTCCTTCATGGTAACTTCTCAACTTATGTGACGGCAGTACTGCAATGTGGCTTCTTTTTTTTATTTACAATTCTGATTTAGATGAGCAAGATCTTATTGGCCACATCAGCGAGTAACTTTAAACATTTAATATATCTAATTTTAGGCTGACAGGTCAATTTTGTTCAGAGCATTTTGGAATGAATTGAATAAACGGTTTGTTGGAGCATCTTCTGATGTCAGGTTTTGCTCCTTCGATCGGAACTTTTCACCTTCCAGAATCATTTATAAAAAATTTAGCTTGCTTACTTTTGTTTCGATTTGTGTTTTATAGATGTTATGACTGTGGTCAAGATGGAAAGGAGCACAGAGATTGTGAGTTTTCTAATAAACCATTCTATTAATGCTTGACTTGTTTTCTGAAAAACAAATATTCTATCCTGCTCCTAGCATGGAGGTTTTATGGCAAATGTATTATGTTATCATGTATTCTAGGATGGTAGGAGGCATGACTTGAGAATGGATACACTATATCATGTTCTCCCAATGTGTTTACTTATAGGTCCTTGGTGTTGAGTTGTCTAACTTGAAAATTGACAAGTCATTTTCTGTACATGTACATTTAATATTTCCATTACATAGTTTAATGTTTGTTGTTGACTTGCTCTCACAGACAACACTGCTTTTCAGACTGGGTTATTATAACTTCAGCTATTTGTTGTGCTGCTCAAGTCTAGTTTGATTAGAGGCTATTTGTTTAAACAGTATTGAATTGGTTATAAAAGGGTGAATTTTTTTTCTTCCAAGTAAAAGATACAGTGAATATCGATATTGTAATGCACTTTTCTTCTTTTCCTTTTTTCTGTTGTGCAATTCTAAAACAATACGTCATATTCTTTGGTAACTGGATAGAGCACTGGTTACCATGCTTAAAGAAATAATGTATTTGGCTACTGGTAGAAGAGTTGGTCATTAAAATGGAGAAACAAACACTGCACTTCTTTTGTGGCTGCTTATAACCAATTAAATACATGCAAAGCCTAGTTAAGTCCAGAGTTAGCTATCTCTAGCATTCATTCTATCATCCAAAGGTATACTTAAGTACTCCTGACCATGTACAAAAATGTGTGAATACAGGTGAAGTTGCTGAAAGGATACGATGCCTCTACGCATTCCATATTTGATAATTGATCTGAAAGCTGCTGATTCTTGAAAGGTAAATTATGTATTTACATGACTACTAATATAGGATCAAATAGCAGTTACATAAGCACAATGTCCAACAAGCATGTGAATGTTAACCAAATTAATGAGAGATGAGAAAATGTTGCTCTATAAAACTTTTAAAATATACAAGCCTAATGCTGAGTTCCAATAGCACAAACCAAAATGGATAAATGGTGAATGATGTGTAAAATTCATAAAATAAGCATGAGAACATTTATAAGTTTGCACACTCAAGCTTGCCTAGTGTTGAGTTTTAACACCATAAACTAAAATGTATAGATGGCGAGTGACGAGTATAAGTCATATGATAAGCATGAATATATATATATATATATAAAATCACGCACAAGCTCTTACAATTACTTCCATTGGTTGTTGATCTTTCACAGGTTTTGGAGATGTAAATAACTTTACTTCAGTTCAAGTGAGATATTGCTGTGTAAGGTTTGTTAGGAGAACCAGTTTTTACTCTGCATCAACTCCTTTTGAAAGATCTATCTGTGTTTACCAACATATCACACCTGTTTATTAATTTGTTTGCAACTGCACACACTTGGGTATTTTTTCTCGCTTCGATTTTGACTTTCTTGGTCTCACGTAGAAATAGGCAAATATATCCAGTGTGCAAGCTTTTGTTGTAGATTTTTTTGTTTCATTCACTTAAAATAGTTTGTTCTGCTACATCTGTCTGTTTTTTTCCTTCCATGATTCTATCATTTCTTTTGCATGTGAACTTGTCAAGGCTTATGCACAGGCCTTTCCCATACATGATTATCATGTCTTTAACTTTTGTCAGGTCTTTGCTTTATTTTTATGTTAATTGATTTTGCTTGACTTATTGAGCTTGGCCTCTTTCCTTAACTAGCAATTGGGCTGTTGAACTACATTTTAGGGTTCACTCATCCTGAACTTGGTGATGAAAACAAATACCCTTTTCTGTTGCATGAATTGATTGTCTATTTTTGGTGTTGGATATTGTATGTAGCTGCTGAATATAATTAATTGAGTTGGTTTCAGTTGATGCTAACTAAGGTGGTTTTGATTGATGCAAATCAAAATTTTTGCTGGTGACTTGAATCTTCTGTACATCCTATTGAACTAGCTAATTGGCATATTAGGTAGGGAGATAATAGATACTCAGATCATCGTGAGTTGAACAAGCTAATTGGCTTATTAGTGAGGTAACAAAACCTGATGCTGGTTTTGAATAGGGTTGATGATAATCTTTGACCAAAGTCTTTTGGAGTTTTGATGATTTTGGACGATGGCCGAACTTCAACCATAAGACTTGCCAGGGGTTGTACTGTTGGTCCTCTAGAAGTTGACTCATGAGCCGATGATATATATTCATATTCTTGTTTTATGCTCTGTCGTTAATAATCTCCAAAGGTCAAATGAGAAAAGTTTGACGCATAAAGTGTATTATCTCACACAGATAACCATCATTCAACCCACGACCAGTGTGGACATGTAGTCCTGTGCTGAACTCTCGATGATGCTGTGATACCACTGGAAAAGTACCACAGTTTCTCTAGGGAAATTTCAATGGCTTGAAGGAATTGCATGATGAAAACATTTGCTCAAGGAACACTTTGGATCGCCACCCAAAGCATCTTTAGGTAGACACTGACACTTTTTGAGGCGAAAAGAGCTATCAAAACGATGCTTTTGAATGTATATTTCATTTGCAGCATTCCTCATCTCATGGTGATGAAGGAATTCCAGTAATCTTCCGCCCCTACTCTGGGCTAATGGTTGGTATAGTAGGAGCCAGTGCTGGGTCGATTACATGATAATCATCTTGGTGGGTGTGCTGATCAGGACATGGCCAGTTATTTTTTCTTTAATTTTTTTCCATTGACACATTAAGCTCGCTATAAATACTAGGCACTCAAGTATTTGAGACTAGGGAGTAAGGCAAGGAGATCTGTATGATGTCTCTAAGCATGGGGAGTAGGAAAATCAATATGTTGACATCGACTAAAAGATTTAGTAGAGACCGAGGTCACACTTGTTGAGGTTCAATCAAGTTCATTCATGGTAGTTTTGATCATTGTTTAGTTTGAATCGGAATCAAATCAAGCCGGAATTGAAACGAAACCAATCTAGTGGTTCGTTAGTTCTAAACCGAACTGGAACCGGTTAGGGGCAATTTGGTTTTGGTTCCTAGGTTTGGGAATCAGAACTATCAATTTCGAACTGCTGGATTTGGTTTCAGTTCAAACAACTGGCTTGATAGTTTTTGATTAAAAAATTGATGGTTTTTGATTAAAAAAATAGACCCCTATCAAATAGGCGGAAGTAGTTAGTAACTTCAAAAGATATAAATATGTACTTTATTTTGGGCCTTCCTCGTATTGTTGCCAAACACGATTTTATCTTTGTTGTTCGATTTTTGAAGATGTTGCACATTATCCCTACTCCATGATCTCTATGCCTCTCATATGGTCAAGTTATTTCTTAAAGAGATCATTAGGTTTCACGGTTGGAAATTATTAGGGATTAAACTTATGTTTCTCTTGACATACCATCCCAAACTTATGATCAGATCAAAGTGGTCAATAGGTTGTTGGATGACTTACTTTGATGTTTAGCAGATCACATAACTAACTTGGATAGGGTGCTACTATCTATCGTGGAGTTTATATATAGTAGTACCATAAATCGCTCAACTAGTCTTAATCTATTCTTGGTTGTTGTTGGTTGTCAATCTTGAAAACCTATCGATGTTGCCCCTCTTCTCACCCATTTTCGGTCCTCAAACATTGCTGATCTTTTGTTAAACACATTAGTAAGTTGCATGATGAGATTGGATGAAAGATTACTTTGAGCAATAAATTATATAAGTCAGTAGATGTGCACCCTATGTATTACTCTTTTCAGAAGGGAAAGCAAGTGATGGTAAGGGTTTGTCTTGCGAGATATCCCACTAGGACAAAAAAAAATTATATGCTAGGAGCTTAGGTCCTTATAAGTTACTACAAAGGGTTGGTGATAATGCCTATGCCCTCGAGCTACCGAAAGACATGGGCATCGATAATGTCTTAAATGTAGAGGACTTTATCACCCTACCAAGAACTGATGTAGCTCATGTCGGAGATATTCTTTAGCATGCAATAGAGACAGTAGAACTAATCTTTTTCTTCCATGCTAGTATCCCTAGTTCCAAAGTTCCCTTTGTTAGTTATAGGTGCCCTATAAACTAATCACATGAGTGATGACACCTGTGACATATTGCGACGATATCTTTGCATATTATTATTGACATTTTATCACATATTATCTAGATATATATTATGATATCCTTGGATCTGTGCAATAAAAATTATATCGTGATGAGATCATGATAATGAGATCGATTCACCTTTAAACAAAGATCCTAAATCATCTTGGTCATAGGTTACTCGAGAAGGACATCGAGATAATCGGATAGACCGGTGCGTTATATACTCATCCATATGATTGAGGCGGTTGATCTCATAATCCATCGTATGGGGACATTAGAGGTACAGTGCATGTGCTCATCGAAGAATGAGTTCACTAATTAATCCGCCTACGGAATGCTATATGGTTAATGATACTTGACGTCAGACATTGATTCCTTAGTTCTAGTTGTGTGTTTGGTCCCTAGACTTGAGACACCAAAGATGCCTTGTATAAGTACTCAATTCTTTAATGCTAGACTTACAGGTTTGAAAGTTTCATATCTGGTACAATCGGTTCCTAGGAATGATAGCTAATTTTATAAAAGCAATTGAGTGTCAATAGAGGATCATCCACTCTCGGTATCGTAAGAGGAATATCCTGTGTGCTCGCTCAGACAAAATCCTTGGCCAGGGTCGTTCGGATTGAGAGAGGAATTTTTCGGGAGAATCCAATTAGAGTTTGACTCGGACAGGATTTCATATAGGCCTGATGTTACCATGCCCAATATGCGGTCTTTGGGATATTAGATGGATGAGAGATTATAGATGTTGAATCTCGAATTTTGATGATGACATCAATTGGTGAATTAATGATCTAATCCATATGTTGAGATAAGTGATATAGGACTAACTATGATTGTAAGAAAGACAAAGCGATTAAAGAAGAATCGAAGTTAAGTCGGAGTTAATGATTAAGCATTGGGTCTGATGAATCGAGAGATACACCGAAGGATCAGACGATGTAGTGAAAGCTCGCCGGAAGATTGGGAGCTTGTCGGAAGATCGATGAGAGTTCGCTGGAATTTTGCCGAAAGTCTCATTAGAAGTTCGGATGAATAATTAACTTGACGGACAACGAAGATTACTTACGTTTTAATTGTCTATGCCTTTAATTATCGTAGTTAGGGGTTCAATTTGAGTTAGGTTTGGGAGAAATCCTACTAACTCAAATAGGGGCCAACTGGGCCCAAGACAAGGTTGAGTTGGGCTGGATGGAAGGCTTACTCGGCTACTTGGAGCCTTGCCATGCAGTGGCACCGCCCTATCAAGCAGTGGTACCACTAGAACCTAGTCTCCGAGGCTCTGTCAGGCGATAGTACCACCAGACTACGTGATGGTACCGCTCAGTGTTAGAGTGTCAAGCGGTGGTACTGCCCAGTAATGGCAATGGTACCATCAGTACCTCGAAAATCTGGGATGTGATACTTTTTTGCTCCAATTTTGAAACCATTAGGGCCTATAAATACCCCACTCCTTTATGCATGAAAGGTAACAAAAAGAATAGAAAAGTGTGAAAAAATCTTTAAGTGTTGGGGTGTAAAAGTGTTGTAAAAGTGCTTAGAGTCCTCATCCTCTTTCTTCAGCTTGCTTTGTAATCATTAGAGAAGAGGTGTGAGGCTTCTAAGGGTTGTCTCCTAAACCCGTGAAAAAGAGAAAGCTTTGTAAGAAGGTGGTTGGTCTTCGTCTATTGAAGGAAGACCATTAGTGGACGTCGGTGACCTCGACGGAGGAGGAATTAGAAGTGGACGTAGGTCATAACGACCGAACCACTATAAATCCGGTGTGTTCTTTCCTTACTGCTTTCCTTCATTACTTAGCTGCACTCTACACTTTACATTTACTCCATGTCATTACTTTAATTACTTTTTGATACGAGCTTTGTCGAAACGATTTTATCGAACGAAAATTTTTAAATCAACGTAATTTTTATCGCTGCACTAATTCACACCTCCCCCCCCTCTTAGTACCGTATTGATCCTAACAATTGGTATCAGAGCAATGTTACTCTCGATTTGGTTTAAAACCCAAGAGAGATGACTTTTGCCAGCAATCATGAGGGTTATTCTATCATACGTCCTCCCATCTTCAATGGAATGGACTATATTTATTGGAAAACTAGAATGAGGATTTTTTTGATTTCTATGGATTTTGAGTTATGGAATATCATTGAAAATGTATTTCAAAAATCTTCTCTTTCAATGAACGATTGGTATGATTTGGAGAAGAAGACTTTCTTTTTGAATGCCAAAGCTATGAATGCTTTATTTTGTGCTTTGGATAAAAATGAATTCAATTGAGTTTCTATTTACGAAATGACTTATGACATTTGGCATACAATTGGTATCAGAGCAAGGTTACTCTCGATTTGGTTTAAAACCTAAGAGAGATGGCTTTTGCCGACAATTATGAGGGTCATTCTATTACACGTCCTTCCATATTCAATGGAATAGACTACATTTATTGGAAAACTAGAATGAGAATTTTCTTGATTTTTATGGATTTTGAGTTATGGAATATCGTTGAAAATGGATTTCAAAAGTCTTCTCTTTCGATGAATGATTGATATGATTTAGAGAAGAAGACTTTCCCTTTGAATGCCAAAGCTATGAATACTTTATTTTGTGTTTTGGATAAAAACGAATTCAATCGAGTTTCTATTTGTGAAATGACTAATGACATTTGGCATACACTTGAAATCACACACGAAGGCACGAGTAGAGTTAAGGAGACAAAAATCAATCTTTTAGTTCATAGTTATGAATTGTTTTGTATAAAACTAAGCGAGACCATTGGAGACATATACACCCGGTTTATGAATGTCATTAATGGTATAAAAGTACTTGGTAAAAGTTTTTCTAATTTTGAACTTGTTAATAGGATATTAAGATCGCTTCCAAAGAGTTAAGATCCTAAAGTAACTGTAATTCAAGAAGCCAAGGACTTGAACAACTTTCTACTCGAAGAACTTATCAGGTCTTTGATGACCTACGAAATGATGTGCAATGCACACGAAGAACTTGACAACAACCTTCTAAAGAACAAAAAGGATTTGACACTTACACTGAAGAAGACCATTTGAGAGCAAACTCAAGTGATGATGATGATGATGATGATGATGATGATGATGATGACTCAACACTTCTAACAAGAAATTTTAAAAAATTCATAAAAAAGAACAAAAACTAAACATGACATTAAAAATAAAAATGAACTTAAAAATGACCAAATAATTTGCTATGAATACAAGAAGTCGGGGCATTTCAAAAGTAAATATCCCCAAGTGAAGAAGAAGCAATCTAAGAAGAAGTAGGCACTAAAAGTTGTTAGGATCAAGAGCACTAAGAGGGGGGGGGGGGGGGTGGGGTGAATTAGTGTAGCGGAAAACTTTCGACGATTTAAAACGACGTTCGTACGATAAAAACGATTTCGGTAAGAAAGCCGATTCGGAAATTGTTTTAACTTAGATAAGGCGAAGTACAGTTAAAGTAAAGCTATGGAGGCAGTTGTAGTTAAGATAGAGAACAGAAAGTAAATGCAAACCGAGATTTATAGTGGTTCGGTCAATCTTGACCTACATCTACTTTTGGTTACCTGCTCCGATGAGGTCACCGACGTTCACTAGAGGCCTTCCTTCAATAGGCGAAGGCCAACCACCCTTTTACAGTTTCATTCCTTTTGACGGGCTTAGGAGACAACCCTTACAGAATTTTCTCTCCTCTCTTGAAAGATCAAAACTTGGAAGAAAAGAGGGAGAACTTCTAGCCTTTACAACACTTTTGAGCTCTAAAAATCACAGAGTAAGATTGGATTTTCGGTGCCCTTTCATGTAGGAAAGGTTGGGGTTTATATAGGCCCCAAACTGATTTGAATTTGGAGCTCAAAAATATCATCTCCCGAATTTCTGGGGTCTTGGCGGTACTACCTCCAGACTAGGCGGTACGACCGCCTGACAGAACTCGGAGACCGAGCTCTGGCGGTGCTACTGCCTGACTGGGGTGGTTCCACTACCCAGTCTCACTCGAAGACTGAGCCCAAGCGGTGCCACCACCTGACTGGGCGGTTGAACCGCCTAACTTTCCTGGGAGACTAAGCTCCTGGGCGGTGCCATCGCTGGCTAGGAAATCTGGGTCAGAATGGGCTGATCCATTCGGCCCAATTTGGGTCTATCAAGGGCCCAATTGCCCCCAGATTAAGTTAATGGTATCACCTCCTATTCCTAGCTTAATCTACATGCTAACTACGATATTTCTTAAAACATTTACTACAACTTGCTCCGGTGCGTCAATCGCTTCTTCCGGCGAACCCTCAGCGATGCTCCGGCGGACTTCCGGCAAACTCCTGGACTTGCGATATTCCACTTGGCGAGTTCCAACGAGCTTCTTTGGCAAACTCCTGTACTTCTCGGATTTGTTCCCGCAGAACCTCTGACAACCGTCCGGACTTCCGTCGAACTCTCGAACCCCCAACGTGATCATGGTCTTGACTCCGGCGCAACTCCTGCTGTATGTCTTACTTCCATCGTAGTTAATCCTGCACACTTATCTCAACATATGGATTATATAACAAATGACAATTGACTTCATCATCAAAATTCGAGATTCAACAATCTCTCCCTTTTTGATGATGACAATCAATTGATAACGGAGTTAACCTTAACTCCCCCTATCTATATGCCATACTTGAGATAAGTCATTCTTGAATTCAAAGCCTTTGAATTCAAGAGACATATTGATAAGTTAAGATCGTTTAACCTTATCAATACTCCCATCATGATTCCTATCATGATGTATTTATATGAAAATGATGTCAAGGCTTAACATCCATTTTCAGGTTTTATATTTCAAATGTGAAAGATAGCAATCGTAGCAATTCATCATATGGTAAGATATCAACATGTAAAACTGCGATGTAAGTTCTTGATATCTTAACATAATACAAACGTTTCATAGCATTTCATCACATGACAAGATATCAATTTGTAGAATTACGATGTATGCTCTAGATATCTTAACATAGTGCAAATATGGCAATAAAATAGTGCAAATATGGCATAGTGCAAATATTGCAATCATAGCAATTCTATCATCAATTTATCATATATTTCGATGCAAGCTTTTGATATCTCAACATAATTCAAATTTAAGTATGGCACTCATAGCATCAATTCATATATTTCTCATTCAAATATGGCACTCATAATATCAATTCATATATTTCTCCCCCTTTGTCATCAACAAAAAGGAGAACGATATAAGCAAATTTTAACTCGGTTTATGTCATTTTTCAACAATGAGGAACATGATACCAATTATACAAATATCTCAAGGAAAACATGACATGGAGAGAACTTTCATTATTTCTTCCTTTTTATTTGTTATTATCTTTTTGCATGAAGGAGGAAAGTCATTTGTGAGCTTATCCGAATAAAGTTAAAATTGATAAGATATTAAAGCATGCTTCATTTTTACAAGGATCAAGATATGTGTATGAATCAAATCCTTGCACGTAAGACTTTTTCTTAAAAGATATAAGAAGGAATAATCAAATCCATTTCTCGAAAGATATTTTTCACATGATAAGTCTATGAGAGATACGTTTGCTAGTTGATTCCATATGTCAAAAATCAATAATGTGAATCAAACTCGATATGACATGTTTATTAAGTCCGGAAGAGAATAATGTATCGAGAAAATCCGATTGTTAGGATCAAGAAGATCCGAAAATGAAATTTAACACTTTCATGCATTCAGACGAGGTTTTGTTATAGATTTTCAAATTAAAAAATGAAGATAAAACATGCTTATTATCATGAAAATTTTTGCATCCAAAACACATAATTTCCAACATGTAATTAAGGCATGTAATTGTGTAAAATCATCAAGGAAATTAAGTGATTTGATCATTAAATCAAAAAAGTCCGAAAAATAATCTTAACAAGTTCATGCATTCGGACACAATTTTATAGTGCTTAAGGATTCAGAATTCGATGTATAAATCTTCCCAAATCATAATGAGAGTATAACATGCTCATCATGGAAATCAAGGCACAAGATTTTCAACTTATAAAGTAAGCATGTTATAGAAGCATTCAATCTCAACGTGAAACTTAAGTGATCAAGAAAATTTTGAAAACGAGTAGTGTAAAGAGATTCAAGGAAAATCCGAAAACGATGTTCAATCTACGTTAATATTCCTAACTCTGCATATGCTCACCAAATAATACATCAAGTAAAACATATCAAGGATTAGTAGTTATCAAGGCAAGGGGCATTATGATTAAGGTGAGTAGCATAAAGAGTTTACAACAATATAATTATTACAACAAGACAAGAAGAAATTGTGACCACATTTACATATACAAGTTCATTTAGGAGGTGAAAAATTAAAATGCCTAAATAAGGAGTCAAATTATTGTTGAATTTGCTGCAGCTCAGATAGGATTTGATCTTGTCGATGTTCAAGCCGATCTTATCTTTATTCAAATCGATCTTGTCTTTGTTCAAATCGGTCCATCCGAATCCCCATGTCTTCAATAGATGATGCAGGAGCTTGCTCAAATAGATGTGTTTCCTCAAAGGGACAGATCGGAGGAGATTGAGTACCCCTAAAGATTGGTGTTTCTGGTTCAGGTTCAGATTGAGGGGGATCGGTTCTTCTAAGCTTTCTAACCCAATTATCGTTTCTATAAAAATATCTCAATCGGTGAAGTAGATTTTTATTTATTATGCTAAACCTATCTACTTTTATTACCTCTTCATCTGGTGGTATAGGAATATCATAGGCTTTAAGTATTCTAGTGATTATACCACCATATGGAAGCATCATATCTTTCTTAGATATTTCTATCATGTTCTATTGGATAAGGTAACCAAAATAGATGTTATGTCCTTTAATGATCCAATACATGGTTCCTAATTCTATTTGACTCACTTCATCATGATGGTATTGTTTAGGGAGAATGATGCTAGTTAGAATATGATGAAATACTTTAGTGTTTAGTGGTAGTAGATGCTCACAACTTTTAGGAACTATCACTAAGTTGGGATTACCGAAAATTGTTCCTAGGGCTTCGACGTAGGTTGTCCTAACTATTTCATCATCCCACAATCCTCTAAAATAAAGACCTCTATCTTTTACGGGAATGCCTATCATGTCGCAAATGAATCTATCCGTAATGGAAATGTATTATCCTAAGAGATAGGTAGACACTCTTTCTTCTTCATATACTTGTAGATTGTTGTAAAATAACCTAACAAATCTTGGGTAGATGGGTTCACTAATTTGTAGTATTGGGAGTAGATCTAAATTTACAAACCATTGAATTGTCTCTAAATTACTTAGTTCATTTAGATCAACATACTTTCCCTTATGGACATTTCTAAACTCTATGGAAGCAAATTTTTGGGCATGAAGTTTTGAATCGAAAAGGGTGGAATCAAAGTCTTCTTATAATCTCCTCTTCTCTTTGTCCCTAGAGGATCTTCTCGAGCCTATAACTATTGCTATTTAAGAAGATAGTAATGAGTAAGAGTAAACAAAAATCAAGAGCTTCTTAGAGAATACCTTAAGTGAGATCTTCAAGAGAGTGAGAGATTGTTGATCTTTTCTTTGAAATGGGCAGTATTTGGGCAGCTAAAGAGAAGAAATGGAGGTGGAGAAGTGTTGGAGCTGCTAGAAGGAGAGGGGAGTGAGTTGGGGTCGGTTCCACCACTGGCCCTAGCTTGGTTTAAAAGGGGGCAAAGTTGCGGGCGGTGGCACCGTTGGCTGGGCTGTGCAATCGCTTGCAACCCGTGACAACCGGCGGTGCTACCGCCAGCTGGGTGGTGCCACCGCCTACAGGCGGTGAGCACTTGTTTGGGGGTTGTATGGGCTGATTAGGATGTTTTTTTACTTTAGGAGAGTTTTCATTTATGGAGCAATCAACTTTATTTTTGTAATTACGTAAGAGTTTCCATTTCAAGATGAGAAATTTTATACGTTCAAGATAGATCTTGTGACGCGCATACTCTACTTTAAATGTCGTACATAATTTTAGACATGTTCATGACTTATTATCCAAGTTAGTAAGCTTCACAAGTTTATGACAAACTTTGCTTACAAGACGTAAGTTCAAGATATAGTTGGATCCGAAGGTAAAGAGGAAATCAATTCGATGAGTTCAGAAATCTGGAGGGTATGTGAAGGGAGAATTATGAGTTTCGAAATTTGAGGGATCAAACAGGATTGTATCAGTATCACTCTGTAATATTAATTTTCTAATCCTCTTTTTACTATTTAGGCTAGAGAGCATTACGTGTTCTTTTGGATCTCGAGTCATGAATATCGAGTGCCCAAAAAGCAGGATATTATCTCTTGCTCCTAGCTTTTGATGGTGTACATTTCCACAAGAAATTATGATTTTTAGGTACCCATTTACTTTTGGGTGCCTAAAAAACTAATCTACATTGTTTATCATGTTGCATAGAGTTTATCATGGTTCCTTTAGGAACCCAAATCAGTTTGTTCGGGTTAATTTTCTTGAATGGACAATGATACATTTTATGTCCATGTTTGCAACAAAAGTTGCATTTGCTTTGGTACCGAACATGTAAGATAGGGCTTTTTATGAAGGTGGTTGGATTTTGGTGAGGACTTCTCACAAATCCGATTTCACTTCTTTTGGGAACGTGACCCTTATTTGCAAGGATCATATTCAAAGACTTGCTACCAACCTCGAATTTCTTCAAGGTGTCCTTAAGTAGCAAGTTCTCTTTTTGGAGAGTTTCTATATCATGACATTTTATATATGGAGCTAAACTATCATGATATTCAGTTTTTAATTTATCGAAATTACTAATAAGACTATCATGCTCCTTTTTTAATAATTTATATTTTCTACTAATTATTTTGCATTCATCAAATAAGTCATGGAAGACATTTAATAATTCATCAAATGATAAATCTGCATCAATTAAATTTGTTACCTCCTCTCTAATGGTCATTAGGGCATAATGAGCAACTTGCTCGGTGTTGGACTCCTTTTCTTCAAACGCACTTGAGTCATCCCACGTTGCTTTGAGCGCCTTCTTCTTTGATGTTCTCTTCTTGGCTTGGGGACAATCACTTTTGTAGTGTCCTATCTTTTTACCCTCGTAGCAAATAACTTGGTCCTTTTTAGGTTCAAATTTATTTTTTGTGTCATTTTTAAACTTGTTTCTCTTAATGAATTTTTTGAATTTCCTTGTTATAAGTGCCAAGTCATTATCACAGTCCTCATCACTTGAGTTTTCTATTAAGTGGTCATCTACAGTTCTAAGTGCCATATCCTTCTTGTTCTTTGGAAGGATGTCTTCTTGCTCTTCATTAGCCGTGCAAGTCATTTAATAGGTCATTAATAACCCGATTAGTTCTTCAAGAGGGAAGTTGCTTAAATCTTTAGCCTTTTGAATAGCAGTGACTTTAGGGTCCCAACTCTTAGGAAGGGATCTTAGAATTTTATTTACGAGCTCAAAATCTGAAAAAATTTTGCCGAGTCCTTTTAGACCATTGACGACATCCGTGAAAGGGTGTACATGTTGCCAATAGTCTCGCTCGGTTTCATTCGGAAAAGTTTAAAAGAATGTATCAAAAGATTGATTTTTGACTCTTTCACTCTACTTGTACCTTCGTAAGTCACTTCGAGTGTATGCCAAATATCAAATGCGGTTTTACAAACCGAAACATGATTGAACTCATTTTTATCAAGCGCACAAAATAAGGCATTCATATCCTTTGCATTAAGAGCGAAAGTCTTCTTCTTTAATTCACTCCAATCGATCATTGGAAGAGATGACTTCGAAAATCTATTTTCGACATGATTCCAAAGTTTAAAATCCATTGAAATAAGGAAGATCCTCATTCGGGTTTTCTAATAGGTGTAGTCCGTCCCATTGAACATGGGTGGACGTGTAATAGAGTGGCCCTCTTAGTTTCCGGCGTATGCCATCTCTCTTGGGTTTTAATCCATTTGAGAGTTAACCCCGCTCTGATACCAATTGTTAGGATCAAGAGCACTAATCGTTTGTGAATTAGTGCAGCGGAAAACTTTCGATAATTTAAAACGACGTTCGTACGATAAAAACGATTTTGGTAAGAAAGCCGATTCGGAAATTGCTTTAACTTAGATTAGGCGAAGTGTAGTTAAAGTAAAGCTATGGAGGCAGTTTGTAGTTAAGATAGAAAATAGAAAGTAAATGCAAATCGAGATTTAGAGTGGTTCGGTCAATCTTGACCTACATCCACTTTTGGCTACCTCCTCCGATGAGGTCACCGAAATCCACTAGAGGCCTTCCTTCAATAGGCAAAGGCCAACCACCCTTTTACAGTTTCACTCCTTTTGACAGGCTTAGGAGACAACCCATACAGAATTTTCTCTCCTCTCTTGAAAGATCAAAACTTAGAAGAAAAGAGGGAGGAGAACTTCTAGCCTTTACAACACTTTTGAGCTCTAAAAATCAGAGTAAGATTGGATTTTCGGTGCGCTTTCATGCAGGAAAGGGTGGGGTTTATATAGGCCCCAAACTGGTTTGAATTTGGAGCTAAAAAATGTCATCTCCCGGATTTCCGGGGTCCTGGCTGTCATGGACAAACTTCTAAACAAGATGTTTGATGTAATGCTTATGTATGTCCGTGTCTTTTGGCATGTTCATGCCTTGTACAACATGTAGAGGGGCGGCCGAAGGCTTACTAGTCCCATTTTAGTTGGGTTGGTGGCCTCTTTAGGCTTGTAAATAAAGGTTGTGTCATGTGGACACATATGAGAGATTTTCGATTTATAATGGACCATTTTACCCTTTGTTGTGCAACTGTTCAGAGCTTGTAAAGTCTGTTTGTAATTTGCATTGTCTATGAAGTAATTTTCGGAGATGTTTGCTTGTGGATCCCAATTGAGGTGTTCTCTCTAACCCGTTCTCTCTTTTGTTGGTCCTAAGGGACAATGGGAGGCTTCGGGGAGGATGACCTTTGCAGACGGACACGCAAGGGTGCCGCACGACTTAGGCAAAACCAGCTAAGTCCGTGACAGATGGTATCAGAGCGGGACAAGCACTCACAGAAACACTTAGCATGCAAACGTGGGGGACCTAGCGGGGCTGCGTTGAGGGTAGTCAGCACACGCGCGACCGTTTGGGGGAAAACGGGCATGGAGATGTAGGGAAAAGGAGTCGCTCAGAGGAGCGGGCATCTGACATTGGCATTCAGAGGAATGGCCAACCCTTCGCGCAAGAGGCACCACGAGAACAGGCAAGCTTGGAAGAATGTGGAGCGCACAAAGGTTGGGATGGTTGAGTTTGAGCTACGACTCAACGTTGACAACCATACTTGATGGTGCTCAAGGCAAGCGAGGCGCTTGGTAAAGGATGAGACCATGCAAGGTGGAATGAGTTGCTCAACGACCAAAAGAGTTATGCAAAGCTCACAGAGGTGAGGGGAATTGCTAACTCGAAGAATTTGGTACTCATGCATGGGCTTGTATGCGGACGATGGAATGTTCGTGGCCATCCCAAGGCAACCGAAACTCGGCGCCATGGAGCATTGAAACTTTCTCTTCGGCATGTGAAGGATACGTCCGTAGGAGGCTGAAGTGTGCAATGAGTTCAGCATGTTGCTAGGCCTTGAGTGGTGCAGCGGGGGCTGTATTGACGTGGAGTCGCAATCTAGCAACTGTGTTTGCAGGAGGCAGAACAATGCACAGTTTGTTCAGCAGATCGGAGTAGTCCAAGGGGATGGTGGTCTCCGAAACGAAGAGAGATGTTGCTCCAACGGGACAGTTATCCAGGAGGGATAAGTCCCGGTTCTCCAGAGGGAGAATCATGTGAGACGGACCTCACATGTTGAGGAGGAGTACCTCAACAAACAATGACTCCACGAAGCTCAATGGACTGAGCAAGCGGCGAGGAGTCGTCGCATGATCTCGCTTAAGAGAATGCATTGGTGGATGCATTGCGAGATCAAGTGGGGGAGCGACCCAAAGTAACCCAAATGAAGGCACACTTGGAGTCGATATGGAGATCGGACTCAAGAGAGGGCTGACCCATGGAATGGTGGGCGCGAGGGCCACCATCGACTCAATGCAAATATGAGGAGCGGAGCAACTTGGGTGTAACTTGGCGAAGTACCCAAGCCGCATGAAGAGAGCCAGCATAGAAGTTGGAACATGGAGCGGAGGCACAGTGCTTTCCTTAGACAGAGGTCAAGGACATGAACTCTTGCAGAGGCAAGAGTAGAATCATGTTGTCCTATGGGTCATTCATTCTATCAGAGAGGACTCATCTTGCATGGTGCCAAAGATGAAGGGAGCTTCTGGGCACATGCACCTTATCTTGGAGGAGCATTTGATGGAGGAACTAAGGCGACTCAATTTGCGGAGGCGAAGTTGGGTTCAGAAGGCCTTAGCACGGGGCAAGAGGACGTAGAGGCGGGTACTCTTGAAGAATATGCCACAGTGTTGCCATTCAAGTTGCCATGAAGGAAGCGGTGCATAGCGAAGATTGTGCTGGTAGGGATAGAGGCCCAGGATCCAGACAATGGTGCACAAATTACAGTGAAGTTGGTGGACTTCGGGAGCTACTAAGCGATGGACTGTCCTAGAGTGGTGCTTCATCTAGGTGTGACCCAAGAGTGGGGGGGATGAAGGTCGATTGTCAAAGGAGCGAACAAAATCGAAGGTGGAAGAGACCCTGCGATGTATTGGCAGAGGCCACACATGGAGGGTTCACAATTCGAGTTTATTCCACAAGGATCAGAATGCAAGTACCAGTGAGTTCCATGGGAGGGACTTGATCATGCAGAGGTATGATCGAAGCAGCTGGAGAGTTGGACTGCTCCAGAGCTCATATTCGCTTAAAGGAGCCCGGCAAGTCAAAGGACAAGGTCGAGTAAGTGAATGTTGCTACCAAGGAAGCTTAGGAGAACAGAATCGGTGCAAACCCTACAACGCGATGGTAGAGGCAATGCATGGGAGTTGCAGTCTGTCTTTCATCGATCAAACAGATTGCTTGGAGAACACAGAGGTGTTGAAGCAGGGGGTCGAAAGGGGCGAGGAAGCGACGACGAGTCCAGAGGGACTTAGCTACCCAAAATCAAGCATCAGTTAGAATGAAGGTAGACTCAGAGGAGTGCCACAGAGACATATCTACTGATTGTGAAGAAAAGGGATGCAGATGCGAGGCGACGGATAGTAGGGCCATGGGCATGGCAGCGCCATGGTACCGCAGAGGCGGGACTTCCGTGAAAGTCATTGATCCCTTGCTCTCATGGAGGGAGAGCGCTTGGTCGTGAAAGGGGGTGAGGAGGTGGAGCATGTAGAGGCAATCTCCAAGTACCGAGACAAGGCTGAAGGGCAGAGGCCGAGGAACTTCGTAAGACCGGTGTCAATGTGCTTCTCATCAAGATAGCCGAAAGTGAAGGACTTCGGGTCATGCAAGAGTGCATAACCAAGGAACGAAGCAGGCAGTACGCGGTGCTGTACCTTTGCTACTCAGTGGAGTAGGCGGTAGGGTTGATGGAGAAGACGGTACAATCCCAGAGGTGACCAAACCTATGAGAGAATTACTCCCGGGAGGGACTAGATCATATGGAGATATGATCGGGAGCTACTGGAAGCTCCACTTCGGTGAACAACACGACAGCAAGAAGGGCTATGGATTCAAGGAGTGAAGGCCATGGTACCGCAGAGGCGGGTCTTCCGTGCGTGCATCGAATTTTGTATCGGATGAAAACCTTGGTAATCAGCATATGGGTGCTGGGTTCCACCAAGGGAAAAGTTCGAATGCAAGTACCAGTGAGTTCTATGGGGGGGACTTGATCATACAGAGGTATGATCGAAGCAGCTGGAGAGTTGGACTGCTCCAGAGCTCATATTCGCTTAAGAGAGCCCGGCAAGTCAGAAGACAAGGCTGAGTAAGCGAACGTTGCTACCAAGGAAGCTAAGGAGAATAGAATCGGTGCAAACCCTACAATGTGATGGCAGAAGCCATGCATGGGAGTTGCAGTCTGTCTTTCCATCGACCAAACAGACTGCTTGGAGAACACAGAGGTGTTGAAGCAGGGGGTCGAAAGGGGCGAGGAAGCGACGACGAGTCTAGAGGGACTTAGCTACCCAAAATCAAGCATCGGTTAGAATGGAGGTGGACTTGGAGGAGTGCCACAGAGGCATATCTACTGATTGTGAAGAAAAGGGATGCAGATGCGAGGCGACGGATAGTAGTGCCATGGGCATGGCAGCGCCATGGTACCGCAGAGGCGGGACTTCCGTGAAAGTCATTGATCCCTTGCTCTCATGGAGGGAGAGCGCTTGGTCGTGAAAGGGGGTGAGGAGGTGGAGCATGCAGAGGCAATCTCCAAGTACCGAGACCAGGCTGAAGGGCAGAGGCCGAGGAACTTCGTAAGACCGGTGTCAATGTGCTTCTCATCAAGATAGTCGAAAGTGAAGGACTTCGGGTCCTGCAAGAGTACATAACCAAGGAACGAAGCAGGCAGTATGCGGTGCTGTACCTTTGCTACTCAGTGGAGTAGGCGGTAGGGTTGATGGAGAAGACGGTAGAATCCCAGAGGTGACCAAACCTATGAGAGAATTACTCCCGGGAGGGACTAGATCATATGGAGGTATGATCGGGAGCTACTGGAAGCTCCACTTCGGTGAACAACACGACAGCAAGAAGGGCTATGGATTCAAGGAGTGAAGGCCATGGTACCGCAGAGGCGGGTCTTCCGTGCGTGCATCGAATTTTGTATCGGATGAAAACCTTGGTAATCAGCATATGGGGGTTGGGTTCCACCAAGGGAAAAGTTCGAATGCAAGTACCAGTGAGTTCCATGGGGGGGACTTGATCATACAGAGGTATGATCGAAGCAGCTGGAGAGTTGGACTGCTCCAGAGCTCATATTCGCTTAAGAGAGCCCGGCAAGTCAGAAGACAAGGCTGAGTAAGCGAACGTTGCTACCAAGGAAGCTAAGGAGAATAGAATCGGTGCAAACCCTACAATGTGATGGCAGAAGCCATGCATGGGAGTTGCAGTCTGTCTTTCCATCGACCAAACAGACTGCTTGGAGAACACAGAGGTGTTGAAGCAGGGGGTCGAAAGGGGCGAGGAAGCGACGACGAGTCTAGAGGGACTTAGCTACCCAAAATCAAGCATCAGTTAGAATGGAGGTGGACTTGGAGGAGTGCCACAGAGGCATATCTACTGATTGTGAAGAAAAGGGATGCAGATGCGAGGCGACGGATAGTAGTGCCATGGGCATGGTAGCGCCATGGTACCGCAGAGGCGGGACTTCCGTGAAAGTCATTGATCCCTTGCTCTCATGGAGGGAGAGCGCTTGGTCGTGAAAGGGGCCGAGGAGGTGGAGCATGCAGAGGCAATCTCCAAGTACCGAGACAAGGCCGAAGGGCAGAGGCCGAGGAACTTCGTAAGACCGGTGTCAATGAGCTTCTCATCAAGATAGCCGAAAGTGAAGGACTTCGGGTCATGTAAGAGTGCATAACCAAGGAACGAAGTAGGCAGTACGCGGTGCTGTACCTTTGCTACTCAGTCGAGTAGGCGGCAGGGTTGATAGAGAAGATGGTATAATCCCAGAGGCGACCAAACCTATGAGAGAATTACTCCAAGTTGGGGTGAAAACTTCCTCCATTCCAGAAGTTCGATGGCATTGAGAAGGTGAATCACAGTAACTAACTCAACGCAAGGAGTGCAAACACTTCAAGTGCTTCAGAAGTGTGAGGAAAGAGCAGGCGAAGGTCAGTAACCAGCTCGATTCATGGAGTATAACCTCGAGGAGGCGGACGAAGTCAAGTAACCTTTGCCTTCTCAACTCTTAAGAGATTGGGCGAAACCGAGTACCCCAATTCTCTTATCTATCCAGCAGAGGAGCTCTACACAAGTTCAAAGACCCTTCGAAGATAATAAAAGACAATAGTTGTCAAATCCTCACCAACGGTGATCAGTGCTACTGAGAGTAGATTGTCCGCTTCATTTCCCAACGAAATGTCAATCGAAAGCGGAAGTGATGCGAACCTACTTGGATGTGACAACTAAGTGAAAGAAGAGTCAATGAGCGAATTTTGTGGAGGAAGGACCCAAAACTTCAGAAGTTTGCGAGATGATGCTCGTTAAAGCTCCAACAAGCATCCACCCAGTTCAAGCAGCATGAAAAATTTGAGAGACTGGCGCAGTAAGGATGGTCTTTTCCTTCATCTGGGGGATCCGCAGGAATCAACAAGGATCAACACAACTCAGCCAACCCTACACCAAAGTCAGAGTCATTGGTGAGTTGAAGCAGCATGGCGGATCAAAGGTTCGACTACTCAAAAACAGCAGTGGAGAGCAGCTAGGAGCCAAGAGGCGCATTGTAGCTGGAGCAGAAGATTGAAGACTCAGCAAAGGCGAGGAGTTGCAGTGTCGACAAAGGCTTCAACGAGGACGTCGAAGGAATAAGTGGGGGAGAATGTCACGGACAAACTTCTAAACAAGATGTTTAATGTAATGCTTATGTATGTCCGTATCTTTTGGCATGTTCATGCCTTGTACAACATGTAGAGGGGCGGCCGAAGGCTTAATAGTCCCATTTTAGTTGGGTTGGTGGCCTCTTTAGGCTTGTAAATAAAGGTTGTGTCATGTGGACACGTGCGAGAGATTTTTGATCTGTAATGGACCATTTTACCCTTTGTTGTGCAACTGTTCAGAGCTTGTAAAGTCTGTTTGTAATTTGCATTGTCTATGAAGTATTTTTCGAAGATGTTTGCTTATGGATCCCGATTGAGGCGTTCTCTCTAACCCGTTCTCTCTTTTGTTGGTCCTAATGGACAATGGGAGGCTTCGGGGAGGCTGACCTTTGCGGACGGACACGCAAGGGTGCCGCACGACTTAGGCAAAACCAGCTATGTCCGTGACATGGCGGTCCTACCTCTAGACTGGGCGGTACGACCGCTTGACTGGGGCGGTTCCACTGCCCAGTCTCGCTCGGAGACTGAGCCCAAGCGGTGCCACCGCTTGACTGGGCGGTTGAACCGCCCAGCTTTCTTGGGAGACTGAGCTCCTGGGCGGTGCCACCGTCGACCTAAGCGGTGCCATCGCCAGCCAGGAAATCTGGGTCCGAATGGGCTGATCCATTCGGCCTAATTTGGGTCTATCAAGGGCCCAATTGCCCCCATATTAAGTTAATGGGATCACCTCCCATTCCTAGCTTAATCTACATGCTAACTATGATATTTCTTAAGACATTTACTACAACTTGCTCTGGTGCGTCAATCGACTTGGCGAGTTCCAATGAGCTTCTTTGGTAAACTCCTGGACTTCTCGGATTTGTTCCCGCAGAACCTCCGATAACCGTCCGAACTTCCGTCGAACTCTCGAACCTCCAATGTGATCATGGTCTTGACTCCGGCGCAACTCCTGCTGCATGTTTTACTTCCATCGTAGTTAATCTTGCACACTTATCTAACATATAGATTAGATAACAAATGATAATTGACTTCATCATCAAAATCCGAGATTCAACAAAAGCTACTTGGGACAATTCAAGCACATCCAAAGATAAGGAGTCAATCAATAATGAAGTTGCTAACTACGCTTTAATGACGTTTGGCGACGAGGTAAGTAACTCAATCGAAGCCCATTTATGCTTTGATGAATTGTTGAATGCTTTTTATGATTTATTTGATGAATTTAGAATAGTTAGTAAAAAGTATAAAATATTAAAAAAGGAGCATGCCTCTCTTATCAGTGAACTCAATTGTTTAAATATTAATCCGGATAATGAAATATTGCCTCCTTGTACAAAATATAAAGAATTACAGATGCTTAAAAAGGAAATTTTGCTACTACATGAAACCTTAAAAAAATTTGAAATAGGAAGCAAATCCTTAAACATGATCATAGCAAAAAGGGATCATATTTATAGAAGAGATGAAATCGGCTTTGTGACTCATCAAAAGCCAACCATCTTTGTCAAAGGCCTAACTTTACATATTTCACCCCGAAACAAATGTAACTTTTATTACAAATTTGAACATTATGTTCATAAATATTCATTTAAGAGGTATAGTCCACATAGATTAATTTGGGTCCCTAAATGAACCTTAAATGACACAATGGAAAATGATTAGTTTGGTAGATATATTTATAAGGAACCCAAGGTAAAATGGATACATAAAAGAAAACCCCCTTTCTTGTAGATATGTTTACAATCACAAGTTAGGTGCAAGAGATTGTATCTTGATGGTGGATGCTAATACTTCATAAAGCTCTCTAGACAAAACAATAAAGGAAAGATCATTAGAATTAGAACTATCGGTAACAAAATAATTTTAATTGAAGATGTTTTATATTCAATGAAATCATGCTTGATTTAATGATGTAATGATTATTTGATCTCTTATTTTTTTTTTGCCTTCTACTAAAGAGGAAAATTATCCAAATGAATAATGGTTATTCTTTAGAATTCTTATGCATGAGTTCCTCTTTTATATTTTCTGGATTTCTCGACTTTTGAAAATTGAGTCTTCTTTTTCGAGATCATTTACTTTTATTCCCTCTCTTTGCAATTCACAAAACAAGAGATTTGATTCATGGATCATTGGTATGTTTGAACTGATCATTTCTATAAGAATTCTTCCTCTTTCTATTTACAAAAATCGAACTTCGTTTCATAAAGTAACTTTATATGATATTTATGCAACTAAGTGTTTGTACCACATAATGATTGTGATCTTGCTTGTCTCAAAAGAAAAAGAGGTAAGAGCACTTGCTTACTGCATCTCAAAAGAAAAGCAATAATGCTAGATAAAGTAAACAAACAGCTTGAGGAAAATAGTGCACCGACGGTGGCACCGTTGGACTATCGGTAGCACCGTCAGTATGCACTGGTTGTAGGCGGTAGCACCACCCAATTGGCAGTACCACCACCTACAACTCTGCCCTATAGAAACCTAAGTTAGGGCCGACGGTAGAACCGCCCCCAACTCTCTCTACACCCCTCTAAACCTCTCCACACCCCCCATTCCTCTTGCTATCCCTCTAGAAACTCAAAAAAACCCTCATCCTTTGCAAATCTAAAGATCAATCTCAACTTTCCAAGAGATCACCAAAAACTCTCTCAATTCATTGATAGATCTTGATTCTTATATATAGTTCTCTCATTGATAATATGTGTAGTTTCATGGCATCTAGAAGATCCTCAAGGGACAAAGGAAAGAGGAGATTAGATAAAACCTATGATTTCATACTCTTTGATTCCCCTAAACATGTCCTTGAATTCTCAACCTTTGAGTCTAGTAGTGTACATAAGGGAAAATATGTAGATTTAGAAGAATTGAGTAATTTGGAACTAATTCAATGGTTTGCTAACTTGAATGTCCTTCCGATTCTTCAAATGAGTGAACCCAATTTTCCAAGACTTGTTAAGTTGTTTTATAACAACTTGCATGTAGATGAAAATGATAGGGTGTTCATTTATCTCCTAGGGAATCACATACCCATTACGGATAGTATAATTTGTAACCTTATAGAAATTCCTAAAAAAAGAAGAGGTTGCTACTTTAGAGGACAATGGGATATTGAATCAGTTGGTGCTACATATTCTGAGGCATTATGCACCATCTTTGGTAACTCAAATTTGCCTATCATTCTAAAAAGTTATGAACATTTACTACCCTTTAGCACAAAATTGCTTCATCACATCGTAATAAGTATTCTACTTCCAAAACAACATCATCATGATGAAGTCAGTCAAATAATATTAGGAACAATGTATTAGATTATGGTAGGACATGAAAATTGCTTTGGATATCTGATACGACAAAACTTGATTGATCTGTCCACAAAAGAGATGATGCTTCCATATGGTGATTTAATGACTGGACTAATGCATGCTCATGACATAGTTATTCCACCTGACGAAAAAATCTTTAAACTAGATCGTTTCAATATCATCAATAAAAATCTATTAAGGAGATTAAGATGTATAGTAAGAAATAGGATTTGGACTAGATTGCCCAAGAGGACTGAACCTCCCCTACTTGAATCAGAACCAGAAACACCTATACATAGGGAAAGTCATTCTCCTCCTACCAGTCCCTTTGAGGTAGCACCTCCAATAGAACAAAAGCACCCTCATCATCTGCCGATTCAATAGTGACTTGACTGGATCGATTGAACTACGTCAAGATCATATCTTAACCGAGATGTAGCAAATTTGTCGGCAACTTGATACTTTGTTCAGGCATTTTGAATTACCACCACCTGAATAGGTTATGTATTTCCTTTTGCTGATAAAAGGGAGCAGGGAACTAAAAAGTACCATGATGAGTTGTACTCTTTGATATACTATACTTAGATTCTATGATGTACCTTTTGACGTCATGTGCTTTTCAATATTATGATACGCTTCTTGATGATGATATAATGCATGCAACACTCTTAAGAATTAGGCATAATAAATCTTTTGAATGTATAAATCCCTTGATACATTTTTCGAATTTCTCGGTTTTTCATAACTTGAGTTTTCTTTTTAAATCGAGATCGCTTTTTCTTTCTCATGATATTTACAAAAGAAAAGATTCGACTTATGGACTTTTGATATTTACAACTTGATGTCTTATTTTTCATGTGATGATCATGAGTCCTTCCTCCTTCTATTTGCAAAAGAAGAGCCTTGATTCATGGATTTTTGATTAATGACTTGATCTTTTATCAATTCCTATGAATCCTTCTTCTTTCTATTTACAAGAAACGAGATTTGATTTATAAAGTTTTATTCATAGATTTCTGATCCTTCATTTGATGATCCTTTCCCATGAATTCTTCCCTACTCTTCTCACAAAAGAAGAATTTTTATTTATGGACTTTTAGTATGTGATTATCATTTGCAAGAATATGGATTTGATTTTTTTTCGTACGGACATCTTGATCCTTTTTGATTAATCCTTTCTCTTTGTTAAAATAGAAGCTTGATTCAATGAAACTCATTTATTTTGGATTTGAGTTGGTTTATATCATTTCATGAATTTGGTTCTTGAATTTTTTTTTGTGAAAAATGAATTTCTCCCTTACTCTTCTTCTTCTTCTTATTTTTATGACAAAGGGAAAAAGAAACTTGCACATCTCAAGAAGAACCGAAAAGCTCTTGCACATCTAAAGCAAAAATGCTAGCTTGCCCATTTCAAAATGCAAAAGTAGTTATCATGCAAAGTTTTTGCTTAACTTCTCATTTTTTGCTAGCTTGGATAGATAGTATAAAATTTACTTAAATAATTTTTAAACACTTACATTGTTAAATATTCTCCTTTTTATTGATGACAAAGGGGGAGAAATTATGATTGGTATCAAAATATTGATTTAAGCATGAGAAATTATGAATGTTTGGTATCATGAAATGATGATTGGTATCATGATCAAAATGTTGATTTAAGCATGAGAAATGATGAATGTTTGGTTTCATAAAATGATGATTGTTATCATAATCAAAATGTTGATTTAATGCATTAAGTGATAAATGCTTAAAATTTTAATGTCTTCGCATCATGTATGATATGCCCAAAATGATGTATTATGAATGCTTTAGTATCATGTATGATATGCCCAAAATGATGTATCATGAATGCTTTAGTATCATATATGATATGCCCAAAATAATGTATCATGAATGCTTTAGTATCATGTATGTTATGCCCAAAATAAACACATGATAACTGTGGATAGACAGGTTTGATGGATTAGATCCCTTTGTACCGCATGAGGACCTTAGCGTAGTGGCCTAGTACGTCCATAATCGATGAGTTGAGTGAATTATTATGGAGATGATAATTCACTATATCAGGAGTTTTGAGTCAGAAGGAGTTCTGACATGATTGACTTATAGCCAGCTCGGTATCGTGCCCAAAGGGTCATACACATATGGTGGATGTTGCGATGAGTAGAGGTACGAATATGAGATATTTGTTGAGTCCTTAGTTTGGATCCTATAGATAAGATCTAATTGGATAAATGGATAGAAATCTAATTGGATAAGTGGATAAGATCCAATTGGATAATTGGATAGAGATCCAATGAGGATAGGATCCATCAAGGGTTAAGCTGCTTGTACCTCTATAAATAGGAGGAGCCTCATGGTTTATAGGCTAGAACATCTGATGGTCTCCCTTCCTATTCTCCTCAATCTCCTCTCCTCCTTGGCTCCAATATCTTCGTGATACACGTGGAGTGGGAGATCCTACAGTGATCCGAGGAGTGTCATCGCTACGTTCGTTGTGTGGATCACCGCTAGAGAGGAGTATGTGAGTTCTCCTTTGTCCATTCCATTAGATCTGGAAATTTCGAGGATATATGATCTCCCCAAGTAACACTTCTAACATGATACGTACAGTTTTTCGATTTTACGATTTTCTCGCGCATTAATTGTCGCATTCTTATTGCGTTACACGTAGTTTTTAGATTCGAAAGACGTATTGTCTTGTTGTTTTTAAAACGGTTCTTCAATGTCAAATTTGTTGACATAAATGAAAGAAACTAGGACGGCAATTGTTGTTAATCGGTGGATCGACCAAAGGCGGTGTGTGCACAAAAGTTGCAGAGGAGTTGCTTGCCCACCGAGGTAGCATTCGCCCGTAAGGGTGTAGCCCACTAGCATGCGCGTTAGCCGCATGTAGGCAGAGGCGACACCTGCTGGCGGTCGTCGGCCCTCAAAGGTAGCGCCTGCATGCAAGGTGGCGCTTGTTGGCAACCATCAACCCGCAAAGGCAACGCTTCCAAGTAGGGCGGCAACTGCTCGCGGGCTATCTACCTTGCGTGCAAAAGGCAACCGCTTGCGCATGAGGCGATTGTGCAAGGCGGCCACTGCCCTCGCAAGAGGCGGCGCTACAAAGGCAACCGCTTGCATGCGAGGCGATTGCGCAATGTGGTAGTCGCCTATCGCGTGGCAGCGCCACACTACCACCTGCTAAGCGGTAGCCGCAAGGGGTTGCGGCATGCCTGTATAGGGTCGGCAATAGGGAGGCGATGACCGCAAGGAGTTGTTGCCATTGTAAAAGAGATTAGGGCAATTATGGGTAAAAGGATAAGTTTGCTCCTCAGAATTCGAAAATTTTTTGGTTCTATCCTTTTGCCCAAATTATAAAAATGCCATTCATAATTTAGAAAAATTCATGCATGTCCTCAATTTCATAAAATATTAGTTAATTAAAAATTTTAATTAACTATTATTATTTATCTAGTAATTCTACATGATGATATATACATATGATATATGATGTGAGAAGATGATCATAGACTGTGTGATGTGCATATATGATTATTATTGGGGCCTGTGAGCATCTATTTTTTCGTTCATTGCTGGGCCTGCATGCTTATAATTATATTGTAATTACACGAGAGACGTGACGGAAGCTTGGAGGTGACCGCAGGACCCTCGAGGCTGATTTAGATGATCTCGACGCATGGAGAGGCGTCGAGGTGCCAAGAAATCCGACGATGACGAGGTGGATGATCACCAATGTCACGCCCCTCAAAATATCCATGATATTAAAAATTTTCATCACAAACTAATCCAGGATCCAAACTAACATTTGAGGACACTAAAAAACATTCTATCAAATTCATATCTATAAAACCTGCGCAGTTTATAAACATACAACACATTGCTCGATGATTCATAAAATCTGAACCCAACTCACCAAATTAATAACCACAACATAAATTCACAAGTGTGGGAGTCTATACAGTCACAAAACCAACGTTTACCATAAGTTCATATCGTTACACGAATTAAACTTAACATTCCAGAATCCTAAACATGAGAGGTCCTTTAAACTTATACAACATCCACAAGTTTAGATTCATCGTCAACATTTCATTTGATGCAGAGTGTACTTATACAACAAAAACATATATACTAATAAAGATCTGCCCAAAATCTTTTAGCTTTCCACTACCTCAGCCCAATCTTAACATTTAAGCAAGCGACAAGCTATCCTGAAAAATTTATACAACAACGGGGTGAGCATATAAAGCTCAGCAAGTGACTAACATATCCATGTCAAAATAGGACAATTTCCAAAGAGATAAAGTTTTAAAATGCAAGGCAGAATATAAGAATTCATAGACGTAATATCATTAGATGCAAAATCACAAATGACATTTTAATCAAACATATTTGGTTCATAACAGATGGAGCATAGAGTAATTGGAGCATATCAACAACGAATGAAACGTTTCGGAGCATATCAATAACAAATGAAACATTTCGGAGCTTATCAATGATGTATGAAATGTTCCGGAGCATATCAATGGCGTATGGAACATTTCGAAGCATATCAACAATGAATGAAACATTTCGGAGCTTATCAATGGCGTATGAAATGTTCCGGAGCATATCAACAGCATATGGAACATTTCGAAGCATATCAACAATGAATGAAACATTTCGGAGCTTATCAATGGCGTATGAAATGTTCCGGAGCATATCAATGGCGTATGGAACATTTCGAAGCATATCAATAGCAAATACTAAACAGAAGCTCAAACGTCGTCTTTGACGTTGCATTCATATCATTCTTATCCAAAGCATGTACAGAAACACAACCAAAGCTCTGGATATCATATCAAACATACAGAAGGTGTAGTGGGACCACAGACAGAATGTGATTCCTCCATTTCTGAATGACCACCAAACAAAAGTCTCCCACGTCTGGGAGCTCCATCCACCCACGTCTAGGTGAAGTCAGAGTTGGCCGGCAGAGCATCGCAGGCTCTATGCATAATTCCCTTTACCATTTCTGGCAAAGGTTCACATTATCCCACAACACCAGAGTACAAAAGGGCAGTATGAACAATAATTAGCATATATCGGAAGCACACGCGGAACAACAAACGTACATGTGCCTTTACGAGTCAATACGATACAAGCAACAATCTCTCACAAATGTGTTCAGATTTGGAATGAAATGAAAGTAAGAGTATATACGGATTCCAAGCAATCATATATAGCTCAATTCAAATAAGAAGGTTAGATGAATTCAATATCCAAAGGAATGAAACTAGAATAGGCACATATCGAAAGCAAACGCGGATCAATGGGATATACATGTGTCTATATGTGTCAATGCGATATAGCATAAGCATTACACAAAAGGATTCAAGAATGTAAATAATTTACAAACAAGATCAAACCAGAATTCAAGCACCAACATAAGCCTCAATTGAGCGAAAGGGACTAAATGAAATCTATTTCCAAACGAATGAAACAGAATACGCGAAATCGACCAAAGCTCGATTTCTGACGGAATTCAAGTGGCACATTGAACAAATACTTCAGATTATCAATTATGCTCGAATACCCTTAAGAAAGCTACTGTCGAAAGATATATCAATTTATTTTCTGATGAAATAAGTTTCATACAAATCAAGGTTTCCAACAAAGAGTTACCATTGATTTAGTGACCGAAGGTCAAAAAACTAAATCACTGTTTTGCAGAATCTATAATGCGGAATCAATAGATAGTTTCAAATGAAATCAGTTTGGTACAAATCAGAATTTCCAACAGGGACTTATAGGCATTTTAGTATCGAAAGGTCAAAAATTTTGATCCCTATTTTGCAGCATCCATAGGCTCAATTGAAACAGACGTTTGGGTAAGTATTCGGGGTCCAAAATTTTCAAAATTAGTGTCAAAAGGAAGGTATATGAGTCTACTTTCAAATAAACAAGGTCCTGCCTAAATCCATGTTTGGTGCTAAAAGTTATGGCTGAAACAATGTATAGGGGTCAGTTTACCGAAAAATTTCAGATCCATGATTTTTGTATCTAACAAGAGAAATATCAGGTTCTAGGCTGAAATCTTTCGAATAATTCAGAATAAATATGAGATCAAAGACTAATAATTCTGTAGGATGGGATTAGAACACTTGCCTTTGAGAATTATGACCCTAAATGAGAAGATTTGAGCAAGAAACTTCAAAGCCCCAAATTTTTTTTTTCTTCTTCTTCCCCCTTTTTCTTCTCTTTTTCTTTCTTTCTTTCTCCTGTTCTTCCACGCAGCTGCCTTCTTTGGTTCCTTATGAACGAAGGCAGAGAGGCTTAAACGGTGGGATTTGTATTTTTGTGCATTTTACAGTTTAGTTCTTGTATTATTATATTTACGATTAGGTCCTCAGGGTTTACATAAAGGTCCTCAGATTTTTTTTTTCTTTTTGAACAAATCCCCCAAATCTTATTAATAAGTTCTCAGATTCATATTTTGGCCAAATTTAAAATAGATACTTATATTACAATTAGAAACTTATACGAAAATTCAGAAATAAGGGATGTTACACTCTCCCCCATTTGTATCATCCATTTTTCTACCACTAACGAAATTAGGTTCACCACGCTTTCGCTGTGCTACTCTGATTTGATATACCTGATCAACCCTTTCATCCCACTTAATTAATCAGAAACAATTGAAATAGGAGGACCAAATTGCCTCATCATCCTAGATTCCTAAAATACATGAAAGAAAATTTCCACCAATCACTATAGTTCACTAGACCTCAATATATTTTGCACGTCAACATATCAAATATTTTAGTGATATTCAAACCATGCTCTGATACTACCTCTGTCACGCCCCTCAAAATATCTCTGATATTAAAAATTTTTATCACAAACTAATCCAGGATCCAAACTAACATTTGAGGACACTAAAAAACATTCTATCAAATTCATATCGATAAAACCTGCGCAATTTATAAACATACAACACATTGCTCGATGATTCATAAAATCTGAACCCAACTCATCAAATTAATAACCACAACATAAATTCACAAGTGTGGGAGTCTATACAGTCACAAAACCAACGTTTACCATAAGTTCATATCGTTACACGAATTAAACTTAACATTCCAGAATCCTAAACATGAGAGGTCCTTTAAACTTATACAACATCCACAAGTTTAGATTCATCGTCAACATTTCATTAGATGCAGAGTGTACTTATACAACAAAAACATATATACTAATAAAGATCTGTTCAAAATCTTTTAGCTTTCCACTACCTCAGCCCAATCTTAACATTTAAGCAAGCGACACGCTATCCTGAAAAATTGATACAACAACAGGGTGAGCATATAAAGCTCAGCAAGTGACTAACATATCCATGTCAAAATAGGACAATTTTCAAAGAGATAAAGTTTTAAAATGCAAGGCAGAATATAAGAATTCATAGACGTAATATCATTAGATGCAAAATCACAAATGACATTTTAATCAAATATATTTGTTTCATAACAGATGGAGCATAGAGTAATTGGAGCATATCAACAACGAATGAAACGTTTCGGAGCATATCAATAACAAATGAAACATTTCGGAGCTTATCAATGACGTATGAAATGTTCCGGAGCATATCAATGGCGTATGGAACATTTCGTAGCATATCAACAATGAATGAAACATTTCGGGGCTTATCAATGGTGTATGAAATGTTCCGGAGCATATCAACAGCATATGGAACATTTCGAAGCATATCAACAATGAATGAAACATTTCGGAGCTTATCAATGGCGTATGAAATGTTCCGGCGCATATCAATGGCGTATGGAACATTTCGAAGCATATCAATAACAAATACTAAACAGAAGCTCAAACGTCGTCTTTGACGTTGCATTCATATCATTTTTATCCAAAGCATGTACAGAAACACAACCAAAGCTCTGGATATCGTATCAAACATACAGAAGGTGTAGTGGGACCACAGACAGAATGTGATTCATCCATTTCTGAATGACCACCAGACAAAAGTCTCCCACGTTTGGGAGCTCCATCCACCCACATCTAGGTGAAGTCAGAGTGGGCCGACAGAGCATCGCAGGCTCTATGCTTAACTCCCTTTACCATTTATGGCAAAGGTTCACATTATCCCACAACACCAGAGTACAAAAGGGCAGTATGAACAATAATTAGCATATATCGGAAGCATACGTGGAACAACAAACGTACATGTGCCTTTACGAGTCAATACGATGCAAGCAACAATCTCTCACAAATGTGTTCAGATTTGGAATGAAATGAAAGTAAGAGTATATACGGATTCCAAGCAATCATATATAGCTCAATTCAAATAAGAAGGTTAGATGAATTCAATATCCAAAGGAATGAAACTAGAATAGGCACATATCGAAAGCAAACACGGATCAATGGGATATACATGTGTCTATATGTGTCAATGCGATATAGCATAAGCATTACACAAAAGGATTCAAGAATGTAAATAATTTATAGACAAGATCAAACCAGAATTCAAGCACCAACATAAGCCTCAATTGAGCGAAAGGGACTGAATGGAATCTATTTCCAAACGAATGAAACAGAATATGCGAAATCGACCAAAGCTCGATTTCTGATAGAATTCAAGTGACACATTGAACAAATACTTCAGATTATCAATTATGCTCCAATACCCTTAAGAAAGCTACTGTCGAAAGATATATCAATCTATTTTCTGATGAAATAAGTTTCATACGAATCAAGGTTTCCAACAAATGTTACCATTGATTTAGTGACCGAAGGTCAAAAAACTAAATCACTGTTTTGCAGAATCCATAATGCGGAATCAATAGATAGCAGAATAGGCATTTGAGTTCTAAAATTTTCAATCTATATATCAAAAGAAAGGTTTACAAGTCTAGTTTCAAATTATATTAGTTTGGTACAAATCAGAATTTCCAACAGGGACTTATAGGCATTTTAGTATCGAAAGGTCAAAAATTTTGATCCCTATTTTGCAGCATCCATAGGCTCAATTGAAACAGACGTTTGGGTAAGTATTCGGAGTCCAAAATTTTCAAAATCAGTGTCAAAAGGAAGGTATATGAGTCTACTTTCAAATAAACAAGGTCCTGCCTAAATCCATATTTGGTGCTAAAAGTTATGGCTGAAACAATGTATAGGGGTCAGTTTACCGAAAAATTTCAGATCCATGATTTTTGTATCTAACAAGAGAAATATCAGGTTCTAGGCTGAAATCTTTCGAATAATTCAGAATAAATATGAGATCAAAGACTAATAATTCTGTAGGACGGGATTAGAACACTTGCCTTTGAGAATTATGACCATAAATGAGAAGATTTGAGCAAGAAACCTCAAAGCCCCAAATTTTTTTTTTCTTCTTCTTCCCCCTTTTTCTTCTCTTTTTCTTTCTTTCTTTCTCCTGTTCTTCCACGCAGCTGCCTTCTCTGGTTCCTTATGAACGAAGGTAGAGAGGCTTAAACGGTGGGATTTGTATTTTTGTGCATTTTGCTGTTTAGTCCTTGTATTATTATATTTACGATTAGGTCCTCAGGGTTTACATATAGGTCCTCAGATTTTTTTTTTCTTTTTGAACAAATCCCCCAAATCCTATTAATAAGTTTTCAGATTCATATTTTGGCCAAATTTAAAATAGATACTTATATTACAACTAGAAACTTATACGAAAATTCAGAAATGAGGGATGTTACACTCTCCCCCCCTTAAAAGAAAAATTTAGTCCTCTAAATTTATCATACCTCTATCGATGAAAAGATTGGGGTACACCTTTTTCATTTCCTCCTCAAGGTCCCAGGTTGTTTTCTCTCTAGAATGATGTCTCCAAATTACTTGAACCAGAGGGAAGACCCGATTCCTTAGGATCTTTACCTTCTTATCAACAATCTAAGTGGGCTCTTCCACATAAGATAAATCTTTATCGATCTCCATCAGCTCATACTTAATGATATGAGAAGGATCAGGTATATACTCTCTAATCATCGAAACATGAAATATATTATAGATAAAATACAACGATGGTGGTAAGGCAATCCTGTAAGCGACAGAACCAACCCAATCTTGGGCTTAACTTTCCTTTAGGATTTGGTTCTTGATATCTGGTTCATTAGGTACACATACTCTATCCCCAAATCTCAATAGGCCATCCTTTGAAACTTAAAATTTTGGCTTCAATTCCTTTTCTACTTCATTCCTCAAGTAGATTAAACGTGGATCTCGTAATTGTCCTTTCTTAATTTGTTGAATAAGATCAGATTGCACCTGAATGGAGGCCATCAGTATCATTGAGTCTTGCTCTTTCCTCATAGCATTCAAATCAAAATTTTCTTCTAATAATTTTTATTGCTTCACGACCAGACTAGCCTTAAAACATGTAGATTTTCTACTAAGAGCATCAGCTACCACATTGGCTTTGCCCGGGTGATAATGGATGACACAATCATAATCCTTTAGAAGTTCTATCCATCTTCGCTACCTCATGTTTAAGTCTTTCTGAGTGAAAATATATTTCAAACTTTTGTGATCAGTCAAAATTTCAAATTGCCGACCATACAAATAATGTCTCCAAATCTTTAGAGCAAAAACAATTGCTGCCAATTCCAAATCATGAGTTGGATAATTCAGTTCATAACCTTTTAGTTGTCTAGAAGCATAAGCAATCACTCTCCCTTCCTGCATTAAAACACATCCGAGGCCCTTTCTTGAAGCATCAATATAAACTACAAATCCCTCACTACCACTTGGAATAGTGAGAATAGGAGCACTAGTCAATCTTCTTTTTAACTCTTGAAAACTTTGCTCACAATCATCACCCCATACAAATTTCACATTCTTTTTAGTGAGTTTGGTGAGAGGTTGAGCGATTCGAGAAAATCCCTCCACAAATCTCCTGTAATAACCTGCCATGCCCAAGAAGCTTCTAATTTCTATTACATTTGTTGGTACTTCCCATTCAACTACAGCTTCTATTTTCTTTGGATCAACAGATATACCCTTCCGTGAAATCACATGGCCTAAGAAAGCAACTTCATTAGGTACATTAGGTACTTGATATCTGGTTTATTAGGTACACATACTCTATCCCCAAATCTCAATAGGCCATCCTTTGAAACTTGAAATTTTGGCTTCAATTCCTTTTCTACTTCATTCCTCAAGTAGATTAAACGTGGATCTCGTAATTATCCTTTCTTAATTTGTTGAATAAGATCAGATTGCACCTGAATGGAGGCCATCAGTATCATTGAGTCTTGCTCTTTCCTCATAGCATTCAAATCAAAATTTTCTTCTAATAACTTTCATTGCTTCACGACCAGACTAGCAATAAAATATGTAGATTTTCTACTAAGAGCATCAGCTACCACATTGGCTTTGCCCGGGTGATAATGGATGGCACAATCATAATCCTTGAGAAGTTCTATCCATCTTCGCTAACTCATGTTTAAGTCTTTCTGAGTGAAAATATATTTCAAACTCTTGTGATCAGTCAAAATTTCAAATTGCCGACCATACAAATAATGTCTCCAAATCTTTAGAGCAAAAACAATTGCTGCCAATTCCAAATCATGAGTTGGATAATTCAGTTCATAACCTTTTAGTTGTGTAGAAGCATAAGCAATCACTCTCCCTTCCTGCATTAAAACACATCCGAGGCCCTTTCTTGAAGCATCAGTATAAACTATAAATCCCTCACAACCACTTGGAATAATGAGAATAGGAGCACTAGTCAATCTTCTTTTTAACTCTTGAAAACTTTGCTCACAATCATCACCCCATACAAATTTCACATTCTTTTTAGTGAGTTTGGTGAGAGGTTGAGCAATTCGAGAAAATCCCTCCACAAATCTCCTGTAATAACCTGCCATGCCCAAGAAGCTTCTAATTTCTATTACATTTATTGGTACTTCCCATTCAACTATAGCTTCTATTTTCTTTGGATCAACAGATATACCCTTCCTTGAAATCACATGGCCTAAGAAAACAACTTCATTCAACCATAATTCACATTTGCTGAACTTTGCATACAACTTCTTTTCTCTTAGTATAGACAATACATTTCTCAAGTGTTCCTCATGCTCCTGATTACTCTTTGAATACACCAATATGTCATCAATAAATACAATTACATAGCCATCCAAGAGCGGTTGAAATATCCTATTCATTAGTTCCATAAAAGCTGCAGGGGCATTAGTCAAACCAAAAGGCATCACCAAAAATTCATAGTGACCATATCGAGTTCTGAAAACTGTTTTTGAAATATCCTCCTCCTTGATCTTCAACTGATAGCAACCTGACCTCAGGTCAATCTTAGAGAATACTTGTGCACCTTGTAGTTGATCAAACAAATCATCAATTCTGGGTATGGGTACTTGTTTTTGATGGTCACCTGATTCAACAATCTATAATCAATACAAAGCCTCAATGTTCCATCCTTCTTCTTCACTAATAGTACCGGAGCACCCCATGGAGATACGCTGGGTCGTATGAAACCCTTATCTAATAATTTTTGTAGTTGCTTCTTTAATTCCTCTAGCTCGAGTGGTGCCATTCTGTAGGGAGGCTTAGATATTGGGGTTATACTGGGGACCAGATCAATAGCAAATTCACCCTCTCTATCTAGAGGTAAACCAGGCAAGTCATCTGGGAATACATCAGGGAACTCTTTGACCTCTGAAATTTCATCTAGGCGGGTTTCCTGATTTGAATGCTCCTTTATACACACCTTATAACAAAAACAACCCTTCTGCATAAGATGATAAGCTTGAAGTGCTGATATCAAGCAAGAAGGCAAATCATGCCTAATGCCCTCAAAGTAAAATATAGGCTGACCTGGTATGCAGAAAGTAATTATTTTTTTTTTGTAACAATCAATACTAGCGTGATGAGAATATAACCAATCCATGCCGAGTATAATATCAAACTCCAAATCTTTATGAGAACTAAATCAGCAAAAAGTTCAAGTTCTCTAATAAAATCAGACAAGAGGACCAGATTCAAGTTCGTTATCAAAGAATCTCCAATGATTGTATTTTACATATACCACATAATGTAGTGGTCTAGGTTGAATACCCAAGTGATAAGCAATATGTTACAAATCAAATCGTAGATAGGACCCATGGTCAAACAAATATTTGCATTCTTTCATAAACATGCATAATACCTTCGATCACTAATTCTGAAGTTTTAGAATCATATTCAGGGATAGCATACATTCTGACATTGGCTGATGATTTAAGAGGCAGTGACTCTTTCTTCTTATTCAAAGGGCAGTCTTTTATTTTATGATCCAACTTTCTACAAGTAAATAGACTCCAGTCACCCAAAAACACAAATTTGTTTCATAATTTAACTTTCAATTCACATGTGATTGAATCTTTTGTGGTGACTTCCTTTTCAAATCCAAATGTCTTGACCCTCTTGTTATCACTTTCTGATTCATTTCTAATCATATTTTTATTGGTAAACTTATCCTTGTCATTCTTGCCATTGATCTACAAAAATTCTTTTCATTGGTCCCATTAATGATCAGCCTCTACTTCCAATATAAGGTGGCAAAAGAAATCTTTTAATCATTGAAACAATTTTGTACATCAAATATCTTTTCCATTCGCATCATCCATTTTTCTACCACTAACGAAATTAGGTTCACCACGCTTTTGCTGTGCTACTCTGATTTGATATACCTGATCAACCCTTTCATCCCACTTAATTAATCAGAAACAATTGAAATAGGAGGACCAAATTGCCTCATCATCTTGATTCCTAAAATACATGAAAGAAAATTTCCACCATTCACTATAGTTCACTAGACCTCAATATATTTTGCACGTCAACATATCAAATATTTTAGTGATCTTCAAACCATGCTCTGATACCACCTCTGTCACGCCCCTCAAAATATCCATGATATTAAAAATTTTCATCACAAACTAATCCAGGATCCAAACTAACATTTGAGGACACTAAAAAATATTCTATCAAATTCATATCTATAAAACCTGCGCAGTTTATAAACATACAACACATTGCTCGATGATTCATAAAATCTGAACCCAACTCACCAAATTAATAACCACAACATAAATTCACAAGTGTGGGAGTCTATACAGTCACAAAATCAACATTTACCATAAGTTCATAACGTTACACGAATTAAACTTAACATTCCAGAATCCTAAACATGAGAGGTCCTTTAAACTTATACAACATCCACAAGTTTAGATTCATCGTCAACATTTCATTAGATGCAGAGTGTACTTGTACAACAAAAACATATATACTAATAAAGATCTGCCCAAAATCTTTTAGCTTTCCATTGCCTCAGCCCAATCTTAACATTTAAGCTAGCGACAAGCTATCCTGAAAAATTTATACAACAACAGGGTGAGCATATAAAGCTCAGCAAGTGACTAACATATCCATGTCAAAATAGGACAATTTTCAAAGAGATAAAGTTTCAAAATGCAAGGCAGAATATAAGAATTCATAGACGTAATATCATTAGATGCAAAATCACAAATGACATTTTAATCAAACATATTTGGTTCATAACAGATGGAGCATAGAGTAATTGGAGCATATCAACAACGAATGAAACGTTTTGGAGCATATCAATAACAAATGAAACATTTCGGAGCTTATCAATGACGTATGAAATGTTCCGGAGCATATCAACGGCGTATGGAAAATTTCGAAGCATATCTACAATGAATGAAACATTTCGGAGCTTATCAATGGCGTATGAAATGTTCCGGAGCATATCAACAGCATATGGAACATTTCGAAGCATATCAACAATGAATGAAACATTTCGGAGCTTATCAATGGCGTATGAAATGTTCCGGAGCATATCAATGGCATATGGAACATTTCGAAGCATATCAATAACAAATACTAAACAGAAGCTCAAACGTCGTATTTGATGTTGCATTCATATCATTCTTATCCAAAGCATGTACAGAAACACAACCAAAGCTCTGGATATCATATCAAACATACAGAAGGTGTAGTGGGACCACAGACAGAATGTGATTCATCCATTTCTGAATGGCCACCAGACAAAAGTCTCCCACGTCTGGGAGCTCCATCCACCCACGTCTAGGTGAAGTCAAAGGGGGCCGGCAGAGCATCGCAGGCTCTATGCATAACTCCCTTTACCATTTCTGGCAAAGGTTCACATTATACCACAACACCAGAGTACAAAAGGGCAGTATGAACAATAATTAGCATATATCGGAAGCATACGCGGAACAACAAACGTACATGTGCCTATACAAGTCAATACGATGCAAGCAACAATCTCTCACAAATGTGTTCAGATTTGGAATGAAATGAAAGTAAGAGTATACACGGATTCCTGTAACATCCCTCATTTCCGAATTTTCGTATAAATTTCTAATGATAATGTAAGCATCTATTTTAAATTGACAAAAGAAATAGAGTATGAATCAGAGGTAACTTATTTTTAAGATTTGGGAGATCTGTTCAAAAAAAAAAGAAAGAATCTGAGGACCTATATGTAAAACCTAAGGACCTAATCGTGAATATGATAAAAACAAGGACTAAACTGCAAAACGTACAAAATGACAAATTCCACCGTTTAAGCCTCTCTGCCTTCTTTCTTAAGGAAGCAGAGAAGGCAGCTCGTGGGTGATCAGGGAAAGAAAGAAAGAAGAAGAAGAAGAAGAAGAAGAAGTAGAAGAAGAAGAAGAAAAATTGGGGTTTTTAGGGTTCTTGCTTTAACCTTTTCACTTCGGGTCAAAATTCTCAAAGAAAGTGTTCTAACCCCATCCTACAGAATTTTTAGTCTCTGTTTTTATGTTGATTCAAAATAAATTGATGGATTCTGAAGTTTTTTCGGTAAACTGACCCCTATACACTGTTTCAGCTATGAGTTTTAGTACAAAATGTGAATTCGGGCAGGAACTATTTTGTTTGAAATTAGACTCTTATATCTTCCTTTTGACACTAATTTTGTAGATTTTGGACACCGAATACTTACCCAAACATCTATTTCAAATGAGTCTATAGACGTTGTAAAATAGGGTTCAAGATTTCTGACCTGTCGATACTAAAATGCCTATAACTCCCTGTTGAAAATTCTGATTTGTACCAAACTGATTTTATTTGAAACTAGACTGGAAAATCTTTCTTTTGACATATAGTTTGAAAATTTTGGAATTCAATTGCCTACCCTATTATCTGTTGAATCCGACCCTATAAATTCTGCAAAACAGTGATTGTGTTTTTGACCTTGTGTTACCAAATCAAAGGTAACTCCGTGTTGGGAACCCTGTTTCATATGAAATTTGTTCCATCAGAATATAGATTGATATATGGTTCGAGCATAGCTTTCTTATGAGTATTGGAGCATAATTGATATTCTGAAGTATTTGTTTGATGTGCCATTGGAATTCTGTCCGAAATCGAGCTTTGGTCGATTTCGCGTATTCTGTTCCGTTCCTTTGGATATTTGAATTTGTCTAACCTTCTTATTGGAATTGAGCTAAATATGATTGCTTGGAATCCCTATACACTCTTGTTTTCATTTCATTCCAAATCTGAATACATTTGTGAGAGATTTGTTCTTTGTTTTTTATTGTCTCGAAAAGGCACATGCACGTTTTGTTGTTCCGCGTGTGCTTCCGATATATGCTACTTATTGTTAAAACTGCCCTCTTGTACTCTGGTGTGTGGGATTGTTTGGACCTTTGCCAGAAATGGTAAAGGGTATGCGCTTATTGCCCGCTCTGTGGGGTCCCGCTCTGTGGGATATTCTGGACTTTTGCCAGAAATGGTAAAAGGTATGTGCTTAGAGCCTGCGATGCTATGCCGGCCCCCTCTGACTTCACCTAGACGTGGGTGGATGGAGCTCCTAGACGTGGGAGACTTTTGTCAGGTGGTCATTCAGAAATGGATGAATAACATTCTGACTGAGATCCTACTACACCTTCTATATGTTTGATATAACATCCAGAGTTTTGGTGAGTTGTTTCTATTCATGCTCTGGATAAGAATGATATGATTGCAACGTCAAGGACGACGTTTGAGCTTCTGTACGATATTTATTTTTGATATGCTCTGAAATGCTTCATTCACTGATGATTTTGCTTCAAAATGTTCCATATGTCGTTGATATGCTTCGGAACATTTTATATGCCATTGATAAGCTCCGATATGTTTCTTTTGTTTCTGATATGCTCCAATCACTCTATGCCCCATCTGTTAGGAACCTAATATGTAAGATTGAAAGGACAATTGTATTTCTGCTCCTAATGATATTATGTCTATGAAATCGTATATTCTGCCTTGTATTTTGAAACTGTATCTCTTTGGAAATTGTACTATTTTGATATGGATATGTTAGTCACTTGCTGAGCTCTTTATGCTCACCCCGTTTGTTGATAAATTTTTCAGGATAGCGTATTGCTTGCTTAAATGTTAAGATTGGGCAGAGGCGGTGGAAAGTTTAGAAGATTTTGGGCAGATCTTTGTTGGCATATGTGTATTTGTTGAATAAGATACTCTGCATCTTATGAAATGTGACGATGAATCTAAACTTGTGGATTTTGTGTAAGATAAAGGATCCCTCATGTATAGGATTTTGGAATGTTAAGTTAAATTCATGTAATGATATGATCTTATGGTAATCGTTGGTTTGGTGACTGCATAGACTTCCCCACTGGTGAATTTATGTTGTGGTTATTATTTTGATGAGTTGGGTTCAGATTGTATGAATTATCGAGTGATGTGTGGTATGTTTATGAATTGCACAGGGTTATGAATTTATAGTCTATAGAGGTGAAATTTTGATCTGAATGTTTTCTTAGTGACCTCAAATGTGTGTTTGGATCCTAGGTTAGTTATGATGAAAATTTTAAATATTGTCGATATTTTGAGGGGCGAGACAGAGGTGGTATCAGAGCATGATTTGAGAATCACTAAGAATATCATCTTTTTTTTTATGTTTATTGACTATCAATTAGAGATTGATCAAAGAAAATGTTCTTTTGATGTTTTAGGAAGCAAGGATGACGAGATCATCTGGTTCTCCTATTGCATCTACTACTGATCAATTGAGTGGTATCATGCGGACTTTGGAGACTATGGCACAAGTGATGCAACAACAACAACCTGTCCAACAAGGAAGTAATGATGGAACAGAGACATCAAACCAGACGGGGTTGGGAATTGGACAGTTTAAGAAGCTTAGTCCTCCCAGTTTTAGTGGTGAGTCTGATCCAATGGTGGCAGAACGATGGATGATGCAGATAGAGAAAATATTTGATGCTTTAAATTACCCTGATGATCGAAAGGTTTTTCTTGCCACCTTTATGCTGGAAGGAGAAGCTGAACACTGGTGGAGAATGATTAAGAGGATGTCTGAAATTAAACATGAGCCAATGACATGGAAGTTATTCCAAGAAAAGTTTAACGATAAATATTTTCCAGATTGTATGAGAGAGCAAAAAGAATTGGAGTTCTTGAATCTTATCCAGAGAAGTATGACGGTTACAAAGTATGAATCTAAATTCACTGAGCTCTCCAGGTTTGCCACACATATGACTGATGATGAATCTAGAAAAGCAAGAAGGTTTGAAAGGGGATTACGGCCAGCAATAAGAAGCCGAATGTCAGCTTTAAAATTACAAACATATGCTGATACGGTAGAAAGAGCTTTGAAAATTGAAAGAGACATGGAGGAAATTCAAGAAATCATTGGCAAGAACAAAAGGGACAAATTTACTGGCAAAAGCAGGAGAGAAAATGAATATGAAGTTAGTAACAAGAGGTTTAAGACATTTGGATTTGAGAAAAGGAAACCATTGTGGAGGACTCAGTTATGTGCAAAATGTGGATTAAATCATGAAACAAGTCAGTGTTTTCGGGTGACTGGAGCATGTTTTGGTTGTGGAAAGCTAGATCATCAATTAAGAGATTGCCCACTGAAAAGGAAGAAAGAGCCACTGTCTCCTAGACCCTCAGCCCATGCTAGAGTGTACGCTATCACTGAACAAGATTCTAAAGCTTCTAAATCAGTGGTGGAAGGTATTCTTCATGTTTCTAAAAGAAATGCAAAAGTTTTGTTTGATCCCGGCTCCAACTTATCGTTTGTTTCACAATACTTTGCTTCTCACTTGGATATTCTACCTAAACCCCTGGATTATATGTTATATGTAACAACTGCTGTTGGAGATTCATTGGCAACAAACTTGGTCTACCCATCTTGTTTGATCTCTATTGGAGACCACGAACTCCTTGCTGATTTGATTCTCCTAGAGATCCAGGGCTTTGATATTATACTTGGCATGGACTGGTTATCTTCTCATCACGCTAGTATTGATTGTTACAAAAAATAATTACTTTCTGCATACCATATCAGCCTATATTTTTCTTTGAGGGCATTAGGCATGATTTGCCTCTTTGCTTGATATCAGCCCTTCAAGTTTATCGTCTTATGCAGAAAGGTTGTTTTTGTTATATGGTGTGTGTAAAGGAGCATCCAAATCAGGAAACCCACCTAGATGAAATGGTAGTGGTCAAAGAATTGCCTGATGTATTCCCAAATGACTTGCCTGGTTTACCTCTAGATAGAGAGGGTGAATTTGCTATTGATCTGGTCCCCAGTACATCCCCAATATCTAAGCCTCCCTACAGAATGACACCACTCGAGCTAGAGGAGTTAAAGAAGCAAATACAAGAATTATTAGATAAGGGTTTCATACGACCCAGTGTATCCCCATGGGGTGCTCCGGTACTATTAGTGAAGAAGAAGGATGGAACATTGAGGCTTTGTATTGATTATAGATTGTTGAATCAGGTGACCATCAAAAACAAGTACCCATACCCAGAATTGATGATTTGTTTGATCAACTACAGGGTGCACAAGTATTCTCTAAGATTGACCTGAGGTCAGGTTGCTATCAGTTGAAGATCAAGGAGGAGGATATTTCAAAAACAGTTTTCAGAACTCGATATGGTCACTATGAATTTTTGGTGATGCCTTTTGGTTTGACTAATGCCCCTGCAGCTTTTATGGAACTAATGAATAGGATATTTCAACCGCTCTTGGATGGCTATGTAATTGTATTTATTGATGACATATTGGTGTATTCAAAGAGTAATCAGGAGCATGAGGAACACTTGAGAAATGTATTGTCTATACTAAGAGAAAAGAAGTTGTATGCAAAGTTCAGCAAATGTGAATTATGGTTGAATGAAGTTGTTTTCTTAGGCCATGTGATTTCAAGGATGTGTTTTGATGCAGGAAGGGAGAGTAATTGTTTATGCTTCTAGGCAACTTAAAGGTTATGAATTGAATTATCCAACTCATGATTTGGAATTAGCAGTAATTATTTTTGCTCTAAAGATTTGGAGACATTATTTGTATGGTCGACTATTTGAAATCTTCACTGATCACAACAGTTTAAAATATATTTTCACTTAGAAAGAGTTAAACATGAGGCAGCGAAGATGGATAGAACTTCTGAAGGATTATGATTGTGCCATCCGTTATCACCCGGGCAAAGCCAATGTTGTAGCTGATGCACTTAGTAGGAAATCTACAAGTTTTATGGCTAGTCTGGTTGTGAAGCAATGAAAGTTATTAGAAGAAAATTTTGATTTGAAAGCTTTGAGGAAAGAGCAAGACTCGATGATATTGATGGCCTCCATTCAAGTGCAATCCGATCTTATTCAACAAATTAAGGAAGGACAATTTCGAGATCCACATTTAATCTACTTGAGGAATGAAGTAGAAAAGGAATTGAAGCCACAATTTCAAGTTTCAAAGGATGGCCTATTGAGATTTGGGGAGAGAGTATGTGTACCAAATGAACCAGATATCAAGAATCAAATCCTAAATGAAAGTCATACTTCAAGGTACACCCTACACCCTGGGAGCACTAAGATGTATAGAGATCTCAAAGTCATTATTGGTGGAAAGGCATGAAGAAAGAAATTGCAATGTATGTTTCAAAATGTTTGACTTGTCAGCAAATCAAAGTAGAACACCAAAGACTTGGAGGGTTGTTGCAACCTTTAGTTATTCCTGAATGGAAATGGGAATGTATTACTATGGATTTTGTTTCGGGACTACCCAGAACCTCGAGGAAGCATGATGCTATTTGGGTTATCATTGATAGGTTAACAAAATCTGCACACTTCCTACCGATTAATGACTTATTCGCTTGATAAACTTGCAGATTTATATGTCAATGAAATAGTAAGACTTCATGGTATTCCAAAGGAGATCATCTCTGATAGAGACTCCAGATTTCTCTCTAGATTCTGGAGAAGATTGCAGGAGTCGATGGGCACTAAAGTTAAGTTTAGTACTGCATATCATCCTCAAACTGATGGTCAGTCAGAAAGAACAATTCAAACACTTGAGGATTTGCTTAGAGCCTATGTTATGGATTGGAAAGGTGAATGGGATAAGGATATTTCACTTGTTGAGTTCACGTATAATAATAGTTATCATTCAAGTATTCAGATGGCTCCTTATGAAGCTTTATATGGGCGAAAGTGCATAACACCTATATGTTGGGAGGAAGTTGGTGACAGAAAGCTGTTAGCACTGGACAAGGTACAAGAAACTACCGAGAAAATTCAAGTTATAAGGAAAAGGTTAAAAACTGCTCAGAGTCGTCAAAAGAGTTATGCCGACAATAGAAGACGAGATATTGAGTTTGAAATCGGAGATTTTGTATTCTTAAAAGTCTCCCCTTCCAAAAGCATTATAAGGTTTGGGAAGAAAGGAAAATTAAGCCCAAGATTTATTGGACCTTTCGAGGTTCTAGAGAGGGCTGGTTCTGTCGCTTACAGGATTGCCTTGCCACCAGCATTGTGCCATGTCCATGATATATTTCATGTCTCGATGATTAGAAAGTATATATATGACCCTTCTCACATCATTAATTATGAGCTGGTGGAGATCGATAAAGATTTATCTTATGTGGAAGAGCCTATTCAGATTGTTGATAAGAAAAAAAAAGTCCTAAGGAATCGGGTCATCCTACTGGTTCAAGTAATTTGGAGACATCATTCTGGAGAGGAGACAACTTGGGAGCTAGAGGAGGAAATGAAAAAGGTGTACCCCCGTCTTTTCATCGATAGAGGTACGATAAATTTAGAGGACTAAATTTTTCTTTTAAGGGGGGGAGAGTGTAACATCTCTCATTTCCGAATTTTCGTATAAATTTCTGGTGATAATGTAAGCATCTATTTTAAATTGACAAAAGAAATAGAGTATGAATCAGAGGTAACTTATTTTTAAGATTTGGGAGATCTGTTCAAAAAAAAAAGAAAGAATCTGAGGACCTATATGTAAACCCTAAGGACCTAATCGTGAATATGATAAAAACAAGGACTAAATTGCAAAACGTACAAAATGACAAATTCCACCATTTAAGCCTCTCTGCCTTCGTTCTTAAGGAAGCAGAGAAGGCAGCTCGTGGGTGATCAGGGAAAGAAAGAAAGAAAGAAGAAGAAGAAGAAGAAGAAGAAGAAGAAGAAGAAGAAAAAAATTGGGGTTTTTAGGGTTCTTGCTTTAACCTTTTCACTTCGGGTCAAAATTCTCAAAGGAAAGTGTTCTAACCCCATCCTACAGAATTTTTAGTCTCTGTTTTTCTGTTGATTCAAAATAAATTGAAGGATTTCTATTTAGAAACTGATATGTCTCTCTTTGGACATAGAACCATGGATTCTGAAGTTTTTTCGGTAAACTGACCCCTATACATTGTTTCAGCTATAAGTTTTAGTACAAAATGTGAATTCGGGCAGGAACTATTTTGTTTGAAATTAGACTCTTATATCTTCCTTTTGACACTGATTTTGTAGATTTTGGACACCGAATACTTACCCAAACATCTGTTTCAAATGAGCCTATAGACGCTGTAAAATAGGGTTCAAGATTTCTGACCTGTCGATACTAAAATGCCTATAACTTCCTGTTGAAAATTCTGATTTGTACCAAACTGATTTTATTTGAAACTAGACTGGAAAATCTTTCTTTTGACATATAGTTTGAAAATTTTGGAATTCAATTGCCTATCCTATTATCTGTTGAATCCGACCCTATAAATTCTGCAAAACAGTGATTGTGTTTTTGACCTTGTGTTACCAAATCAAAGGTAACTCCGTGTTGGGAACCCTGTTTCATATGAAATTTGTTCCATCAGTATATAGATTGATATATGGTTCGACCATAGCTTTCTTATGGGTATTGGAGCATAATTGATATTCTGAAGTATTTGTTTGATGTGCCATTGGAATTCTGTCCGAAATCGAGCTTTGGTCGATTTCGCGTATTCTGTTCCGTTCCTTTGGATATTTGAATTCGTCTAACCTTCTTATTGGAATTGAGCTAAATATGATTGCTCGGAATCCCTATACACTCTTGTTTTCATTTCATTCCAAATTTGAATACATTTGTAAGAGATTTGTTCTTTGTTTCGTATTGTCTCGAAAAGGCACATGCACGTTTTGTTGTTCCGCATGTGCTTCCGATATATGCTACTTATTGTTAAAACTACCCTCTTGTACTCTGATGTGTGGGATTATCTGAACCTTTGCCAGAAATGGTAAAGGGTATGCGCTTATTGCCCGCTCTGTGGGATATTCTGGACCTTTGCCAGAAATGGTAAAGGGTATGTGCTTAGAGCCTGCGATGCTCTGCCGGCCCCCTCTGACTTCACCTAGACGTGGGTGGATGGAGCTCCTAAACGTGGGAGACTTTTGTCAGGTGGTCATTCAGAAATGAATGAATCACATTCTGACTGAGATCCCACTACACCTTCTATATGTTTGATATAACATCCAGAGTTTTGGTGAGTTGTTTCTGTTCATGCTCTGGATAAGAATGATATGATTGCAACGTCAAGGACGACGTTTGAGCTTCTGTACGATATTTGTTTTTGATATGCTCTGAAATGCTTCATTCACTGATGATTTTGCTTCGAAATGTTCCATATGTCGTTGATATGCTTCGGAACATTTTATATGCCATTGATAAGCTCCGATATGTTTTTTTTGTTTCTGATATGCTCCAATTACTCTATGCCCCATCTGTCAGGAACCTAATATGTAAGATTGAAAGGACAATTGTGTTTCTGCTCCTAATGATATTATGTCTACGAAATCGTATATTCTGCCTTGTATTTTGAAACTGTATCTCTTTGGAAATTGTACTATTTTGATATGGATATGTTAGTCACTTGCTGAGCTCTTTATGCTCACCCCGTTTGTTGATAAATTTTTCAGGATAGCGTATTGCTTGCTTAAATGTTAAGATTGGGCAGAGGCGGTGGAAAGTTTAGAAGATTTTGGGCAGATCTTTGTTGGCATATGTGTATTTGTTGAATAAGATACTCTGCATCTTATGAAATGTGACGATGAATCTAAACTTGTGGATTTTGTGTAAGATAAAGGATCCCTCATGTATAGGATTTTGGAATGTTAAGTTAAATTCATGTAATGATATGATCTTATGGTAATCGTTGGTTTGGTGACTGCATAGACTTCCCCATGGTGAATTTATGTTGTGGTTATTATTTTGATGAGTTGGGTTCAGATTGTATGAATTATCGAGTGATGTGTGGTATGTTTATGAATTGCACAGGGTTATGAATTTGTAGTCTATAGAGGTGAAATTTTGATCTGAATGTTTTCTTAGTGACCTCAAATGTGTGTTTAGATCCTGGGTTAGTTATGATGAAAATTTTAAATATTGTCGATATTTTGAGGGGCGTGACAATTCCAAGCAATCATATATAGCTCAATTCAAATAAGAAGGTTAGATGAATTCAATATCCAAATGAATGAAACTAGAATAGGCACATATCGAAAGCAAACGCGGATCAATGGGATATACATGTGCCTATATGTGTCAATGCGTTATAGCATAAACATTACACAAAAGGATTCAAGAATGTAAATAATTTACAGACAAGATCAAACCAGAATTCAAGCACCAACATAAGCCTCAATTGAGCAAAAGGGACTGAATGGAATCTATTTCCAAACGAATTAAACAAAATACACGAAATCGACCAAAGCTCGATTTCTGACAGAATTCAAGAGGCACATTGAACAAATACTTCAGATTATCAATTATGCTCCAATACCCTTAAGAAAGCTACTGTCGAAAGATATATCAATCTATTTTCTGATGAAATAATTTTCATACGAATCAAGGTTTTCAACAAGGAGTTACTATTGATTTAGTGACCGAAGGTCAAAAAACTAAATCACTGTTTTGCAGAATCCATAATGCGGAATCAATAGATAGCAGAATAGGCATTTAAGTTCCAAAATTTTCAATCTATATATCAAAAGAAAGTTTTACAAGTCTAGTTTCAAATGAAATCAGTTTGGTACAAATCAGAATTTCCAACAGGGACTTACAGGCATTTTAGTATCGAAAGGTCAAAAATTTTGATCCCTATTTTGCAGCATCCATAGGTTCAATTGAAACAGACGTTTGGGTAAATATTCGGAGTCCAAAATTTTCAAAATCAGTGTCAAAAGGAAGGTATATGAGTCTACTTTCAAATAAACAAGGTCCTGCCTAAATCCATGTTTGGTGCTAAAAGTTATGGCTGAAACAATGTATAGTGGTCAGTTTACCGAAAAATTTCAGATCCATGATTTTTGTATCTAACAAGAAAAATATCAGGTTCTAGGCTGAAATCTTTCGAATAAAATATGAGATCAAAGCCTAATAATTCTGTAGGATGGGATTAGAACACTTGCCAATGAGAATTATGACCCTAAATGAAAAGATTTGAGCAAGAAACCTCAAAGCCCCAAATTTTTTTCTTCTTCTTCTTCCCCCTTTTTCTTCTCTTCTTCTTTCTTTCTTTCTCCTATTCTTCCACGCAGCTGCCTTCTCTGGTTCCTTATGAACGAAGGCAGAGAGGCTTAAACGGTGGGATTTGTATTTTTGTGCATTTTACAGTTTATTCCTTGTATTATTATATTTACGATTAGGTCCTCAGGGTTTACATATAGGTCCTCAGATTTTTTTTTCTTTTTGAACAAATCCTCCAAATCTTATTAATAAGTTCTCAGATTCATATTTTGGCCAAATTTAAAATAGATACTTATATTACAACTAGAAACTTATACGAAAATTCAGAAATGAGGGATGTTACAACCAAGCATGAAGATGCGCCGATGTACACATAAATCCTGATGTAAGTGATTAGGCCTATTGGCTCGGGCCTAATCATATTAGGTTGAGGTCCATGATCATCTAGTGTGCTTGTGCATGTGATTGCTATGCACCTACTAGATAAGTATATATATATATATATATATATATATATATATATATATATATATATATATATATATATATATATATCCTATCTTACGATAGGATATATATATCCTATCTTACGATAGGATATATATATCCTATCTTACACACACACACACACGTGTGCGACTCGTCATATTATGAGATTGAATCTAAATCCTATCTTACGATAATATTAAGTCGGTAAGTGTGAGACAATAAGATTGACCCATGTGGCCTTCCATCGCTATAGGAAAAAATCGAATCCCTACGTAGGTTGAGTTGGTCGAGTCCCTTGAGACTCGCCGATATTGCGATTCGAGATCTTGCATACGATATAGAGAAATCACCGGTGACCTGAGGATGTGGTATGCTTGGTCGAGTCCCTCGAGAGCATATCATCGAATTAAACTCATCTTGTAATGATAGTGATGACTTAACTGACATCATGGTTGGTCAAGTTACTCGAGACCATGATAGTTCATAAGTCAAATAGGATGGGAATAATAAAGTGTTGTGATTGGTAAGAGTTGTCTATATTTTGAGCTTAGTGTGATTGGTCAAGTCTCTCAAGGTTACACTAAGATGCTGATTTGATCCCGATCCCCACTAAAAGTTTGTCGGAGACTTCTGTTTCACGTGCTGAGAGTGTCGCGTGATTTACTAGAAAAATAGTGGGAGCATGTCAAGATAGAAGTCCATATCTTGATTATTTATTTTTCTACAAAATCTGCATGTTATTTATTTATGTTATATCTCCTGTTTGTTAGAAATATGTCGCCATCAGACCCTCTACGTGGCGTATCTTGATGCCAACCATCTCACTGGTTCGAACTATGCGGATTGGCTTCGTAACCTAAGAATAATTCTCATAGCGAAAAAAATTGCATTCTCCTGGATACGGTTATACCAGAGCCTAAGGCAGGAGCACCACAAGTAGAGTTTACCCGATATGAGAAGTATACAGATGATTCCACTCTTGCTCAGTGTTACATGTTGTTCTCTATGACTTTGGAGTTATAGAGACAGCATGAAAACATGGATGCCACATTCGTACTCCTACATCTCCGCCAATTGTTTGAGGAGCAAGGAAGAACTCAACGATATGAGATATTTAAGAGACTCTTCCATATTAGGATGATTGAGGGGGCATCAGTTCAGAACTATATCCTAAAGATGATAGAGTGGATTGAGAAACTCATATGTCTAGAGTTAATCCTAGATGATAACCTATGCATTAATCTTATACTTCAATCCCTACCAAACTTGAGGTCACTCTTGCTGAGCTTATCAATATGTTGAGGGAGGTAGGGAGGTAGAGACCAAAAGGAAAAGGAAGGCTCGAAAGTCCCTTAAGAAGGGCAATGGCAAGGGCAAACGGGGTAAGTCAAAGGTTGCAAAGACTGACCCAACGAAAGACAAAGGCTAGTGCTTCCACTATGACAAAAAACGAGCATTGGAAAGGGAATTGTAAGAAGTACCTTATAGAAAAGGCGAAACAAAAGCTTGGAGAAGCTTTAGATATATTCATGATCAGTCTCTAATTATCAGATTTTTATAATAATGCATGGGTATTGGATATTGGTAGTGCTTATCACATTTGCAATTAGTTGCAAATTCTAGCAAGGCATATGAGATTAGCAAGAGTTGTTGTTGTTGTTGTTGGCAAGGTCATTTTGCATCTGCTTGGTGGAGCTACCATTGCATTAGATGCATGTTATTTTGTTTCCTCTATTATCAAAAATGTTATTTCCATTTCATGTTTGTAATTGAATGGTTATAAAGTAGTTTTTGAGAACAATAGTTGTTCGATTATTAAGGATGATAAGATCATCACTAGAGAGACATTGCACAATGGTTTGTTTATACTGAACACTGCTCAACATGTCATGAATGTAAGCATGTTTAAGAGAAAGCGAGATGAGGTGAACGATGCATATCTTTGGCACTGTAGGCTATGTCACATCCATGAAAGAGGGATTTGAAAGTTATTAAAGTATGGATACTTAGATCCCTTCGACTATAAGTCATATGCAACTTACGATCCTTGCCTTCATGGAAAATTAACCAACTCTCGATTTAGTGAAATTGGAGAGAGAGCCACTGAGTTACTAGAACTCATATATAGTAATGTATGCGATCCTATGTCATCTTAGGCAATAGGTGGTTACTCCTACTTCATTACTATCATTGATGATTTCTCTAGTTATGGATATGTGTACTTAATAAAGTACAAGTTTGAAGCCTTCGAGAAATTCAGAGTATAAGAATGAAGTAGAGACCAAAACTCGAAAGAGTACTAAGACTCTTCGATCAGATCGAGGTGGCGAGTACTTGAGTACGGAGTTCAACCAATTCCTCAAGGACTATGAGAGAATGTCCCAATGGACACCTTCTTATACACGACAACTCAGTGGAGTATCAAAAAAGGAGGAATCATATGTTATTAGATATGGTGTGGTCTATGATGCGTTTTGTCGACTTACCCATCTCATTTTGGGGATATGCCCTAGAGACCGTAGCTTACCTTTTGAACAGAGTTCCATTTAAATCGGTAGTGTCTACACCATATGAGATATGAAAAGGGAAAAAAAATTTGATTTTAAGGCTGTTAAGATTTGTGGTTGCCCTGCCCACGTTAAAAGACACGACCCTGATAAGTTGGAATACAAGATGAAACGGTGCAAGTTCGTGGGATTATGGGTATTATTTCTATCACCCCGAGGACCAAAAGGCCTTTGTTGCTAAGAGAGTAGTGTTCCTTAAGAAGAAATATATTCTTGGCCGAGATAATGGGAGCATGATAGAGTTGAGCGAGGTTAGAGAACCTAGCTCAAGCACCATTCCGGAGACCGAGTCTGTTCAAGTACTTGACACACAAGTTCCAACTTTGTGCAGGTCTGGTAGAGTGTCATGTCCTTCTAAGAGATATGTGAGATATATCAGTGGAGAGGACACTTAGGATGTTGATCCTCAGACCTATGAGGAGGCTATTATGAGCATAGACTTCGGGAAGTGACAAGAAACCATGAATTCGGAGATGGAATCTATGTACTCTAACAAGGTTTGAAACCTTATTAATGCACCTAAGGGTATCATACCCATCGACTGTAAATGGATCTTCAAGAAGAAGATCAAAGTAGATGGAAAGGTGGAGATTGATAAGGCAAGGCTAGTGGCTAAGGGGTGTCGTCAAAGACAAGGTGTTGACTATAACGAAACTTTCACACTCGTAGCTATGCTGAAATCCATCCAAATTCTATTGGCTATTGCAGTATATCATGACTATGAGATTTGACAGATGGACGTAAAAATCACATTCCTTAATGGCAACCTCGAGGAAGAGGTGTATATGATACAGCCTGAGGAATTCGTGTCCAAGTAGAGTCTAAATAAGGTGTGCAGGCTGCTTTAAGTCCATTTATGGACTAAAGCAGGCTTCCCAAAGTTGTAACATAAAATTTGATGAGGCGATAAGATCTTATGACTTCGTTAAGAATCAAGATGAGCCTTGTATATACAGAAAGGTAAGTGGTAGCACTATCACCTTTTTAGTGTTATATGTGGATGACATCCTAATCATTGGGAATGATATAGGAATACTATCCACAATAAAGACTTGGCTATCTAGACACTTTTCCATGAAGGACTTAGGGGAAGCATCCTATATTTTGGGGATTCGGATCTATAGAGATAGATTCAATAAGATACGTGGCTTGTCTCAATCTAGGTATATAGACACCATTGTCAAAAGGTTTGGTATGACAAATTTCAAGAGATGTCTCATATCGATGAGACATAAAATTTCACTTTCTCGGAGTATGTCCCCAAAAACTCCTAAAGAAAGGACAAACATAAATATGATATCCTATGTCTTTGTGATAAGGTGTATCATGTATGCTATACTATGCACAAAGCATGATATAACGCATGCTTTGAGTGTCACAAGCAAGTATTAGGCAGATCTAGGCTTGGAGTACTAGAAAGCATTAAAGTGCATCCTTAAATACTTGAGAATGATTAATGATCTTTTATTGGTATACGATGGAGGTAGTCTTCAGGTTGAGGGCTACATGGACTCGAGTTTCTAGTCCGATGTCGATGATTGCAAGTCGAATTCAAGGTATGTGTTCACCCTGAATAGGGCAATAGTGAGCTAGAAGAGTTCTAAGCAAAATACTACTATTGACTCGACCATGAAGGTGAAATACATTACTGCGGTAGAAGCAACAAAAGAGGGGGTCTGGATAAAGAAGTTCATCACGGATTTGAGAGTCGTATCGAGCAGCACAGAACTGATTCTCATATATTACGATAATAACAGGGCAATCACTTAAGTAAAGGAACCCGGGTCTCATCAGAAGTGTTCTAAGAGGTTCTAGCTTATTAGAGAAATCGTGGCCCATGGAGATATAGCAGTGGAAAGAGTTCCATCCGAAGATAACATTGTAGATCCATTGACAAAGCCATTGACTCAGATTATATTTGAGTGTTATAGAGGTTTGATGGGGATTAGACACATAGGTGATTAACTTTAGGTGAAGTGGAGATTGTTAGTTATAGGTGCCATACAAGCCAACCACATGAATGATGACACTTGTGACACGCGACGATAATCTCTTTACATATTATTACTGACATTTTATAACATATTATATGGATATATATTATGATGTCTTTGGATTTATGCGATAGGAATCAGATCATGATGAGATCATGATAATGAGACTGATTCGCCTTTAAACACATACCTTAAATCATCCTGGTCATAGGTTATTCGAGAAGGACATCGAGATAACTGGATACACTAGTGTGTTGTATATTCGTCCATATGATGGAGGCGACTGATCTTAAAGTTGCTCATTTGGGGATACTAAAGGTACAATATAGGTGCTCATTGAAGAATGAGTTCACTAATTAATTCGCTTACGGAATGCTGAATGGTCAATGATACCTAACGTGAGAGCGATTTCATAGTCCCAATTATGTGTCTGGTATGGTCCTTAGTACTGAGACACCAAAGATACATTGTATGAGTACTTCATTATTTGATACCGGACTTGCAAGTTTGAAAGTTTTATATCTGGTACAATCGGTTCTTGGGAATGGTAGTCAACCTTACGAAGGCAATTGAGTATTAACAAATGATCATCCACTCTCGGTATTGTGAGAGGAATATCCTATGTGTGTTTGCTCATAAAAAATCCCTGGCCAAGGTTATTCAGATTGAGAGAGGAGTTCTTCGGGAGAATCCAATTAGAGCAAGACTCAGATAGGATTCTGTATGGGCTTGACATTACCATGCCCAATATACAGTCTCTGGGATATTAGACGGATGAGAGACTATAGACACATGGTAATTATGGACAGATAAGTCCGATGGATTAGATCCCCTTGTATCGCTTGGGGACTATGGCATAGTGGCCTAGTACGTCCATAGTCGATTAGTCGAGTGAATTATTATGGAGATAATAATTCACTATATTAGAAGTAGTTCTAAGTCATAGGATTGACTCACGACTAGCTCGGTATCGGGCATAGAGGGTCACACGTATATGGTGGATGTTACGACGAGTAGAGGTATGTATATGAGATATCCGCAGAGTCTCCAATTTAGATCCAATTGGATAATTGGACAGAAATCAAATTGAATAAGTGGATAAGATCCAATTAGATAATTGGTTGAGATCCAATTGGATAATTGGATAGATATCTAATTAGATAGAGATCCAATTAGATAATTTGATAAAGATCCAATTAGATAATTCGATAGAGATTCAATGAAGGTAGGATCCATTAAGGGTTAAGTTGTTTGCACCTTTATAAATAGGAGCCTCATGGTTCATAGGCTAGAACTTCTAGTGGTCGCCCCTCCTATTCTCCTCATCCTCCTTAACTTCGATAGCCTCGTGGTACACGTGAAGCGGGAGATCCCATAACGATCTGAGGAGCGTCATCGCTGCATCCCTTGTGTGGATCACTGTAAAAAAAGGAGTACGCGAGTTCTCCTTTATCCACTCTATCGAATCTGAAAATTTTGGGGATATGCGATCTCCCCAAGTAACACTTCTAACATGATACGTGTAGTTTTTTTATTTTACGGTTTTCTTTCGCACCAATCGTCGCACACCGACCAAGTACTTGATTTTGGAAAATCTAATTTTGATTTTGTTTTTCGCTGCGCATGAGATGCCTATCCGTGATTTCCCAACACCCTTCACACTTATTTTTAATCGTTCGAGAGTAGGTCGAGAACATCTTGGATAACCAACTTATGATCTCCCCTACCAACTAGGAGCATATATATTTGGTATGATGACATAGATAATTCGATCTTGAGGACATATGAAATTTAGAAGAGGAGCTATGATTGATAGACTTCGACCTCCTATAGTAGTGTATTAGTATTTATTCATCGAAGGTGAATTTTTCTCACCCAGGGAGAGTTGATGGGATCATAGCACCACCACACCATTATGGTGGTCCAAGAGGATTGAGAGAGATTCAGATCATTACGTCGAAGCCATATGGGCCTAAATGCCCATAGAAGGCCTATCCTACATATTTTATTTTCTTATAATAGGATTTGGACATGGGATACGTTTATATTGGACTTTGGATTTAAACTTGTATGAGGTTGTTAGATTGAATGTTATACACGTCTTAGAAGGCATCTCGTAGAGGATCTTATAGTAAACACATGTCTTTATCCTATGAATCTTTAACCCTCTCTCTTTTAAAAGGGAGATATGTTGCATTCATGCAAGGGTTGACACTTGTCCTCATCTTATGGATCTCTACCCACCACTCTTCTAGAAGGAGGTATATGGCACTCATCCAAGGGTGGATACTTGTCTCTATCCTATGGATCCCTACTCACTTCTCTTCTATAAAGGGGTATGTGACACTTATTTAAGGGACATCCATCCTTATAAAAGCATTATAAATCTCACATTTTGGAGTTAATGAATGAATGAATTAATTAATTAATGAAGAGCTTAGAGCTTGTAGCCAGAATCTTATGTGAGATGCCTAAGTGAGGAGAGAATCTTTAAAGGTCAAAGTCCCTGCCTTATCTATTGTTTCCCTTTCCCTCCCCTCCCCACTATCCTTCTCCTTTCTCTTCAACCATCACTATCACAGTAGCACCACCACCACCAAAAGGAGTAACAACATCAACTACCAATCGTCGTCAATGCAGCCCTCGTTGACAACCACCACCCTATGCATCACCTCTTCTAAGGTTGATCCGCTTACGGAATGCTAGATGATTGATGATGTCTTATTGTCCGACAGTGATTTTGTAGTCCTAATGGTATATCTGGTCCTTAGACTTGAGACACCAAGGATGTCCTGTATGAATGCTCCATTCTTTGATACCAGACTTGTAGGTTTGGATGTCCTAGATATAGTACAATCGGTCATCGGGAGTGGCAATCAACCTTATGAGGGCTATTGAGTGTCGATAGAGGATCATCCACTCTCGGTGTCATGAGAGGAATATCTCATATGTTCTTGCTCAAACAAATCCCTAGCTAGGGTCATTCGGATTGAGAGAGAAAGAGTTTTCCAAGAGAATTCGATTAGAGCGAGACTAGAGTAGAAACCGTATGGGTCTGATAGCACCATGCCTGATATACGGTCTTTGATACAAGACTTGTAGGTTTGGATGTCCTAGATATAGTACAGTCGATCATCGGGAGTGACAGTCAACCTTACGAGGGCTATTGAGTGTCAATAGAGGATCATCCACTCTCGGTGTCATGAGAGGAATATCTCATATGTTCTTGCTTAGACAAATCCCTAGCTATGGTCATTCGGATTGAGAGAGAAAGAGTTCTCCAAGAGAATTCGATTAGAGAGAGACTCGAGTAGAAACCGTATGAGTCTGATAGCACCATGCCTGATATACAATCTCTGAGATATTAGATGGATAAGGGACTATAGGTACATGGTAAATGAGGACAGATAGGTCCAATGGATTGGATTCCCTTGTATCATCTAGGGACTGCGATGTAGTGGCCTAGTACGTCCGTAGTCGATGAGTCCAGTGAATTATTATGGAGATAATAATTCACTATGCCAGAAGGAGTTCTGACAAGTATGACTCACGGCTAGCTCAATATTGGGTCTAGTGGGTCATACACATATGGTAGGCATTGCGAGGAGTAGAGGTCCGGAAATGAGATATCCGCTAGAGCCCTATCTTATTGGATATCCAATAAGCCCATGAATTATTGGATCCCATGGACGAAATCCAATAAAAGCCCATGAGAGATTATTGGATAGAGATCAACTAATCTAAGAGGCTTGGGTAATTGGATGAAGATCCAATACCCAATAGGGGAGGATCCATTAGGGTTTAGTTGATAGGCTAGAGCTTTTGCTTGCCTCTCCTATTCTCCTCCCCCTCTCCATCTCAAAGCAGGCCTGGAGTTTTGAGGAGCATCATCGTAGCCCTACTGTGTGGATCGCCGCTAGAGAGGAGGGTGCTTGACCTCCTTCACCCTCTCCTAGAGATCTGCAAGGATTCAGGGGTATACGATCTCCCTAGGTAACACAATCTATTCTATATGCAGTTTTATGTTTCGCGAATTTTTGTGCACCAATCTTCGCACGACGATGAACATCTCTTTAGGAATAAGGGATTTTGTTTTCTGTTCTTCTACTGCGCATGTGATGTCGCCCCTAAAGATTTCCCAATAGTTTACTATACCTCACCGCAACTAGACTGGACATCATGTTTAGCGTAGGACTTTATGATAAGTTTCAATCTAATCCTAAGCTATCTTATCTTAAAGCAGTTAAAAGAATTCTTAGATATCTTAAAGGAACTACTAATATAGGATTATGGTACTCAAAATCCGAGAACTTTGAACTAATTGCTTATGTTGATGTAGATTTTGCTAGATGTAGATTAAATAGAAAAAGTATATCCGGAATATGTCAATTCTTAGGTCATGCACTTGTCTCTTGGTCTTCCAAGAAACAAAACTCGATTGCACTATCTACAACCGAAGCCGAATACATAACTGCGAGTGCACGTTGTGCACAAGTTATGTGAATGAAAAATACTTTAGAGGATTATAAGATTCACCTTAAGAACATTCCCATAAAATGTGATAACACAAGTGTAATATGTTTAACAAAAAATCTCATTCAACACTCTAGAACTAAACATATTGACATTAGGCATATTGATGTTGGAAGATTGCTGAGAGTTTGTCGGAAATTCGTCGGAAGTTTCGCCGAGAAGTTCGGCGGATGTTCGCCGAAAGAAAAATCGACATATCAGACTAATTGCTTGCCTTAATCGTAGTTAGAATATTAGTTGAGTTAGGATCGGGAGGTAATCCCACAAACTCGGTTAGGGGCCAATTGGGCCATTAATAGGGCTGAATTGGGCCGGATTGAACAGCCCATTCAACACCTGAAATCACGTTCGACGGTGGCATCGCTTGGCAGACTTGGTCTCCCAAGTGTTCTGGGCGGTGGTACCGCCCAGACTAGGCGGTGGTACCACCCAGACTAGGCAGTGGTACCGCCAGCAATTAATGCTGCCAACAGTGGTACCGCCCCTGTCAAGTAGTGGTACCGCTAGAGCTCGGTCTCCGAGCTCTATCAAGTGGTCGTACCGTCTAGTGTCATGTGTCAAGTGGTGGTACCACCCAGTAATAGTGGTGGTACTGCCAATACCCCGGAAAATTAGGATAAGGCACTTTTTGGCTCTAATTTTGAAGCCATTGGGGCGTATAAATACCCCACCCTTTTCTGCATGAAAGGGCACGAAAGTATTGGCATAATCTTGAATCTTTGAAGTGTTAAAGTGTTGTAAAAGTGATAGAGTCATCCTCCTCCCTTTCTAAGTGTTGAGATCATTCAAGAGAGGTGTGAGACTTGTAAGGGTTATCTCCTAAACCCTTGAAAAGGAGAAAGCGCTATAAAGTAGTGGTTGGTCTTCGCCTATTGAAGAAAGACCATTAGTGGACACTAGTGACCTCAATGGAGGAGGAATCGAAAGTGGATGTAGGTCACAACGACCGAACCACTCTAAATTCTGGTTTACTCTTCTATTTATGCAATTTACATTACTGCAAACTTCCTTAACCTTCTCTTTGCACTCTTACAAAAGCTTTTAAGTTTATTTTCTTTCTGAAATGGATTGAATCGAAAAGAATATTTTTCAGAATCAACACTTTTTTCGTTTTATTAATTCACCCCCCCCTCTTAGTGCCGCTCTTGATCCTAACAACTTTCGAAGATTCAAATTTCAAAAAATGATGATTCATTAATCTAAGGCATAATTCCAATACGAAATAAAGCATGGTAATTTCATTATAGACATTTATCATTTTGATACGAAATCAAACATGATGCTAGAATAAAACATTTATAAGTAATCATTCCACATTACGATACGTTTTAAGCAAACATTTGATATTCTTCAAGCATTTGTATTTGATGATACCAATCATATTTCAAGTATTCATGATAAGATACAAGCATTTACGTTAAGATACATTGCATACATTTATTATGCCAATTTGTTAAAACATACAAGACGATAAGATACATTACATACATTTACAATGCCAATTTGTCATCAATTTGTCATATCATATCTCCCCCTTTGTCATCAACAAAAAGGAGAACAATTCAACAATGCAAGTATGATAAAAATTCATGCAATTATCACACTAGTTTATCCAATTTGTATTGTTGCATGGTAACATTCAAAAGTTCTCAACATCGAAAGTTATCAACATTAAAGCAATAGATTCCATCAAATTCTCCCCCTTTGTCATCAAAACATTGTATGAAGAAGAGGAAGGAAGGTAATGAGGGGATCCATTAAGAGCCAAATTTATGAAGTCAAAAACACTAAATAAGTTTTCGTTAAAACATGCTTTAATTAAAGAGAAGGGATTCATGAAAAGGATCAATATATCCATACAAAATCAAATCCCTAATCTTGCAAGTGATTATCACATACCAAAAATTCATAAGAGTGAAATCCGTGAAAGATGCATTTGTCAATGAATTCTATGTATCAAACATAATTAAGTTTTCATATTTCAGATTTCATGAAACCCCAAAAAAAAAAAGAGAAAGACCAGAAAAGATATACATCAAATTCATGTATTCATTAATATCCCTAACTCTCTTCTAATAAAATTAAATTATTTTTTATTTAAAGGTTTTATAAATATATCGGCTAATTGATGTTTCATATCAACAAATTCTAAAGATATGTCATGGTTATTAATATGATCTCTTATGAAATGTGTCTAATGTTAATATATTTATGAAATGATGTCTAATGACTAGGCGGCTATTGCACTTGTGTTATCACATTTTATGCGAATGTTCTTAAGGTGAATTTTATAATCCTCTAAAGTGTTTTTCATCCACACAACTTGTGCACAATATGCACTTGCAACTATATATTCGTCTTCGGTTGTAGATAGTGTAACTGAGTTTTGTTTCTTGGAAGACCAAGAGACAAGTGCATGACCTAAGAATTGACATGTTCCAGATGTGCTTTTTATATCTAATCTACATCCAGCAAAATCCGCATCAGCATAGACAATTAATTCAAAGTTTTCAAATTTTGGATACCATAATCCTGGATTAGTGGTTCCTTTAAGATATTTAAGAATTCTTTTAACTGTTTTAAGATGAGATAGCTTAGGATTAGATTGAAACCTAACACAAAGTCCTATGCTAAATTTGATGTTCGGTCTAGTTGCGGTGAGGTATAGTAAATTACATATCATACCCCGATAAGCTTTTTGATCAACGCTTTCTCCACTTTTGTCAATGTCTAACTTAGTGGAGGTACTTATAGGTGTATTGATAGCTTTTGAACTATCCATTTTAAACTGTTTTAGTAAGTCTAATGCATATTTTGTTTGATTAAAAAATATCATTACTAAGTTGTTTGATTTGTATGCCTAAAAAGAAGGTTAGTTCACCCATTAAACTCATTTCAAACTCTTTGCTCATACTTTTGGCAAATGATTCATATAGAGATTCATTTGTTGAACCAAAAATAATATCATCAACGTAAATTTGAATAATAAAAAAATTATTTTTAAAATTTTTAATAAACAATGTAGTATCGACTTTGCCTTTAGAGAAATTATTTTGTATAAGAAATGAGCTAAGTCTCTCGTACCAAGCCCTTGGGGCTTGTTTTAATCCATAGAGAGCTTTAGTCAATTTAAACACATGATTAGGAAGATAATCGTTCTTAAATCTGGGAGGTTGTTCTACATAAACTTCTTTAGAAATAAAGCCATTAAATAAATCACTTTTGACATCCATTTGAAATAACTTAAAATTATTACTACTATCATAGGCAAGGAGTATCCTTATGGCTTCTAATCGTGCCACAAGAGCGAAGGTTTTTTCATAATCGATACTTCTTCTTGGTTGAAACCCTTGGCCACTAATTTAACCTTGTTTCTAACCATGATACCAAATTCATCTTGTTTGTTTCTAAACACATATTTAGTACCAATAATTAAATGGTCATTTGGCTTCGGAATAAGCTTATACACCTCATTTCTCTCAAATTGATTCAACTCTTCTTGTATTGCGATAACCCATGAATCACCTTTCAAGGTCTCATCAATGCACTTAGGTTTAATTTGAGAAAGAAAAGCGGTGTTGGCATAAAAATTTTTAAGAGAAGAACGAGTTTGAACCTGTTTTGATGTATCTCATATGATTAGCTCCTTAGGATGAGCATCTATGTACTTCCATTCCTTGGGTAAGGATGTTTGGGAATAAGATGCATCCAGGTTGCTAATTGGAGGAGAGGGTTCATTTAAATTCAAAGCATCAAAATTAAGATCATCATCAAACTCATTTTTCTTAAATTTAGAAACTTTATTAAAGATAACATGAATAGATTCTTCTATAATCAAAGTTTTTTTTTTTAAAATATGAAATGCTTTAGAAATAGAAAATAGCCAAGAAAAATTTCTTTATCGGATTTTGCATCAAACGTTCCTAAGGCATCTTTTTCATTAAAGATAAAAACATTTACAACTGAAAACTTTAAAATATGAAACGTTGGGTTTTTTGTTATTCCATAATTCATAAGGAGTTTTGGAAAGTAATAGTCTTACTAGAACCCTATTCATGACATAGTATGTTATATTAACAGCTTCGGCCCAAAAGTATTTGTGTAGGCTATGTTCGTTCAACATGGTTCTTGCTATTTCTTGTAAATTTTTATTTTTTCTTTCTACTACTCCATTTTGTTGAGGATTTCTCAGAGTAGAGAAATTGTGATTGTATCCATTAGATAAACAAAAATTTTGGAAATCATGGTTTTGAAATTAGCCACCGTGATCACTCCGAATTGATGAAATCATAAAGCCTTTTTTATTTTGAACAAGTTTATAAAACTTTGAAAAATACCTAAAGCAATCACTTTTGTGTGCCAAGAAGTATGTCCAACTGTATCTACTATAATCATCTACAATTACAAAGGCCTATTTGCTACCTCCGAGGCTTGATGTATTGATTGGTCCAAACAAATCCATATGAATCAATTGCAATGGTTTAGAGATGTTTATTTGATTCTTTGGCTTGAAACTATCTTTTATTTGTTTTCCTAGTTGACATGCATTACATACATTGTCTTTAATGAATTTAATGTTAGGACTATCTCTTACAAGTTCTTTAGATGAGATTTGAGAGATTAGTTTCATGCTAGCATGACCTAATCTCCTATGCCAAAGCCAAGTATCGTCATTCAAAACCGAAAAACACATTTCATTACAAAGATCATCAATGTCAATAGTGTATACTGTTAGGATCGGAGCGGCACTAAGAGGGGGGGGTGAATTAGTGCAGCGGATTAAACCTTCGATTTTAATAAAATCTTTCGTACGATAAGAACGGAACTTGAAAAGTTTAACTTGAAAGCGTATTCTTAAAGTTGCGCAGCAAGGGTAATAAGGAACTAAAGCAGTAAGAAGATTTGCAGTAATGTAAATGACAATAATAAAATGCAAACCAGAGATTACGCCGCTTTTTAGAGTGGTTCGGTCAAATGACCTACTCCACTTGCGATGCCCCTCTTCGATGAGGCTCCCACCTTCCACTAGCAAATCTCTTGAAATGGAAGGGTAAACACCCCTCTTACAACCTTTTACAAGCAGTTCAACCTCTTACAAATTTTCAATAAAAAAGGAGGAGAACTCTCTAGCAAATTGAAAACAAGACTTGCTAAGACTTTCTAAGACTTTTCTCTCAATCAAAATGCTTATCAAAAGTTGTAACCTCAGTTGAGATTTGAGGGGTATTTATAGGCCTCAAGAGGATTCAAATTTGGGCTCCAAAATTTGAATTCTCTTAGGGTTTCCGGTGCTGGAGGTGCCACCGCCCAGCCAAGCGGTGCCACCGCCCAGCGCTCGGGTGCTGGACGGTGCAACCGTCCAGCCAAGGAGGTGTCACCGCCCAGCACTCGGGTGCTGGGCCATTTCACCGCCCAGCCAGGCGGTGCCACCGCTTGGCTCTCCAATTCATTGGTTTGGCTTAATTTTAGCCCAAACCAAATCTGACTTTGGGCCTAGTTGGCCCCTAACCAGGATATAGGATTATCTCTTAATCCTAATCCTAATTACAGGTGAACTACATAACACAAAAAAACATCCTAAGCAAGTTTTTTTAACCGCGAACGTCGAGTCTTGTTCCGGCGAGCTTTCCGACGAACTTCTTCCGACGGACTCCCTGCAAGCTCCCAATCTTTGTGATGACTTTAACGAGTAGCCGAGCCTTCTCGGTGATCTCCGCGAGCCTCCGACGATTTCTTCGGCGAACTTCCGACACGTTCCCGATTTCTTCTTGGTTGGTTCCGGCAACATCTCCGATGATTCTTCGGTCTCTTAAACGTCCATCGACCTCGACTCCGGTATCCTTGCTTTATGTTTTCTGGTTATCGTAGTTAATCCTGCACACTTAACTCAATAATATGGATTAGATCAATTAACCCACCAATTGATTATATCATCAAAATCCAAGATTCAACAATCTCCCCCTTTTTGATGATGACGATCAATTGATGACGGAGTTAAACATAACTCCCCCTATCTATATGCCATATTATGAGAAGATAAAAAACACTTGAATTCCATCCCATTTGTTTCAAGCATAACCCGATAAGTTCTAATCGTAGAACTTATCGTTATCCTCATTAAACAATAGTAAGTACGAAACTTCGATGAAAATCATAAGTTAAATGATAAGAGACGAATTTTGCTACGACAGAAGATAAAGATTTTCAATATAAATTTCATGATATCAATCTTGTGATATTTTCAAGGATTTGCAAGTCATATAAGACATTCATATCACACAAGTTTTTGTAATTCATATTAGTCATGCTATCGTTCTAGTGTAAGTCATCACTTCTCCCCCTTTGTCATCAACAAAAAGAGACAAGCCAGCTAATTGATGATCATAGAAAAAGGTTTAGCATTTATCAAAGTTCATCATTCAAATTTGCCAGAAATAGTTTATCCAAAAGACATCATCATTTATGCAGATTAAAACAGTAGTTATCTAAAAGGAAAGATCAGTTATCGTTCAATCGATGACAAACTTGAACTTGTTGTTAAAAGCAAACAGAACAGAATAAAAAGATACATCAATTTAATCCTTAGGAGGTAATCCACAGTGCTGATACATGATATCTATTTTTTCATTCATCTGTCGTAGTGTCTTCAAAATTTCAACTTGTTGATTCTGAATTTGTTCTTGTTGTGATTTGATCTGAGATAGCTCCGCCATAATGATATCTTCAGAGGAGGAAACAGGAGCTGAAGGTGCTGCGCCAAAGGGACTAGGAGGAGGAGATTCATTTCCCATAAGAATTGGTGTTTTGGGTTGTTCTATTGGTGGAGGAATTGGATCCGTCCTTCTAGGCTGCCTAACCCATATGCCATTGCTAAAAGTGCACCTTAGTCTTTTCAGTAGGTTTTTATTTATTATGTTATATCGATCATTTTGAATAGATTCTTCATCGGGTGGAATGCAAATGTCATAGGCATGAAGAATTCTAGTGATTAACCTCCCATATGGCAATATAGTATCTTTAGTCATAATATCCTGCATGTGTTGGCGAATTAAGTACCCAAAACAATTATGCTGACCGGTCATAATCCAATACATGGTTCCTATCTCTATTTGACTTATTTCGTCAAGATGAAATTGTTTGGGGAATATGATGCTTGTGATAATGTTATGAAGAATTTTAGAGTTGAAAGGCAGTAAGTGTTCACAGCTCTTGGGTAGGAAGTCAAGGTTTGGATTTGCAAAAATTGTTTTCACGGCTTCGGTATAGGTTGTTCCTATTGTTTTGACGTCCCATTTACCTTTAAAATAGCATCCCCTATCTTTTTCAGTTATGTCAATTAGCTTACAAATAGTGCTGTCAAATATTCTAATGGGTGTTCCTAGAAGGTAAGTGCTTAGGCTATCGTTATTCTCATAAAGGTTGGCATAGAACAATCTAACTAATCGCGGATAGATTGGTTCATCTATTTGTAGTAGAGGTAGAGCTTCTAGGTGTGCAAACCACCTAATGGGTTCTAAGTCCTCTAGTTCATCCAGATCAACGTATTTTCCCTTATGGATACATCGTGTTTCAAATTTTGGAAAGCTTGGACCACCAAGAATCCTTCTCCAATGCTTCTAAGAGTTAGAATGAGGGTTAGAGGGAATGGGAGAGGGTTTTGAGAGTGTTTTTTTCGGGTTGGGGGCGGTGTCACTGCCGGCCCTAACCCCTCGGGTTAATAGGGGTCGCTCGGTCGGTGTCACCGCCAAACCGGTCGGTGTCACTGCCTGGTGCCCGAGCGCCAAGCAGTGCAACCGCCGGATCTGGCGGTGCCACCGCTAGCATCCCGCGGAGAGAGAAAAAAATTTTTTTCTTCCTCCCTTTTGTTTAGCTTCTTCCCTCAAGATCATAAGTTATACTTTAATGGATCATTTGAATTGAAGAAGAAGGAAGAAATCAAATTCATAAAAGAAAGGAAAAGGACGAGTCATTTTTCGTGAAGCTCATTTTAGGGACAGTTTAACATGCTTAATTCCTTTCTAATGAATTCAAATTGATCTTCGTTCAAAGCTTTTGTAAATATATCTGCTAATTGATGCTTTGTGTCAATGAATTCTAGAACAACATCATTGTTAAGGACATGATCGCGTATGAAATGATGCCTAACGTCGATGTGCTTAGTTCTAGAGTGCAGAATTGGATTTTTAGTAAGACATATGGCACTAGTATTATCACATTTTATGGGAATGTTTTTAAAGTGAATTCCATATTCTTCTAATGTATTTTTCATCCAAATGACTTGTTCACAACATGCACTTGCAGCAATGTATTCGGCTTCCGCCGTAGATAGTGCAACTGAATTTTGTTTCTTGGAAGTCCAAGAAACAAGTGCATGTCCTAAAAATTGGCATGTTCCGGATGTACTTTTTCTATCGATCCTACATCCGCCAAAATCGGCGTCTGCATAAGCTATTAGATCAAATTTTTCAGATTTTGGATACCATAATCCTAAATTTAGAGTTCCTTTAAGATACCTAAATATTCTTTTAACACTCTTAAGATGAGATAATTTAGGATTAGATTGAAACCTAGCGTAAAGTCCTATACTAAACATAATATCTGGTCTAGTCGCGGTGAGGTAGAGTAGACTACCTATCATTCCCCTATATGTTTTTTGATCAAAATTTTCACTATTTTCATCCATATCTAACTTAGTCGCAGTGCTCATAGGGGTGTTTATTGCTTTTGAATTATCCATGTTAAATCGTTTTAACAATTCTAATGTATATTTGGATTGGTTAAGAAATATACCATCACTAAGTTGTTTGATTTGTAATCCTAAAAAGAAAGTTAATTCACCCATTAAACTCATTTCAAATTCATGACTCATACATTTGGCAAATGATTCACATAGTGATTCATCCGAAGAGCCAAAAATAATATCGTCAACATAAATTTGCACAATAAGAAAATTATTTTCAAAATGTTTAATAAACAATGTAGTATCAACCTTGCCTTTGGTAAAATTATTTAGAATAAGAAAGGAACTAAGCCTTTCATACCAAGCTCTAGGAGCTTGTTTCAAGCCATAGAGAGCTTTAGTCAATTTGAATACATGATTAGGAAGTAGAGAATTTTCAAATCTGGGAGGTTGTTCGACATATACTTCTTCGGAAATAAAACCATTCAAGAAAGCACTTTTGACATCCATTTGAAATAGTTTAAAATTATTACTACTAGCATAGGCAAGGAGCATCCTTATGGCTTCTAATCGAGCCACAGGAGCGAAGGTTTCTTCGTAATCGATACCTTCTTCTTGGTTGAAACCTTTGGCCACTAATCTAGCCTTGTTTCTAACCACGATACCATTTTCGTCTTGCTTGTTTCTAAAGACCCACTTAGTACCTATGACTAAGTGGTCACTTGGTCTAGGAACAAGCTTCCATACCTCATTCCTCTCAAATTGGTTCAATTCTCCTTGCATTGCAATGACCCAAAAATCATCTTTTAAGGCTTCGTCAATGCATTTAGGTTCAATTTGAGAAAGGAAAGCGGCGTTAGCACAAAAATTCTTGAAAGAAGAACGAGTTTAAACCCCTTTTGTTGTATCTCCTATAATTAGCTCCTTTGGATGAGCATCTACATACTTCCATTCTTTGGGTATAGAAATTTCGGAAGAAGATGCATTCAAATGGCTATTTTGAGGAGGGGGTTCGTTTAAATTTAGATTATCAAAACCAAGATCATCATCAAAATCATTTTTCTTTGAATTAGAAATTTCATTAAAAACTACATGAATAGACTCTTCTATTACTAAGGTCCTTTTGTTAAAGACACGAAAGGCCTTAGAAACGGAGGAGTAACCAAGAAAAATGCCTTCATCGGATTTAGCATCAAATTTACCTAGGGCATCCTTTTCATTTAAAATGAAGCATTTACAACCAAAAACTTTAAAATAAGAAATATTTGGTTTTTTGTTATTCCATAATTCATAGGGAGTTTTTGATAGAGATTGTCTTATTAGGACCCTATTCATGATGTAACAAGCCATATTTACGGCTTCGGCCCAAAAATATTTGGGTAAACTATGTTCATTTAACATAGTTCTTGCCATTTCTTGTAGGTTTCTATTTTTCCTTTCAACTACTCCATTTTGTTGAGGATTTCTTGGAGTTGAGAAGTTGTGATTGTACCCATTAACTTCGCAAAAATTTTGAAAGTCAAGGTTTTGGAATTCACCACCGTGATCACTCCGAATTGATGAAATCTTGAAGCCTTTTTCGTTTTGAGTGAGTTTACAAAATTTAGAGAAACACTTGAAGCAATCACTTTTGTGAGCTAAGAAATAGGTCCAAGTGTATCTAGAGTAGTCATCCACAATCACGAAAGCATATTTGCTTCCACCTAGACTTGTTGTATCAATTGGTCCAAATAAGTACAAATGGATCAATTGTAATGGTCTAGTGGTGCTAATTTGATTTTTTGGTTTGAAGCTTGTTTTTATTTGTTTGCCTAGTTGACATGCATCGCATACCTTATCCTTAATAAACTTTATATTCGGAATCCCTCGTACTAATTCTTGAGATGAGATTTTCGATATTGTTTTCATGCTTGCATGACCTAATCTCCTATGCCAAAGCCAAGCATCATAATTTACGGCGGAGAAACACATTTCATTACTTAGTTCATCAAGATTGATGGTATAGACATTATTTTGTTTTAAAGCAATCATAGTCATGTTATGATTTGGTTTTTCAATAATGCACATATTTGATTCAAATCTAACGATATAACCTTTATCGCATAGTTGACTAATACTCAAGAGATTATGTTTTAATCCATCAACTAGTAAAACATCATCAATGGAAAAACTAAATTTGTTACCAATAGTTCCCTTGCCAATGATTTTGCCTTTGTTGTTGTCTCCGAAGGTGACGTACCCTTCTTCTTTGCTAGTGAGCATAGAGAAATGAGATGGATCTCCAGTCATATGTCTTGAGCATCCACTATCGAGATATCATCTCTTGCTCCTAGCTTGTGGGTTTGTCTACAAAAGAGGATGATTTTTAGGTACCCATTTGATTTTGGGTGCCTCAAAAATTGATCCACTAACTTTGTTATTTATTTTTGAATCCTTTATAGTTCCTTTAGGAACCCATATTAATTTTTGTGAACTAATTTTCCTAAATGGACATTTGTAGGCAATATGTCCGGATTTGCAATAGAAGTTGCATTTCATATAAGAGGAAACATGTAATGTAGGTCCTTTTATGAAAGTGGTAGGATTTTGATGTAATCCTTTTACAAATCCAATTCCATTTCTATTTGTGATATGACCCTTGTGTGCAAGGATCATATCTAATCCTTTGCTACCAACCTTAAACTTGTTTAAGGTTTCCTTAAGAAGTAAATTTTCATTTTTTATTGCTTCTAAATGCTCACACTTAGAGCATGGAGGAGTTTGAAGACTATCAAACTTATCTTGTAGCAAAGCATGCTCTTTCTTTAAGATACTTAACTTCTTGCTAACAGTTCTACATTCATCAAATAATTCATGAAAAGCAATAGAGAGTTCTTCAAAAGATAAATCTTCATTAAATAAATCACATACCTCTTCTCCTAAAGCCATTAGCGCGTAATGAGCAACTTGCTCGGTGTTGGACCCCTCTTCTTCGGACGCGCTTGAATCATCCCATGTTGCCTTGAGTGCCTTCTTCTTTGATGTCCTCTTTTTGGCTTGAGGACAATCGTTCTTGTAGTGTCCCGGTTTTTTGCATTCATAGCAAATCACTTGGTCCTTCTTTTGTTCAAATTTATTTTTTATATTATTTTTAAATTTGTTCTTTCTTAAATATTTTTTAAATTTTTGAGTCAAAAGTGCAATGTCATTGTCACTGTCCTCATCACTTGATGTTCTTTTCAAGTGGTCTTCTTGTGATTTGAGTGCAATATCCTTCCTGTTCTTTGGAAGGGGGTTCTCGAGCTCGTCATGAGCTTGACATGTCATTTCGTAGGTCATTAGAGACCCAATGAGTTCTTCAAGAGGGAATGCTTTAAGGTCTTTGGCCTCTTGAATGGCCGTAACTTTTGGATCCCAACTTTTAGGGAGGGATCTTAAGATTTTAGTTACTAGTTCAAAGTTAGTAAAATCTTTACCAAGAGCTTTGAGTCCATTGATGACATCCGTAAACCGGGTGTACATGTCTCCGATGGACTCACTTGGTTTCATTCGAAAAAGTTCGAAGAGTGCACAAGGATGTTGATTTTGGACTCTTTCACTCGGCTAGTGCCTTCATGAGTGACCTCAAGAGTTCTCCAAATATCAAAAGCCGAATCACACATTGAAACACGATTAAATTCGTTTTTGTCTAATGCACAAAACAAGGCATTCATAGCCTTTGCATTTAAAGCAAAAACCTTCTTCTCCGATTCATTCCATTCGCTCATCGGAAGAGAAGATTTTTGAAATCCATTCTCGACAATAGACCAAAGCTCAAAGTCCATAGAAATGAGGAAGATTCTCATGCGAGTCTTCCAATATGTGTAATCCGACCCATTAAACAAAGGTGGTCGTGCAATAGAATGGCCCTCTTGCATGCCGGAGTAAGCCATCTCTCTTGGGTATTAAACCAAATATGAGAGATAACCTTGCTCTGATACCACTTGTTAGGATCGGAGCGGCACTAAGAGGGGGGGGGGGGGGGGTGAATTAGTGCAGCGGATTAAAACTTCGATTTTAAAAAAATCTTTCGTACGATAAGAACGGAACTTGAAAAGTTTAACTTGAAAGCGTATTCTTAAAGTTGCGCAGCAAGGGTAATAAGGAACTAAAGCAGTAAGAATATTTGCAGTAATGTAAATGACAATAATAAAATGCAAACCAGAGATTACGCCGATTTTTAGAGTGGTTCGGTCAAATGACCTACTCCACTTGCGATGCCCCTCTTCGATGAGGCTCCCACCTTCCACTAGCAAATCTCTTGAAATGGAAGGGTAAACACCCCTCTTACAACCTTTTACAAGCAGTTGAATCTCTTACAAATTTTCAATAAGAAAGAAGGAGGAGAACTCTCTAGCAAATTGAAAACAAGACTTGCTAAGACTTTCTAAGACTTTTCTCTCAATCAAAATGCTTCTCAAAAGTTGTAACCTCAGCTGAGATTTGAGGGGTATTTATAGGCCTCAAGAGGATTCAAATTTGGGCTCCAAAATTTGAATTCTCTTAGGGTTCCCGGTGCTGGAGGTGCCACCACCCAACCAAGCGGTGCCACCGCCCAGCGCTCGGGTGCTGGACGGTGCAACTGCCCAGCCAAGGAGGTGTCACCGCCCAGCACTCGGGTGCTGGGCCATTTCACCGCCCAACCAGGCGGTGCCACCGCCTGGCTCTCCGATTCATTGGTTTGGCTTAATTTTAGCCCAAACCAAATCTGACTTTGGGCCCAGTTGGCCCCTAACCAGGATATAGGATTATCTCGTAATCCTAATCCTAATTACAGGTGAACTACATAACACAAAAAAACATCCTAAGCAAGTTTTTTTAACCGCAAACGTCGAGTCTTGTTCCGACGAGCTTTCCGACGAACTTCTTCCGACGGACTCCCTGCAAGCTCCCAATCTTTGTGATGACTTTAACGAGTAGCCGAGCCTTCTCGGTGATCTCCGCGAGCCTCCGACGATTTCTTCGGCGAACTTCCGACACGTTCCCGATTTCTTCTCGGTTGGTTCCGGCAGTATCTCCGATGATTCTTCGGTCTCTTAAACGTCCATCGAGCTCGACTCCGGTATCCTTGCTTTATGTTTTCTGGTTATCGTAGTTAATCCTGCACACTTAACTCAATAATATGGATTTGATCAATTAACCCACCAATTGATTATATCATCAAAATCCGAGATTCAACATATACATTATTTTATTTTAGGACAATCATGAATATGTTTTTGTGTAGTTTTTCAATGCTACAAGCATTGGATTCAAATCTAATGATGTATTCTTTATCACACAATTGAGTAATGCTCAAAAGATTATGCTTTAAGCCATCAACCAATAATACATCTTCAATCAAAAAGTTGGATTTGTTACCTATGGTTCCTTTGCCAATGATTTTACCCTTGTTATTGTCTACGAAGGCGACATACCCTTCGTTTAGGCTAGTGAGCTTAGAGAATTGAGATGGATCTTCGGTCATATGCCTTGTGTTGAATCTCAGATTTTAATGATGAAATCAATTGATGGGTTAATTGATCTAATTCATATTATTGAGTTAAGTGTGCAGAATTAACTATGATAGCTTGAAAATATAAAACAAGGAAACCAGAGTCAAGTTCGATGGGTGTTTGAGAGTCCGAAGATTCGTCGGAGATGCTGCCAGAGCTAACCGAGAAAAAATCGGGGACGTGTCGGAGTTTTCGACAGTCCGCCGAAAAGATCGTCGGAGGTTCGCGGAGATCACCGAGATGGCTCGGCTACTCACTGAACTCGCCACAAGATCGGGAGCCTACTGGGAGTCCACCGGAAGAAATCCGAAGGTGCATCGGAAGTCCGCCGGAAGATCGCCAGAATGCTCACCGGAACGAGACTCGACGTTTGCCGTTTTAAAACTTTCTTAGGACTATGTTTTTAGGTGCATAGTTTGCATATAATTAGGGTTAGGATTAAGGGATAATCCTATATCCTGGTTAGGGGCCAACTGGGCCCGAATGTGACTTGGTTTGGGCCAGACTTGAAGCCCAACAAGTGACCTGTAAGGTCAGGCGGTGGAACCATCGGACTGGGCGGTGGTATCGCCCAAAACCCAAAGTGTCGGGCGGTGGTACCGTCGGACTAGGCAGTGGCACCACCCAGTACCCGAGAGTTCGGGCGGTGGCACCGCCCAGAACCCGAGAGTTCCGACGGTGGCATCGCAAGAAATTTGTCAAAGTTGAAATTGACAGGCGGTAGCACCGCCACCGACAAGCGATGGCACCACTAGTCACCGGTCAATGACATTGATAGGCGGTGGCATCGCCAGCCTCAGAAACCCAAGAGAATTCAAATTTTAGAGCCCAAATTTGAATCCTCTTGGGGCCTATAAATATCCCTCAATTCTCAGCAGATAATACAACTTTTGTGAAGCATTAGATTGAGATAAAAGCCTTAGCAAAGTCTTTAGCAAGCCCTATTTTTAATTGCTTAAGTGTTCACCTCCTTCTTTCTCGTTGAAAATTTGTAAGAGTGTGAATCACTTGTAAAAGGTTGTAAGAGGGGTATTTGTCCTTCCCCTTTAAAGTGATTTGCTAGTGGAAGTTGGGAGCCTCATCGAAAAAGGCTTTGCAAGTGGATATAGGTCATTTTGACTGAACCACTTTAAATTGGTGTGTCTCTTGAATGTGTGAGTATTTACATTTCTTAACCATTATTTACATAGCAGCAAGATCTCCTTTTTTTTTCTTCTTCTCACTTTGCTCGAGCTACTTTCTCCAAGACATTCATTATCAAATTCAAATCTCTATGTATTTACGAAATTGTTTTCAAATTTACGAGTTTTAATCTGCTGCACTAATTCACCCCCCCCCCCTCTCTTAGTGCCGCTCCAATCCTAACAATTGGTATAAGAGCTAGGCTCACTCTTATATTTGGTTTAATACACAAGAGAGATGACTTACTCCGGTATGCATGAGGGTCATTCTATTACACGTCCACCTATGTTTAATGGGTCGGATTACACGTATTGGAAGACTCGTATAAGGATCTTCCTCATTTTCATGGATTTCAAGCTTTGGACTATTGTCGAAAATGGATTTCAAAAATCTTCTCTTCCGATGGGCGAATGGAATTATCAGAGAAGAAAGTTTTTGCTTTAAACGCAAAGGCTATGAATGCCTTATTTTGTGTACTAGACAAAAATGAATTTAATCGTGTTTCAGTTTATGATTCGGCTTTTGATATTTGGAGAACTCTTGAGGTCACTAATGAAGGCACTAGCCGAGTGAAAGAGTGCAAAATCAATATTCTTATGCACTCTTACGAACTTTTCCGAATGAAACCAAGTGAGTCCATCGGAGACATGTACACCTGTTTCACGGATGTCATCAATTGACTCAAAGCTCTTGGTAAAGATTTTTCTAACTTTGAACTAGTAACTAAAATCTTAAGATCGCTCCAAAAAAATTGGGATCCAAAAGTTACGGCCATTCAAGAGGCCAAGGACCTTAAAATATTTCCTCTTGAAGAACTTATTGGGTCTCTAATGACCTACGAAATGACATGCCTTGCTCATGAAGAGCTCGAGAACCCCCTTCCAAAGAACAGGAAGGATATGACGCTTAAATCACAAGAAGACCACTTGAAAGGAACATCAAGTGATGAGAACAGTGATGATGACATTGCACTTTTAACTCAAAAATTTTAAAATTTATAAGAAAGAACAAATTTAAAAATAACACTAAAAACAAACTTGAACATAAAAAGGACCAAGTAATATGCTACGAATGTAAGAAGTCGGGACACTTCAAAAATGAATGCCCCCAAGCCAAGAAGAAGCAACCAAAGAAGAAGAACACTTTAAAAGCGACTTGGGACGATTCAAGTGCTTCAGAAAGCAAAGAAGCTAGCAAAAAAGAGGAGGCAAACTTTATGCTAATGGCTTTAGGAGAAGAGGTATGTGATTTAATTAATAAAGATTTATCTTTTGATGAACTTTCTATCGCTTTTTACGAATTATTTGATGAGTGTAGCACTATTAGTAAGAAGTTTAATCTTTTAAAGAAAGAACATGTCTTACTACAAAATAAGCTTGATAGTCTTCAAACTCCTCCATGCTCTAAGTGCGAACACTTAGAAGCAATCAAAAGTGAAAATTTGCTACTTAAAGAGACCTTAAACAAGTTTAAGGTCAGTAACAAGGGATTGGACATGATCCTTGCAAACAAGGGTCACATTGCAAATAGAAGTGGAATTGATTTTGTGAGAGGATCTCACCAAAATCCTACCACTTTTATTAAAGGACCCACATTACACATTTCACCTGGTTTGAAATGTAACTTTTGTTGTAAATCCAGACATGTTTTTTACAAATGTCCATTTAGGAAGATTAGTCCACATAAGTTGATATGGGTTCCTCAAAGAACTATAAATATTTCAATGATGAATAACAAAATTGGTAGATCAATTTTTGAGGCACCCAAAATCAAATGGGTACCTAAAAACCATCCTTTTTGTAGACAAACCCACAAGCTAGGAGCAAGAGATGGTATCTTGATAGTGGATGCTCAAGACACATGACTGGAGATCCATCTCATTTCTCTATGCTCACTAGCAAAGAAGAAGGAACTGTCACCTTCGGAGACAACAACAAAGGCAAAATCATTGACAAGGGAACCATAGGTAACAAATCATATTTTTCAATTGATGATGTATTACTAGTTGATAGATTAAAACATAATCTCTTAAGCATTAGTCAATTATGCGATAAAGGTTACATCATTAGATTTGAATAATGTCTACACCATCAACCTTGATGAACTAAGTAATGAAATGTACTTCTTCGCTATGAATGATGATGCTTGGCTTTGGCATAGGCGATTAGGCCATGCAAGTATGAAACTAATATCTAAGATCTCATCTAGAGAATTAGTACGAGGGATTCCCAATATAAAGTTTGTTAAGGACAAAGTATGTGATGCGTGTCAACTAGGTAAACAAATAAAAACTAGTTTCAAACCAAAAAATTAAATTAGCACCACTAGACCATTACAATTGATCCATTTGGAATTATTTGGACCAATTGACACGACAAGTCTAGGAGGAAGCAAATATGCTTTTGTAATTGTAGATGACTATACTAGATACACTTGGACCTATATCTTGGCTCACAAAAGTGATTGTTTCAAATGTTTCTCTAAATTTTGTAAACTCACTCAAAACGAAAAAGGCTTCATGATTTCATCAATTCGGAGTGATCACAGTGGCGAATTTCAAAACCGTGACTTCCAAAGTTTTTGTGAAGTTAATGGATATAACCACAACTTCTCCACTCCAAGAAATCCTCAACAAAATGGAGTAGTTGAAATAAAAAATAGAAACCTACAAGAAATGGCAAGAACTATGTTGAATGAACATAGTCTACCCAAGTATTTTTTGGGCTGAAGCCGTGAATACGACTTGCTATATCATGAATAGGGTTCTAATAAGACCGTCTCTATCAAAAACTCCCTATGAATTATGGAATAACAAGAAACCAAATGTTTCTTATTTTAAAGTTTTCAGTTGCAAATGTTTTATTTTGAATGAAAAGGATACCTTAGGAAAATTTGATGCTAAATCCGATGAAGGCATCTTTCTTGGTTACTCTTCTGTTTCTAAGGCTTTTCGTGTTTTTAACAAAAGAACCTTAGTTATAAAAGAGTCTATTTATGTAGTTTTTAATAAAATTTTTGAGTTGAGGAAAAATGATTTTGATGATGATCTTGGTTTTGATAATCTAAATTTAAATGAACCCCCTCCTCAAAATAGCAACTTGGATGCATCTTCTTCCGAAATTTCGTTACCTAAGGAATGGAAGTATGTAGATGCTCATCCAAAGGAGCTAATTATAGGAGATACATCAAAAGGGGTTCAAACTCGTTCTTCCTTCGAGAATTTTTGTGCTAACGCAGCCTTCCTTTCTCAAATCGAACCTAAATGCATTGGCGAGGCCTTGAAAGATGATTCTTGGGTCATTGCAATGTAAGAGGAATTGAACCAATTTGAGAGGAATGAGGTATGAAAGTTTGTTCCTAGACCTAGTGACCATTTAGTCATTGGTACTAAATGGGTCTTTAGAAACAAGCAAGATGAATGCGGTATTGTGGTTAGAAACAAGGCTAGATTAGTGGCCAAAGGTTTCAACCAAGAAGAAGGTATCGACTACAAAGAAACCTTCGCTCCTGTGGCAAGATTAGAAGCCATTAGGATGCTCCTTACCTATGCTAGTAGTAATAATTTTAAACTATTTCAAATGGATGTCAAAATGCCTTCTTGAATGGTTTTATTTCCGAAGAAGTATATGTCGAACAACCTCTCGGATTTGAAAATTCTCTTCTTCCTAATCATGTATTCAAATTGACTAAGGCTCTCTATGGCTTGAAACAAGCTCCTAGAGCTTGGTATGAAAGGCTTAGTTCCTTTCTTATTTTAAATAATTTACTAAAGGCAAGGTTGATATTACATTGTTTATCAAATACTTTGAAAATAATTTTCTTATTGTGCAAATTTATGTTGACGATATTATTTTTGGTTCTTCGGATGATTCACTATGTGAATCATTTGCCAAGTGTATGAGTCATGAATTTGAAATGAGTCTAATGGGTGAATTAACCTTCTTTTTAAGATTGTAAATTAAACAACTTAGTGATGGTATTTTTTTTAATTAATATAAATATACATTAGAATTGTTAAAACGATTTAACATGGATGGTTCAAAAGCGATAAAACACTCCTATGAGTACTTCGACGAAGTTAGATATGGATGAAAATGGTGAGAATTTCGATCAAAAAACGTATAGGGGAATGATAGGTAGTCTACTTTATCTCACTGCGACTAGACCGGATATCATGTTTAGTGTAGGACTTTGCATTAGGTTTCAATCTAATCCTAAATTATCTCATCTTAAGAGTGTTAAAAGAATATTTAGATATCTTAAAGAAACTCCCAATTTAGGATTGTGGTATCCGAAATTCGATAAATTTAATTTAATAGCTTATGTAGATGCCGATTTTGGCGGATGCAGGATAGATAGAAAAAGTACATCCGGAACATGCCAATTTTTAGGACATACACTTGTTTCTTGGACTTCTAAGAAACAAAACTCAGTTGCACTATCTACAGCGGAAGCCGAATACATTGCTGCAAGTGCATGCTGTGCCCAAGTTGTTTAGATTAAAAATTCATTAGAAGACTATGAAATTCACTTGAAAAACATTCACATAAAATGTGATAATACAAGTGTCATATGTCTTACCAAAAATCCAATTCAACACTCTAGAACTAAGCATATCGATGTTAGGCATCATTTCGTACGCGATCATGTTCTTAACAATAATGTCGTTCTAGAGTTTATTGACAGTATCAATTAGCAGACATCTTTACAAAAGCATTAAATGAAGACCAATTTAAATTCATTATAAGGGAACTAGGCATGTTAAATTATCCCCGAGAATAAGCTTGTTTAAATGTATTTTCTAAAAAGTTTTTTCATACTCTTTCCGTTCTTTCGTGGATTTGATTTCCTCCTTCTCTTTCAATTCCAAATGACATATTAAAGTACAACCAAGATCCTATCTTATCTTGAGCCAAACATCGTTGAAAAACAAAAAGGGGAGGAAAGAAACTTTTTTTTCTCTTCCGTGGCATGCCAGCGGTGGCACCGCCAGAACCGGCGGTAGCACCGCTTGAGCGCTCGGGCGCCAGGCGGTGGCACTGCTCGGATTAGCGGTGGCACCGCCCGAGATCCCCTTTATAAAAAGAGGGATTAGGGCCGGCGGTGGAACCACCCCCAACCCGTGAGAAACTAGTTCAAGCTCTCCCACAACTCCTCCAAAACTTCTCTAACGAAATGCAAAATAGATTTAGAGTGGTTCGGTCAATCGTGACCTACATCCACTTTCGGCTTCCTCCTCCGACAAGGTCACCGGCGTTCACTAGAGGCCTTCCTTCAATAGGCGAAGGCCAACCACCTTTTACTGCTTTTCTCCTTTGGTCGAATTTAGGAGACAACCCTTATAAGTTTCACTCCTCTCTTGAATGATCTCAACACTTAAAAAGGAAGAGGAGAACTCTAGCATTTACAACACTTTAAGGCTCAAGAACTCAAGATTTGCCAATAGTTTTGTTTTTCTTTTATGCAGGAAAGGGTGGGGTTTTTATAGGCCCCAACGACTTAAAAAATGGAGCCAAAAAGTATCTAATCCTGGATTTTCAGGGTCCTGGCGGTAACACCACCATTACTGGGCGGTACTACCGCCTGACAACTGACACTGGACAGTACTACCGCTCAGTCTGGGCGGTCCTATGGCCTGATAGAGCTCGGAGACCGAGCTTTGTCGGTACCACTGCCTGACAGGGGCGGTACCACCACCTAGAATTCCTGGGAGACCGAGTCTCCTAAGCGGTGCCACCGCCGACCGAAAATTTTGGGTCTTGGTTGGCCCTTGAATCCGGTCCAAACCAACCCATTTTAGGGCCCAATTGGCCCCTAATTAAGTTAGTGGGATTACCTCCCAATCCTAACTTAATTTATATTCTAACTATGACAACTAAGACATGATTACTATAATTTATGTTCCGATGCGTCAATCGCACTTCCGGCGTACTTCCGATGAACATCTGACGAACTCTTGGTAATGCTTTGGCAGACTCCTGGCAAGCTCTTGGACTTTGTGATGATCTTCTTAGCGAGTTCTGACGAGCTTCTATGGTAACCTTCTGGACTTCTCAGTTGGTTCCCGTAGAACTTTCGACGAACGTCTGGACTTCCGACGAACTCTCGAACTCCCAACGTGATCTTGATCTTGACTCCGGCACAACACCTACTTCAAGTCTTACTGTCATCATAGTTAATCCTGCACACTTTTCTCAACATATAAATTAGATCAAACAAATTACAATTGATTTTATCATCAAAATTTGAGATTTAACAATTTCCCCCTTTTGATGATGACAATCAATTGATGTTAGAGTTAACCTTAACTCCCCCTATCTATATGCCATACTTGAGAAAAGTCATTCTTGAATTCAAAACCTTTTGAATTCAAGAGAAATATTGATAAGTTAAGTTCATTTAAACTTATCAATACATACATCATGATTCCTATCATGATGTAACATTCTGAAAATGTTGTCAAGGCATGACATCCATTTTCAAGTCTTGATATTTCAGTTATGAAGGATGACAAATATAGCAATTCATCATTCTAAGATATCACTTTGTAAAATTACAAGTTAATCTCCAGATATCTTATCATAATGAGAAAAGTTAACATACAAACTTTTCAAGTGTAAAATTGCATACATTTATCATCAATAAATTGCATACTTTTATCATCAATTTATCATATTTTGGTATTAATTCTCCCCCTTTGTCATCAATAAAAAAGAGAACGATTCAACAATAAATGCAAGTGTAGTAAAAATTCATGTCATATTTCAAATTATAAAGAAATTCATACAAATCATATTTCAAGCATTCATGACATGATATCATTCAAAAGTTCTCACATTAAAAGTTATAAATATTTAATGAGATGGCTTCCATCAACTTTTCCCTTTTTATTTTTCGTTAAAACTTCGCATGAAGGAGGAAAGTAAGGAGAAAAAACCATTGAGAACCAACTTTGAATGAAATTAAAAACGATAAAAGAGTGTCATTAAATCATAATTCATTTTTCACAAGGATCAAGATATTCATGTGAAATTAAATCCTTGCAAGTGTTCATCAAAAAAAAAAAAAATTCTTTCTTCATTAAGAAAGAATTCATATGAAAGAATTATCACATCAAATCCATTTCTCAATTAAAAATTGACAAGAGATAAATCCATGAGAGATGCATTTGTCAATTACTTCTATGTATCAAAAATCAACTTGATATGGCATGAAAGCTCCATTCAAGAAATACATTAAGTGAAAGATAGTTCGGAAAGAAAATATGCATCAAATTTATGCATTTATAAATTGTTTGGTCATAGCTTTTCATCACTTGCATGAGGCAAAATCATTAGTGCTTTGTAGTACTCAAAGATTAAGAATCTGATGTATGATTAAAACTTCTTAATATTCAATCATAATCATGAAAGTAACATGATATTGCATCACGCTCATCATCATAAAAATTTTTAGCATCAACGCACAAAATTTCCAATATCAAAGTAAACATGTTATTGAAGCACACAACCTGATCGTTATGTAAGATTCGCATCATACAATTATCAGCACATAATTTAAGTGAGTGATCAAAGAATTAAGATAGTCTGAAATTTAACAAATTCACTCATTCAGACTTATTAACATTCCTAACTCTCTTCTAATAAAATCAAATTGTTTTTCACTTAAAGGCTTTGTAAAAATATCAGCTAATTAATGTTTTGTATTAATAAACTCTAGGATTACATCATGATTAGCGACATGATCTCGTATAAAGCAATGCCTAATGTCAATATGTATTGTTCTAGAGTGTTGAATGGGATTCTTTGTTAAATATATTGCACTTGTGTTATCACATTTTATGGGGATATTTTTAAGATGAATCTTATAATCCTCTAAAGTATTTTTCATCCACACAACTTGTGCACAACATGCACTAGCTAGAATGTACTCGGCTTCGGTTGTAGATAGTGCAATTGAATTTTGTTTCTTGGAAGTCCAAGAAACAAGTGTGTCCTAAAAATTAACATGTTCCTAAAGTGCTTTTTCTATCTAATCTACATTCCGTAAAATCCGCATCAGCATAAGCAATTAGCTCAAAGTTTTCAGATTTTGGATACCATAATCTTAGATTTATGGTTCCTTTAAGATATTTAACTATTCTCTTAATAGCTTTAAGATGAGATATCTTAGGATTAGATTGAAACCTAGCACAAAGTCCTACACTAAAAATGATATCCGGTCTAGTTGTAGTGAGGTAAAGTAAACTTCCTATCATACCCCTATAAGCTTTTTTATCAAAGCTTTCTCCACTTTTATCAATTTCTAACATAGTGGAGGTGCTTATAGGAGTGTTGATAGCATTTTTAGCAAATCTAAGACATATTTTGTTTGACTAAGAAATATACTATTACTTAGTTGTTTGATTTGTAAGCCCAAAAAGAAAGTTAATTGCCCCATCAAACTCATTTCAAATTCAAGACTCGTACTTTTAGCAAATAATTCACAAAGAGATTCATTCGTAGAACCGAAAATGATATTATCAACATAAATTTGAACAATAAGAAAATTATTTTCAAAATTTTTGATAAACAATGTAATATCGACCTTGCCATTAGAGAAATTATTTTCAATAAGAAATGAACTATGTCTCTCATACCAAGCCCTTGGGGCTTGTTTTAAATCATAGAGAGCTTTAGTTAATTTAAACATATGATTAGGGAGACTATCATTCTCAAATCCGAGAGGTTGTTAAACATAAATTTCTTCAAAAATAAAGCCATTAAGAAAATCACTTTTAACATCCATTTAAAACAACTTAAAATTATTTCTACTAGCATAGGCAAGGAGCATCCTTATGGCTTCTAATCGAGCCACAGGAGCGAAGATTTCTTCGTAATTGATACCTTCTTGGTTTAAACCTTTGGCCACTAATCTAGCCTTGTTTCTAACCACGATACCAGATTCATCTTGCTTGTTTCTAAAGACCCATTTAGTACCAATAACTAAATGGTTATTTGGCCTAGGAACAAGCTTCCACATCTCATTTCTCTCAAATTGATTTAACTCATCTTGCATTGCAATGACCCATGAATCATCTTTCAAGGCCTTGTCAATGTATTTTGGTTCAATTTGGGAGAGAAAAGCGGAGTTGGCACAAAAATTTTTAAAAGAAGAATGTGTTTAAACCCCTTTAGATGTGTCTCCTATGATTAGCTCCTTAGGATGAGCATCTACATACTTCCAATCCTTGGGTAAGGATGTTTCGGAAGTAGATGCATCCAAGTTGCTAGATGGAGAAAGGTTTTCATTTAAATTTAAAGCATCAAAATTAACATCATCATCAAAATCATTTTTCTTAATTTCGGAAACCTCATTGAAAACAACATGAATGGATTCTTCTATAATCAAAGTTCTTTTATTAAATATACCAAATGCTTTAGAAATAGAAGAATAGCCTAGAAAAATTCCTTCATCGGATTTAGTATCAAATTTTTCTAAGGCATCTTTTTCATTCAAGATAAAACACTTACACCCAAAAACTTTAAAATATGAAACATTGGATTTTTTGTTGTTCCACAACTCATAAGGAGTTTTGGTGAATAAGGTTTTTACTAGAACTCTATTCATGACATAGCATGTTGTGTTTACGGCTTTAACCCAAAAATATTTGGGTAGGCTATGTTCATTCAACATGGTTCTTGTCATTTCTTGTAAATTTCTATTTTTTCTTTCTACTACTCCATTTTGTTGAGAATTTCTTGGAGTAGAGAAGTTGTGGTTGTATCCATTAGATTCACAAAATTCTTGGAAATCATGGTTTTGAAATTCACCACCGTGATCACTTCGAATTGACGAAATCATAAAATCCTTTTCATTTTGAACAAGTTTACAAAACTTAGAGAAATACCTAAAGCATTCACTTTTGTGTGCCAAAAAATAAGTCCATGTGTATCTACCATAATCATCCACGATAACAAATGTATATTTGCTACCTCCTAGGCTTGATGTAGAAATTGGTCCGAACAAGTCCATATGGATTAATTGCAAAGGTCTAGAGGTGCTTATTTGGTTCTTAAGTTTGAAGCTACCTTTTATTTGTTTTCCTAGTTGACATGTATCACACACATTATCTTTGATGAACTTGATATGAGAATTCCTCTTACAAGTTCTTTAGATGAAATTTGAGAGATTAGTTTTATGCTAGCATGACCTACTCTCCTATGCCAAAGCCAAGCATCATCATTTAAAACCGAAAAACACATTTCCTTGCAAAGATTATTGATATCAATGGTGTATACATTATTTTATTTTAATATAATCATAGATGTGTTTTTGTGTGGTTTCTCAATAATGCAAGCATTAGATTCAAATTTAACAATATATCCTTTATCACATAATTGACTAATACTCAAGAGGTTATGTTTTAAGCCATCAACTAGCAATACATCTTCAATAAAGAAGTTGGATTTGTTACCTATGGTTTCTTTGCCAATGATTTTACCCTTGTTGTTGTCTCCGAAGGTGATATATCCTTTATCTATGCTAGTGAGCTTAGAGAATTGAGATGGATCTCCGGTCATATGCCTTGAACATCCACTATCAAGGTACCATCTCTTGCTCCTAGCTTGTGATGGTAAATATTTCTACAAAAAAGGATGATTTTTAGGTACCCATTTGACCTTGGGTGTCTCAAAAATCGATCTAAATTGCTTATCATGTTGCATTTGGTTATTTGAGGTTCTCTTAGGAACCTAAATCAATTTATGTGGACTACATTTCTTGAATGGACTATGATAAGCTACATGCCCAAATTTACAATAAAAGTTGCATTTCTTTTGGGGTGAAACATGCGAGGTAGGGCCTTTAATAATGGTGGTTGGATTATGGTGAGAGCTACTCACAAATTTGATTCTGCCTTTTCTATGAATGTGACCCTTGTTGGCAAGGATCATGTTCAAAGATTTGCTACTAACCTCAAACTTCTCTAAGGTTTTCTTAAGTAGCATATTTTCCTTTTGAAGTATTTCTAAATCATGACATTTCGTACATGGAGCTAAACTATCATTATGCTCATTTTTTAATTTATCAAAATTACTAACAAGAGAATCATGCTCCTTTTTTAACAATTTATATTTTTTACTAATTGATTTGGATTCATCAAATAAATCATGAAAAGCATTTAATAGTTAATCAAATGATAAATTTGCGTCTAATGAACTTGTTATCTCATCTTCAAAGGCCATTAGCACATAGTGAACAACTAGCTCGATGTTAATTGGCTCTTATTCTTTGGATGCGCTTGAGTCATCCTATATTGCTTTGAGAGCCTTCTTCTTTGGTGTCCTCTTCTTGGCATGGGGACATTTACTCTTGTAGTGTCCCAGTTTCTTACATTCGTAGCAAATTACTTGATTTTTCTTAGGTTCAAATTTATTTTTAGTGTCATTTTTAAATTTATTTATTTTAATGAATTTTTTGAATTTCCTTATTAAAAGTGGCAAGTCATCACCAAAGTCCTTATCACTTGAGTTTTCTCTCAAGTGGTCTTATTATGTTCTTAGTGTCATATCCTTCCTATTCTTGGGAAGGGTGTCCTCAAGCTCTTCATGAGCTTTACATGTCATTTCATAGGTCATTAGTGACCCAATTAGTTCTTCAAGAGGAAAATTTTTAGATCTTTGGCTTCTTGAATGATCGTGACTTTAGGGTCTTCACTCTTTGGAAGGGATCTTAAAACTTTATTAATGAGCTTAAAATCTAAGAAACTTTTATCAAGTCCTTTTAGACCATTGACGACATTCGTAAATCGGGTGTATATATTTCTAATGGTCTCACTCGGTTTTATTCGAAACAATTCATAAGAATGCACTAAAAGGTTAATTTTGGACTCTTTCACTCTACTAGTGCTTTCACGAGTCACTTCAAGTGTGTGCCAAATATCAAAAGCCGTTTCACAAATCGAAACTCGATTAAACTTGTTTCTATCTAATGCACAAAACAAGGCATTCGTAGCCTTTGTGTTTAAAGAAAAAGTCTTCTTCTCCAACTCATTCTAATCATTCATTAGAAGAGAAGACTTTTGAAATCCGTTTTCTATAATATTCTAAAGCTCAAAATCCATTGAAATAAGGAAGATCCTTATTCTTGTCTTCGAATATGTGTAATCCGTCCTATTGAACATGGGCGGACATGTAATTGAATGACTCTCTTGATTTCCGGCAAATGTCATCTCTCTTGGGTTTTAAACCAAATGTGAGTGAACCTTGCTCTGATACCAATTGTTAGGATCAAGAGCGCAAACTAAGAGGGGGGGGGGGGGTGAATTAGTGTAATGAAAAACTTATGCGATTTCAGAAAATATTTCGTATATTCGGAGGAAATCGATTCGGAAAGATAATTACTTTAAAATGTAAAAGAGCGTAAGTGTAATGAAAGCAAGATGAGGAGAAGAAGTACGTTGCTATAAAATGATTTGCAGTTAAAGAAGATTGCTCAAAACGAAATGCAATCCAGATTTAGAGTGGTTTGGTCAATCGTGACCTACATCTACTTTCGGCTTCCTCCTCCGATGATGTCACCGGTGTCCACTAGAGGCCTTCCTTTAATAGGCGAAGGCCAACCACCTTTTACAACTTTTCTCCTTTTACCGGATTTAGGAGACAACCCTTACAAGTTTCACTCTTCTCTTGAATGATCTCAACACTAAGAAACGGAGGAGAACTCTAGCTTTTACAACACTTTAAGGCCCAAGAACTCAAGATTTGCTAATAGGTTTTGTTTTTCTTTCATGTAGGAAAGGGTGGGGTTTTTATAAACCCCAATGGCTTAAAAAATGGAGCCAAAATGTATCTAATCCCGGATTTCTAGGGTCTTGACATTACCACTACCATTACTGGGTGGTCCTACAACTTGATATCTGACATTGGGCGGTACTACCGCTTGACAGAGCTTGGAGACCGAGCTCTGGCGGTACCACCGCCCAGAATTCCTGGGAGACCGAGTCTCCCAAGCAGTGCCACCGCTAGCCGAAAATTCTGGGTCCTGGTTGTGCCTTAAATCTAGCCCAAACTAGCCTATCTTAGGGCCCAGTTAGTCCCTAGTTAAGTTAGTGGTATTATCTCCCAGTCTTAACTTAATTTACATTCTAAGTATTACAACGAAGGCATGATTACTGCAATTTATGTTCTGGTGCGTCAATCGCACTTCCGGCGAGCTTTCGGCGTACTTCCGACGAACATCCGACGAACTCTCGGCAATGCTTCGGCGGATTCCCAGTAAGCTCCTAGACTTTGCGACGATCTTCTTGGCAAGTTCCGACAAGCTTCTATGGCAAGCTTTTGGACTTCTCGGTTGGTTCCCGCAAAACTTCTGACGAACGTCTGGACTTCCGATAAACTATCGAACTCCCAATGTGATCTTGATCTTGACTCCGGCACAACACCTGCTTTAAGCCTTACAGCCATCGTAGTTAATCCTACATACTTTTCTCAACATATAGATTAGATCAAACAAATTATAATTGACTTCATCATCAAAATCCGAGATTCAACAATAACCAGATCGGAGGTCCAACGTCGTGAAGACTCGACATTTTTTAACTTATTAAGAAGTTTATCCACCACTGGTATTGGGTACTTGTCCTTAACGATGATGTCATTTAAAGCTCGGTAGTCGATGCACATCCGCCAAGTTCTGTCCTTCTTATGTACAAGTAGCACCGATGAGGAATAGGGGCTATAACTTGGCCGAATCACCTCTATTTCAAGCATCTCCTTTATAATCTTTTCAATTTCATCCTTCTAGAGGTGAGGATATCAGTACGACTGAGTGTTCACTAGTGGCATGCCTAGAAGGATTAGAATCCGATGGTCATGTTGCCGAGTAGGAGGAATACCACTCGACTCTGTAAAAATATCGGCAAATTCAGCAAGCAATTGGGCAAGATTTTGAGTTCAATTTCTATTTTGTTCCCCTCTGGTTGCCGCTAGGGATGCATCAAAAAGCCACCATTTACCTTGTGCAAAACTTTCTCCATTCGTTGGGTTGAAACGATGGTTACGTTGCTTCTGCGCTTCCCGCATAGGATGATCTATTTACCTTTGCAGTAGAATTTCATAATTAATTTGGAGAAGTTACAATAGACATCACCTAGTATCATCAGCCATTCTATGTTAAGCATGGCCTCATAGTCATCAATTGGTTGGAAGAAGAAGTCGGTGATAATTTTTTGGTCTTGTAGTAATAGTTTCACCTGCGGACATCTTTGGTCGCACTTTAGGATTCTTCCGTCGGGGACCTTTACATCGAACTTGCTACAACCTTCAATGTGGAGCATCATCCGAGCAGCAACCTTACTGTTTACAAAGTAATTAGTGCTACCCATGTCGATGAGAACAGTAATCGATTGTTGTTTAAGAAGGCTTCCAACTTTCATCGTTTGCGGGTTTTAGTAGCCAGCTAGTGCGTGTACCGTAAAGTCATTCGGTTGTGGCTCTTCTTCTGCATCTTCTTCTTCATCTTCAAGGCTCTCTTCTGGATGTTCAATGACGTCTTCTTCTACTGGTTCAATAACAAGAAGTCTCTCTTTTTTACAGTGATGCTCGTGGCTCTATGGCTCATCGCAATGCCAACATAACCCCTTCGTAGATTGCTCCCGAAGCTCTTCTCTTATTAATCTTTTTGGTGCATGGGCTCGGTTGATAGTTGGGGGGGCTGAGGGCTTCAGTATTGCTGGTCAGGGAGCAACTCTAGTCCTCTGGGCTTCATGGTTCAATCGCTCCTCTTGAAGTCATATGAAAGAGATGGATGCCATAAGCCTGTACGGTTGTCGTGCTTTAACTTCTCCCTGGATCTCTGGCTTCAAACCCTCAATGAAGGTCCCTAATAGCTATTTTTCAGACCAATCATGAGTTTGATTAGATAACCTTTTAAACCTGATTCGGTACTCCTGAATGGTGGAGGTTTGTTAGATCTTTTCTAGTTGTCCGTCAATATTCTCGTAATTGGTTGGTCCGAAGTGGATCAGTAGTCCTTCTTTAAATTGTCGCCATGATAGGACTCCATGAGTGTGTTCAAACTAGTCAAACCACTATATGACATCCCCTTCAAGAAGTATTACTGTAATTTCCATGATAGATGCATCTGTGGTTTTGTGGTACCGAAAATATTGCTCCGCGCGCGAGATCCAACCGATCGAATCTCCTTCTTCCCATATAGGGAAGTCCACCCTCGTGCGTGGATAGTTGGGATCAGTCATAGAGCCTCCCCTCTTTTGGAACTCATCTCTTAGGGCTTGGTGTGATTAGTCAGAGCTCTCTCCTTGATGTGATTTCTTCGGGCTTGGTGGTCGGCGCAAACTAAGTTCAGTAAAGAGAGTCCGAATCTTATCATCCATTCGCGCCTCGAGGGCTTCGAATTTAGTATTGATTATCTCCTCAGATGCTATAGTATATGCCTCCAAATCTATAATGTTAAGATATCTCTTTTGTTGTCGGGTTAAAGGCATGTATAGGTTCAGAGAAGTGGTGGTTAAAAGGGTTCGTGGGTTGGTGGATGTAGGCTGCAGTTTAGGCTTATTTTATGGCTGTTTTGGATGCTGTTTGAGGGTGTGGTTTAGTGGAGTTTTAGGGCTGTAATGGTAGTAGATGAAGGTTCAGGAAAAAAGTTTTAGATCTGTGATAGATGGCAGCAAATGTTTGATAGAAATCAGTGGAAGTTGCTACAGATATATGTTGTCTTATAAGAGTAGAATTGTCGTCGAAGAAATAGTGGTTTCTCGACAATTTCCAGCAAAAACTAGGAGATTTAAGGAGGAAATTTGATAACAAAATCTTGGTTTATATAATAGTAAAGATAATCAATTTAATCAAGAAAATTTTGGTAGTATAATAGTAAGTAAATCAGTGCAAGTTGCGATAACAGAATTCTCGTCGAAAAAGAATTTACAACAACAACAAGAATGTTTTTAGAGATGAATTCTTCAATAGATGAATCTTAGATGGAAGCCAAGATGATCTATGAAGTGTATAAGAAATTTTGTTCAAAAAGGGTTGCAATTAGATCGGTTAAGGCAACAATATATGGCTGAAATTTTCTGCAGCAATCCTTCATTTGCAAAGATGATAACTTTTGCGATGAAAGGAATTCGCAAGAATATAGGAATAATTTTTTTTAGATTTTCAAATAAGGATAACTAAATTGCAGCAGTAGTAAGGTAGGAAACCATAACATATTACAAGTCACGGGAAGATCAAAGGATGATCCGCGGTGGTGGAGATGATGGCGGAATTCGATGATGATCTTTTAAGCAATTGTGGGAATTGCTTTGGGCAGCTGTGGAGGGCTAATGGATGGCTGTGGAAGGGCAGCAAAATACCAAGAACGCTACTCTAATACCAAATGATAGAACCCTTGTAGATTCTAAGCTTGGGGTTGATCTCTTTAGGGGATCGGCCTCCTTGAAACTCTATAGGGGTTCCTTCCTCCAAATTGCTGCTCAAAGGCTACAGAAAAGATTCATTTATTACTTATTAAAAGAGGATGAATACTTGGCTATTTATAGGGCTTCTAAGCCCTAACTCCTAATAGGACTTCTACTCAAGACTCATATTCCTTTACAACTCTTAATGCTTCTCTAAGAACAACTCCTAGTAGGACTCCTACTCAAGACTCCTATTTCTTTACAACTCCTAATGCTTCTATAAGAAATAGCCTCCTAACCCTAGCCGGTCTCTTCACCTCTTTAATAGGAGTCGGCTAGGTAGGTTAACATGAATGCCCCTCTCAATTAGGACTCTCCTAGCTAGAGTCCTAACACAGTGGCCACAATGCAGAGGTAGGGAAGGGGTTTAGGTTTTTTGGCAAAAGATATTTTTGCCCCTATGAATTTTAAAAATTCCATAGTATATCCCTTCTATCCAAATTACATGAAAACCTTTCATAATTCATAAAATTCCTTGTATATCTTTAATTTTAAAAAAAATATTACTTAATTAAAAGGTTTAATTAACTATTATTATTTATCTAGTAGTCCTATATATTGACATGTATATGTAATGTATGATGTGAACAAATGATCATGGACCGTGTGATGTGATGTATGAGAGTAATTTTATTATAATCATTATTACTATTGGGGCTTGTGAGTCTTTAATATTTATCTCATTTATTGTCTGGCTTACATGCTTATGATTATATTGTAATTCTATGAGCAAGCACACCGAGAGATGTGATAGTAGGACCTATGAGAATGAGACGAACGATCGCGACACATGGAGATGCGTCGAGATGCCGACAGAACCGACGAGGATGAGATGGATGATCACAGGGCATGGAGATGTGCTGCTACACATATAGATCTTGATGTGAGTGATTGGGCCCACTAGCTCATGCTCGATCACATTAGGTTGTGGTCCTTAATCATCTGATGTGATTGCTTATGTGATGTGTGATTGTCTATACACCTGCTATATATATATATATATATATATATATATATACATATGCGATGTACATATATATTAAATATGTATGTATGTGACACATCATGTTAGGTGGTCGAATCAAAATCTCCTCTCTTGATAAAATTATGTCGATAAACGTAAGACAATTAGATTGACCTATGTGGTCTTCCATCATTTTATGTACAAACCGATTTCTGAATTAGGTTGAGTTGGTCGAGTCCTTTGAGGCTCACCTATATCACGATTCGATATCTTGCCTATGACATAAAGATTATTGAATCTCGGATTTTGATGATAAAATCAATTGATGGGTTAATTGATCTAATCCATATTATTGAGTTAAGTGTGCAGGATTAACTACGATAACCAGAAAACACAAAGCAAGAATACCGAAGTCAAGTTCGATGGACGTTAAAGAGTCCGAAGAATCATAGGAGATGCTGTCGGAACCAACCGAGAAGAAATCGGGAACCTGTCGGAATTTTCGGAAGTTCGCCGAAGAGATCGCCGGAGGTTCACGGAGATCACCGAGAAGGCTCGGCTACTCATTAAAGTCATCACAAGATCGGGAGCTTGTTGGGAGTCCGTTGGAAGAAGTTCGTCGGATAGCTCGCCGAAACAAGACTCGACGTTCGCGGTTGAAAACTTGCTTAGGATGTTTTTAGTTATGTAGTTCACTTGTAATTAGGATTAGGATTAAGAGAAAATCCTATATCCTGGTTAGGGGCCAACTGGGCCCAAAATTAGACTTGGTTTGGGCTAAATTTGAAGCCCAACCAGTGAACCGAAGGGTCTGGCGGTGGCACCGCCAGACTGGGCGGTTGCACCGCCCAGCACCCGAGAGCTGGGCGGTGGTACCGCTTGATTGGGCGGTGGCACCGCCAGTCCACTGTCAGTGTTAGACACTGACAGGTGGTGGCACCGCCAACATCGGAAACCAAAGAGAATTCAAATTTTGGAGCCTAAATTTGAATCCTCTTGAGGCCTATAAATACCCCTCAAATCTCAGCTGAGATTATAACTTTTTGAGAAGCAATTGATTGAGAGAAAGGTCTTAGAAAAGTCTTAGATAGTCTTGTTTTCAATTTGCTAGTGTTCACCTCCTTCTTTCTTGCTGAAAATCTATAAGAGAGTGAACCGCTTGTAAAAAGTTGTAAGAGGGGTATTTACCCTTCCCCTTCAAGAGATTTGCTAGTGGAAGGTGGGAGCCTCATCGAAGAGGGGCCTCGCAAGTGGATGTAGGTCATTTGACCGAACCACTTTAAAATCAGCGTAATCTCTGGTTTGCATTTCATTACTGCTATTTTCATTACTGCAAACCTTCTTACTTGCTTTATTTCCTCATTACCTTTGCTGCACAACTTTGCGAATACGCCTTCAAGTTAAGCACTTCCGAGTTCGGTTTTTTTTTATCGTACGAAAGATTTATCAAAACCGAAGTTTTAATCCGCTGCACTAATTCACCCCCCCTCTTAGTGCCGCTCCGATCCTAACAATTGGTATCAGAGCTAGGCTCACTCTCATATTTGGTTTGATACCCAAGAGAGATGGCTTACTCCGGCATACATGAGGGTCATTCCATCACACGTCCACCCATGTTTAATGGATCGGATTACACTTATTGGAAGACTCATATGAGGATCTTCCTCATTTCTATGGATTTCGAGCTTTGGACTATTGTTGAAAACGGATTTCAAAAATCTTCTCTTCCGATGAGCGAATGGAATGAATCGGAGAAGAAGGTTTTTGCTTTAAACGCAAAGGCTATGAATGTCTTGTTTTGTGCACTAGACAAAAATGAATTTAATCGTGTTTCAATTTGTGATTCGGCTTTTGATATTTGGAGAACTCTTGAGGTCACTCATGAAGGAACTAGCCGAGTGAATGAGTCCAAAATCAACATCCTTGTGCACTCTTACGAACTTTTCCGAATGAAACCAAGTGAGTACATCGGAGACATGTACACCCGGTTCACGGATGTCATCAATGGACTCAAAACTCTTGGTAAAGATTTTACTAACTTTAAACTAGTAAATAAAATCTTAAGATCCCTCCCTAAAAGTTGGGATCCAAAAGTTACGGCCATTCAAGGGGCCAAAGAACTTAAAACATTCCCTCTTGAAGAACTCATTGGGTCTCTAATGACCTACGAAATAACATGCCAAGCTCATGACGAGCTCGAGAACCCCCTTCCAAAGAACAGGAAGGATATGGCACTCACATCACAAGAAGACCACTTGAAAGGAACATCAAGTGATGAGGACAGTGACAATGACACTGCACTTTTGACTCAAAAATTTAAAAAATATTTAAGAAAGAATAAATTTAAAAATAATACAAAAAATAAATTCGAACACAAGAAGGACCAAGTAATTTGCTATGAGTGAAAAAAACTGGGACACTACAAGAATGATTGTCCTCAAGCCAAAAAGAGCATATCAAAGAAGAAGGCGCTTAAGGCAACGTGGGATGATTCAAGCGCGTCCGAAGAAGAGGAGTCCAACACCGAGCAAGTTGCTCATTACGCCCTAATGGCCATCGGAGAAGAGGTAACGGATTTAATTGATGCCGATTTACCTTATCATGAATTATTAAATGCTTTCCATGAGTTATTTGATGAATGTAAGACAATTAGTAGAAAATACAAATTGCTAAAAAAGGAGCATGATAGTCTCACTTGTGATATCGATAAATTAAAAACTGAATATCATGATAGTTTAGCTACATATATAAAATGCCATGATCTAGAATCTCTCCAAAAGGAGAACTTGCTACTTAAGGACACCTTAAAGAAATTCGAGGTTGGTAGCAAATCTTTGAACATGATCATTACAAATAAGGGTCACGTTCCTAAAAGAAGTGGAATCGGATTTGTGAGAAGTCCTCACCAAAATCCAACCACCTTCATTAAAGGCCCCGTCTTACATGTTCGGCACCAAAGCAATTGTAACTTTTGTTGCAAATATGGATATAAAACTTATAAATGTCCATTCAAGAAAATTAGTCCGAACAAACTAATTTGGGTTCCTAAAGGAACCATGATCAATTCTATGCAATATGATGAACAAGTAAAATCAATTTTTAAGGCACCCAAAAGAAAATGGGTACCTAAAAATAATCCCTTCTTGTAGAAACATATACCATCACAAGCTAGGAGCAAAAGATGGTATTTAGATAGTGGATGCTTAAGATATATTACTAGAGATCCATCTCATTTCTCTATGCTCACTAGCAAAGAAGAAGGGTATGTCACCTTCGGAGACAACAACCAAGGCAAAATCATTGGCAAGGGAACCATAGGTAACAAATTAAAATTTTCTATTGATGATGTCTTACTAGTTGATGGATTGAAACATAATCTCTTGAGTGTTAGTCAATTATGCGATAAAGGTTATATCGTTAGATTTGAATCAAATGTGTGTATTATTGAAAAACCAAACCATAACATAACTATGATTGCATTAAAACAAAATAATGTCTACACCATCAACCTTGATGAACTAAGTAATGAAATGTGCTTCTCCGCTTTAAATGATGATGCTTGGCTTTGGCATAGGAGACTAGGCCATGCAAGCATGAAACTAATATCTAAGATCTCATCTAGAGAATTAGTATGAGGAATTCGTAATATAAAGTTTATTAAGGACAAAGTATGCGATGCATGTCAACTAGGTAAACAAATAAAAACTAGTTTTAAACCAAAAACTCAAATTAGCACCACTAGACCATTGCAATTGATTCATTTGGACTTATTTGGACCAATTGACATAACAAGTCTAGGAGGAAGCAAATATGCGTTTGTAATTGTGGATGACTATACTAGATACACTTGGACCTATTTCTTAGCTCACAAAAGTGATTGTTTCAAGTGTTTCTCTAAATTTTGTAAACTCACTCAAAACGAAAAAGGTTTCATGATTTCATCAATTCAGAGTGATCACGGTGGCGAATTTCAAAACCGTGACTTTCAAAATTTTTGTGAAGTTAATAGATACAATCATAATTTATCCACTCCGAGGAATCCCCAACAAAATGGAGTAGTTGAAAGAAAAAACAGAAACCTACAAGAAATGGCAAGAACGATGTTAAATGAACATAGTCTACCCAAGTATTTTTGGGCCGAAGCCGTAAATACGGCTTGCTACATCATGAATAGGGTCCTAATAAGACCATCCCTATCAAAAACTCCCTATGAATTATGGAATAACAAAAAACCAAATATTTCCTATTTCAAAGTTTTCGGTTGTAAATGCTTTATTTTGAATGAAAAGGACGCCTTAGGAAAATTTGATGCTAAATCCGATGAAGGCATCTTTCTTGGTTAGTCTTCCGTTTTTAAGGCTTTTCGGGTTTTTAACAACAGAACCTTAGTAATAGAAGAGTCTATTCATGTAGTTTCTAATGAAATTTCTAATTTAAAGAAAAATAATTTTGATGATGATCTTGGTTTTGATAATTTGAATTTAAATGAACCCCCTCCTCAAAATAACAACTTGGATGCACCTTCTTCCGAAATTTCGTTACGCAAGGAATGGAAGTATATAGATGCTCATCCAAAGGAGCTAATTATAGGAGATACATCAAAAGGGGTTCAAACTCGTTCCTCTTTCAAGAATTTTTGTGCTAACGCCACCGTCCTTTATCAAATCGAACCTAAATGCATTGACGAGGCCATAAAAGATGATTTTTGGGTTATTGCAATGCAAGAGGAATTGAATCAATTTGAGAGGAATAAGGTATGGAAGCTTGTTCCTAGACCTAGTGACCATTTAGTCATTGGTACTAAATGGGTCTTTAGTAACAAGCAAGACGAAAATGGTATCGTAGTTAGAAACAAGGCTAGATTAGTGGCCAAAGGTTTCAACCAAGAAGAATGTATCGATTACGAAGAAACCTTCGCTCCCGTGGCTCGATTAGAAGCCATAAGGATACTCCTTGCCTATGCTAGTAGTAATAATTATAAACTGTTTCAAATGGATGTCAAAAGTGCTTTCTTGAATGGTTTTATTTCCGAAGAAGTATATGTCGAACAACCTCCCGGATTTGAAAATTCTCTTCTTCCTAATCATGTATTCAAATTGACTAAGGTTCTCTATGGCTTGAAACAAGCTCCTAGAGCTTCGTATGAAATGCTTAGTTCCTTTCTTATTTTAAATAATTTTACCAAAGGTAAGGTTGATACTACATTGTTTATTAAACATTTTGAAAATAATTTTCTTATTGTGCAAATTTATATTGACGATATTATTTTTGGCTCCTCGGATGAATCACTATGTGAATCATTTGCCAAATGTATGAGTCATGAATTTGAAATTAGTTTAATGGGTGAATTAACTTTCTTTTTAGGATTACAAATCAAACAACTTAGTGATGACATATTTCTTAACTAATCTAAATATACATTAGAATTGTTAAAACGATTTAACATGGATAATTCAAAAGCAATAAGCACCCCTATGAGTACTTCGACTAAGTTAGATATGGATGAAAATAGCGAAAATTTTGATCAAAAAACATATAGGGGAATGATAGGTAGTCTACTCTACCTCACCGCGACTAGACCGGATATTATGTTTAGTGTAGGACTTTGCGCTAGGTTTCAATCTAATCCTAAATTATCTCATCTTAAGAGTGTTAAAAGAATATTTAGGTATCTTAAAGGAACTCCAAATTTAGGATTATGGTATCCAAAATCTAAAAAATTTGATTTAATAGCTTATGCAGATTCCGATTTTGGCGGATGCAGGATAGATAGAAAAAGTATATCCGGAACATGCCAATTTTTAGGACATGCACTTGTTTCTTGGACTTCCAAGAAACAAAATTCAGTTGCACTATCTACGGCGGAAGCTGAATACATTGCTACAAGTGCATGCTGTGCACAAGTTGTTTGGATGAAAAATACATTAGAAGACTATGGAATTCACTTCAAAAATGTTCCCATAAAATGTGATAATACTAGTGCCATATGCCTCACCAAAAATCCAATTCAACACTTTAGAACTAAGCACATCGACGTTAGGCATCATTTCATACGCGATCATGTCCTTAACAATAATGTTGTTCTATAATTCATTGACACAAAGCATCAATTAGTATGTATATTTACAAAAGCTTTGAATGAAGACCAATTTGAATTCATTAGAAGGGAATTAGGTATGTTAAATTATCCCTAAGAATAAACTTATTTGAATGGATTTTCCGTAAAGTTTTTCATCCTCTCTCCGAAACGTTAAATTACCTTATCCTATCTTGAGTCAAACACCGCTCCCATCTGATCATGAATGATTTTATGATATTTTGTGAATCTCGAAATTGATTTTGATGGCTTGATTATGAGTTTCAAGTTGACGATTTGAATTTGAATGAGTCTGTATTCGATTTATGATCTTGACTTATTGGAGTTACTACTTGAAATTTTTTTTTAATCACAATCTCTTCTTTGTACACCTACAATTTTTATTCTTTATAGAAAGAAGAGATTTAATAAAATGGATGAATGCTGAATTTTCCTTTAAGATGAACTCTGCGTAGATATTTTAGCTCACTTAATTTTGAATGATGATTTTTTGTATGATCAATGCTGAATTCCTGATGTTATTATGTGCTTCAAGTCTCATTCCCTTTTTGTTGATGACAAAGGGGGAGAAGTGATGACTAAGTGATGACTTATACCATTTCGATAGCATTACTTAATAAAAATGTCTTATGTGCATCGATAACATGACTAATATGAATTACAAAAGCTTGTGTGATATGAATGTCTTATATGCCTTGCAAAATCTTTGAGAATATCGCAAGACTGATTGATCATATTAAAAGCATGCCTTACATTTATATCATGAAATTCATGTTGAAAATCTTTATCTCTTATCGTAGTAAAAATTGTCTCTTATCATACGACTTGAAAATGATTTTCATCGAAGTTTCGTATTTACTATTGCTTAATGAGAATAACGATAAGTTCTACGATTAGAACTTATCGGTTTATGCTTGAATTCAATGGATGGAATTCAAGTGTTTTCATCTTATCATAATATGGCATATAGATAGGGGGAGTTATGTTTAACTCCGTCATCAATTGATTATCATCATCAAAAAGGGGGAGATTGTTGAATCTCGAATTTTGATGATAAAATCAATTGATGGGTTAACTGATCTAATCCATATTATTGAGTTAAGTGTGCAGGATGAACTACGATAACCAGAAAACACAAAGCAAGAATACCGGAGTCAAGTTCGATGGACGTTTAAGAGTCCGAAGAATCGTCCAAGATGCTGCCGGAACAAACCGAGAAGAAATCGGGAACCTGTCGGAATTTTCGGAAGTTCGCCGAAGAGATCGTCGGAGGTTCACGGAGATCACCGAGAAGGCTCGGCTACTCGTTAAAGTCATCACAAGATCGGGAGCTTGTTGGGAGTCCGTCGGAAGAAGTTCGTCGGAAAGCTCGCCGAAACAAGACTCGACGTTCGTGGTTGAAAACTTGCTTAGGATGTTTTTAGTTATGTAGTTCACTTGTAATTAGGATTAGGATTAAGAGAAAATCCTATATCCTGGTTAGGGGCCAACTGGGCCCAAAATTAGACTTGGTTTGGGCTAAATTTGAAGCCCAACCAGTGAACTGAAGGGTCTGGCGGTGGCACCGCCAGTCCACTGTCAGTGTCAGACACTGACAGGCGGTGGCACCGCCAGCATCGGAAACCAAAGAGAATTCAAATTTTGGAGCCCAAATTTGAATCCTCTTGAGGCCTATAAATACCCCTCAAATCTTAGCTGAGATTATAACTTTTTGAGAAGCAATTGATTGAGAGAAAGGTCTTAGAAAAGTCTTAGATAGTCTTATTTTCAATTTGCTAGTATTCACCTCCTTCTTTCTTGTTGAAAATCTGTAAGAGAGTGAATTGCTTGTAAAAAGTTGTAAGAGGGGTATTTACGCTTCCCCTTCAAGAGATTTGCTAGTGGAAGGTGGGAGCCTCATCGAAGAGGGGCCTTGCAAGTGGATGTAGGTTATTTGACCGAACCACTTTAAAATCAGCGTAATCTCTGGTTTGCATTTCATTACTGCTATTTTCATTACTACAAACCTTCTTACTTGCTTTATTTCCTCATTACCTTTGCTGCACAACTTTGCGAATACGCCTTCAAGTAAAGCACTTCCGAGTTCGTTTTTTTTTATCGTACGAAAGATTTGTCAAAACCGAAGTTTTAATCCGCTCCACTAATTCACCCCCCCTCTTAGTGCCACTCCGATCCTAACAAAGATGTCATCGATGATCTGAAGACATGGCATGTTTAGCCAAGTCCCTTGAGGGTATATCATCAAATAAAACTTATCTTGTAACGATGGTGATGAGTTAACCAAACACCATGGTTGGTCGAGTCTCTTGAGGCCATGGTGGTTCGGGAGTTGAACAAGATGAAAATCACAAAGAGTTATGATTGGCAAGAGTTGCCTACCTTTACGAGCTTAGCGTGATTGGTCGAATCCCTTGAGGTTACATTAAGATGCCGATTGGATCCCGATCCCTACTAAAGATCTGCCGAGGGTCTTTGATTCACATACCAATGGGAGTTATGTGTTCCACGACAAAATAGTGGGAATATATTAAGAAAGAAATCCTTATCTTAATTATTTATTTTTGTAAAATTTTTATGTTATTTATTTCTACCACATCTTTATTTTCGGAAATAAGTCACTTTCCAATTCATTATGTGACATACTTAATGTCAACCACTTCACTAGTCCAAATTATATATATTAGCTCCATAACCTGAGAATCATTCTCATGGTAGAGAAGATCATGTACGTCCTTGATACAATGATGCCTACACCCAAGAAAGGGGCAAGCGCATGAGATCGCTCGCTATGTAAAGTATATATATGGTTGCACTCTTGTTCAGTGTTACATGTTGGGCTCCATGACTCTTGAGTTACAGAGATAGCATGAAAAAATGAATGTCAAATGCATTCTCCTATATGTCCACAAATTGTTTGAGGAATAGGGAATGATTGAATGATATAGGATATCTAGTAGTCTCTTCCATGTAAGGATAACTAAGGGAACACCGGTTCAAAACTATGTCCTTAAGATAATTGAGTGGATAGAGAAACACATTGGTCTCGGAATGGTCCTAGAGGAGAGCTTGCATGTGGATCTTATGCTTAAGTCCCTATTTCTTTTCTCAACTTGAGTGACTCTCCCTAAATTCCACAATATGTTGAGGGAGGCTAAGAGCACTATGAAGAAAGAGAAGCCAGTTCTCTATACTAGTGAAATTAAAAAGAAAAGGAAGGTAGAAAAGTCCTTTAAGAAGGGCAAGGGCAAGGGCAAGGGCAAATAGAGAAAAGCAAAGGCTGCTAAGAAAGACTTGACAAAGGATAAAGGCCAATGCTTCCACTACGACAAAGTTGGGTACTAAAAGAGGAACTATAGAGAGTACCTTATAGAGAGGGTGAAACAAAAGTTTGGAGAAGCTTCAGGTATATTTATAATCAGTCTCCATTTGTTAGAATCTTATAATAACATATGGGTATTGGATATCGGTAGTGCTTATCACATCTATAATTCATTGTAGGTTCTAGCAAAACCTAGGCGATTGGTGAGAGATGAGATAGACCTCAAGATGGGCAATGGAGCAAAAGTTATTATAGTGACTGTTGGCGAGGTCACCCTCCATCTGCTTGGTGGAGCTGCTATTGTATTGAATGCATGCTATTTTGTTCCTTCTATTATCAAAAATATTTTTTGTAATTTATGTTTGGCATTGAATGATTATAAATTAGTTTTTGAGAATAATAGTTATTCAATATTATTAGATGATAAGATCATCATGAAAGGAACATTGTATAATAGTTTGTTTATGCTAAATATTGCTACACATATCATGAATGTAAGTGAGTCCAAGAGAAAATGAGATAAGGTGAATAATACATACCTATGACATCGTAGGCTAGGTCATATCTATGAGGGAAGGATTCAAAAGTTGCTAACGAATGGATACCTAGATCTATTCGACTATAAGTCGTATATAATTTGCAAGCCTTTCCTTCATAGAAAATTGAACAACTCTCCATTTAATGGAACTGGAGAGAGAGTCACTAAGTTGTTAGAACTCATACATAGTGATGTGCGTGGTTCTATGTCAACTCATGCCATAGGTGATTACTCATACTTCATTACTTTTATTGATGATTTCTCAAGATATAGACATGTGTATTTGATGAAGTACAAATCCGAGGCCTTCGAGAAATTCAGGGAGTATAAGAATGAAGTGGAGAACCAAACTAGATAGAGTATCAAGACTCTTCGATCATATTAAGGAGGTAAGTACTTGAGTAAGGACCATGGGATTCTATCCCAATGAACATCTTCTTATACGCCTTAGCTCAATGGTGTATTTGAGATAAGGAATCACACACTGTTAGATATAGTGCGGTCTATGATGAGTTTCATCGACCTATCTATCTCATTCTAAGGATACGCCCTAGAGACCACAGCTTACCTTCTGAATAAAATATCAATTAAGTCGGTAGTGTCTACTTCATATGAGATATAAAAATGGAAGAAGCCAGATCTTAAAGTTGTTAAGATTTGGGACTGCCCTGCTCACATCAAGAGACACAACCTCGACAAGTTGGAATCTAGGATGGAGCGGTGTAAGTTCATGGGATACCTCAAGGAAACTTATAGGTAATATTTCTATCACCTCGAGGATCAAAAGGTCTTTGTAGCCAAGAGAGCAGTGTTCCTTGAGAGGGAATACATTCTTGACGGAGATAATGAGAGCACAATAGAGTTGAGTGAGATTTGAGAACCTAGCTCAAGCACCACTCTACAACCTGAGTCTGTTCAGGTACCTAACCCATAAGTTCTAACTTTACATAGATATGACAGAGTATCACATCATCCTAAGAGATATATGAGACATATTAGAGGAGAGGATGTTGAGGATATTGATTCTTAGACCTTCAAAGAGGCTCTTATGAGTAAAGACTCTGGGAAGTGGTAATAAGCCACAAATTCTAAGATGGATTTAATGTACTCCAACAAGGTTTGGAGTACATCAAGTAGGTTCCAATACCCTTGGGTACATCAAGTAGGTTCCAAACCATGTTGACTATGTCGGTAGAGACCATTCTTAACAATGTCAAGAAAGGTGGAGACCTAAAAGCAAGGCTAGTGGCTCAGGGATATCGTTAAAGACATGGTATTGACTATGACGAAACCTTCTCACCCGTAGCCATGCTAAAATCTATCCTAATTCTGTTGGCTATTGTAGCACGCTATGATTATAAGTTCTGGCAAATTGATGTGAAAATTGTGTTCCTCAATGACAACCTCTAATAGGAGGTGTATATGATACAACTTGAGGGATTCTTATCTAAAGACAGTCTAAAGAAGGTGTATAGCTTGCTTATATCCATTTATGGATTGATACAAGCTTTCTGAAGTTGGATCATAAGATTTGATGAGGCGATCAGATCTTATGACATTGTTAAGAATGAAGTTGAGCCTTGTGTATATAGGAAGATAAGCGGGAGCATTATCACCTTCTTGGTGTTATATGTGGATGATATCCTAATCATTGGGAATGATATAGGAATGCTCCCCATAGTAATGGTTGGGTTATTGAGACACTTCGCTATGAAGGACTTAGGAGAAGAATCTTACATCTTGGGGATTCAGATCTATAGAGATAGATCCAAGAGGATACTTGGCTTGTCCCGATCTAGGAACTTAGAAATCATTGTGTTAGGACTCTAGCTAGGAGAGTCCTAATTGAGAGGGACATTCATGTAAAACCTATCTAATCCGACCCCTATTAAAGAGGTGAAGAGGCCAGCTAGGGTTTTGAGGTTATTTCTTAGAAAAAAATTAGGAGTTGTAAAGGAATAGGAGTCTTGAGTATGAGTCCTATTAGGAGTTGGTTAGAAGTAGGAGTCATATTAGGAGTTAGGGTTTAGAAACCCTATAAATAGTCATGTATTCATCTTCTTTTGAAAAGCAATAGATGAACCTTTTCTGCAGCCTTTGAGCAGCAACTTAAAGGAAGGAACCCCTATAGAGTTCCAAGGAGGTTGATCCCCTAAAGAGATCAACACCAAGCTTAGAATCTGCAAGGGTTCTAACACCTGGTATCAAAGCAGTGTTCTTGGCATCTCGCTACCCTTCCATCAGCCCTCCACAGCTGCCCAAAGCAATTCCCATAATTGCTTAAAAGATCATCGCCAAATTCCACCATCACGGATCATCCTTTGATCTCCCCATGAATTGTAACAGGTTCTGGTTTTCTACCTTACTGCTACTGCAATTTAGTTATCCTTATTCAAAAATCTAAAAAAAATTGTTCCTATATTGCTGCATAAACTTTTCGTCACAAAGTTTTCATCTCTACGACGAAAGATACATTGCAGAATTCCAGTCACATAGCACAGTCTGTTTGATCTTGCTACTGTATTTTTTCTATCCAAATTTCTATGAAATTTTTATGACACTTTGACACTTCCTAATAGCAGATTTTTCTTTGGTTTTGTCAAAAAATTCTTAATATAAACCATCTATCTTTTACGTCTAATCTGCTATTCTTGAAAATCTGCACTGTAAAATTTCAACCGTATAGTACTGTTTGTTTAATCTTGATACTACGTTTTTTCTGTCCAAATCTCTACAAAATTTTTATGATAGCTTTGACACTTCCAAATAGTAGATTTCCTTTTAGTTTTGTCAAAAAATTCTCAATATAAATCACTAATCTTTTACGTCCAATCTGCTACACTTGAAAATCTATGCTGTAGAAAATTTCAACCGCACATTATTGCCTTAACCCATCTATTTGTTATCTTTTTTGAATAAAATTTCTTATACACTTCATAGATCATCTTGGCTTCCATTTAAGATTGATCTATTGAGGAATTCATGTCTAAAAATAATTTTGTGTTGCTACAAATTTTCGTCGTAAACCGCTGAAATTTTTCAACGAGAATTCTGCTATCACAACTTGCACCAATTTTCTTGTTATTACTACCAAAATTTTCTTGATTAAATTGGACATCCTTGCTGTCATATAAACGGAGATATTGCTATCAATTCCCTCCTCAAATCTCTCAAGTTTTTGGTGGAAATTTCGTCGAGAAATCACTGTTTCTTCGACGATAATTCTGCTCTTACAAGACAATACAATTCTGCACCATACTGTTAGGATCGGAGCGGCACTAAGAGGGGGGGTGAATTAGTGCAGCGGATTAAAACTTCAATTTTAACCAAAATCTTTCGTACGTTAAGAACGAAACTTGAGAAATTTAACTTGAAGGCGTGTTCTTAAAGTTGCGCAGCAAGAGCAATAAGGAACTAAAGCAGTAAGAAGATTTGCAGTAATGTAAATGACAATAATAAAAAGCAAACCAGAGATTACGCCGATTTTTAGAGTGGTTCGGTCAAATGACCTACTCCACTTGCGAGGCCCCTCTTCGATGAGGCTCCCACCTTCCACTAGCAAGTCTCTTGAAATGGAAGGGTAAACACCCCTCTTACAACCTTTTACAAGCAGCTCAACCTCTTACAAATTTTCAATAAGAAAGAAGGAGGAGAACTCTCTAGCAAATTGAAAACAAGACTTGCTAAGACTTTCTAAGACTTTTCTCTCAATCAAAATGCTTCTCAAAAGTTGTAACCTCAGCTGAGATTTGAGGGGTATTTATAGGCCTCAAGAGGATTCAAATTTTGGGCTCCAAAATTTGAATTCTCTTAGGGTTCCCGGTGCTGGCGGTTCCACCGCCCAGCCAGGCGGTGCCACCGCCCAGCGCTCGGGTGCTGGACGGTGCAACCGCCCAGCCAAGGAGGTGTCACCGCCCAGCCAGGCGGTTCCACCGCCTGGCTTTCCGATTCATTGGTTTGGCTTATTTTTCGCCCAAACCAAATTTGACTTTGGGCCCAGTTGGCCCCTAACCAGGATATAGGATTATCTCTTAATCCTAATCCTAATTACAGGTGAACTACATAACAAAAACATCCTAAGCAAGTTTTTTTAACCGCGAACGTCGAGTCTTGTTCCGGCGAGCTTTCCGACGAACTTCTTCCGACGGACTCCCTGCAAGCTCCCAATCTTTGTGATGACTTTAACGAGTAGCCGAGCCTTCTTGGTGATCTCCGCGAGCCTCCGACGATTTCTTCGGCGAACTTCCGACACGTTCCCGATTTCTTCTCGGACGGTTCCGGCAGCATCTCCGATGATTCTTCGGTCTCTTAAACGTCCATCGAGCTTGACTCCGGTATCCTTGCTTTATGTTTTCTGGTTATCGTAGTTAATCCTGCACACTTAACTCAATAATATGGATTAGATCAAATAACCCATCAATTGATTTTATCATCAAAATCCGAGATTCAACAATCTCCCCCTTTTTGATGATGACAATCAATTGATGACGGAGTTAAACGTAACTCCCCCTATCTATATGCCATATTATGAGAAGATAAAACACTTGAATTTCATCATTGAATTCAAGTATAAACCTATAAGCTCTAACCGTAGAACTTATCGTTATTCTCATTAAGCATAATGTAAATGCGAAACTTTGATGAAAATCATAAGTTAAATGATACTGGACGAGTTTCACCACGATAGAAGATAAAGATTTTCAATATAAATTTCATGATATCAATCTTGTGATATTTTCAGGGATTTGCAAGTTATATAAGACATTCATATCACAAATTTCATATTAGCCATGCTATCGTTCTGGTGTAAGTCATCACTTCTCCCCCTTTGTCATCAACAAAAAGAGACAAGCCAGCTAATTGATGATCATAGAAAAAGGTTTAGCATTTATCAAGGTTCTTCATTCAAATTTTCCAGAAATAGTTTGTCCAAAAGACATCATCATCTATGCAGATTAAGACAGTAGTTTTCTAAAGGAAAGATCAGTTATCGTACAATCGATGACAAACATGAACTTGTTTTTGAACAGCAAACAGGACAGAAAAAAAATACATCAATTTAATCCTTAGGAGGTAATCCACAGTGCTGATACATGATATCTATTTTTTCATTCATCTGTCGTAGTGTCTTCAAAATTTCAACTTGTTGATTCTGAATTTGTTCTTGCTGTGATTTGATCTGAGATAGCTCCGCCATAATGATATCTTCAGAGGAGGAAACAGGAGCTGAAGGTGCTGCTCCAAAGGGACTAGGAGGAGGAGATTCATTTCCCATAAGAATTGGTGTTTCGGGTTGTTCTATTTGTGTAGGAATTGGATCCGTTCTTCTAGGTTGCCTAACCCATATGCCATTGCTAAAAGTGCACCTAAGTTTTTTTAGCAGGTTTTTATTTATTATGTTATATCGATCATTTTGAATAGATTCTTCATTGGGTGGAATGCAAATGTCATAGGCATGAAGAATTCTAGTGATTAACCTCCCATAAGGCAATATAGTATCCTTAGTCATAATTTCCTGCATGTGTTGGCGAATCAAGTACCCGAAACAATTATGCTGACCGGTCATAATCCAATACATGGTTCCTATCTCTAACTGACTTACTTCGTCAAGATGAAATTGTTTGGGGAATATGATGCTTGTGATAATGTGATGAAGAATTTTAGAGTTGAAAGGCATTAAGTGTTCACAGCTCTTGGGTAGGAAGTCAAGGTTTGGATTTGCAAAAATTGTATTCACGGCTTCGGAATAGGTTGCTCCTATTTTTTTGACGTCCCATTTACCTTTAAAATAGCAACCCCTATCTTTTTCAGTTATGCCAATTAGCTCACAAATGGTGCTGTCAAAAATTCTAATGGGTGTTCCTAGAATGTAAGTGCTTAGGCTATCATTGTCTTCATATAGGTTGGTATAGAACAATCTCACTAACCGTGGATAGATTGATTCATCTATTTGTAGTAGAGGTAGAGCTTCTAGTTGAGCAAACCATTTAATTGGATCTAAGTCTTCTAGTTCATCCAAATCAATGTATTTTCCTTTATGGACACATCGTATTTCAAATTTTGGAAAGCTAAGGGCTACCTCTTTTGATCTAAAAAGGTCATGGTTATATGAATCTCCTTGAATCCTTATTCCTTTTGATCTCTTTGGAGCCATTTTCTAGACAGGATGATGATATCAATTGTTAAAAATAAGCAAGAGAAAGAGAAAAGAAAGGAGGGATTTCAAGAGTTACCTCGTGGAGATTATGTTGAGAGATGGAAGGCTTGGACCACCAAGAATCCTTCTCCAATGTGTCTAAGAGTTAGAATGAGGGTTAGAAGAAATTGGGAGTGGGTTTTGAGAACTCTCTCTTCGGGTTGGGGGCGGTGTCACCGCCGGCCCTAACCCTTTGGGTTAATAAGGGTCGCTCGGTCGGTGCCACCGCCAAACCGAGCGGTGCCACCGCCTGGCGCCCGAGCGCTCAGGCGGTGCAACCGCCAAATCTGGCGGTGCCACCGCTGGCATCCCGTGGAGGAAAAAATTTTCTTCCTCACCCCTTTTTTTTTTGTTTGCTTCCCTCAAGATAATAAGTTATATTTTAATGGATCATTTTGAATTGAAGAAGAAATCAAATTCATAAAAGAGAGGAAAAGAACGAGTCATTTTTCGTGAATCTCATTTTAGGGACAATTTAACATGCCTAATTCCCTTCTAATGAATTCAAATTGATCTTCGTTCAGAGCTTTTGTGAATATATCTGCTAATTGATGCTTTGTGTCAATAAATTCTAGAACAACATTATTGTTAAGGACATGATCGCGTATGAAATGATGCCTAACGTCGATGTGCTTAGTTCTAGAATGCTGAATTGGATTTTTAGTAAGACATATGGCACTAGTATTATCACATTTTATTGGAATATTTTTAAAGTGAATTCCATAGTCTTCTAATGTATTTTTCATCCAAATGACTTGTGCACAACATGCACTTGCAGCTATGTATTCGGCTTCTGCCGTAGATAGTGCAACTGAATTTTGTTTCTTGGAAGTCCAAGAAACAAGTGCATGTCCTAAAAATTGGCATGTTCCGGATGTACTTTTTCTATCTATTCTGCATCCGCCAAAATCGGCATCCGCATAGGCTATTAAATCAAAATTTTCAGATTTTGGATACCACAATCCTAAATTTGAAGTTCCTTTAAGATACCTAAATATTCTTTTAACACTTTTAAGATGAGATAATTTAGGATTAGATTGAAACCTAGCGCAAAGTCCTACACTAAACATAATATCCGGTCTAGTCGCAGTGAGGTAGAGTAGACTACCTATCATTCCCCTATATGTTTTTTGATCGAAACTTTCACCATTTTCATCCATATCTAACTTAGTCGCAGTACTCATAGGGGTGTTTATTGCTTTTGAATTATCCATGTTAAATCGTTTTAACAATTCTAATGTGTATTTAGATTGGTTAATAAATATACCATCCTTAAGTTGTTTGATTTGTAATCCTAAAAAGAAAGTTAATTCACCCATTAAACTCATTTCAAATTCAAGACTCATACATTTGGCAAATGATTCACATAGTGATTCATCCGAAGAGCCAAACACAATATCATCAACATAAATTTGCACAATAAGAAAATTATTTTCAAAATGTTTAATAAACAATGTAGTATCAACCTTGCCTTTGGTAAAATTATTTAAAATAAGAAAGGAACTAAGCCTTTCATTCCAAGCTCTAGGAGCTTGTTTTAAGCCATAGAGAGCTTTAGTCAATTTGAATACATGATTAGGAAGAAGAGAATTTTCAAATCCGGGAGGTTGTTCGACAAATACTTCTTCGGAAATAAAACCATTCAAGAAAGCACTTTTAACATCCATTTGAAATAGTTTAAAATTATTACTACTAGCATAGGCAAGGAGCATCCTTATGGCTTCTAATCGAGCCACGGGAGCGAAGGTTTCTTCGTAATCGATACCTTCTTCTTGGTTGAAACCTTTGGCCACTAATCTAGCCTTGTTTCTAACCACAATACTATTTTCGTCTTGCTTGTTTCTAAAGACCCACTTAGTACCTATGACTAAGTGGTCACTTGGTCTAGGAACAAGCTTCCATACCTCATTCCTCTCAAATTGGTTCAATTCTTCTTGCATTGCAATGATCCAAAAATCATCTTTTAAGGCTTCGTCAATGCATTTAGGTTCAATTTGAGAAAGGAAGGCGGCGTTAGCACAAAAATTTTTGAAAGAAGAACGAGTTTGAACCCCTTTTGATGTATCTCCTATAATTTGCTCTTTTGGATGAGCATCTACATACTTCCATTCTTTTGGTAAAGAAATTTCGGAAGAAGATGCATTCAAATGGCTATTTTGAGGAGAGGGTTCATTTAAATTCAAATTATCAAAACCAAGATCATCATCAAAATCATTTTTCTTTAAATCGGAAATTTCATTAAAAACTACATGAATAGACTCTTCAATTACTAAAGTTCTTTTATTAAAAACCCGAAAAGCTTTAGAAACGGAAGAGTAACCAAGAAAGATGCCTTCATCGGATTTAGCATCAAATTTTCCTAAAGCATCCCTTTCATTTAAAATAAAGCATTTACAACCAAAAACTTTAAAATAGGAGATGTTTGGTTTTTTGTTATTCCATAATTCATAGGGAGTTTTGGATAAGGATGGTCTTATTAGGACTCTATTCATGATGTAGCAAGCCGTATTTACAGCTTCGGCCCAAAAGTACTTAGGTAAACTTTGTTCATTCAACATAGTTCTTGCCATTTCTTGTAGGTTTCTATTTTTCCTTTCAACTACTCCATTTTGTTGAGGATTTCTTGGAGTTGAGAAGTTGTGATTGTACCCATTACTTTCGCAAAAATTTTGAAATTCACGGTTTTGGAATTCACCACCGTGATCACTCCGAATTGATGAAATCATGAAGCCTTTTTCGTTTTGAGTGAGTTTACAAAATTTAGAGAAACACTTGAAGCAATCACTTTTGTGAGCTAAGAAATAGGTCCAAGTATATCTAGAGTAGTCATCCACAATCACAAAAGCATATTTGCTTCCACCTAGACTTGTTGTATCAATTGGTCCAAATAAGTCCAAATGGATCAATTGTAATGGTCTAGTAGTGCTAATTTGATTTTTTGGTTTGAAGCTTGTTTTTATTTGTTTGCCTAGTTGACATGCATCGCATACTTTGTCCTTAATAAACTTTAAATTTGGAATTCCTCGTACTAATTCTTGAGATGAGATCTTAGATATTGTTTTCATGCTTGCATGGCCTAATCTCCTATGCCAAAGCCAAGCATCATCATTTACGACGGAGAAGCACATTTCATTACTTAGTTCATCAAGATTGATGGTATAGACATTATTTTGTTTTAAAGCAATCATAGTCATGTTATGATTTGGTTTTTCAATAATGCACATATTTGATTCAAATCTAACGATATAACCTTTATCGCATAGTTGACTAATACTCAAGAGATTATGTTTCAATCCATCAACTAGTAAGACATCATCAATGGAAAAATTAAATTTGTTACCAATAGTTCCCTTGCCAATGATTTTGCCCTTGTTGTTGTCTCCGAAGGTAACGTACCCTTCTTCTTTGCTAGTGAGCATAGAGAAATGAGATGGATCTCCAGTCATATGTCTTGAGCATCCACTATCGAGATACCATCTCTTGCTCCTAGCTTGTGGGTTTGTCTACAAAAGAGGATGATTTTTAGGTACCCATTTGATTTTGGGTGCCTCAAAAATTGACCCACTAACTTTGTTATTTATGATTGAATTCTTTATAGTTCCTTTAGGAACCCATATTAATTTTTGTGAACTAATCTTCCTAAATGGGCATTTGTAGGCAATATGTCCGGATTTGCAACAAAAGTTGCATTTCATATAAGAGGAAACATGTAATGTAGGTCCTTTTATGAAAGTGGTAGGATTTTGATGCAATCCTTTTACAAATCCAATTCCATTTCTATTTGCGATGTGACCCTTGTGTGCAAGGATCATATCTAATCCTTTGCTACCAACCTTAAACTTGTTTAAGGTTTCCTTAAGAAGCAAATTTTCATTTTTTATTGCTTCTAAGTGCTCACACTTAGAGCATGGAGGAGTTTGAATATTATCAAACTTATCTTGTAGCAAAGCATGCTCTTTCTTTAAGATACTTAACTTCTTGCTAACAGTTCTACATTCATCAAATAATTCATGAAAAGCGATAGAGAGTTCTTCAAAAGATAAATCTTCATTAAGTAAATCACATACCTCTTCTCCTAAAGCCATTAGCGCGTAATGAGCAACTTGCTCGGTGTTGGACTCCTCTTCTTCGGATGTGCTTGAATCATCCCACGTTGCCTTGAACGCCTTCTTCTTTGATGTCTTCTTTTTGGCTTGAGGACAATCGTTCTTGTAGTGTCCCGGTTTTTTGCATTCATAGCAAATCACTTGGTCCTTCTTTTGTTCAAATTTATTTTTTGTATTATTTTTAAATCTGTTCTTTCTTAAATATTTTTTAAACTTTTGAGTCAAAAGTGCAATGTCATTGTCACTGTCCTCATCACTTGATGTTCCTTTCAAGTGGTCTTCTTGTGATTTGAGTGCCATATCCTTCCTGTTCTTTGGAAGGGGGTTCTCGAGCTCGTCATGAGCTTGACATGTCATTTCGTAGGTCATTAGAGACCCAATGAGTTCTTCAAGAGGGAATGCTTTAAGGTCTTTGGCCTCTTGAATGGCCGTAACTTTTGGATCCCAACTTTTAGGGAGGGATCTTAAGATTTTAGTTACTAGTTCAAAGTTAGTAAAATCTTTACCAAGAGCTTTGAGTCCATTGATGACATCCGTAAACCGGGTGTACATGTCTCCAATGGACTCACTTGGTTTCATTCGGAAAAGTTCGTAAGAGTGCACAAGGATGTTGATTTTGGACTCTTTCACTCGGCTAGTGCCTTCATGAGTGACCTCAAGAGTTCTCCAAATATCAAAAGCCGAATCACACATTGAAACACGATTAAATTCGTTTTTGTCTAGTGCACAAAACAAGGCATTCATAGCCTTTGCATTTAAAGCAAAAACCTTCTTCTCCGATTCATTCCATTCGCTCATCGGAAGAGAAGATTTTTGAAATCCATTCTCGACAATAGACCAAAGCTCAAAGTCCATAGAAATGAGGAAGATTCTCATGCGAGTCTTCCAATATGTGTAATCCGACCCATTAAACAAAGGTGGTCGTGCAATAGAATGGCCCTCTTGCATGCCGGAGTAAGTCATCTCTCTTGGGTATTAAACCAAATATGAGAGATAACCTTGCTCTGATACCACTTGTTAGGATCGGAGCGGCACTAAGAGGGGGGGTGAATTAGTGCAGCGGATTAAAACTTCGATTTTAACCAAAATCTTTCATACGTTAAGAACGAAACTTGAGAAATTTAACTTGAAGGCGTGTTCTTAAAGTTGCGCAGCAAGAGCAATAAGGAACTAAAGCAGTAAGAAGATTTGCAGTAATGTAAATGACAATAATAAAAAGCAAACCAGAGATTACGCCGATTTTTAGAGTGGTTCGGTCAAATGACCTACTCCACTTGCGAGGCCCCTCTTCGATGAGGCTCCCACCTTCCACTAGCAAGTCTCTTGAAATGGAAGGGTAAACACCCCTCTTACAACCTTTTACAAGCAGCTCAACCTCTTACAAATTTTCAATAAGAAAGAAGGAGGAGAACTCTCTAGCAAATTGAAAACAAGACTTGCTAAGACTTTCTAAGACTTTTCTCTCAATCAAAATGCTTCTCAAAAGTTGTAACCTCAGCTGAGATTTGAGGGGTATTTATAGGCCTCAAGAGGATTCAAATTTTGGGCTCCAAAATTTGAATTCTCTTAGGGTTCCCGGTGCTGGCGGTTCCACCGCCCAGCCAGGCGGTGCCACCGCCCAGCGCTCGGGTGCTGGACGGTGCAACCGCCCAGCCAAGGAGGTGTCACCGCCCAGCACTCGGGTGCTGGGCGGTGCCACCGCCCAGCCAGGCGGTTCCACCGCCTGGCTTTCCGATTCATTGGTTTGGCTTATTTTTCGCCCAAACCAAATTTGACTTTGGGCCCAGTTGGCCCCTAACCAGGATATAGGATTATCTCTTAATCTAATCCTAATTACAGGTGAACTACATAACAAAAACATCCTAAGCAAGTTTTTTTAACCGCGAACGTCGAGTCTTGTTCCGGCGAGCTTTCCGACGAACTTCTTCCGACGGACTCCCTGCAAGCTCCCAATCTTTGTGATGACTTTAACGAGTAGCCGAGCCTTCTTGGTGATCTCCGCGAGCCTCCGACGATTTCTTCGGCGAACTTCCGACACGTTCCCGATTTCTTCTCGGACGGTTCCGGCAGCATCTCCGATGATTCTTCGGTCTCTTAAACGTCCATCGAGCTTGACTCCGGTATCCTTGCTTTATGTTTTCTGGTTATCGTAGTTAATCCTGCACACTTAACTCAATAATATGGATTAGATCAAATAACCCATCAATTGATTTTATCATCAAAATCCGAGATTCAACACATACTTCCACTAATTACTATCAAACCTTTGTTGCCATCTACTATAGATCTAAAACTTTTATCCACAGCCTTAAAACTCCACCAAACCACACCCTCAAACTACCTCCAACACAGCCACAAAATAAGCCTAAACCACAGCCTACATCCACCAATCTACCAACCCTTTCGACCATCACTTCTCTCAACCTATATATGCCTTTAACCCGACAACAAAAGAGAGATCTTAATATTACAGATTTAGAGGCATATACTATGGCATCTAAGAAGGCAATTAATGCTAAATTCGAAGCCTTCGAGGCACGAATGGAGGATAAAATTTGGACTCTCTTTACTGAACTCAGTTTGGGCCAACCACTAAGCCTGAAGAAATCACATCAAGGAGAGAGCTCTAACCAATCACATCAAGCCCAAAGAGATGACTTCCAAGAGAGGGGAGGCTCTATGACCAACCCCAACTTCTATGCATGAGAGTGGACTTCCCTATATGGGAAGAAGGAGACCCGATTGGTTGGATCTCGTGTGCGGAGCGATATTTTCGGTACCATAAAACTACGAACGCATCCATGGTGGAAATTATGGCTATACATCTTAAAGGGGATTCCATACAGTGGTTTGACTAGTTTGAACACACTCTTGGAGTCTTTTCATGGTGATAATTCAAAGAAGGACTACTGATCCGCTTCGGACCAACCGATTACGAGAAAATTGACGGACAACTAGCAAAGATCCGACAAACCTCCACCATTCAGGAGTACCAAACCAGGTTTGAAAGTTTATCTAATCAAACTCATGATTGGTCTGAAAAACAACTATTGGGAACCTCCATTACAGTAAGTTCGATGTAAAGGTTGCCGACGGTAGAATCCTAAAGTGCGACCAAAGATGACCGCAGGTGAAACTATTACCGCAAGACCAAGAAATTATCACCGACTTCTTCCTCCTACCAACTAATGACTATGAGGCCGTGCTTGGCATAGAATGTCTGACTATGCTAGGTGATGTCTCTTGAAACTTTTCTAAATTAATTATGAAATTCTACTGCAAAAGCAAACAGATCATCCTACTTAGGAAGCACAGAAGCAACGTAACCACCGTTTCGACCCAACGAATAGAGAAAGTTTTACACAAGGTAAATGGTGGCTTTTTGATGCATCTCTAGCAGCAACCAAAGGGGAAGAAAATAGAAATTGAAGATCAAAATCTTTCCTAATTGCTTGCTAAATTTGCCGATATTTTTGCTAAACCGCGCGGTCTTCCTCCTTCTCGGCAACATGACCATCAGATTCCAATCCTTCCAGGCAAGCCACCAGCGAACACTTGGCCATACTGATATCCTCACCTCCAACAGGATGAAATTGAAAAGATCATAAATGAGATGCTTGAAACAGGTGTGAATCGGCCAAGTTGCATCCCCTATTCCTCACCGGTGTTACTTGTACGCAAGAAGGACGGAACTTGGCGGATGTGCATCAACTACCGAGCTTTAAATAGCATCACTGTCAAGGACAAGTACCCAATACCAGTGGTGGATGAACTTCTTGATGAATTAAAAGGAGCTTGAGTTTTCATGAAGTTGGATCTCCGATCCGGTTACCACGAAATTCAGGTATGTGAAGATGACATTCCAAAAATTACATTCTGCAAACATGATGGTCATTATGAATTCTTGGTAATGCCTTTTGGACTCACTAATGCTCCTTCAACCTTTCAAAGTCTCATGAATGATATTTTTTGGAGCTTTCTTCGTAAATTTATGTTGGTATTTTTTGATGACATCCTCATTTACAGCCCTTCTCTTGAGACTCAATTCCGGCATTTACATATTGTTTTGATGATCCTTCGGGAGAATACTCTTTTTGTTAAGCAACCAAAGTGCAGCTTTCTCTAGCAAAATGTAGAGTACCTTGGGCATATAATATCAGAAGGAGTGGTGATAGACCCAAAAAAAATTGAGGCAATGCAAGGCTGGTCGAAACCTACAAACGTGAAATTACTACGCGGGTTCCTTAGACTAACGGGCTACTACCAAAAATTTTTTAAGGACTATGGGAAGATCAATGCACCCCTCACTTCTCTACTAAAAAAAGATGCATTCCAATGGTCAGACAAAGCCTCCACTACTGATAAGACCCTAAAGTCTTATCGTGGAAGAAAGGGGAGAAATGGGGATGCTCTGATACCAAATGATAAGACCCTAAAGTCTTATCGTCGCTCTGATACCAAATGATAAGACCTTAAAGTCTTATCGTAAAAGAAAAGGAAGAAATGATAGAAAAGGGGATGAAATAGAGGGAATGATAATGATCGCTTCGAGGGGATCGGCCTCCTTGATCGTTTCGAGGGGATCGGCCTCCTTGATCGCTTCGAGGGGATCGGTCCTCCTTGATCACTTCGAGGGGATCGACCTCCTAGGGTTTGTCCACAGAGTGGAATAACATTTCATTGATTGATTGATTGATTCATTGATTCCAAAAGAAAGGGTTACATCACTATTTATAGAGTTCCACCTAGAGTCCACTAGGACTTGGACTCTTAATAATAAATAAATGTTAAATAAACTTCTACCGGACTCTAACTGAACTCAATAAACAATTGAACTAAACAGACTCAATAAACATTATTCAAAAGCTCAGAAAAAGGGTCCTAATAGTTCCTCCCTCTTCAAATCAGCCTTGTCCTCAAGGTTGAGCAGCATCAATATCGGGGAGCTTCTCTTTCAGCACATTAGTCATAGACTATCTGCAATACATCACAACCCGTTGATCAAGTATGATATCCACTGTTTGATAGTGTAAGCAACAGGTCGGTCTTTCAGTGTAGGAATCATGGCAAGAAACTTCTGGCCCTATATAATCAATTTTATCTTTGAACCTTTGCTATCACAAGTGAAAATCCGTCTATCAATGATCTTTACTTCGAATCTGTCATAGTCTTTAATGTGGTGGGCCAATCGGTCAATAGTCTCACTGTCCATAAAATTGTTAGTGCTACTAGTATCAATCAAAACTATAATAGGCTGATGCTCCAGAGTTCTGCCAACTTTCATAGTTTGCGGGTTAGAGTAGTTGGCTAATGTATGCATTTTATGTATGGTAGGTTCAACGTCTTCAATATAATTTATACCTTCATGATCAGAGTCCACATTCTTAGCTTTCGGCTCCTCTCCAATTGGTTAAATCATCATAAGTTGCCCTTGTTTACATCGGTGCTTCATACTCCATTTTTCATCATAGTACAAACCCCTTGCTGATCTTTCCTTGCTAATTTTTTTCTCATGTAGATGTGCAAATGAGATCGTAGCTATCATAGTACGGGGTTGACGAGCCTTAACTTCACACCAGATCTCCGGATTAAGCCCTTCAGTAAATATATCCAGAAGCTATCGGTCTGACTAATCTCTAGCTTGATTTGACAATCTTTCAAACCTACTCTGATATTCCAACACTGTAGAAGTTTGATGAATTTTGGTGAGCTGGCCATCAACATTCTCATATTTGAATGGGCCAAATCGAACAAGAAGCCCTCTTTTGAACTTCTCCCATGAAGGAACTCCGTAAACAGTTTCATACCAATCGTACCACTGGAGTGCATCTCCATCGAGCTGGATTGAGGCTATTTCTATCTTGGATTCTTCTGGAGTTATGTGAAAATGGAAAAATTTTCTGCCCTAGAGATCCAACTGGTCAGATCTCCATCTTTCCATCTCGGAAATTCCACCTTCATGTGTAAGTAGTTTATGTCACAATCTTGGGGCCTTTTTCTTATATTTTCATATCTGTGCAACGTAGAACTTGAGCCCCTATTTTGTTGAAATTTGCTGAGGCTCTCCAGTAGGCTCTTTTTGAAATCATTAAGTGTTTCTTATAGTCGATTTTCAATTCTGATTTCCAATGCTTCCATTTGTGCTTTTACCGATTTATCAGTGGCCATTGCTAAAATTGCAAATATGTAATCTCAACTCCTATTTTTGGTGTCGGTCAAGGGCATCAACACTATCGATGCGAAGTTGCCGAGGAGGTGGATGCCGAGGGCAGTGTCGTGGTCACTGTGTTGGAGGAAGAGTTGCTGCCCTGTTTCTATCACTGCATGGGGTGAGAGCGCCGGGGTTGGAAGGCGACTGCATTGATGTGGCTGCAGCTGCTGCGACGCAAGGGGCGATCGCCAAGCAACGGCGTTGAGGCTGCAGTGATGGCAAACTGTGGTGATGGAAACCTGCGGTTGTGGCAGAATATGCTAAGCAAGGGGGAGGCGGCGTTGAAGCGGCCGAGGTTGAGAAGAGGAATCGGTGTTGCGTGCACTACTGGGGTTGAGGCAGGGCAGCGTACTTGCTGCGGTTGCTGTGTTCGCTGTTGGAGGGTGGCTGCTGCAGAGCGAGGGGTTGGTCGTTGGCCAGGAGCAATGGCGGTAGTGGTTGCTGGCCGGGAACTACAGTGATTGGTGGCTGCGGCAAAAAAAATGCAAAGTTACTTTGTTGTGGTCGCCACGAGGAGGGGAGGTCAAGCGGCTGTGGCTACGATGGTTACGACCCAAGGGAAGGCAGCGATGGTGGTGCAGCTAGGGATAGCGCTGCCAAGGGCTCACCGCCGCGGTGGCTACGACGATGCGGATAGGAGGGAACGATGCTTGTCTATGTCGCATTGCGGAAGGAAGCATTGGAGACACCGAGGAATCGCGTGCGGTTGAGGAGACGGCGGTGGCTACGACGGTCATGGTTGCCTTGTTTTGATCGCTACGAAGAAGGATGATCAAGTGACTGCAGTTGCAACCCAAGGGTCGATAGCAATGGTGGCGTGGTTGGGGGCAGCGGAGGCAGCGATGGTGGTGCGGTTGGGGGCAGCGTCGCCAATGGTAGAAGTGACGAGGGGGTTGGTCCGCTGGCTGGGAAGCAGCGGCTGTGGTCCTTCCTGCTCGAGCAGGGTGGAGCAGCAAGAAGGGAAGACTGTTGGCCGGGGAGCAGCGGCGACGGTGGTCACCGATTGGAAAGCAGCGGCGATGGTGGGGCTCACCGAAAGCAGGGGAAGTAGGGGCCCCTTTCGACCAGCTGGGCTTCGGATGGGAGAAGATGTGGTTGTGGCAGTTATGGAGCAACGAGGAGGGGAGGTTGCTGGTTGAGGGCTGGGAGGCTGCGTGCAGGTTGAAGGCTAGGTGGTTACGGTGGCGTTTGACAAGGTCGAGAGGCAGTAGAGGGTCCGGTGGCTACGGTAGCAGAGGATGCTTTGTTGTTGATGCTGGTGGAGGAGAGGTCGAGTGGCTGCGTTGTGACGCAAGGGGAGGCGGGTGGCGTTAGAGAAGGAGGCAGCGGTGGTGGCTCATGTGGGAGGTGATGGGCAGCATTGGCCTTTGGCCAGGAAGTGGGGCGATGGTGGTCGCTGGCCGGATAGTAGCAGTGGCGGGTGGGCTGGCCGGAAGTAGGGGAAGGCTGCGGCTTGGGAAGCAGGGGAGTGGCTGTGGGCGTTCTTTTTTTTTTTTTTTTTTTTTTGGAAGATAGCTACGGCAATACTACAGCACGAACGCTAAGGATCGCCACTCTGATACCAATTGATAAGACCCTAAAGTCTTATCGTCGCTCTAATACCAAATGATAAGATCCTAAAGTCTTATCGTCGCTCTGATACCAATTGATAAGACCCTGTAGGGTCTTATCGTGGAAAAAAGGGAGAAAAAGGAATGCTTTGATACCAAATGATAAGACCCTAAAGTCTTATCATTGCTCTAATACCAATTGATAAGACCCTATAGGGTCTTATCGTGGAAAAAAGGGGAGAAAAGGTAATGATAATGATCACTTCGAGGGGATTGGCCTCCTCGATCCCCTCGAAGTCATCAAGGAGGGCCGATCCCCTCGAAGCGATCATTATCCCCCTTGAGGCTACTACCTCTATATACTGGCAAAAGACCAGACCAAATACTACTCTTACAACCTTCTTACAAGTGGTTCATACTCTTATAGATTTTTCAAAGAGAATGAGAGAGGTGAACACTTAAGCTATTGAAAACAAGACTTTGCTAGAGCTTTTTCTCACTTTCTAACTTGTCAAAGAGGTGTATTCTCTATTGAGAATTGAGGGGTATTTATAGACCCCAAGAGGATTCAAATTTGGGCTCCAAATTTGAATTACTTTTGGGTTTCTCGGTGTTGGCGGTGCCATGGCCTGTCAGTGTCTGACACTGACAGTGTACTAGCGGTGCCACCACCAGTCCTCTCGAGTATTGGGCAGTGCCACTGCCCAGTCTGGCATGCCACCGCCTAAACTATTCCAATTCACTAGTTGGGCTCCAAACTTGGCCCAAACTAGTCCAAACTCGGGCCCAATTGGTCCCTAACCGGGTTATAGGATTAACCCTTAATCCTATCCCAAATTATATGCCAACTATAAAATTAAGACATAACCCTAAGTAAATTTTTAACTGGTAACATTGAGTTTCCTTTCGACGAGCTTTCCGACAAACTTCCGGCGGACTTCCGATACACCCTCGGATTTCTTCCGACAAACTCCCAACAGGCTCCCGGTCTTATGGCGAGTTCAATGAGTCTTTGGCAAGTATCCAAACCTTCTTGGTGATCTTGGCGAACCTCTAACGATCTTTTCGGCGTACTTTGATAATTCTTCGGACTTTCGGCGGACTCTCGAACACCCATCGAACTTGGCTCCGATAAACTTATTTTATGTCTTAGTATTATCGTAGTTAATCTTGTATACTTAACTCAATAATATGGATTAGATCAATTAACCCATCAATTGACTCCATCATCAAAATCCGAGATTCAACAATCTCTCCCTTTTTAATGATGAGAATCAATTGATGACGGAGTTAATCATAACTCCTCCTATCTATATGTCATATTATGAGAAGATAAAAACACTTGAATTCAATCCCTTTGAATTCAAGCCTAAACCGATAAGTTCTATCCGTCGAACTTATCGTTATTCTTAATAAACATGAGCAAATATGAAACTTCATATTTCTCATAATTTCAAGGCATGAAAATTATTTTCAAGCCGAATGATAAAAGATAATTATCATTTCAACAAGAAATAATAATAATTTGAAATTTCCACATGGATCTCATGATATAAATGCAAGGCATGATTTCATATGATCATGAGATGATTGCTTATCATATATATATATATATATATATATATATATATATATATATATATATATATATATATATACATGACACGACAACCAATCTAAAAACGATTTCATCGTGCTTTTGATCGAACTTTCCAAAATGGTTTTCATCGAAAACGATTTCATCGTATGAACATCGTTTTAATCGACGAAAGTTTTCCGCTACACTAATTCACCCCCCCCCCCCCTCTTAGTGTTTTTGATCCCAACAATTGGTATCAGAGCCTCGTTATTTCTCAGTTGGTTTAACACCCAAGAGAAATGGCTTATTTCGGCTTTCAAGAGGGTTACTCTCTCATTCATCCTCCCTTTTTCAATAGGACGGACTATACTTACTGGAAAACTCGAATCAGAGTTTTCTTGCTTTCTTTGGATTTGAATTTATGGCACATAGTTGAAAACGGATTTGAAATGTCTTCTCTTCCATGAACCATTGGAATGATTTGGAGAAGAAGACGTTTTCTCTAAATGCAAAGGCTATGAATGCCTTATTTTGTGCCTTAGACAAAAACGAATTTAATCGAGTTTCTTTGTGCTAAACGACTTTCGATATTTGGCACACTCTTGAAATTACACACGAAGGCACAAGTAGTGTAAAATATTCTAAAGCAAATGTTATGATGCATGATTTTGAGATGTTTTATATGAAACCAAGAGAGACTATTGGAGACATGTACACCCTTTTTACGGATGTCGTCAATAGTCTAAAAGCACTGGGTAAAAGTTTTTTGAACTTTGAACTTGTGAACAAGATTTTGCGTTCTCTTTCTAAGAAGTGGGATTTAAAAGTAACAGCTTTACAAGAAACAAAAGATTTAAATATATTTTCACTTAAAGAATTTATCGGTACATTGATGACATATGAAATGATGCACAATGCACTTGATGAACATGATGAACAAAACCACCTTCCAAAGAACAGGAAGGATTTGGGACATAGAACATTTAAAGACCACTCGAGCATAAGCTCAAGTGATGGTGAACAAGAACTACTCACTAAGAAATTTAAAAAGTTAATGAAACAAATATTAAAGAACAAAAAGAATGAAACTACTTGCTTTGAACGCAAGAAGAAGAACAAAAATTAGGATGAATCAAGCTCTTCCGAAGACGAGGAGAAAATCAAAAAAGGCGAGGTGGCAAACAATGCCTTAACGGCATTCAACAATGAGGTAATCGAAACCCCCTTAATTTATTTTGAAATTACTTGATGTTTTCCATGATGTATTTTCTTTTTTTAATAATTATTTTTCTTAAAAATTGTATGTTTAAAAAATTGAAAATACAAGAATATGATCATGCTCGTAATTTTAAAAATAATAATAAAAATTATATATTTTATGTTAATGAAATAAAATGTTAGATTTAAATCTAATGATCATATGTATGTTTTTCTTAAGAAGAAAAAATGTGTATCTTGATGATTTTCGATTTTAATTGAAACCATGCTTGATGTTTTAATGAAAATAGTAAGAAGTTTAATATCATGCTTAATGATGATGCATGGCTTTTGTATGGAAAACTAAGCATGAAAAGATAGATTCACCTAAAAAGAAAAATGCATGACTACAACAAATAACAAAATGATTTTGGTTGTAAATATCTTATGCTCAATGAAACTATGATTGATGAATATGCTTTATGTTTAATGATTTCTTTGCCTTGTATGTCTTATCATGATGAATATTTTGAAAATAAATGAAATTATGTTTGATTTGAAGTAATGCATAATGATCATGCTTAATGAGTTTTCTTTCGAAATGATACATAATGATTTTTATGATTTATGGATTATCAATTTTCACGATAATAAAAGTGGCTTTTTTGGTTAAAAAAAAATGATGCATGTTTTGATTTGACATAAATGAAATAGGCATGCTTATATGAAATAGTGTAAGTGTCACGACGATTGTATACTTAATGATGCATATTTTTTTAAAGTTATAATGAAAATATTGAAATTTTGATACCATGATTTGACGATTTTATGCATGAGATTTTAAAGTTAAACGTGATGATTTTTGAGGTTTATTGATCTTAATGGTTTTTATAATGAAATTTATTTTTTGATCCTAAACGATTAATCATATGTATTTGTGTTGGCACAAAAAGGACAAAGGCATGCTTGTATGAAACAACTAAATAAAGAAATGCATTTTTCTTGTAAATTCTTTTTCTCTATCTTATTGACTTTGATGAATCTATTTTATCATCTTTTTATGAATATCTTGAAAATGATTTTGATTTGATGATTTGAATTTGAATGAGCTTTATCTTGATTTTTTGAGATTTATAACTTGAGATTTACTTTATAAAAATTGAGAACTTTTATCCTCAATGTTTCTTTTCGCCATCTACCATCCAAATGAATCATGATTGGTATCATTGTTAAATTTCTTTTGGTCGTGTACTGAAGAGAAAATTTTCCTAAATGAATCATAATTTTTCGGAACCACAATTTTTTTATGATTCATAATTAATTGAGAAATTTTATATGCTTGAATTAATATCTTGTTCTCCTGTAAGATTGAATGAATTTTATCTATATCATGATCTCCTAAGAATTTCTTTCATTTTTTTTAAAAAGGAGATGTGTCAAAATGAATCATGTCTTTTGGTATTCACATGATTTTATCTTTTCATGATATGATTTTTATGTAATTCCTTTTGTTCATGAAATATTTATCTCATCACCCAATAATTCTTCTTGATATTTCTTATGTGATGATATGAATATATGAAATATTCATTAATTTGTTTTGATGTATACAAATAAGAAGTTTCAATCATACATGGTAGGATGTAATTTGTCAAAATTGGTACCATCATGATGTGAAATAAATGATGATTTGAAATCACGCATGTAATGACGATTTTATATACATGATGATTTGGAATTATGTATGCAATACTTTAACTTATAATAATGATGTATGCAATGGTGAAATATTCATGATAAAATAATTGTTTTGACATTCATGACTTGAATTTTCATCTATGCTATTTACCTTTGTCATAATTTAGAAACTAACGTAAAGGGTCTTTCTTTCTTTTTGACAATGACAAAAGGGGAGCAAAACATGCTAGAAAGCTAATTTGCTAACTCGCACAAGTCAAGAAAAACGCAAAAATTACAATTCTCAAAAGAGAAGAAATTGCAATCTTGAACATCACCAAGAAAGTGCTATTTTACAAATCTCAAGATGCACAAATGCAAACATGTAAAAATTGTAATTTTGCACATCATTAAAATTTATAATGCTTTGGTGATTATGCATATTCTAAAATATTGTAAGATTTACTAGCTTGTATGATGTAGAACTTGCTATCTTGAACATCACCAATGAGTGCTATCTTGCCTATCTCAAGAAGTAAAAAGTTAACTTGCACATATAGCAAAACTTATATTTCAAGAAGCAAGAGTTGCTTTCTTGAACATCTCAAAATTGCTAGCTTGTGTGTTTTAAAATGTTGAATTTTTTTTTTTGCTAGCTTGTGTTTTGATGATAGCAAACTTGCATGATGGTAAAAATAGATATTATGTTTTTCATGCAATGAGTTGAACTTATATCACAAACACTTGATTGCGGTACTTCTCTTTTTTGTTGATGACAAAGGGGGAGAAGTATGTTGATTATATGTCATGATTTTATCATGACATGTTGCTTGAATTTTTGAACCCAAGAGTTTCTATCAATATGGCATATTGATAGAGGGAGTTTGTTTAAACTTCGGGAGTTCAGTTTAACTCTGTCATCAATTGGTTGTCATCATCAAAAAGGGGGAGATTGTTAAATCTCATATTTTGATGATGAAATCAATTGATAATTGTGTTTATGTTTTAATCTGCATTTTAAGTGATGCAGGATGCTTTAATTAGGATGAGACAATTAAAGTAGGAAAAATCATGTTAGGCCGGAGGAACATATCAGAAGATTGGATGTCGGGCCGATGAATCAGTCGACATATCGACAAAAGGCTTTGAACCGTGGATTCAGGCATCGGGCCAAGAAGTGTGGGTATTGCGCCAAGGATATCGGAGTTGCGGAGTCAACTGGCCGATTGGGCAATAGGACGTAGGAGAGGATGATGTGCCGGGCCAAAAAGGCGGTTGACCTTTGCCTATTGAAGGAACGCCTCTAGTGGACATTAGTGACCTCATCGGAGGAGGAAGTAAAAAGTGGATGTAGGTCAAGATTGACTGAACCACTCTAAATCTTGGTTTGAATTTACATTCTGCTCCTTATCTTAACTGCAAACTACCTCTGTTGCTTTACGTCAACTATACTTCCGTTTACTCTTAAGTTGAAGAACTTTCTGAAACAGTTTTTATCGAAAATGATTTCATCGTACGAACGTCGTTTTAAACGATGAAAGTTTTCCGCTGCACTAATTCACCCCCCGCCCCTCTTAGTGCTTTTGATCCCAACAGAACCAACTATGAAGTCCAGGAACCTACCAAAGAAGCTCATCGGAACTTGCCAAGAAGATTGTCGTAAAGTCCAGGAGATTGCCGGGAGTCTGTCGGAGCATTGCCGAAAGTTCATCGGATGTTTGCTGGAAGCTCTCCGAAAGAGCAATTGACACAACGAAATAAGAAGTGTTGTGATCATGTCTTAATTATCGTAGTTAGAGTGTAAATTAAGTTAGGATTGAGAGGTAATCCTACTAACTTAATTAGGGGCCAACTAGGCCCTTAATAGGGCTGATTCGGGCTGGATTGAATAGCCCAATTAGTCCCTAAAAATATGGCCAGCGATGGCACCGCTAGGGCCAGTGGTGGCACCACCCAGAAGACCCAGTCTCCCAAGTGGTCTGGGCAATCGTACCACTGGCAGTTCTTGCTGCCAGCGGTGGTACCTCCCCTATCAAGTGGTGGTACCACCAAAGCTCGGTCTCCGAGCTTTGTCAGGTGGTGGTATCACCTAGTATCAGATTGTAGGCGATAGTACCGCCTAGTAATAGTGGTGGTACCGCCAGGACCCCGGAAATCCATGATTAGACACTTTTTTGCTCCATTTTTGAAGTCATTGAGTCTATAAAAATCTCACCCTTTTCTGCATGAAAGGGCATGAAGCATTGAGATACTCTTCAGTTGTGGGGGTGTAAAAGTATTGTAAACAAGTGCTAGAGTTCTCCTCCTCCCTTTTTAAGTTTTGAGATCATTCAAGAGATGTGCGAGACTTGTAAGGGTTCTCTCCTAAACCCGTGAAAAGGAGAAAACACTATAAGAGGTGGTTGGTCTTCACCTATTGAAGGAAGGCCTTTAGTGGATGCTAGTGACCTCGACGGAGGAGGAATCCGAAAGTGAATGTAGGTCACAAAGATCGAACCACTCTAAATTCTGGTTTACTTTTCAATTTGTGTAAGTTTCATTACTACAAGCTACATTACCTTCTTACTGCCTTCTCTACACTCACATACACTTTCAAGTTAAACTCCTTATGAAATGATTTTCGTTGAAATAAGTTTTAATCGAAACGTAGACTTTTGAAATTGTGAAAGTTTTCTGTTGCACTAATTCACCCCCCTTCTTAGTGCCGCTCTTGATCCTAACAATTGGTATCAGAGCACGGTTCATTCTCATTTGGTTTAAAACCCAAGAGAGATGACTTTAGCTGGCAACCAAGAGGGTCATTCAATTACACGTCCGTCTATGTTCAATGGGACGGATTACACATATTGGAAGACTAGAATAAGGATCTTCCTAATTTTAATGGATTTTGAATTATGAAATATTGTAGAAAATGGGTTTGAAAAGTCTTCTCTTCTAATGAATGATTGGAATGAGTTGGAGAAAAAGACTTTCACTTTAAATGCCAAGGCTATGAATGTCTTGTTTTGTGCATTAGATAAAAACGAGTTTAATCAAGTATCAATTTGTGAAACGACTTTTGACATTTGGCAAACACTCGAAGTTACTCATGAAGGTACTAGTAGAGTAAAGGAGTTAAAATTTAATCTTTTGGTGTATTCTTATGGGTTGTTTTGAATGAAACCGAGTGAGATCATTGGAAACATGTACACTCGATTTACGGATGTCGTCAATGGTCTAAATGGACTTGGTAAAAATTTCTTGAATTTTGAACTTATTAATAAGATTTTAAGATTCCTACCAAAAAGTTGAGACCCTAAAATAATGGCCATTCAAGAGGTCAAAGATCTAAATATTTTTCCTCTTGAAGTACTAATTGGGTCACTAATTGTAACATCCCTCATTTCTGAATTTTCGTATAAGTTTCTAGTTGTAATATAAGTATCTATTTTAAATTTGATAAAAAGTCAAAGTATAAATCTGAGAAATTATTCATAAGATTTGGAGGATTTGTTCAAAAAAAAATCTGAGGACCTATATGTAAACCCTAAGGACCTAATCGTAAATATTATAATACAAGGACTAAACTGCAAAATATACAAAAATACAAATCCCACCGTTTAAGCCTCTCTGCCTTCATTCTTAAGGAAGCAGAGAAGGCAGCTGCGTGGATGATCAGGGAAAGAAAGAAAGAAGAAGAAGAAGAAGAAGAAAAAAAATTGGGGCTTTAAGGTTTCTTGCTCAAATCTTCTCATTTAGGGCTATAATTCTCAAAGGCAAGTGTTCTAACCCCATCCTACAGAAGTATTAGTCTATGTTCCTATATTGATTCTGAAAGATTTATGCTTAGAACCTGATATTTCTCTCTTTGGACATAAAACCAATGATCTAAAATTTTTTCGGTAAACTGACCTCTATACACTGTTTCAGCTATAATTTTTAGCACCAAACGTGGACTCAGGCAGGACCTCGCTCGTTTGAAAACAGACTCTTATATCTTTCTTTTGACACTGATTTTGTGGATTTTAGACACCGAATACTTACCCAAACGTCTGTTTCAAATGAGCCTATAGATGCTGCAAAACAGGGATCAAAATTTCTGACCTTTCGATACTAAAATACCTATAAGTCCCTGTTGGAAATTCTGATTTATACCAAACTGATTTCATTCGAAACTAAGAATTTGGAATTTAAATGCCTACCCTATTATCTGTTGCATCCGACCCTATGAATTCTGCAAAATAGTGATTTTGTTTTTGACCTTGTGTTACCAAATCAAAGGTAACTCCTTGTTGGAAACCATGATTCGTACGAAACTTGTTTCAACAGAAAATAGATTGATATATCTTTTGACAATAGCCTTCTTGAGAGTATTGGAGTATAATTGACAATCAGAATCATTTGTTCAATGTGCCTCTTGAATTCTGCTAGAAATCGAGCTTTGATCGATTTCGTATCTTCTGTTTTCGTTCATTTGGAAATAGATTTTGTTTAGTTCCCTTCACTCAATTGTGGCTTATATTAATGTTTGAATTCTCGTTTGCTCTTATCTATAAATTATTACCATTCCTGAACATATTGTGTAACGTTTATGCTATATCACATTGACTTATATAGGCACATGTATAACCCATTGTTCCGCATTTGCTTTCGATGTGTGCCTATTCTAGTTTTTTTCCTTTGGATATCGAATTCATCTAACCTTCTTATCTGAATTGAGTTGTATGTGATTGCTTGGATTCCATATGTGCCTTTGCTTTCAATTCCTTTCAAACCTGAATATAATTGTGAAAGATTATTGCTTACTTCGGATTGACTCGTAAAGGCACATGTACATTTTGTTATTCTAGGTGTGCTTCCGATATGTGCTATTCATTGTTTATACTATCCTTTTGTACTCTGGCGTTTGTGGGATATTGTGAACCTTCGCCAGAAATGGTGAAGGGAGCTATGCATAGAGCCTGAGATGCTCTGCCAGCCCCCTATGACTTCACTCAGACGTGGGTGGATGGAGCTCCCTGACGTGGGAGACCTCCCAGACGTAGGAGACTTATGTTTGGTGGTCATTCAGAAATGGATGTACCATATTATGTTATGGTCCCACTTCACCTTTTGTATGTTTGATATGATATCTAGAGCTTTGGTTATGTGTTTCTGTACATGCTTTGGATAAGAATGATATGAATGCAATTTCAAAGACGACGTTTGAGCTTCTGTTTGGTATTTGTTATTGATATGCTCCGAAATGTTCCATACGCCGTTGATATGCTCCTGAACATTTCATACGCCACTAATAAGCTCCAAAACATTTCATTTGTTATATATATGCTCCGAAATGTTTCATTCATTGTTGATATGCTTCGAAATGTTCCATATGCCGTTGATATGCTCCGAGACATTTCATACGCCATTGATAAGCTCCTAAATGTTTCATTCATTGTTGATATGCTTCGAAATGTTCCATATGCCGTTGATATGCTCCGGAACATTTCATACACCATTGATAAGCTCCGAAATGTTTCATTCATTGTTGATATGCTTCGAAATGTTCCATATGCCGTTGATATGCTCTGGAACATTTCATACGCCATTGATAAGCTCCGAAATGTTTCATTCATTGTTGATATGCTTCGAAATGTTCCATATGCCGTTGATATGCTCCGGAACATTTCATACGCCATTGATAAGCTTCGAAATGTTTCATTCATTGTTGATATGCTTCGAAATATTCCATATGCCGTTGATATGCTCCGGAACATTTCATACGCCATTGATAAGCTCCGAAATGTTTCATTTATTGTTGATATGCTTCGAAATGTTCCATACGCCGTGATATGCTCCGGAACATTTCATACGTCATTGATACGCTCCGAAATGTTTCATTTGTTATTGATATGCTCCGAAACGTTTCATTCGTGGTTGATATGCTCCAATTACTCTATGCCCCATCTGTTATGAACCAAATATGTTTGATTGAAATGACAATTGTGATTCTGCACCTAATGATATTACGTCTATGAATTCTTATATTCTGCCTTGTATTTCAAAACTTTATCTCTTTGGAAATTGTCCTCTTTTGACATGGATATGTTAGTCACTTGCTGAGCTCTATATGCTCACCCCGTTGTTGTATAAATTTTTCAGGATAGCTTGTCGCTTGCTGAAATGTTAAGATTGGGCTGAGGCGGTGGAAAGCTAAAAGATTTTGGGCAGATCTTTATTAGTATATATGTTTTTGTTGTATAAGCACACGCTACATCTAATGAAATGTTGACGATGAATCTAAACTTACGGATTTTGTATAAGTTTAAAGGGCCTCTCATGTTTAAGATTCTAGAATGTTAAGTTTAACGTATGATGATATGAACTTGTGGTGAATAGTTGGAGTTCTGATTGCATAATTTATTTAGCTTGTGGATTTATAAATGTTGTTCATGTTTGATAAGTTGGCTTAGGTTGCCATAAATGTGAATTATCGAGTGATGTGATATATGATTATAAATTACACAGGTTTTATAGATGTGAATTTGATAGAATATTTTTCAGTGTCCTCAAATGTGTGTTTGGATCCTGGATGGATTTGTGTTGTGTTGAAAAATTTTAAATATCATGGATAATTTTTTAGGGGCGTGACAGAGGTGGTATCGGAGCATGGTTTGAGGATCACTGTAATATTTGATATGTTGACGTACAAAATATATTGAGATCTAGTGAACTATAATGATGGGTGGAAATTTTCTTTGATGTATTTTAGAAATCAAGGATGATGAGGTAATTTGGTCCTCCTACTTCATCTGGTTTTGATTAATTAAGTGGGATGAAAGGGGTAATCGGGGATATTGAATCAGAGTGGCGCAGTAGAAGCATGGTGCACCTAATTTCATTGGTGGTAGAAAAAGGGATGATGCAAACAGAGAAGATATTTGATGTACAAAATTGTTCTGATGATCAAAAGATTTCTTTTGCCACCTTATATTGGAAGTAGAGGCTGATCATTAATGGGAACAATGAAAAGAATTTTTGAAGATCAGTGGGAAGAATGATAAGGACAAGTTTACCAATAAAAATATGATTGGAAATGAATCAGAAAGTGATAATAAGAGGGTCAAGACATTTGGATTTGAAAAGGGAAGTCACCACAAAAGACTCAATCATGTGTGAATTGCAAGTTAAATTATGAAACAAGTTTGTGTTTGTCGGTGTCTAGAGTCTATTTTGCGTGCAGAAAGTTGGATCATAAAATAAAAGACTACCCTTTAAACAATAAGAAAGAGTCACTACCTCATAAATCATCTGCCCATATCAGAGTGTATGCTATCACTGAATATGATTCTAAAACTTCTGAATTAGTGATCGAAGGTATTATGCATGCTTATGAAAGAATGTAAATATTTGTTTGACCATGGGTCCTATCTACGATTTGATTCGTAATATTTTGCTTATCACTTGGGTATGCAACCTAGACCATTGCATTGTGTTATATGTAAATATGATCATTGGAGATTCTTTGATAACGAACTTGAATCTGGTCCTCTTGTCTGATTTTATTGGAGAACTTGAACTTTTTGCTGATTTAGTTCTCCTAAAGATTTGGAATTTGATATTATACTTGGCATGGATTGGTTATCTTCTCATCACGCTAGTATTGATTGTTACAAAAAAATAATTACTTTATGCATACCAGATCAGCCTATATTTTACTTTGAGGGCATTAGGCATGATTTGCCTCCTTGCTTGATATCAGCACTTCAAGCTTATCGCCTTATGCAGAAGGGTTGTTTCTGTTATATGGTGTGTGTAAAGGAGCATTCAAATCAGGAAACCCATCTAGATGAAATTTCAGTGGTCAAAGAGTTCCCTAATGTATTCCTAGATGACTTGCCTGGTTTACCTCTAGATAGAGAGGGTGAAATTGCTATTGATCTGGTCCCTAGTACACCCCAATATCTAAGCCTCCCTACAGAATGGCACCACTCGAGCACCACTCGAGCTAGAGGAATTAAAGAAGCAACTACAAGAATTATTAGATAAGGGTCTCATACGACCCAGCGTATCTCCATGGGGTGCTCCGGTACTATTAGTGAAGAAGAAGGATGGAACATTGAGGCTTTGTATTGATTATAGATAGTTGAATCAGGTGACCATCAAGAACAAATATCCCATACCCAGAATTGATGATTTGTTTGATCAACTGCAGGGTGCACAAGTATTCTCTAAGATTGACCTGAGGTAAGGTTACTATGAGTTGAAGATTAAGGAGGAGGATATTCCAAAAATAGTTTTCAAAACTCGATATGGTCACTATGAATTCTTGGTGATACCTTTTGGTTTGACTAATGCCCTTGCAGCTTTTATGGAACTAATGAATAGGATATTTCAACCGCTCTTGGATGGCTATGTAATTGTATTTATTGATGACATATTGGTGTATTCAAGGAGTAATCAGGAGCATGAGGAACACTTGAGAAATGTATTGTCCATACTAAGAGAAAAGAAGTTATATGCAAAGTTCAGCAAATGTGAATTGTGGTTGAATGAAGTTGCTTTCTTAGGCCATGTGATTTCAGGGAAGGGTATATCTGTTGATCCAAAGAAAATAGAAGCTGTAGTTAGATGGGAAGTACCAACAAATGTAATATAAATTAGAAGCTTCTTGGGCATGGCAGGTTATTACAGGAGATTTGTGGAGGGATTTTCTTGAATCGCTCAACCTCTCACCAAACTCACTAAAAAGAATATGAAATTTGTATGGGGTGATGATTGTGAGCAAAGTTTTCAAGAGTTAAAAAAAAGATTGACTAGTGCTCCTATTCTCACTATTCCAAGTGGTAGTGAGGGATTTGTAGTTTATACTGATGCTTCAAGAAAGGGCCTTGGATGTGTTTTGATGCAGGAAGGGAGAGTGATTGCTTATGCTTCTAGGCAACTAAAAGGTTATGAATTAAATTATCCAACTCATGATTTGGAATTGGCAGCAATTATTTTTGCTCTAAAGATTTGGAGACATTATTTGTATGGTCGACAATTTGAAATCTTTACTGATCACAAGAGTTTGAAATATATTTTCACTCAGAAAGACTTAAACATGAGGCAACGAAGATGGATAGAACTTCTAAGGATTATGATTGTGCCATCCGTTATCACCCGAGCAAAGCCAATGTGGTAGCTGATGCTCTTAGTAGAAAATCTACATGTTTTATGGCTAGTCTGGTCATGAAGCAATGAAAGTTATTAGAAGAAAATTTTGATTTGAATGCTATGAGGAAAGAGCAAGACTCAATGATATTGATGGCCTCCATTCAGGTGCAATATGATCTTATTCAACAAATTAAGGAAGGACAATTACGAGATCCACGTTTAATCTACTTGAGGAATAAAGTAGAAAAGGAATTGAAGCCAAAATTTCAAGTTTCAAAGGATGGCCTATTGAGATTTGGGGATAGAGTATTTGTACCTAATGAACCAGATATCAAGAACCAAATCCTAAAGGAAAGTTAAGCCCAAGAATAGGTTGGTTCTATCGCTTACAGGATTGCCTTGCCACCATCGTTGAGTCATACCCATAATATATTCCATGTTTCGATGATTAGAAAGTATATATCTGATCCTTCTCATATCATTAAGTATGAGCTGATGGAAATCGATAAAGATTTATCTTATGAGGAAGAGCCCATTCAGATTGTTGATAAGAAAGAAAAGATCCTAAGGAATCGGGTCATCCCTCTGGTTCAAGTAATTTGGAAACATCATTCTGGAGAAGAAACAACCTGGGAGCTAGAGGAGGAAATGAAAAAGGTCTATCCCCATCTTTTCATTGATAGAGGTATGATAAATTTAGAGGACTAAATTTTTCTTTTAAGGGGGGGAGAGTGTAACATCTCTCATTTCTGAATTTTCGTATAAGTTTCTAGTTGTAATATAAGTATCTATTTTAAATTTGATTAAAAGTTAAAGTATGAATCTGAGAACTTATTCATAAGATTTGGAGGATTTGTTCAAAAAAAAATCTGAGGACTTATATGTAAACCCTGAGGACCTAATCGTACATATAATAATACAAGGATTAAACTGCAAAATGCACAAAAATACAAATCCCACCGTTTAAGCCTCTCTGCCTTCATTCTTAAGGAAGCAGAGAAGGCAGCTGCGTGGATGATCAGGGAAAGAAAGAAAGAAGAAGAAGAAGAAGAAGAAGAAGAAGAAAAAAAAAAAATTGGGGCTATAAGGTTTCTTGATCAAATCTTCTCATTTAGGGCTATAATTCTCAAAGGCAAGTGTTCTAACCCCATACTACAGAAGTATTAGTCTATGTTCCTATATTGATTCTGAAAGATATATGCTTAGAACCTGATATTTCTCTCTTTGGACATAAAACCAATGATCTAAAATTTTTTTGGTAAACTAACCCGTATACACTGTTTCAGCTATAATTTTTTGCACCAAATGTGGATTTAGGCAGGACCTAGCTCGTTTAAAAATAGACTCTTATATCTTTCTTTTGACACTGATTTTATAGATTTTGGACACCGAATACTTATCCAAACGTCTGTTTCAAATGAGCCTATAGATGCTGCAGAACAGGGATCAAAATTTCTGACCTTTCGATACTAAAATACCTATAAGTCCCTGTTGGAAATTCTGATTTATACCAAACTGATTTCATTCGAAATTAGACTTGTAGATCTTTCTTTTGATATATAGATTGAAAAATTTGGAATTTAAATGCCTACCCTATTATATGTTGCATCTGACCCTATGAATTCTGCAAAACAGTGATTTTGTTTTTGACCTTGTGTTACCAAATCAAAGGTAACTCCTTGTTGGAAACCATGATTCGTACGAAACTTATTTCAATAGAAAATAGATTGATATATCTTTTGACAATAGCCTTCTTGAGAGTATTGGAGCATAATTGACAATCTGAATCATTTGTTCAATGTGCCTCTTGAATTCTGCTAGAAATCGAGCTTTGATCGATTTCGTATCTTCTGTTTTCGTTCGTTTGGAAATAGATTTTGTTCAGTTCCCTTCACTCAATTGTGGCTTATATTAATGTGTGAATTCTCGTTTGCTCTTGTCTATAAATTATTACCATTCCTGAACATATTGTGTAACGTTTATGCTATATCACATTGACTTATATAGGCACATGTATAACCCATTGTTCCGCATTTGCTTTCGATGTGTGCCTATTCTAGTTTTTTTCCTTTGGATATCGAATTCATCTAACCTTCTTATCTGAATTGAGTTGTATGTGATTGCTTGGATTCCATATGTGCCCTTTCTTTCAATTCCTTTCAAACTTGAATATAATTGTGAAAGATTATTGCTTACTTCGGATTGACTCGTAAAGGCACATGTGCATTTTGTTGTTCCACGTGTGCTTCCGATATGTGTTATTCATTGTTCATACTATCCTTTTGTACTCTGGTGTTTGTGGGATATTGTGAACCTTCGCCAGAAATGGTGAAGGGAGTTATGCATAGAGCCTGAGATGCTCTGCCGGCCCCCTATGACTTCACTCAGACGTGGGTAGATGGAGCTCCCAGACGTGGGAGACCTCCCAGACATAGGAGACTTATGTTTGGTGGTCATTCAGAAATGGATGTACCATATTATGTTATGGTCCCACTTCACCTTCTGTATGTTTGATATGATATCCAGAGCTTTGGTTATGTGTTTCTGTATATGCTTTGGATAAGAATGATATGAATGCAACGTCAAAGACGACGTTTGAGCTTCTGTTTGGTATTTGTTATTGATATGCTCCGAAATGTTCCATACATCGTTGATATGCTCCGGAACATTTCATACGCCACTGATAAGCTCCGAAACATTTCATTTGTTATTTATATGCTCCGAAATGTTTCATTCATTGTTGATATGCTTCGAAATGTTCCATATGCCATTGATATGCTCTGAAACATTTCATACGCCATTGATAAGCTCCAAAATGTTTCATTCATTGTTGATATGCTTCGAAATGTTCCATATGCCGTTGATATGCTCCGGAACATTTCATACGCCATTGATAAGCTCCGAAATGTTTCATTCATTGTTGATATGCTTCGAAATGTTCCATATGCCGTTGATATGCTCCGGAACATTTCATACGCCATTGATAAGCTCCGAAATGTTTCATTTATTGTTGATATGCTTCGAAATGTTCCATACACCGTGATATGCTCCGGAACATTTCATACGTCATTGATAAGCTCCGAAATGTTTCATTTGTTATTGATATGCTCCGAAACGTTTCATTCGTGGTTGATATGCTCCAATTACTCTATGCCCCATCTGTTATGAACCAAATATGTTTGATTGAAATGACAATTGTGATTCTGCACCTAATGATATTACGTCTATGAATTCTTATATTCTGCCTTATTTCGAAACTTTATCTCTTTGGAAATTGTCCTCTTTTGACATGGATATGTTAGTCACTTGCTGAGCTCTATATGCTCACCCCGTTGTTGTATAAATTTTTCAGGATAGCTTGTCGCTTGCTTAAATGTTAAGATTAGGCTGAGGCGGTGGAAAGCTAAAAGATTTTAGGCAGATCTTTATTAGTATATATGTTTTTGTTGTATAAACACACACTACATCTAATGAAATGTTGACGATGAATCTAAACTTGCGGATTTTGTATAAGTTTAAAGGACCTCTTATGTTTAAGATTCTGGAATGTTAAGTTTAACGTATGATGATATGAACTTGTGGTGAATAGTTGGAGTTCTGATTGTATAATTTATTTAGCTTGTGGATTTATAAATGTTGTTCATGTTTGACAAGTTGGCTTAGGTTGCCATAAATGTGAATTATCGAGTGATGTGATATATGATTATAAACTGTACAGGTTTTATAGATGTGAATTTGATAGAATGTTTTTCAGTATCCTCAAATGTGTGTTTGGATCCTGGATGGATTTGTGTTGTGTTGAAAAATTTTAAATATCATGGATAATTTTTGAGGGGCGTGACACTAATGATCAATGAAATGACATGTAAAACTCATTAAGAGCTTGAGGACACACTTCCAAAAAATATGAAGGATATGACACTGAGAACACAAGAAGACCACTTGAAAGAAAACTTAAATGATGAGGACTTTGATGATGACATGGAACTCTTAACAAAGAAGTTTAAAAGATTCATAAAAAAAATAAATTTAAAAATGATACTAAAATTAAATTTGAACCTAAGAAAGAATAAGAGATATGTTATGAATACAAGAAGTCGGGATACTTCAAGAGTCAATGTCCCCGAGCAAAGAGGAGGCAACCAAAGAAGAACGCTCTCAAAGCTACATAGGATGACTCAAGTGCTTCCAAAGAAGAGGAGCCAACCAACACTGAGCAAATTGCTCACTATGCGCTAATGGCTATCGGAGATGAGGTAACAAGTTCATTAGATGCAAATTTAACTTTCGATGAGCTTTAAGTGCTTTTAATAAATTATTTGATGAATGTAGAATCTTGAGTATAAAGTATAACTCTTTAAAAAAAGAACATGCTTCCTCTTATTAGCGACTTTGATAGAGTAAAGATTAAGCATGAAAATAGCTTAGCTTCCCGTGCAAAATGCCATGAACTAAAAATACTTCAAAAGGAAAACTTGCTACTCAAAGAAACCTTGAAGAAATTTGAGGTTGGTAGCAAGTCCTTAAACATGATCCTTGCCAATAAGTGTCACATTTATAAATAAGACGAAATTGGATTTATGAGTAACTCTCACCAAAATTCAACTACCTTTATTAAAGGCCTTACCTTGCATGTATCACCTCACACCAAATGTAACTTTTGTTGCAAACATGGACATATTGCGTGCAAATGTCCATTCAAGAGATATAGTCCACATAAATTGATTTGGCCTCTTAAAAGAACTTCAAATGACTCAATGCAACATGATAAAAATAATCTCTTTGGATGATTTTGAGGCACCCAAGGTCAAATGGGTACCTAACAATCATCTCTTTTTGTAGAAAAATGCACCATCACAAGCTAGAAGCAAGATATGATACTTTGATTTTGGATGCTCATGACTTATGACCAGAGATCCAAAATAACTCATAAAGCTCTCTAGCCAAAATAATAAAAAAGGGGATCATAAGAATTAAAACTATCAGTTACAAAATGATACTTATAAGATTATGATGTAATAATTATTTGAAATCTTATGTGATAAACACTTGATTTTGATCTCTCAAACCTGAGAATTCTTATGCATCAGTTCCATTTCTCACTTCTTTCGGATTTCTAAATTTCTCGGATCAATTCCCTCAGTTTTTTTTCGGGATCAAATTCTATCCAACAAGATCATGAATTTGTTAAATTTTGTTTTTAGACTTTTCTTGATTCTTTGGATCACTCACTTAAATCATAATCTTATAGTGTGCGCAATGAGCCATATACCTTTTTCCATATGAGTTGTTACGATGCTTGCGTGCAAATTTTATATGGTGAATCATGAAATTATAGTATGCATTTTTTTTTATACAAGTTCTATATAATGTTTAAGTATGGTATGCATTTTATATGATAAATCATGAACGTACAATCTTCAATACAAATCTTCTCCTCTTATGATGCGAATTTTACATGATGATGTAAATAAGGTTGTGTGCTTCACAATAATAAAAATCTTACAAAATTGGAATCACCTATGACAGCAACACACTAATGTGAGCAATGCTCACTGCCTGTAGGCGGTGGCATCGCCTAGCTGGCGGTAGCACCACCAGTTGTCATGAGTGGCAGGCGGTAGCACCGCCCAGCTAGCGGTGCCACCGCCTGCAACCTTTGCCCTATATAAAGGCACTTAGGGCCGATGGTAGAACTGACCCCAAGCCCTCCTACATTCCTCCAAACACCTCTAAACACCTCTCCACCCCTCATTCTCCTTGATCCTCCTCTAGAAACTCAAGGAAACCCTCCTCTTCTTCAAATTCAAGGATCAATCTCAATCTTTCAAGAAGATTGGTAATTCTCAAACCTTTTCTCTCAATTTATCAATAGATCTTGCCTCTTATATGTAGTTCTTAATATCATTTATGTGTTTAGTCTCATGGCTTCTAGAGGATCCTCTAGGGACAAAGGGAAGAGGAGATTAGATGAAAATTATGACTCCCTACTTTTCGATTCTAATCAACATGCCCTAAAATTTCCATCAATAGAGTCTAGACATGTTCATAAGGGTAAATATGTTGATTTAGATAAATTAATTGATTTGGAACCTATTCAATGGTTTGCTAATCTAGACATTCTCCCAATCCTTCAAATGAGTGAACCTATCTATCCTAGACTTGTTAGACTATTTTACAACAATTTACATATAGATGAAGATGAAAGGGTATCTATCTATCTATTAGGACATCATATACCCATTAAGGATAGAATCATTTGCAACAGCATAGGAATTCCGGTAAAAGAAAGAGGGTGTTATTTTAGAGGACAATGGAATGATGAAACAGTTGGGACTACTTACGTTGATGCCTTGGAACAATTTTTGGCAATCCTAACTTAACGATTCTTCCAAAAAGCTACGAATATTTACTACTTTTAAGCACCAAAATACTTCATCACATCTTGATAAGTATAATTCTCCCTAAACAATATCATCATGATGAAGTAAGTCAAATGAAACTAGGTACCATGTATTGAAAAATGAAGGGACATAACAATTGTTTTGGTTACCTAATCCAACAAAACATGTTTGAACTATCGAAAAAGGACATGATGCTTCCATATGATAGCTTAATCATAAGACTACTCCATTTCTATGATATTTCCATTCCACCCGACGAAGAAGTTATAAAACTAGACATATTTAGTATCATAAATAAAAATCTACTTCGATGGACGAGATGTACATTTAGAAATGGTATATAGACTAGATTGCCTAGAAGGACTGATCCCCTCCAACTAGAACCAGAACCTAAAACACTAATTTTTAAGGGTAATCTATCTCCTCCAATTGGTCCCTTTGAGGAATCATCTTTGGTAGAGTAAGCACCTCCCTCATCTATCGACGACATAGGGACTCAGATGGATCATTTTGAATAATGACAAGATCGACTTGAACAATGCTAAGATCAAATCTTATCTAAGTTACAGCAGATTCAACGACAATTTAATACTATGTTTAGATATTTTAACTGACCACCACCTGAATGAGCAGTGGATGAAATCTCTCTATTGTATTATGCTTACTTTTATGTTGTAATCTTATGTTGATTACCTTGCTGTTTGTAATATTGAAATGCTGCTTACTTTGATGTAAAAATTTCATTGTGATCTCTTTTATGTTGTAATCTTATGTTACCTACTCTGATGGTGAAATTATGTGCTTACTTTGATGAATGTATCAATCTAAGAATTAGACTTGATAAATCTTTTAACTAAATAAATTCCTTGATACATTCAAAATTTGGTATTTATAACCTGACTCATTATTTGATGATCATTTGCAAAGTTAGGAATGTTAAATTATCCGAATGCATGAATTTGGTGAATTTCTTTTCTTGACTATCTTCTTGAATGGAACTTCCATGCGTTTAATGTCATATCAAGTTTATTCCATATCCTTGCTCCATTAAGTAATAATGTTGGATACATGAAATTCATTGACAAATGCATCTCTCACGGATTTCACTCTTATGAATGTTTTTATGAGAAATGGGTTTGATGTGATCATTCATGAAATTTCTTTTATTCTTTCACATGAATTCTTTCTTAATGAAAGAAAAATTTATATGATTTTTTTTGTATGAGATGAACAATTGCAAGAGTGAGGATTTGATTTCACATGAATATCTTGATCCTTGTGAAAATTGAAACATGATTTAATAAATCACTTTTATCATTTTTGACTTGATTCAAATCATATTACAAAGTTGGTTTTTAATGGATTTCCTCCTTTCTTTCCTTCTTCATGTAAAGTCTTGATGAAAAAAAAAGAGAGAAGTTGATGGAAGCTATCGCTTTAATGTTGATAACATTTAATGTTGAGAACTTTTGAATGATACCATGTCATGAATGCTAGAAATATGATTGGTATTGTCAAATACAAATTGAAATGTGGCATGAATCTTTTCTTGCATTGTTGAATTGTTCTCCTTTTTGTTGATGACAAAGGGGGAGAAATGATACCAAAATATGGTAAATTGATGACAATGTATGCAATGCATCTTATTATAAATGCTTATGTGCTTATCATTTGAAACATATTGAAATATGGAAAAAACATATCTTATCATATCAAATTGATAAATGTCTTTCATATAAGATATCATGAGTTAAAATATAGCAAAAACATATCTTATCGTATCAAATTGATAAATGTCTTTCATATGAGATATCTAGAGCTTAACTTGCAATTTTAAAAATGATATCTTGCCATGATGAATTTCTATCTTTATCATCTTTCATATTTGAAATATCTTACTTGAAAATGGATGTCATGACTTGACATCATACTTGGCATCGTATCTTGAGAATGTTAGATCATGATGTGCATGTTGCTAAGTTTAAATGAATCTAACTTATCAGTTTGATACTTGAATTCAAAGGCTTGAAATTCAAGAGTGTCTTTTCTTAAGTATGGCATATAGATAGGGGGAGTTAAGGTTAACTCTATCATCAATTGATTGTCATCATCAAAAAGGGGAAGATTATTGAATCTTGGATTTTGATGTTGAAGTCAATTATAATTTGTTTGATCTAATCTATATGTTGAGAAAAGTGTGCAGGATTAACTACGATAGTAGTAAGACATAAAGCAGATGTTGTGCCAAAGTCAAGATCGAGATCATGTTGGGAGTTCGAGAGTTCATCGGAAGTTCGGACGTTCATCGGAAGTTCTGTCGGAACCAACTGAGAAGTCCAAGAGCTTGCCAAAAAAGCTCATCAGAACTTGCCAAGAAGATCATCGTAAAGTCCAGGAGCTTGTTGGGAGTCCACCGGAGATAAATTTGAAGCCATTGGGGCCTATAAAAACCCCACCCTTTTCTCCATGAAAGGGCAAATAAGCATTGAGATAATCTTGAGTTGTTGGGGTGTAAAAGTGTTTTAAACAAGTGCTAGAGTTCTCCTCCCTTTCTAACTTTTTGAGATCATACAAGAGAGGTGTGAGACTTGTAAGGGTTCTCTCCTAAACTCGTGAAAAGGAGAAAGCATTGTAAGAGGTGGTTGGTCTTTGCCTATTGAAGGAAGGCCTTTAGTGCATGCCGGTTACCTCGACGGAAGAGGAATCTGAAAGTGAATGTAGGTCACAAAGATCGAACCACTCTAAATTCTGGTTTGCGTTTCAATTTATGTAAGTTTTATTACTGTAAGCTACATTACCTTCTTGCTGCCTTCTCTACACTCATATACGCTTTTAAGTTAAACTCCTTACGAAATAATTTTCATTAGAATCAGTTTTAATCTAAACGTAGACTTTTAAAATCGTGAAAACTTTTCGCTGCACTAATTCACCCCCCCTCTTAGTGCTGTTCTTGATCCTAACAGAATGACTGTCATATGCATGGATTAGTATAGTGATCAAGCCACCATATGGAAGCATAATATATTTTTTCGATAGTTCAATCATGTTTTGTTGTATCCGGTAACCAAAACAATTCTCATATCCTTTCATAATCCAGTATATCGTTCCTAATTCCATTTGGTTAACTTCATCATGATGATATTGTTTTGAAAGTATACTACTTATTAAGATGTGATGAAGCAATTTGGTGTTGAAAGGTAGTAAATGTTCATAACTTTTTGGAAGGATAGACACGCTTGGATTACTAAAACTAGTACCTAAAGCTTCAGAATAAGTGGTCCTAACTAATTTTTTGTCTCAGTATCCTCTAAAGTAACAACCTCTCCTTTTCTCAATAGTTCCTATAAGATTACAAATTACGCTATCTGTAATGGATATGTGATATCCTAAGAGATAAGTGGATACCCTATCGTGTTCATCCACATGCAAGTTGTTGTAAAACAACCTAACACATCTAGGATAAATAGGTTTACTTATTTGAAGAATCGAGAGGATATCTAAGTTAACAAACCATTGAATTGGTTCCAAATTACTCAATTATTCTATATCTACATATTTACCCTTATAAACATTTCTAGACTCAATAATTAGGAATTTAAGGGCATGTTGCGGAGAATCAAAGAGTAGGGAATCATAGGTTTCATCTAATCTCCTCTTCCCTTTGTCCCTTGAGGATATTCTAGAAGTCATGGAGACTACATTTATTAAAGGTTTAGGGATTACCTTAGTAGTTTAGCCTTCATATGATCACCAAAGGGGGGTTTGAGATTGATCCTTGGTTTTGTAAAGGATGAGGGTTCTCTTGAGTTACTAGAGGGAGAGTAAAAGGAAGTAGGGATTTGGGGCTGTTTAGAGAGGTATAGAGTGAGTTGGGGTCGGTTCTACCGCCGGCCCTAACTTGTGTTTATATAGGGCAAGTTGCAAGCGGTGGTACCGCCAGCTGGGTAGTGCTACCGCCTACAGGCAATGAGCATTGGCGATGCTACCGCCAATCCGACAGTGCCACCGTCGGTACTTTGTCTTGCTTTTAGTTCTCTAGTAGTTTATTTTTGAGATGCGGTGCAAATATTAAGCAAGATCTTTATTATTATGTGGTGCAAACATCATATCAGGTTATTGAAGTTCTACTTTCGTAAGAGGAGAAAATTCATATGGAAAAATTCATATGGCTTATCAAACATACCATAGATCCATGAATCAAATCTCTTCTCAAGTGAAGAAATAATAGTAAATGATCTTGAAAAAGAGGACTCAATTTTAGAAAATCCGGAGAGAACAATTCAAAGAAGAACTCAAGTATCAGAAAAATTTAACATAACTAATTCTATTCTTATAAAATCAAATTGTTCCTCAATCAAAAGTTTTGTAAAAATATAAGCTAATTGATATTTTGTATCAATAAATTCTAGAGATATGTCATGGTTATTAACATGATCTCTTTCAAAATGATGCCTAATATCAATATGTTTAGTTCTAGAGTGTTGAATAGTATTTTTGTTAAGCATATTGCACTAGTGTTATCACATTTTATAGGTAAGTTTTTCAAGTAAATTCTATAATCTTCTAAAGTGTTTTTCATCTAAATAACTTAAACACAGCATGCATCTACTGTTAGATACTCAGCTTTTGTTATGTTAGGATCGGAGCGGCACTAAGAGGGGGGGTGACTTAGTGCAGCGGATTAAAACTTCGGTTTTGATAAATCTTTCGTACGATGAAAAGCAATATCAATGGAAACCGATTTTAGAAGCTTAATAACTTAGAAACGTATGGAAGCATAGTAACTAAGTAGAGAAGTTTGCAGTATGTAAATGGCAAGAGTAGGATGCAATCCAGATAACGCAGTAGTTTTTAAAGTGGTTCGGTCAAAATGACCTACATCCACTTGTGAAGCTTTCTTCGAAGAGGCTTCCAACTTCCACTAGCAAATTTCTTGTAGGGGAAGGACTAATACCCCTCTTACAACCTTTACAAGTGGTTCACACTCTTACAATTCTTTTCAACAAGATGGGAGGAGGTGAACACTTAAGCAATATGAAAAACAAGGCTTGTAAAGACTATTCTAAGGCTCTTAACTCAAACTATTACTTTTCAAAAGGTTGTGTTCTCAGCTGAGATTTGAGGGGTATTTATAGGCCTCAAGAGGATTCAAATTTGGGCTCCAAAATTTGAATTCCCTTTGGTTCCCGATGTTGGCGGTGCCACCGCCCAGCCAAGCGGTGCCACCGCCCAGCTCTCGGGTGCTGGGCAGTGCCACCGCCTGGCTCTCGGGTGCTAGGCGGTGCCACCGCCTACACTATTTCAGCTCACTGGTTGGGCTCCAAAATTGGCCCAAACTAGTCCGAACTAGAGCCCAAGTGGCCCCTACTTGGTTTATAGGATTAACACCTAATCCTAACCCTAATTAATGTGCTAACTATAAATTTAAAGACATTTTCTAAGCTATTACAAAGTCCGTAAGTCAAGACTTCTTCCGGCGAGCTTCCGACGAACTTCCGACGGTTTTCCGATAAACTCTCGGAAACCATTCTGTGAACTCCCGGCAAGCTCCTAGACTCTCGGAAACCATTCTTCGTTAAGCTTCGATCTTTCTCAGTGAGCTCCGCGAACTTCCAACGAACCTTCCGGCGAGCTTCCGAAAAACCGTTCGGCAAGCTCCCTACTCATTCTCGGCTAGTTCCGACAGCATTCCCGACGAACTTTCGGACTTCCGTCGAACTCTCGAACTCACAATGAATCCTTCGTGCTTGACTCCGACACTTTGTTTTGCTTTATGTCTTCGTCGTTATCATAGTTAATCCTGCACACAAAAGCTAAAACTCTACTCCGATCTAGACAATTATTACAACGCGAATTGACATTCTGTTGCCCGGCGCGTCATTGGTTGGCGCTTCGTCCGATTCTTCGGTGCATCATCCTCTCTTGCAGCTTGTTGCCCAATCGGCAGTTGACCTCTGCAACCCCGATATCCTTGGCGTAATTTTGCTCTCCTTGGCCCGATGCCTGACGTCCGAAGCCTTCTACCGTCCAATATCTTGATGTGATCTCCTTCGGCGCAACGTCAATTCCTCCTGCGTTAGCTGTCTAATCTTGATCGAGTAGACCTGCATCACTCAAAATACAGTTTAAATTATAAACACATATCAAGTGGTTTCATCATCAAAATACGAGATTCAATAGGTTGTAGATAATGCAACTGAGTTTTGTTTCTTGGAAGACTAAGAGACAAGTGTGTGTCCTAAAAGTTGACATGTTTCGAATGTGCTTTTTCTATCTATTTGGAAGCCAACAAAATCGGCATCGACAGAACTAACTAATTCAAAGTTTATAGATTTTGGATACCATGATCCTAGTTTAGGAGTTCCTTTTAGGTATCTAAAAATCCTTTTAATAACTTTTAAGTGAGATTGCTTTGGGGTAGATTGAAACCTAGCACATAATCCAACACTATGTTAGGATCGGAGCGGCACTAAGAGGGGGGGGGGTGAATTAGTGCGGCGGTAAAGTGTGATAAACTTTTGACGATTTAAAAACTTTCGAAAACTTCGTACGATAAAAGTAACGTTTTCGTTTGAAACCGTTTCGATTGCGTTTTAACTTGAAGAGAGAAGTAAGACGGAGACAAAGAAGTAGAGCATTAAAGTGCAAATGGTTTGCAGTAATGTAAATGACAATAAGTAAATGCAAACCAGAGATCACGCCGATTTTACAGTGGTTCGGTCAAATGACCTACATCCACTTGTGAGGCACCTCTTCGATGAGGCTCCCACCTTCCACTAGCAAATCTCTTGAAGGGGAAGGGTAAATACCCCTTTTACAACTTTTTACAAACGGTTCACTCTCTTACAGATTTTCAGCAAGAAAGAAGGAGGTGAACACTAGCAAATTGAAAACAAGACTAGCAAAGACTTTTCTAAGACCTTTCTCTCAAACAATTGCTGCTCAAAAAGTTGTAATCTCAGCTGAGATTTGAGTGGTATTTATAGGCTTCAAGAGGATTCAAATTTGGGCTCCAAAATTTGAATTCTCTTTGGGTTCCCGATGCTGGCGGTGCCACCGCCTATCACTGTCAGACATTGATAGTGCTGGGCGGTGGCACCGCCCAGCTCTCGGGTGCTGGGTGGTGCAACCGCCCAGTCTGGCGGTGCCACCGCCCAGCTCTCGGGTGCTGGGCGGTGCAACCGCCCAGTCTGGCGGTGCCACCGCCAGACCCTTCGATTCACTTGTTGGGCTTCAAATTTAGCCCAATCCAAGTCTAATGTTGGACCCAGTTGGCCCCTAACCAGGATATAGGATTATCTCTTAATCCTAATCCTAATTACAAGTGAACTACATAACAAAACACATCCTAAGCAAGTTTTCAACCGCGAACGTCGAGTCTTGTTCCGGCGAGCTTTTCGACGAACTTCTTCCGACGGACTCCCAGCAAGCTCCCGAACTTGTGATGACTTTAACGAGTAGCCGAGCCTTCTCGGTGATCTCCGTGAACCTTCGACAATCTCTTCGGCGAACTTCCGAAAATTTCGATAGGTTCCCGATTTCTTCTCGGTTGGTTCCGGCAGCATCTCCGACGATTCTTCGGACTATTAAACGTCCATCGAACTTGACTCCGGTATTCTTTCTTTGTGTTTTCTGGTTATCATAGTTAATCCTGCACACTTAACTCAATAATATGGATTAGATCAATTAACCCATCAATTGATTTTATCATCAAAATCCGAGATTCAACAATCTCCCCTTTTTGATAATGATAATCAATTGATGACGGAGTTAAACATAACTCCCGCTATCTATATGCCATATTATGAGAAGATGAAAAACACTTGAATTTCATCCATTGAATTCAAGCATGAACCGATAAGTTCTAACCGTAGAACTTATCGTTATTCTCATTAAGCAATAGTAAATACAAGACTTCGATGAAAATCATTTTCAAGTCGAATGATAAGAGACAATTTTTACTACGGTAGGAGATAAAGATTTTCAACATGAATTTCATGATATAAATGTAAGGCATGATCAATCAATCTTACGATATTCTCAAAGATTTTGCAAGGCATATAAGACATTCATATCACACAAGCTTTTGCAATTCATATAAGTCATGCTATTAAAATGGTACAAATCATCACTTTTCTCCCCATTTGTCATCAACAAAAAGGGAATGAGACTCAAAGCACATAATTTATGATTATAACATCAGGAATTCAGCATTGATCATAAAAATTTATCATTCAAAATTAAGTATGCTAAAATATTTACGCAGAGTTTATCTTAAAGGAAAATTCAGCATTCATCCATTTTATCAAATCTCTTCTTTCTATAAATAACAAAAATTGTAGATGTATAAGGAAGAGATAGTGATAAAAAATTTCAAGTAGTAACTCCAATAAGCCAAGATCATAATTCGAATACAAATCCATTCAAATTCAATTCGTCAACTTGAAACTCATAATCAAGCCATCAAACTCAATTTCGAGATTCACAAGATATCATAAAATCATTAATCTTGATCAGATGGGAGCGGTGTTTGACTCAAGATAGGATAAGATAATTTAACATGTTATTTAGAATTGAAAGAGAAGGATCATATTCATCGAGGAACGGAGAGAGGATGAAAAACTTTACGGAAAAATCCATTCAAACAAGTTTATTCTTAGGGACAATTTAACATACCTAATTCCCTTCTAATGAATTCAAATTGGTCTTCACTCAAAGCTTTTGTAAATATATCTGCTAATTGATGCTTTGTGTCAATGAATTCTAGAACAACATCATTGTTAAGGACATGATCGCGTATGAAATGATGCCTAACGTCGATGTGTTTAGTTCTAGAGTGCTGAATTGAATTTTTAGTAAGACATATGACACTAGTGTTATCACATTTTATGGGAATGTTTTTAAAATGAATTCCATAGTCTTCTAATGTATTTTTCATCCAAACAATTTGTGCACAGCATGCACTTGCAGCAATGTATTCGGCTTCCGCCGTAAATAGTGCAACTAAATTTTGTTTCTTGGAAGTCCAAGAAACAAGTGTATGTCCTAAAAATTGGCATGTTCCGGATGTACTTTTTCTATCTATCCTGCATCCGCCAAAGTCGGCATCTGCATAAGCTATTAAATCGAATTTTTCAGATTTTGGATACCACAGTCCTAGATTTGGAGTTCCTTTAAATTACCTAAATATTCTTTTAACACTTTTAAGATGAGATAATTTAGGATTTGATTGAAACCTAGCGCAAAGTCCTACACTAAACATAATATCCGGTTTAGTCGCGGTGAGGTAGAGTAGACTACCTATCATTCCCCTATATGTTTTTTGATCGAAATTTTCACTATTTTCATCCATATCTAACTTAGTCGCAGTACTCATAGGGGTGTTTATTGCTTTTGAATTATCCATGTTAAATCATTTTAACAATTCTAATGTATATTTAGATTGGTTAAGAAATATACCATCACTAAGTTGTTTGATGTGTAATCCCAAAAAGAAAGTTAATTCACCCATTAAACTCATTTCAAATTCATGACTCATACATTTGGCAAATGATTCACATAGTGATTCATCCGAAGAGCCAAAAATAATATCGTCAACATAAATTTGCACAATAAAAAAATTATTTTCAAAATGTTTAATAAACAATGTAGTATCAACCTTGCCTTTAGTAAAATTATTTAAAATAAGAAAGGAACTAAGCCTTTCATACCAAGCTCTAGGAGCTTGTTTCAAGCCATAGAGAGCCTTAGTCAATTTGAATACATGGTTAGGAAGAAGAGAATTTTCAAATCCGGGAGGTTGTTCGACATATACTTCTTCGGAAATAAAACCATTCAAGAAAGCACTTTTGACATCCATTTGAAATAGTTTAAAATTATTACTACTAGCATAGGCAAGGAGCATCCTTATGGCTTCTAATCGAGCCACGGGAGCGGAGGTTTCTTCGTAATCGATACCTTCTTCTTGGTTGAAACCATTGGCCACTAATCTAGCCTTGTTTCTAACCACGATACCATTTTCGTCTTGCTTGTTTCTAAAGACCCATTTAGTACCAATGACTAAATGGTCACTAGGTCTAGGAACAAGCTTCCATACCTTATTCCTCTCAAATTGATTCAATTCCTCTTGCATTGCGATAACTCAAAAATAATCTTTTATGGCCTCGTCAATGCATTTAGGTTCGATTTGAGAAAGGAAGGCGGCGTTAGCACAAAAATTCTTAAAAGAGGAATGAGTTTGAACCCCTTTTGATGTATCTCCTATAATTAGCTCCTTTGGATGAGCATCTATATACTTCCATTCCTTGGGTAAGGAAATTTCGGAAGAAGGTGCATCCAATTTGCTATTTTGAGGAGGGGGTTCATTTAAATTCAAATTATCAAAACCAAGATCATCATCAAAATCATTTTTCTTTAAATTAGAAATTTCATTAAAAACTACATGAATAGACTCTTCTATTACTAAGGTTCTTTTGTTAAAAACCCGAAAAGCCTTAGAAACGAAAGAGTAACCAAGAAAGATGCCTTCATCGGATTTAGCATCAAATTTTCCTAAGGCATCCCTTTCATTCAAAATAAAGCATTTACAACCGAAAACTTTAAAATAGGGAATATTTGATTTTTTGTTATTCCATAATTCATAGGGAGTTTTTTATAAGGATGGTCTTATTAGGACTCTATTCATGATGTAGCAAGCCGTATTTACGGCTTCGGCCCAAAAATACTTAGGTAAACTATGTTCATTTAACATAGTTCTTGCCATTTCTTGTAGGTTTCTATTTTTTCTTTCAACTACTCCATTTTGTTGAGGATTCCTCGGAGTGGAGAAGTTGTGATTGTCTCCATTAACCTCACAAAAATTTTGAAAGTCACGGTTTTGAAATTCGCCACCATGATCACTCCGAATTGTTGAAATCATGAAACCTTTTTCGTTTTGAGTGAGCTTACAAAATTTAGAGAAACACTTGAAGCAATCACTTTTGTGAGCTAAGAAATAGGTCCAAGTGTATCTAGTATAGTCATCCACAATTACAAACGCATATTTGCTTCCCCCTAGACTTGTCGTGTCAATTGGTCCAAATAAGTCCAAATGAATCAATTGTAATGGTCTAGTGGTGCTAATTTGAGTTTTTGGTTTGAAACTAGTTTTTATTTATTTACCTAGTTGACATGCATCGCATACTTTGTCCTTAATAAACTTTATATTTGGAATTCCTCGCACTAAATCTCTAGTTGAGATCTTAGATATTAGTTTCATGCTTGCATGGCCTAGTCTCCTATGCCAAAGCCAAGCATCATCATTTAAAGCGGAGAAGCACATTTCATTACTTAGTTCATCAAGGTTGATGGTGTAGACATTATTTTGTTTTAATGCAATCATAGTTATGTTATGGTTTGGTTTTTCAATAATACACACATTTGATTCAAATCTAACGATATAACCTTTATCGCATAATTGACTAACACTCAAGAGATTATGTTCCAATCCATCAACTAGTAAGACATCATCAATAGAAAATTTTAATTTGTTACCTATGGTTCCCTTGCCAATGATTTTGCCTTGGTTGTTGTCTCTGAAGGTGACGTACCCTTCTTCTTTACTAGTGAGCATAGAGAAATGAGATGGATCTCTAGTCATATGTCTTGAGCATCCACTATCTAGATACCATCTCTTGCTCCTAGCTTGTGATGGTGTATGTTTCTACAAGAAGGGATTAATTTTAGGTACCCATTTTCTTTTGGGTGCCTTAAAAACTTGTTCATCATATTGCATAGAACCAAATTTGTTTGTTCGGACTAATTTTCTTGAATGGACATTTATAAGTTTAATGTCCATATTTGCAACAAAAGTTGCAATTGCTTTGGTGCCGAACATGTAAGACGGGGCCTTTAATGAAGGTGGTTGGATTTTGGTGAGGACTTCTTATAAATCCAATTCCACTTCTTTTAGGAACGTGACCCTTATTTGTAAGGATCATGTTCAAAGATTTGCTACCAACCTCGAATTTCTTTAAGGTGTCCTTAAGTAGCAAGTTCTCCTTTTGGAGAGATTCTAGATCATGGTATTTTATACATGGAGCTAAACTATCATGATATTCAGTTTTTAATTTATCGATATCACAAGTGAGACTATCATGCTCCTTTTTTAGCAATTTATATTTTCTACTAATTGTCTTACATTCATCAAATAACTCATGGAAAGCATTTAACAATTCATGATAAGGTAAATATGCATCAATTAAATCCATTACCTCTTCTCCGATGGCCATTAGGGCGTAATGAGCAACTTGCTCGGTGTTGGACTCCTCTTCTTCGGACGCGCTTGAATCATCCCACATTGCCTTGAGCGCCTTCTTCTTTGATGTTGTCTTTTTGGCTTGAGGACAATCGTTCTTGTAGTGTCCCGGTTTTTTGCACTCATAGCAAATCACTTGGTCCTTCTTTTGTTCAAATTTATTTTTTGTATTATTTTTAAATTTGTTCTTTCTTAAATATTTTTTAAATTTTTGAGTCAAAAGTGCAATGTCATTGTCACTGTCCTCATCACTTGATGTTCCTTTCAAGTGGTCTTCTTGTGATTTGAGTGCCATATCCTTCCTATTCTTTGGAAGGGGGTTCTCGAGCTCGTCATGAGCTTGACATGTCATTTCGTAGGTCATTAGAGACCCAATGAGTTCTTCAAGAGGAAATGTTTTAAGGTCTTTGGCCTCTTGAATGGCCGTAACTTTTGGATCCCAACTTTTAGGGAGGGATCTTAAGATTTTAGTTACTAGTTCAAAGTTAGTAAAATCTTTACCAAGAGCTTTGAGTCCATTGATGACATCCGTAAACCGGGTGTACATGTCTCCGATGGACTCACTTTGTTTCATTCGGAAAAGTTCGTAAGAGTGCACAAGGATGTTGATTTTGGACTCTTTCACTCAGCTAGTGCCTTCATGAGTGACCTCAAGAGTTCTCCAAATATCAAAAGCCGAATCACAAATTAAAACACGATTAAATTCATTTTTGTCTAGTGCACAAAACAAGGCATTCATAGCCTTTGCATTTAAGGCAAAAACCTTCTTCTCCGATTCATTCCATTCGCTCATCGGAAGAGAAGATTTTTGAAATCCGTTTTCAACAATAGTCCAAAGCTCAAAATCCATGGAAATGAGGAAGATCCTCATATGAGTCTTCCAATAAGTATAATCCGACCCATTAAACAAGGGTGGACGTGTGATAGAATGACCCTCATGTATGCCGGAGTAAGCCATCTCTCTTGGGTATCAAACCATATATGAGAGTGAGCCTAGCTCTGATACCAATTGTTAGGATCGGAGCGGCACTAAGAGGGGGGGGGGGGGGGGGTGAATTAGTGCAACGGTAAAGTGTGATAAACTTTTGACGATTTAAACACTTTCAGAAACTTCGTACGATAAAAGTAACGTTTTTGTTTGAAACCGTTTCGATTACGTTTTAACTTGAAGAGATAAGTAAGACGGAGACAAAGAAGTAGAGCATTAAAGTGCAAATGGTTTGCAGTAATGTAAATGACAATAAGTAAATGCAAACCAGAGATCACGCCGATTTTACAGTGGTTCGGTCAAATGACCTACATCCACTTGCGAGGCCCCTCTTTGATGAGGCTCCCACCTTCCACTAGCAAATCTCTTGAAGGGGAAGGATAAATACCCCTCTTACAACTTTTTATAAGCGGTTCACTCTCTAACAGATTTTCAGCAAGAAAGAAGGAGGTGAACACTAGCAAATTGAAAACAAGACTAGCAAAGAATTTTCTAAGACCTTTCTCTCAAACAACTACTGCTCAAAAAGTTGTAATCTCAGTTGAGATTTGAGGGGTATTTATAGGCCTCAAGAGGATTCAAATTTGGGCTCCAAAATTTGAATTCTCTTTGGGTTCCCGATGCTGGCGGTGCCACTGCCTGTCAGTGGCGGTGCCACCGCCTGTCACTGTCAGACATTGATAGTGCTGGGCAGTGCCACCGCCCAGCCCAAGCGGTGCCACTGCCCAGCTCTCGGGTGCTGGGCGGTGCCACCGCCAGACCCTTCGGTTCACTTGTTGGGCTTCAAATTTAGCCCAAACCAAGTCTAATTTTGGGCCTAGTTGGCCCCTAACTAGGATATAGGATTATCTCTTAATCCTAATCCTAATTACAAGTGAACTACATAACAAAACACATCCTAAGCAAGTTTTCAACCGTGAACGTCGAGTCTTGTTCCAGCGAGCTTTCCGACGAACTTCTTCCGACGGACTCCCAACAAGCTCCCAAACTTGTGATGACTTTAACGAGTAGTCGAGCCTTCTCGGTGATCTCCGTGAACCTCCGACGATCTCTTCGGCGAACTTCCGAAAATTCCAATAGGTTCCCGATTTCTTCTCGGTTGGATCCGGCAGCATCTCTGACGATTCTTCGGACTATTAAACGTCCATCGAACTTGACTCTGGTATTCTTGCTTTGTGCTTTCTGGTTATCGTAGTTAATCCTACACACTTAACTCAATAATATGGATTAGATCAATTAACCCATTAATTGATTTTATCATCAAAATCCGAGATTCAACACACTAAACATAATATCTGGTCATATTACGATAAGGTATAGTAAACTACCTATCATAGCCCTATAGGTTTTCTGATCAAAACATTCTCCATTAGTTTCCATATCTAATTTTGTGAAAGTGCTAAATGGTGTATTAATAACTTTAGCACTATCCATCTTGAATTGTTTGAGCAAATCTAATGTATATTTGGTTTGACTAAGAAAAATTTCATCACTTAATTTCTTGATTTATAATCTTAAGAAAAAGGTTAATTCGCCCATTAAGCTCATTTCAAACTCTTGAATCATACTTTTGGCAAACAATTCACACAAAGATTCACTTGAAGAACCAAAAATGATATCATCAACATAAATTTGGACAATAAGAAAATTATTTTTAAAATATTTAATAAACAATATAGTTTTGACCTTACCTTTCATAAAATTATTTTGAATAAAGAAAGAATTGAGCCTCTCACACCAAGCCCTAGGGGCTCGTTTTAATCCATAGAGAGCTTTACGCAACTTAAACACATGATTCGAAAAATTATCATTATCAAATCCGGGAGGTTGTTCAACATGAACTTCTTCGAAAATAAAGTTATTAAAAAAAGCGCTTTTAACATCCATTTGAAATAACTTAAGATTATTACTACAAGCATAGGCAAGAAGCATCCTTATGGCTTCTAATCTTACCACAAGAGCGAAGGTTTCTTCATAATCGATACCTTTTATTTTGTTGAAACCCTTGGCTACAAGTCTAGCCTTGTTTCTAACCATGGTACCAAATTCATCTTGTTTATTTCTAAAGACTCATTTAGTATCGATAACTAAATGGTCACTAGGTCTCGGAACAAGCTCCCACACCTCATTTCTCTCAAATTGGTTCAACTCTTCTTGCATTGCAATAACCCATGAATCATCTTTCAAGACCTCGTCAATGCATTTAGGTTCAATTTGAGAAAGAAAAGCGACGTTGGCACAAAAATTTTTAAGAGAAGAATAAGTTTGAACCCCTTTTGATGTGTCTCCTATGATTAGCTCTTTAGGATGAGCATCTAACATTCCTTGGGTAAGAATATTTCGGAAGATGATGTATCCAAGTTGCTAGTTGGAGGAGAGGGTTCATTTAAATTTAAAGCATCAAAATTAAGATCTGTTAAATCTAAGATTTTGATGATGAAATAAATTGATAAATTATTTGATCTAATCTATATGTTGAGAAAAGTGTGTAAGATAAACTATGATAGCAGTAAGACATAAAACAAATGTTGTGCTAGAGTCAAGATCGAGTCTTCGTTGGGAGATCGAGAGTTCATCGGAAGTTCTGTTGGAACTGACCAAGAAGTCTAGGAGCTTACCAAAGAAGCTCGTTAGAACTCGCCAAGAAGATTATCGTAAAGTCTAGAAGCTTGTTAGGAGTCCACTGGAATATTGCTGAGAGATCGTCGGAAGATTTCCAAAAGCTCGTCGAAAAAACAATTGACGTACCTGAATAAGAATAATTTGTTAAATGTCTTAATCATTATAGTTAGAACTTAAATTGAGTTAGGATTGGGAGGTAATCCCACTAACTCAGTTAGGGATCAATTGGGCCCTTAATAGGGTTGAATTGGGATGGATTGAATAAGCCCATTCAACACTTGAAACCACAGCCAATGGTGGCACCACAGCCAAGCGGTGGTACCGCCCTTGTCAGGCGGTGGTACCGCAAGAGTTCGGTCTTCGAGCTCTATCAAGCGGTGGTATCGCCCAAACTAGGTGGTGGTACCTCCCAATGTCAGAGTGACAAGCAGTGGTACTGTCCAGTAATGGTGGTAGTACCTCCAGTACCCCTAAAAATCGGGATGAGAAAATTTTTAGCTCCAATTTTGAAGCCATTGGAGCCTATAAATACCCAACCCTTTTTTGCATGAAAGGGTATAAAAGTGTTAATATAATCTTGAATTCTTATGGTATTAAACTATTATAAAAGTGAGAAGAGTCCTCCCCTCCCTCTCTTAGCTTTATAACCATCGAAGAAAGAGGTGTGAGGCTTATAAGGGTTATCTCCTAAACCAAAAAAAAGGAGAAAGAGCTATAAAAGGTAATTGGTCTTTGCCTATTGAAGGAGGACTATTAGTAGATGCTGGTAACCTCGACATATGAGGAATCAGAAGTAGATGTATGTTACAATGATCGAACCACTATAAATTCCTGAGTGTTCTTTCCTTACTGTAAATTTTCTTTATTATATTCAACTTTACTACATTGCAGACTACCCTACCTCTTCTTCTCTACTTATTCAAAGTGAAACAATGATTTGAGTTGAAACCGGGTTTTATCATATGAAATTTCTGGAATCGACAAAATTTTCCCGCTGTACTAATTCACCCCCCCTATTAGTGCCACTCTTGATCCTAACAATTGGTATTAGAGCAAGGTCACTCTCATTTAGTTTAAAACCCAAGAGAGATGGCATTTGCCGGCAACCAAGAGGGTCATTCAATCACACGTCCACCTATGTTAAATGGGATGGATTACACATATTGGAAGACTAGAATGAGGATTTTTCTAATTTCAATAGATTTTGAGTTATAGAATCTTATAAAAAATAACTTTTAAAAGTCTTCTCTTCCAATGAGTGATTGGAATGAGTTTGAGAAGAAGACTTTCGCTTAAACGCCAAGGCTATGAATGCCTTGTTCTATGGTATAGATAAAAACGAGTTCAATTGAGTGTCTATTTATGAAACGACTTTTGATATTTAGCACACTTTCAAAATAACTCACGAAGGAACTAGTAGAGTAAAGGAGTCTAAGATAAATCTTTTAGTTCAAGCTTATGAATTGTTTCAGATGAAGCCAAGCGAGACTATTGTCGACATGTACACCCGTTTTACAGATGTCATCAATAGTCTAAAAGCTCTTGGCAAATGTTTTTCGAATTTTGAACTTGTTAATAAAATCTTGAGATCCCGTCTAAAGAGTTGGAACCCTTAAGTAACAGTCATTCAAGAGGCCAAAGATTTAAATAATTTTCCTCTCGAAGAACTTATTGGATCACTAATGACCTATGAGATGACTTGCAATGCTCATGAAGAGCTTGAAAACAACCTTCCGAAGAATATGAAGGATATGACACTAAGAACTCAATAAGACCACTTGAAAGAAAATTCAATTGATGATGACTTGGCACTCTTGATAAGAAAATTCAAAAAATTCATAAAAAGGAATAAATTTGAAAATGACTCTAAAAATAAATTTGAACCCAAGAAAGAACAAGTTATATGCTACGAATGCAAGAAGCTGGGATATTTCAAAAGCTAATGTCCCCAAGCAAAGAAGAAGCAACCAAAGAAGAAGAAGGCTCTTAAAGTAACATGGGATGATTCAAGTGCATCCAAAGAAGAGGAGCCAACCAACACCGAGCAAGTTGCTTACTATGCACTAATGGCTATCGGAGATGAGGTAAGCAGTTCATTAGATGCAAATTTATCTTTTTATGAACTACAAAGTGCTTTTTATGAATTATATGATGAATGCAAATTAGTTTGTAAAAAATATAAATTGTTAAAAAAGGAGCATGCCTCTCTTGTTAGCAATTTTGATAGACTAAAAATTGAGCATGATGACAGTTTAGTTCCTTGCACAAAATGTAATGAATTAGAAATGCTTAAAACGGAAAACTTTTTACTTAAAGAAACCTTAGAAAAGTTTGAGATTAGTAGCAAGTCCTTGAACATGATCCTTGCTAATAAGGGTCAAGTTTATAGAAGAGGCAGAATCAGATTTATGAATAGCTGTCACTAAAATCTAAAAACTTTTATTAAAGGCCCTACCTTGCATGTATCACCCCACACCAAATGTAACTTTTGTTGCAAACTTAGACATGTTGCTTATAAATGTCCACTTAAGAGATATAGTTCATATAGACTGATTTGGTTTCCTAAAGGATTCTCAAATGACTCAATGCAACATAATAAGTTGTGTAGATCGATTTTTGAGGCACCCAAAGTCAAATGGGTACCTAAAATTTATCCTTTTTTGTAGAAATGTGTTAGAACCCTTACAGATTCTAAACTTGTGGTTGATCTCTTTAGGGGATCAGCCTCCTTGGAACTCTATAGGGGTTCCTCCCTCTAAGTTGCTGTTCAAAGGCTGCAGAAAAGATTTATCTATTGCTTAACAAAAGAGGATGAATACATGGCTATTTATAGGGTTTCTGAACCCTAACTCCGAATAGGACTCCTACTCAAGACTCATAATAGGACTCCTACTCAAAACTCATATTCCTTTACAACTCCTAATTCTTCTCTAAGAAATAACCTCCAAACCCTAGCTGGCCACTTCACCCCTTTAATAAGGGTCGGCTTAGGTGGGTTTTACATGAATGCCCCTCTCAATTAGGGATGTCCTAGGTAGAGTCCTAATAGACTCGCCTCTTCAAATTATCCTTGTCCTCGAGGCAGATAATCCATGAATTATGAGAATTTGATCTTCAAGTCATCATAGTTTTCCCAAGTGACACCTTCTGCTGGTAAGTTCCCCCATTGTATTAGCACTTCAATAGTGGGTTGTCGTCGTCAAGTCACGATCCGTCGATCAATAATGGCACTCGATTGGGTATGGAGTTCTCCTTGAGTAGTTATATTTGGTGGGTGGCTTTGAGCTGTCTCCAAGCACCTATTTACCACTTCTGTCTGGCCATCGGTTTGCGAGTGATACGCCACACTACTTTTCAATTTAGTGGCCTTACAGCGTAATTCTTTTGAGTCTCAATTGTAATGAGCTATGGAGCTTGGTGCTTCCTCCAATTTTTTTTTTTTTATGATCTTGCTGTTAGGAAAAGAGTCGGCACTAAGAGGGGCGGTGAATTAGTGTAGCGGTAAAAATTACGTCAGTTCAAAACTTCATTGCGATTAAATCTATTTCCGACGAAAAATCGTTTCATAAAGGTATTAACTTTGAAACCGTATGAAAGAGCATAGTGGATGTAAAGCAAGTAAAGTAGTTTGCAGTAAAGTAAATTGCATAAGAGAAAATGCAAACTAGATTATTATAGTGGTTCGGTCGTCATGACCTACATCCACTTCGTTGATTCCTCTTCTGTCGAGGCCACTAGCATCCACTATCAGTCTTCTTTCAATGGGCAAAGACTAACTATCCTTTTACACCCCTCTTCTCTTTTTCACAGGTTTAGGAGACAACCTTTTACAACCCTCTTTTACAAGGTATCCCTCTCACACCTCTCTTAGAACACTCTCTAAGCTTTGGGAGGAGGGAACTCAACTTTCTAAGGTTTACAACTTTAGAATCATAGGGTTTTGCTCAATATTTCTTACAAATCTAATTCAAACCACCGAAATTTCAGGGGGCGGTACCACCGCCTACACTGGGCGGTACCACCGCCTGCAGCCGGACATTGGGTCGTACCATCACCTAGACTGGTGGTACCACTGCCCAGACAATCTTAGAGATTGAGTATGGGTGGTACCATCGACCAGACTGGCGGTACCACTGCTTGACATAGTCTCGGAGATTGTGCCATGATGGTTTCACCTGTTTAGTCACTGTTTGGGCATTTCTCTTGACCCTACATAGCCCAAACTTAGCCCAAATGTCCTTAATTGGGTTGGCCCAATTCTAATCCTTATTATGTGCTAACTATGGATTTTAAGACATTTGCTAAGCTAAACAAATTCTGTAAGTCTAGGTTTCTTCCAGCGATCTTCTAATGAACTTCCGACGATCTCTCAGCATTGTTCCAGCGGACTATTGGCAAGCACCTAGACGTCATGATGATCTTGTTGGTGAGTTTCAATGAGCTTCTTTGACAAGCTCCAAGACTTCTCGGTCAATTCTGACAGAATTTTCGATGAACTCTCGAACTCCCAACGAAATCGCGTTCTTGACTCCAGGACTTCATTTTGCTTTATGCCTTGCTATCGCAGTTAATCCTGCACATGTAAAAACACACTTCTATCTAGACAATTATTACTAAGCATGAATCATGTTATTCGGCATGTCATTGGTCCATCAACTTTTCGTCCGATTCTTTGACGCATCGTCCTCTCTTGTGGCCTATTGCCTAATCTGCCAGTTGACCTCTACAACTCCGATATCCTTGGCGTAATTTTTGCTCCTTTTAGCCCAATGCCCGAATTCATGGCCCAAAGCCTTCTATCGATACATCATCCGTTCCTTCGGCTATACGTCTAATCTTCTGACATGTTCCACCGGCCCACATGATTCTTCTTGCTTTAATTATCTCATCCTGATCGAAGCATCCTATGTCACTCAAAACGCTGATCAATTCATAAACACTTATCAATTGGTTTAATCATCAATATTTAAGGTTCAATAATCTTTGCCTTTTTTATGATGATAACCAATTGATGACAGAGTTTAAACAAACTCCCCCTATCAATATGTCATATTGATAGATACTCTTGGATTCAAAAATCCAAGCAACATGTTATCATAAACTTATGCATAACATCATACTTCTTCCCCTTTGTCATCACAAAAATGAGAAGTGCAACTAGCAAGTGTTTTTAGACATCCAAGTTCAAATCATTGCATAATAAATCTCAAGTTTTATCATCATTGCAAGCTAGCAAAAATTTTAAGTTTTACATCATGTAAGCTAGCAATATTTAAGATGTTTAAGAAGGTAACTTTTGCTTCTTGAAATATGCAAGTTAACAATCTTTGCTTCTCTTTTGAGATGAGCAAGCTAACATGTTTTTGCATCTTCTTGACTTGTTCAAGCTAACAAGTTTGCCTCTTTTCATGATGTGCATGCTAGAAATTCTTTCTCCCCCTTTGTCATTGGCAAAAAGAGAGAAATAACAAAACAATGGTGTAATTCATCATTTTTCAAATTATGACAAAAATAAAGTGTCATTCTTATTTCAGTATGTCATAATTGAGATAAACCTTGAATTTAAATTCAATTCAATGTAATTTTAATCATGATTCTCATACATGATATGCAATACATCAAATACATCATTATAATAAAATCATAAGTATTGCATGCATCATTTTACACATGGAAGTTGACAAAATTTTTTACATCTTTTAGGATGAGCACGCTTTTTACTTCTTCTTGAAGTATGCAAGCTAGCAAAATTTCTCTCCCTTTGTCATTGTCCACAAAAAAGAGAACAAAATAATTTTGTAATTCTTTTTCCCTTTACAATAATTTTCAAATCATGACAAAGGTAAATAACAAAGATAAAAAATCAAGTCATGAATGTCAAAATCATAGTATTGCATGCATTCATATTATCACATGAAGAATATCAAGAAGAACTTGGTGATGAGATATACTTCATGAATACAAGGAATTTTACATAATAAAATTCAAGTCATAAACCTTAAAAGATATCATGTAGCATATCATGGTTTATTAGAATAAGTATTCTTTTTGGTGAATAGCAAAAAGAATAGTAGGAGAACAAGATCTCAATTCATGCATATGAATAGATATGATTAACTTTAACAAATCTCATTTTTAGTAAATAACAAAAAGAAACATGGGAGTTCAAAAACAAGATCTTGATTCATAGAAAAATTTCAAGTATCAATATCGAGAATTCAAGATCATGATATAGATGAAGACATTCTTATAGCAAAAAGATGTCATGAGAGAACACATAAACGATCTCAATTCATGTATAATATCTCTCAATTCATTATGAATCATAAAAATTATAATTCCGAAAAATCATGATTCATTTAGAAAATCTCCTCTTAAGAAAATACCAAGTAGAATCATAGGAGAATGATTAAAAAACATCTTGAATCATAATAAATCTTAATTTGTAAATGCCAAGGAATCGAGATCATGAGTTGGTTAAAAAAAATTATTCAAATTTAAATAATCAAATTATCAAAATTACTTTTACAGTTTAAGAGATTCAAAATAATATAAATATATATTTCAATCTCTTATTCAAAACTTGATGAGATAGAGATGTTTTATTTTAAGTTGTTAGTTTCATACAAGTATGCCTTTGTCCTTTTTTGCTAAATAAGAATATGCATCAATCGTTTAGGATCGAAAAATAAAATTTTGTCATAAAAACCATCAAGATCAATAAATCATAAATTACCCAAAAATCATCATTTCTTCAAATCATCATGCATAGATTCACATTAAGCATGATATCAAACCTCTTAGCATTTTCATTAAGACATCAAACATGGTTTCAATCAAAATCGAAAATCATCAAGATACACATTATTTCTTCTTGTAAAAACATACATAGGATTATCATTAGATTTAAATCTAATATTTTATTCATAAAACATGTAATTTTCATGATCATTACTAGAAGGATAAGCATGATTCCTAAAATTTTTATTTTTATCATTATATTATTAAACATGCAATTTTTAAGAAAAATAATTGTTTAAGCTAAATTAAAAATAACTCATGTAAAGCATCATGTTATTTTGAGATAAACTAAGGGGGTTTCGTTTGAGTATTTTACCTCATTGTCGAAAATCGTTAAGGCGTAGTTTATCACCTCGCCTTTATTGGATTGTCCTTCATCTTCGGATGAGTTCATTTCGTCTAAGATTGCTTCCTTCTTCTTGTGTTCAGAGCAAGTAGTTGCGTTCTTTTTACGTTTATTTTTGTTCTTCAATTTTTGTTTCATGAACTTTTTAAATTTCATAGTGACGAGTTCAAGTTCACCATCACTTGAGCTTATGCTCAAGTGGTCTTCGATTGTTCCAAGTCCGAAATCCTTCCTATTCTTTGGAAGGATGTTCTCAAATTCGTTTTGTGCACTGTGCACTATTTCATATGTCATTAATGAACCAAAAAGTTCTTCAAGTGAAAATTTATTAAGAATTTTTGCCTCTTGTATTGCGGTTACTTTCGGATCCCAATTCTTATTAAGAGAACGTAAAATTTTGTTTATAGGTTCAAAGTCTGAAAAACTTTTATCAAGTGCTTTTAAACCATTGACGACATCCGTAAAATAAGTATACATGTCTCCAATGGTTTCACTTGGTTTCATATAAAAAAGTTCAAAAGCATGCATCAAAAAGTTGATTTTTGAATCTTTAACTTTGCTAATGCCTTAAATGTGATTTGAAGAGTATGCCAAATGTCAAAAGTCATTTCACAAGTAGAAACCCGATTAAATTCAGTTTTATCTAAGGCGTAAAATAGAGCATTCATAGCACTAGCATTTAAAGAAAAAGTCCTCTTCTCCAAATCATTCCAATTGTACATTGGAAGAGAAGACCTTCGAAAATAGCTTTCGATAATATTCTATAAATTTAAATCCAACAAAAGCAAGAAAACTCTCAATCGAGTTTTCCAATATGTGTAGTACGTCCCATTGAATAAGGTAGGACGAATGAGAGAGTGATCCTTTTGAAAGCCAAAAAGAGCCATTTCTCTTGGGTGTTAAACCAAATGAGAAATACGAGGCTCTAATACTAATTGTTAGGAAAAGAGTTGGCACTAAGAGGGGGCGTGAATCAGTGCAGCGGTAAAAATTCCATCGGTTCAAAACTTCATTGTGATTAAATCCATTTCCGACGAGAAACCATTTCATAAAGGTATTAACTTTGAAAGCATATGGAAGAGCATAGTGGATGTAAAGCAAGTAAAATTTTATGGCATACACTAGGAAAATTCAGTCCGGTTAGTCTATGTTTCTTCTAGCGAGCTTCCGACGATCTTCCAATGAACTTCCGATGATCTCTCGACAATGTTCCAACCGACTCTCAGTAAGCTCCTAGGCTTCACGATGATCTTCTTGGCGAGTTTCGATGAGCTTCTTCCGCAAGCTCCCGAACTTCTCGGTCAATTCCGACAGAACTTCCGACGAACTCTCGAACTCCCAACGAAATCTCATTCTTGACTCTAGGACTTCATTTTGCTTTATGACTAGATCACTATCGTAGTTAATCCTGTACAAAAAAAACCTACTTCTATCTAGACAATTATTATAAAGCTTGAATCATGTTGTCCGGCATGTCATAGGTTCATCGATGCTTCTTCCAATTCTTCGACGCATCGTTCTCTCTTGTAGCCTATTGCCTAATTGGCCAATTGACCTCCGCAACTCTAATGATAAGACCCTTGTTAGGATCGGAGCGGCACTAAGAGGGGGGGTGAATTAGTGCAGCGGATTAAAACTTCAGTTTTAATAAAAAAATCTTTCGTATGTTAAGAACAAAACTTGAGAAATTTAACTTGAAGGCGTGTTCTTAAAGTTGCGCAGCAAGAGTAATAAGGAACTAAAGCAGTAAGAAGATTTGCAGTAATGTAAATGACAATAATAAAAAGCAAACCAGAGATTACGCCGATTTTTAGAGTGGTTCGGTCAAATGACCTACTCCACTTGCGAGGCCCCTCTTCGATGAGGCTCCCACCTTCCACTAGCAAGTCTCTTGAAATGGAAGGGTAAACACCCCTCTTACAACCTTTTACAAGCAGCTCAACCTCTTACAAATTTTCAATAAGAAAGGAGGAGAACTCTCTAGCAAATTGAAAACAAGACAAGCTAACACTTTTCTAAGGCTTTTCTCTCAAACACTTGCTGCTCAAAAAGTTGTAACCTCAGCTGAGATTTGAGGGGTATTTATAGGCCTCAAGAGGATTCAAATTTTGGGCTCCAAAATTTGAATTCTCTTAGGGTTCCCGGTGCTGGCGGTTCCACCGCCCAGCCAGGCGGTGCCACCGCCCAGCGCTCGGGTGCTGGACGGTGCAACCGCCCAGCCAAGGAGGTGTCACCGCCCAGCACTCGGGTGCTGGGCGGTGCCACCGCCCAGCCAGGCGGTTCCACCGCCTGGCTTTCCGATTCATTGGTTTGGCTTATTTTTCGCCCAAACCAAATTTGACTTTGGGCCCAGTTGGCCCCTAACCAGGATATAGGATTATCTCTTAATCCTAATCCTAATTACAGGTGAACTACATAACAAAAACATCCTAAGCAAGTTTTTTTAACCGCGAACGTCGAGTCTTGTTCCGGCGAGCTTTCCGACGAACTTCTTCCGACGGACTCCCTGCAAGCTCCCAATCTTTGTGATGACTTTAACGAGTAGCCGAGCCTTCTTGGTGATCTCCGCGAGCCTCCGACGATTTCTTCGGCGAACTTCCGACACGTTCCCGATTTCTTCTCGGACGGTTCCGGCAGCATCTCCGATGATTCTTCGGTCTCTTAAACGTCCATCGAGCTTGACTCCGGTATTCTCGCTTTGTGTTTTTTGGTTATCGTAGTTAATCCTGCACACACAAGCAAACACTCTACTCCGATCTAGACAATTATTATAACGCAAATTGACATTCTGTTGCCCGGCACGTCATTGGTTGGCGCTTCATCCGATTCTTCGGTGCATCGTCCTCTCTTGCAGCTTGTTGCCCAATCGGCGGTTGACCTCCGCAACCCCGATATCCTTGGCGCAATTTCGCTCTCCTTGGCCCGATGCCCGACGCCCGAAGCCTTCTGCCATCCAATATCCTGACGTGATCTCCTCCGACGCAACGTCAATTCCTCCTGCGTTAATTGTCTAATCCTGATCGAGTAGACCTGTATCACTCAAAATGTAGTCAAACATTTAAACACAATCAATTAGTTTCATCATCAAAATCCGAGATTCAACAATCTCCCCCTTTTTGATGATGACAACTAATTGATGACTAACGGAGTTAACCTTAACTCCCCGGAGTTTAACTAAACTCCCCCTATCAATATGCCATTGATAGAACACTTGGATTATCCCAAATCCAAGTAACATTCATCACATGTTATGAAAAACATTTAAACTATCATGCAAATATATAAAATATTTAATTCAATGCATGAAGTCATCAATATACTTCTCCCCCTATGTCATCAACAAAAAGGAGAAGTAGCTACTCTTATGTGTTTATTATATGGGTTCAAACCATTGCATGAAAAACATAATATTAAATTTTTATCATCATGCAATTTTGAAGATAGAAAATTTAGCAAGTAATGCATCATGCTTGGGACATTCAAGCTATCAAGTTTTAGATATACAAGTTTTACAGCATATAAGATAGCACTTTTGGTAATGTTCAAGATAGCAAGTTCTACATCATGCAAGCTAGCAATATTGAGATGTTCAAGAAAGCAACTCTTGCTTCTTGAAATATGCAAATTGTAAGCTAGCAAATTTTTGCTTCCTTTGCAATGTTTGAGCTAGCAATTTTGCTTCCGTTGCAAAGTGCAAGTTAGTATGTTTTGCATCTTGAGATAAACAAGATTGTATTTTTGGTATGCAAATTTATAGTATACAAGCTATCAACTTTTGCACATAAAAAGTTAGCAAAATTTTACATCTTTTGAGATGTGCAAGATGGACTATTTTGCCTCTTTTCAAATTGTGCAAGCTAGCAAATTTGCTATCTAGCAAGTTTTGCTCCCCCTTTGTCAGTGTCAAATAGAAGGGAATAACAATACAATCATGTAATTCATTTCTCTTTACTATAATATTCAAATCATGATAAGGGTAAATAATAAAGATGAAAAATGAATGTCAAAAGACATATATCATTTTTGACAAATTTCTTCTTTTGTAGATAGAAAACATGATAGGAAACAATCTTGATTCAAAAAGAAAACTCAAGTTATAAATTATCAAGATGTCAAGTAGCATGTCATGGTTTACAAAAACAAGTTTCTTGCTAGTTAATAGCAAAAAGAATCTCAATTCATGCATATAAAATCTTATGATTCACATAGAACATCTCCTCTTTTATAAAACGAGAGAATCATGATGAAGAATCTTGATTTACATAGAGTTTCAAAATATAATTATCAATATCATGAATACTAAAAGACCATGAAAATTTTGATAAATATCCTTTTAAATAGAAAACAAACTTGATTCATTCAATAGAAAATTGTGAGAAATCAAGATCATGATTTCAATAAAATCCATTAAATTCAAATCATTTTCATAATCCATGAGATTCATAAAAATAATACAAATAGATTCATCAAAATCAATAATATAGAAAAAATAATTTTCAAGAAGAAAAATGTTCTTCTCTTTTAGTTACTTCAATTCATGTGATTTATTTCATTCAAGCATGCCTCCCTTTTTTTTTATGTCAAATAAAAACATGTATCATGTTTAAAACCGAAAGTGCTAGATTTATTATGACAAGGATCAATAAGGCACTTTCATTATGGTAAAAAGAAAATCGATAATCTGTAAATTACAAGATTCATTATGCATAATTTTAAAAATCTTATGCATAGAACAAAATCATCAATCATGATATCAAGACATTTATCATTTAAAGCATTCATGATTCACATCATATGCAATACATCACATATATTATCATAATAAAAGGCATAAGTATTGCATGCATCATTCCAAATTATAAATATTTCAAATCATAATGGTATTAATTTGTCAAATTGCATCCTACCATGCATGATCATAACTTTTCATTTGTATGCATCAAAATAATCTCAAGAGTATTTCATGCATGATTTTATATCACCAAATAAGGAATATCAAGAAGAAAATAATTGGTGATGAGATAAACATTTCATGAATATAAGGAATTACATAAAAATTTTATCATGAAGGATTAGAACATGTGAATACCAGAAGACATGATTTCTTTTTGAAAAACCTACTCATTAATAATCAAAAGAAAATCTTAGGAGATCGATTAATGAAAAATCTTGATTCATAATAAATCTTAATTTGTAAATATCACGGAATCAAGATCATGATTTTAGATAAAACTCATTCAAATTCAAATCGTCTAAATCATCAAAATCTCAACATTTCTTTCAAGAGATTCAAAATGACATAAATAATTTTATTGGTCTCTTAGGTATAAATCAATAAGATAGAGAAAAAGAAAATTTTCAATAAAAAATCTTTCCTCCTTTTGTTTCAACTTATTGATTGATTCCATGCATGCATCTCCTTTTCTTTCAAATCCATGCATCATCGTTTTAAAACAAAAAAAAATCAAAGATCATCAAGATAAAAAAGTGCAACACATAATTCCAAAAAAAAATGATTTCAACTCATTACTTCAAGTCAAATCAATATCATGATTTTGATATAACTCATTTGTAATTCAAATCATCAAACCAAAATCATTTTCAAGGGATTCATATAAATCAACAAGATAGAGAAAAATAATTTTCAAGAACAATGCTTTTCTCTTTTTAGTTATTTAAATTCATGTCATTTATGCTAGATAAAAATGTGCATCAACATTTAGGATCGAAAAATGAATTTTGTCATAAAAACCATCAAGACCAAAAAATCATCATGTATAACTTTACAATCTCATGCATAAAATCATCAAATCATAGCATCAAAACTTTCAATAGTTTCATTACAACATCAAGTAAGGTTTTATTGAACATAATTTTGAATGATTCTTATAGATATTTAAAATTTCTTTAGTTTTACTTTATATGATTGACTTTATATTAGCATGCTTCAAATTTTTGTTCTTATGTCAAAACTATACATCATGTTTGAAAACCAAAGATAAGGTTCATAAAAAAAATCATAAAACCTTCCATTCAAAAGTCATGCATCGACATTGAAAATCAATATGGAAATCGTCAAAGTACAAATTCTTGCTTCTCAAGCACATATATAAGATTAATCTTACTAGGTGTATAAGCATTATATTTATATCTAACATTTTATTGCATTAACATAACACAAGCAATTTTCAAGAAAATTAATCCTAAACTAAATTAAAAATAACTCAAGAAAGTATTATGTAATTTCGAAATGAATTAGTGGGATTTTGATTACCTCATTGTTGAAAGAGGGTGAGGCATAGTTTGCAACCTCGCCTTTCTTGATTTTCTCCTCGTCTTCGGAAGAGCTCAATTCATCCCAACTTTTGTTCTTCTTGCGTTCAAAGCAAGTAGTTCCATTCTTTTTGCTTTTTAATTTTTGTTTCATTTGTAGTTTAAGTTCACCATCACTTGAGCTTATGCTCGAGTGGTATTCATGTGTTCTATGTCCCAAATCCTTCCTATCATTTGGAAGGTTGTTCTCGAGTTTCTTTTTTGCCACATTGTTCATTTCGTAGGTCATTAGAGACCCAATAAGTTCTTCGAGAGGGAATGTTTTAAGGTCCTTGGCCTCTTGAATGGCCGTAACTTTTGGATCCCAACTTTTTGGAAGGGATCTTAAGATTTTAGTGACTAGTTCAAAATTAGAAAAACTTTTACCAAGAGCTTTGAGTCCATTGATGACATCCGTGAACCGGGTGTACATGTCTCCGATGGACTCACTTGGTTTCATCCGGAAAAGTTCATAAGAATGCACAAGAATATTGATTTTGGACTCTTTCACTCGGCTAGTGCCTTCATGAGTGACCTCTAGAGTTCTCCAAATATCAAAAGCCGAGTCACACATCGAAACGCGATTAAATTCACTTTTGTCAAGTGCACAATATAAGGCATTCATAGCCTTTGCATTTAAAGAAAACATCTTCTTCTCCAAATCATTCCAATGGTTCATTGGGAGAGAAGACATTTCAAATCCATTTTCGACTATGTCCCATAAATTCAAATCCAAAGAAAGTAAGAAAACTCTCATTCGAGTTTTCCAACAAGTGTAGTCCGTCCCATTGAAAAAGGGAGGACGAATGAGAGAGTGACCCTCTTGAAAGCCATAAAGAGCCATTTCTATTTGGGTGTTAAACCAAAGTAGAAAACCTGGCTCTGATACCAATTGTTAGGATCGGAGCGGCACTAAGAGGGGGGGTGAATTAGTGCAGCGGATTAAAACTTCGGTTTTAATAAAAAAATCTTTCGTATGTTAAGAACAAAACTTGAGAAATTTAACTTGAAGGCGTGTTCTTAAAGTTGCGCAGCAAGAGTAATAAGGAACTAAAGCAGTAAGAAGATTTGCAGTAATGTAAATGACAATAATAAAAAGCAAACCAGAGATTACGCCGATTTTTAGAGTGGTTCGGTCAAATGACCTACTCCACTTGCGAGGCCCCTCTTCGATGAGGCTCCCACCTTCCACTAGCAAGTCTCTTGAAATGGAAGGGTAAACACCCCTCTTACAACCTTTTACAAGCAGCTCAACCTCTTACAAATTTTCAATAAGAAAGGAGGAGAACTCTCTAGCAAATTGAAAACAAGACAAGCTAACACTTTTCTAAGGCTTTTCTCTCAAACACTTGCTGCTCAAAAAGTTGTAACCTCAGCTGAGATTTGAGGGGTATTTATAGGCCTCAAGAGGATTCAAATTTTGGGCTCCAAAATTTGAATTCTCTTAGGGTTCCCGGTGCTGGCGGTTCCACCGCCCAGCCAGGCGGTGCCACCGCCCAGCGCTCGGGTGCTGGACGGTGCAACCGCCCAGCCAAGGAGGTGTCACCGCCCAGCACTCGGGTGCTGGGCGGTGCCACCGCCCAGCCAGGCGGTTCCACCGCCTGGCTTTCCGATTCATTGGTTTGGCTTATTTTTCGCCCAAACCAAATTTGACTTTGGGCCCAGTTGGCCCCTAACCAGGATATAGGATTATCTCTTAATCCTAATCCTAATTACAGGTGAACTACATAACAAAAACATCCTAAGCAAGTTTTTTTAACCGCGAACGTCGAGTCTTGTTCCGGCGAGCTTTCCGACGAACTTCTTCCGACGGACTCCCTGCAAGCTCCCAATCTTTGTGATGACTTTAACGAGTAGCCGAGCCTTCTTGGTGATCTCCGCGAGCCTCCGACGATTTCTTCGGCGAACTTCCGACACGTTCCCGATTTCTTCTCGGACGGTTCCGGCAGCATCTCCGATGATTCTTCGGTCTCTTAAACGTCCATCGAGCTTGACTCCGGTATTCTCGCTTTGTGTTTTTTGGTTATCGTAGTTAATCCTGCACACACAAGCAAACACTCTACTCCGATCTAGACAATTATTATAACGCAAATTGACATTCTGTTGCCCGGCACGTCATTGGTTGGCGCTTCATCCGATTCTTCGGTGCATCGTCCTCTCTTGCAGCTTGTTGCCCAATCGGCGGTTGACCTCCGCAACCCCGATATCCTTGGCGCAATTTCGCTCTCCTTGGCCCGATGCCCGACGCCCGAAGCCTTCTGCCATCCAATATCCTGACGTGATCTCCTCCGACGCAACGTCAATTCCTCCTGCGTTAATTGTCTAATCCTGATCGAGTAGACCTGTATCACTCAAAATGTAGTCAAACATTTAAACACAATCAATTAGTTTCATCATCAAAATCCGAGATTCAACAACCCTAAAGTCTTATCATTGCTCTGATATCAATTGATAAGACCCTAAAATCTTATCGTGGAAGAAAGGGGAGAAATGGGAATAATAATGATCGCTTTGAGGGGATCGACCTCCTTGATCGCTAAGACTCTAAAGTCTTATCATCGCTTTGATACCAAATGATAAGAGCCTAAAGTCTTATCATTGCTCTGATACCAATTGATAATACCCAAAAGTCTTATCGTCGCTCTGATACCAATTGAAAAGACCCTAAAGTCTTATCATCGCTCTGATACCAATTGATAAGACCCTAAAGTCTTATCGTAAAAGAAATAGAAGAAATGATAGAAAAGGGGATGAAATGGAGGGAATGATAATGATCGCTTCGAGGGGATCGCTTCAAGGGGATCGACCCTCCTTAATCACTTCGAGGGGATCGGCCTCCTAGGGTTTGTCAAAAGGCAGAATATTATTTTTTATAGATTGATTGATTCATTGATTCCCAAAAGAAAGGGTTACATCACTATTTATAGAGTTCCATCTAGAGTCCAAGACTTAGACTCTTAATAATAAATAAATATTAAATAAACCTTTACTTGACTCTAACTGAACTAAATAGACTAAATAAACAACTGAACTAAATAGACTCAATAAACATTATTCAAAAGCTCAGAAAAAGGGTCCTAACATCTAATTTCCTTGGTGTAACTTTTGCTCTTCTTAGCTCAATGCCCAAACTCATGGCCCGAAGCCTTCTATCGTTATGTCGATCGATCCTCTGGGTCGACATCCAATCTTCTAACATGTTCCACTCCGGCCCAACATGATTCTTCCTGCTTTTAATTGTCTCTCCCTAATCAAAACTTTCTGCATCACTCAAAATGCAGAACAAATCATAAACACTATCAATTGGTTTCATCATCAAAATCCAAGATTCAACAATTTCCCCTTTTTTTATGATGACAACCAATTGATGATGGAGTTAACCTTAACTCCCGAAGTTTAAACAAACTCCCCCTATCAATATGTCATATTGATAGAACCTTGAATTCAAGTTAAATTCAAGTCGTAGCAATATTTCATCATGAATATGTGCAACATAAAATCATGCATAATCAAATTTTCAATGCATCATTCCATGCATGATTATCATTATAACTTCTTCCCCTTTGTTATCAACAAAAAGGAGAAGTGCAACTATACAAGATTTTGATATAAAATTTTAAATCATTGCATAATTTCAAGTTTTATCATCATGCAAGCTAGCAAGTTTTTTACAAAATGTTTACACCTTTTGATATATGCAAGATAGCAAGTTTTTGCATCTACTTGAAATGTGCAAGCTAGCATTTTTGCGTTTCTAGCAATTCTTTCTCCATGCAATTTGCAAGCTAGTAAATTTAGTAAGTTTTACAAAATTTTGAAACATGCAAGCTAGCAAATTTTATACATATGAAAGTTGGTAAAATTTTTGCATCTTTTGAGATGAGCAAGTTTTTTGCTTCTCTTTATGATATGGAAACTAGCAACTTTTTCCTTCTTCTTGAAGTATGCAAGCTAGCAAACTTCCGTTAAATGTGTTAGATAGCATGTTTTTCTCTTTTGAGAAGTGCAATTTTTTTTGCTTCCTTTACAAAGCGCAAACTAGCAAAATTTTACATCATTTTACAACATGCAAGCTAGCAATTTGGTAAGTGGTACTTCTATTTGAAGTACGATGGCTAGCAAGAGTACAAGATAACAAGCTAGCAAGATTTGCTCCCCCTATGTCATTGTCAAATAGAATGGAAGAATATAATTTTGTAATTCTTTTTTCCTTTACAATAATTTTCCAATTATGACAAAGGTAAACAATAAATTTGCATTATAAACATAATCTCAAGTTTTATCATTCAAGCTAGCATATTTTTTGTTCTCTTTTACAATGTACAAGCTAACAATTTTCTTTTTCTCTTACAACAAAGATTCAATCATATCATGCGATATTTTAAATCATGATGGTATCAAAATATCAAATTACATTACATCCTACCATGCATGTTACAAATAAATTAATCATCACTATGAGCATATCATACATGATACTAAGACATTAAATTTTTAAGCATTTATCACTTCATGCATTAAATCAATAATTTAATCATGATACCAAATATTCATCATTTATTTGTTAGGATTGGAGCGGCACTAAGAGGGGGGGGGTGAATTAGTGCAGCGGATTAAAACTCGTAAGTTTGAAATCGATTTCATAAATGTGTAGAGATTTCGATTCGATGAAGGATGACTTAGCTAAAATAGCTCGAGTAAAGGAAATCAAGAGTGGAGAGAAGAAAACTAAATAGTTTGCGGCTAAGAAGATAAGTGGTTCAGAAAATTAAATACTCACACATTCAAGGAACACCACAATGTAAAGTGGTTCGGTCAAATAACCTACATCCACTTGTGAAGCCTTCTTTGATGAGGCTCCCAACTTCCACTAGCAAATCACTTTGAAGGGGAAGGACCAAATACCCCTCTTACAACCTTTTTACAAGTGGTTCACACCCTTACAGATTTTTCAAAAAGAAAGAGGGAGGTGAACACTTAAGCTATTGAAAATAAGACTTTGCTAAAGCTTTTTCACAATCTCTAACTTCTCAAAAAGGTATTGTCTCTATTGAGAATTGAGGGGTATTTATAGGCCCTAAGAGGATTCAAATTTGGGCTCTAAGTTTGAATTACTTTTGGGTTCCCAATGCTGGCGGTGCCACCGCTTGTCAGTGTTTGACACTGACAGTGTACTCGCGGTGCCACCGCCAGAACTCTCAGGTTCTGGGTGGTGCCACCACCTAGTCTGGCCGGGTACTGGGCGGTGCCACCGCCCGACCTTTCGGGTTCTGGGCGGTGCCACCGCCCGACCTTTCGGGTTCTGGGCGGTGCCACCGCCCGACCATATGAGTCACTAGTTGGGCTCCTAATTTGGCCCAAACCAATCTATATTAGGGCCCAGTTGGCCCCTAACCAGGTTATAGGATTAACCCTTAATCCTAACCCTAGTTACATGCCAACTACGAAATTAAGACACAGTCCTAAGCAGGTTTTTAACCGACAACGTCGAGTTTCCATCCGGTGAGCTTTCCGGTGAACTTCCGATGGACTTCCGATACACCCTCAGATTTCTTCCGGCGGACTCCCAACAGGCTCTTGGTCTTGTGGCTGTTAGGATCAAGAGCACTAAGAGAGGGGGGGTGGGGGGGGGGGGGGGGGGGTGAATTAGTGCAGCGGAAAACTTTCGAGGATTTAAAACGACGTTCGTACGATAAAAGCGATTTCGGTAGGAAAGCCGATTCGAAAATTGCTTTAACTTAGATTAGGCGAAGTGCAATTAAAGTAAAGCTATGGAGGCAGTTTGCAGTTAAGATAGAGAACATAAAGTAAATGCAAACTGAGATTTAGAGTGGTTCGGTCAATCTTGACCTACATCCACTTTCGGCTTCCTCCTCCGACGAGGTCACCGACGTCCACTAAAGGCCTTCCTTCAATAGGCGAAGGCCAACCACCCTTTTACAGTTTCACTCCTTTTGATGGGCTTAGGAGACAACCCTTACAGAATTTTCTCTCCTCCCTTAAAAGATCAAAACTTAGAAGAAAAGAGGGAGGAGAACTTCTAGCCTTTACAACACTTTTGAGCTATAAAATCATAGAGTAAGATCAAGCTTTCGGTGCCCTTTCATGCAGGAAAGGGTGGGGTATATATAGGCCCCAAACTGGTTTGAATTTGGAGCTCAAAAATATCATTTCCCGGATTTTCGGGGTCCTAGCGATACTACCTCCTGATTAGGGCGGTACAACCGCCTAGCAGCTCGGAGACTGAGCCTCTGGGCGGTGCCACCGCTTGATAGGGGTGGTTGCACCGCCCAGTCTCGCTCAGAGACTGAGCCCAAATGGTGCTACCACCTAACCTGGGTGGTTACACCGCCCAGCTTTCCTGGGAGACTATCTCCTAGGTAGTGCCACCGCCAACCCTAGCGGTGCCACCGCCTAGTAGGAATTCTGGTCCGAATGAGTTGATCTATTCGGCCCAATTTGGGTCTATCAAGGGCCCAATTGCCCTCAGATTAAGTTAATGGGATCACCTCCCATTCCTAACTTAATCTATATGCTAACTATGATATTTCTTAAGACATTTACTGCAACTTGCTCCGGTGCGTCAATCGCTTCTTCCGACGAGCTTCCAGCGAACTTCCGGCGAACATTCGACGAACCTTCGGTGATGCTCTAGTGGACTTTCGGAAAAATCTTGGACTTGCGATGATTCACTTGGCGAGTTTTGATGAGCTTCTTTGGCAAGCTCCTGAACTTCTCGGATTTGTTCCCGCAGAACCTCCGACGACCGTCCAAACTTCCGTCGAACTCTCGAACTCCCAACGTGATCATAGTCTTGACTCCGGCGCAATTCTTGCTACATGTCTTACTTCCATCGTAATTAATCCTGCACATGTAAAACAAAACTTCGATCGAGATAATTAATCCTAAGCAATTAACCAAGTTGTCCGACATGTCATTGGTCCCTCGACACTTCATCCGATTCTTCGGCGCATCGTCCTGTCCTGCAGCTTATTGCCCAATCGGCCAGTTGACTCTGCAACTTCGATATCCTTGGCACAATACTCACTCTTCTTGGCCCGATGCCCGAGTCCACGGTCCGAAGCCTTCTATTGATACGTCGACTGATCCACCGACCCGACGTCCAATCTTCTGACATGTTCCTCCAGCACAACATGATTTTTTCTGCTTTAATTGTCTCATCCTGATCGAAGCATCCTGCGTCACTCAAAACGTAAATTAAATCATAAACATATATCAAGTGGTTTCATCATCAAAATATGAGATTCAATAGTGGCGAGTTCAACGAGTCTTTGGCAAGTAGCCGAACCTTCTCGGTGATCTCTGCGAACCTCCGACGATCTCTTCAACGGACTTCTAAAAACTTCGGTAAGTCCCTGATTCCTTCTCGGTTGGTTCTGACAGCACTTCCGACAATTCTTTCGTCTTTCGGCGGACTCTCGAACACCCATCGAACTTGACTCCGGTAGACTTGCTTTATGTCTTCAAGCTATCATAGTTAATCCTGTATACTTAACTCAATAATATGGATTAGATCAATTAACCCATTAATTGACTTCATCATCAAAATCTGAGATTCAACAATCTCCCCCTTTTTGATGATGACAATCAATTGGTGACAGAGTTAAACATAACCTCCCCTATCTATATGCCATATAATGAGAAGATAAAAACACTTGAATTCAATCTCTTTGAATTCAAGCCTAAATCGATAAGTTCTATCCATTGAACTTATCATTATTCTATTTAAGCATGAGCAAATATGAAACTTCGTATTTCTCATAATTTCCAGCTATGAAAATTATTTTCAAGTCAAATGATAAAAGACAATTATCATTTCGACAAGAGATATGAAATTTCAATATGAATCTCATGATATAAATGCAAGGCATGATTTCATATGATCATGAGATGAAATGACAACCAATCTAAAAACTTTCATATTGCAATATTCTTAAAAAGTTTTACGATGCATATAAGACATTTTTCATTGCATTATACAACAGATAGGCTTTTGCAATACATATAGGTCATGCTATCATATTTGCACAAGTCATCAGTCTTTTGCTCATTCTTCTCCCCCTTTGTTATCAACAAAAGGAGATGAGATTTTAAACATACAATTTGTGATCATAAAATCATCTCATAAAAAAAAATTCAGCATTAAGATCGATCATACAAAATTCAGCATTCATAAGATCATACAAAATTCATCTCATAAGAAAAATTCAGCATTCATACAAAAAGGAGATGGCAAAATTGACAAAGATTCAACTTGGCATTAAGATTGAACAATTCATCCAAAATAACATGAAGGTGCCATCAAAATGTTGACAAAATTTTGGATAGAAACATCCAACATTGCATGTCAAGGTAGCATAATAAGAAAACACATCGATTATTCCTTAGGAGGAAATCTATAGTTCCTATACATGACATCTATCTTTTGGTTTATTTGTCGTAGTTCCCTCAAAATTTTAACTTGCTATAATTGAATTTGCTCCTGCTATGATTTGAGTTGCTCTTGTTGTGACTTGATCTGATTTAATTATGCCATAATAGGATCTTTAGAACATGAAGCAGGAGCTGATTCTGAAGGTGATGCACCAAAGGGACTAGGAGGAGGAGATTCATTTCCCCTAAAAATGGGTGTTTCAGGGTGTTCTATTAGTGGGGGAACTGGATCAGTCCTTCTAGGTTGCCTAATCCATATACCATTGCTAAAATTGCACCTAAGTCTTTTGAGTAGGTTTCTATTGATAGTGTTAAATCGATCGACTTGGATTATTTCTTCATCGGGTGAGACATAAATATTATATGCAAATATTAATCGAGGGACTAACTCCCCATATGGTAATATTGTGTCTTTAGTTATTATGTCCTGCATATGTTGCCAGATTAAGTATCCAAAACAATTATATTCGCCGGTCATAATCCAATACATAGTACTTAACTCTATTTGACTAATCTCATCATGATGAAATTGTTTAGGAAGTAGGATGCTTATGATGATGTAGAAATTTAGAGTTAAAGGGCAACAAATGCTCGCAACTTTTGGGAATCATGCCTAGGTTCGGATTTGTAAAAATAGTTTCTAAGGCTTCGGAATAAGTTGCTCCGATTGCATTGATATCTCATTTATTTCTAAAATAGCAACCCCTATCCTTTTCGATAATTCCAATTAGCTCACATATAGTGCCATCAAAGATTTGAATTTGTGTTCCTAAGAGGTAGGTAGTTAAGCTATCATTGTCCGCACATAAGTTTGCATAAAATAATCTAACTAACCTAGGATAAATTAGTTCATTGACTTGTAGGAGAGATAAGACATCTAAATATGTAAACAATCTAATGGGTTCTAGGTTTTCAAGTTCATCTAGATCAACATGTGTTAGGACTCTAGCTAGGAGAGTCCTAATTAAGAAGGACATTCATGAAAAACCAACCTAAGTCGACCCCTATTAAAGAGGTGAAGAGGCCGGCTAGGGTTAGGAGTTTGTTTCTTAGAGAAGAATTAGGAGTTCTAGGGGAATAGGAGTCTTGAGTAGGAGTCCTATTAGGAGTTGGTTAGAAGTTGGAGTCCTATTAGGAGTTAGGGTTTAGAAGCCCTATAAATAGCCATATATTCCTCTTCTTTTCCTAAGCAATAGATAAATCTTTTCTGCAGCCTTTGAGCAGCAACTTGGATGGAGGAACCCCTATAGAGTTCCAAGGAGGCCGATCCCCTAAAGAGATCAACCCCAAGTTTAGAATCTACAAGGGTTCTAACACCTGGTATCAAAGCAGCGTTCTTGGCATCTTGCTGCCCTTCCACAGCCATCTATCAGCCCTCCACAATCGTCAAAAGCAATTCCCACAATTGCTTAAAACATCGTCACTAAATTCTGCCATCATCTCCACCATCGCGGATCATCCTTTGATCTCCCCGCGAATTGCAACAGGTTTTGGTTTCCTACCTTACTACTGCTGCAATTTAGTTATCTTTATTCAAAAATCTAAAAAAAAATTATTCCTATATTGCTGCATAAACTTTTCGTCACAAGGTTTTCATCTCTACGACGAAAGATACATTGCAGAATTCCAGCCGCATAGCACTGTCTATTTGATCTTGCTACTATGTTTTTTCTATCTAAATTTCTCTGAAATTTTTATGACATCTTTGACACTTCTTAACAGCAGATTTTCCTTTAGTTTTGTCAAAAAATTTTCAATATAAACCATTGATCTTTTACGTCTAATCTGCTATACTTGAAAATTTGTATTGTAAAATTTCAGCTGCGTAGCACTGCTTGTTTGATCTTCATACAGTGTTTTTTCTATCTAAATCTCTCTAAAATTTTTATAATAGCTTTGACACTTCCTAAAGTAGATTTTTCTTTGGTTTCATCAAAAAATTCTTAATATAAATCATTAATCTTTTATGTCTAATCTGCTACACTTGAAAATATGTGCTGTAGAACATTTCAGCCGCATATTATTGCCTTAACCCATCTATTTGCAATTTTTTTTATTGAAATTTCTTATACACTTCATAGATTATCTTGGCTTCCATCTAATAATGATCTATTAAGAAATTGATCTCTAAAAACAATTTTGTGTTGCTACAAATTTTTGTCGCACACTACTAAAATTTTTCGATGAAAATTCTGCTATCATAAATTGCACCAATTTCCTTGCTGTTATACTACCAAAATTTTCATGATTAAATTAGATATCCTTGCTATCATATAAACTGTGATTTTGTTGTCAATTCCCTCCTCAATTCTCTCAAGTTTTTGGTGGAAATTTCATCGAGAAACCGCTGTTTCTTTGACGATAATTCTGCTCTTACAAGACAACACAATTCTGCAGCAAACTTCTACTGATTTCTATGAAACCTTTGCTGCCATCAACCACATATCTAAAACTTTCATCTACAGCCCTAAAACTCCGCCAAACCACTCACTCAAACTGCACCCAAAACAGCCACAAAACAAACCTAAACCGCAGCCTACATCTATAAATCCACCAACCCTTTCGACCATTACTTCTCTGAACCTATACATGCCTTTAACCCGTCAACAAAAAAGAGATCTTAACATCATAGATTTGGAGGAATATACTATGGCATCTGAGGAGGCAATCAATGCTAAATTTCAAGCCTTCGAGGCACGAATGGAGGATAAGATTCGGACTCTCTTTACCGAATTCAGTTTGGGCCGACCACCAAGCCCAAAAAAATCACATCGAGGAGAGAGCTCTAACCAATCGCATCAAGCCCAAAGAGATGACTTCCAAGAGAGGAGAGGCACTTGATAGAACCCTTGCATATTCTAAACTTGGGGTTGATCTCTTTAGGGGATCGGCCTCCTTGGAACTCTATAGGGGTTCCTCCCTCCAAGTTTCTGCTCAAAGGCTACAGAAAAGATTTACCTATTGCTTATCAAAAGAGAAGGAATACATAGCTATTTATAGGGCTTCTAAACCCTAACTCCTAATAGGACTCCTACTTAAGACTCTTACTTCTAACCAACTCCTAGTAGGACTCCTAGTCAAGACTCCTATTCCCTTACAACTCCTAATTCTTCTCTAAGAAAACACCTCCTACATGAATGCCCCTCTCAATTAGGACTCTCCTAGCTAGAGTCTTAACAGAATGTCCCTCTCAATTAGGACTCTCCTAGCTAGAGTCCTAACAGTTTTACATGAATGTCCCTCTCAATTAGGACTCTCCAAGCTAGAGTCCTAACAGACCCGCCCTCTTCAAATCAGCCTTGTCCTCGAGGCTGATGATTCGTGAATTCTGGGAATTTGATCTTCAAGTCGTCATAGTTCTCCCAAGTGGCATCTTCTATTGGTAGGTTCACCCATTGTATTAGCACTTCATTAGTGGGTCATCGTCGTCGAGTCACGGTCCGTCGATCAATAATGGCACTTGGCTGGGTCTGGAGTTCTCTTTGGGTAGTCATATTTGGTGGGTGGCTTTGGGCTATCTCCAAGCACCTATTTAAAACTTTTGTTTGGCCGTCGGTTTATGAGTGATATGCCATACTCCTTTTCAATTTAGTACCCTGCATATGGAATAACTTTGTCCAAAATCTGCTCATGAAGATGCAAGTAGAATTTATCGTAAGCACAATGCGTCCCTTATAGTATAATTCTTTTGAGTCCCAATTGTAATGAGTCATGGGGCTTGGTGCTTCCTCCAATTTTTTTATAATCTTACTAGTCTCTGAATCTTCCTGCCATTCTATCTTAATATCCTTAAGAAAGTCGTTGGTCGGAAGTGAAACGACCGAAACTTCAACTTGCTCGGGTAGCTGCGAAAGCGCATCTGCAAAAACATTCTCTTTCCCCTTTTTGTAAGTTATTTCATAATCAAATCCAAGAAGTTTTATTACCCTTTTTTGCTGCTCAGGGGATGATATTTTTAGCTCCAAAAAGTACTTGAGGCTTTCATGATCAATTTTAATTTGAAATCGTCGGCCAATCAAGTAGGGTCTCCACCTCGTTGCTGCGCGCACAATGGCGAGCATCTCCTTATCATATGTTGACTTATTTTGATGGGAGGGAGATAATGCCTTGCTAGTGTATATGAGTGGTCGACCATCATGCATGAGAATGGCTCCATTTCCGACTCCAGATGCGTCGGCCTCAATAATGAAGGGTCGGTTGAAATCTGGTAGTGTTAGCACCGGCGTCGTCATCATGGCTGCCTTAAGTTTGTCGAAGGCAGCGGAGGCTCTGTCCGACCATTGGAAGACATCTTTTTTCAGTAAGAAAGTAAGTGGTGCACTGATCTCTCCATAGTTTTTCATGAACTTGCAGTAGTAGCCTGTTAAACCCAGAAAGCCATGTAGCAATTTTATGTTCCACGGGGTCAGCCAATTTTGCATTGCTCCAATTTTGAAGTGGTCTACTGCCACACCTTCCTCTAATATGATATGCCCTAGATATTCCACCTCTTTATGAAGAAAGCAAAAATTCATAGTGGTTGTTGTGTGTTCAAAAGGTGGTTTTCGGTATATCTTCTTCGCATACTCGTATTTGATGATACCCGGATCGAAGTTCCAGCTTTGTAAAGATTTGTGCTCCCTTAGCAACTCATCTACTACTGGAATAGGGTATTTATCCTTGATGGTTATGCCATTGAGAGCTCGGTAATCAACACATAATCGCCATATTCCATCCTTCTTTCGTATGAGGAGCACCGGTGAAGAGTAAGGGCTGTAACTTGGCCGAATAACTCTTGTTTTGAGCATCTCTTTTACAATCCTTTCTATTTCATCCTTCTGGAGATGTGGATATTGATATGGCTGAGCATTTGCTGGAGATTTGCTTGGAAGAATCATTATATAATGATCATGCCGACGGGTAAGAGGTAGGTTGCGCGGTTTGTCAAATATATCTGAAAATTCAGCAAGCAAAGGAAGTAGATTTGGATCTTCAAAGTTTGTTGGCTCTCTCTTAGTTCGTTGCTCAAGTTGTACCAAAAAGCCGCTGCATGCTTTATGCAAAACCTTCTCCATTTGTTGTGTGCAAATCGTCGTTACGTCGCCCTCACGTTTCCCGTGCAGTATCACCTGTTTCTCCTTACTGTAAAATTTTATAACTAGTTGCATAAAATTCCAAGAAATATCACCTAATGTCATCAACCATTTAATTCTGAGTATGGCCTCATGATCATCAAGAGGGAGGAGGAAGAAATCTACAATTATCTCTTGGTCCTACAAAAACAGTTTCACCTGTGGGCACCTATGATCACACTTTAAAATCCGTCCGTTGGCGACCTTAACGACAAACCTGCTGCAATTCTCAATAGGTAAGTTCATATAGACAGCAACCTTACTGTTTAGGAAGTTATTACTACTGCTCGTGTCGATGAGAACAGTGATCGGTTGTTGTTTGAGAAGGCCTCCAACTTTCATCGTTTGTGGGATTGAGTAGCCAACTAGTGTATGTACCGTAACTTTGGTCGGTTGTGGCTCTTCTTCTGCATCTTCTTCTTCATGTTCAAGGCTCTCTTTTGGATGTTCAATGACCTCTTCTTCTATCGGTTCAATCATAAGAAGTCCCTCTTTACTACAGCGATGCTCACGGCTCCACGGCTCATCACAATGCCAACATAACCCCTTTGCATATCGCTCCCGAAGCTCTTCTCTTGTTAACCTCTTTGGTGTAGGGACTTGGTCGAAAGTAGGGGGGGCTAAGGGCTTCAATATTACTGGTTGAGGAGCGACCCTAGTCCTCCGAGCTTCATAGTTCAATTGCTCCTCTTGATGTCGTGCGAAAGAGATGGCTGCCATAAGCGTATACGGTTGTCGCGCTTTAACTTCTCCTCGGATCTCTGGCTTCAAGCCCTCAATGAAGGTTCTCAATAGCTGTTTTTGAGACCAATCATGAGTTTGATTATATAACCTTTCAAACCTGGTTTGGTACTCCTGAATGGTAGAGGTTTGTCGGATCTTTGCTAGTTGTCCGTCAATATTCTCGTAATCGGTTGGTCTGAAGCGGATCAGCAGTCCTTCTTTGAATTGTCGCCATGAAAGGACTCCATAAGTATGTTCAAACCAGTCAAACCACTGTATAGCATCCCCTTCAAGATATATAGCTGCAATTTTCACCATAGATGCATCCGCGATTTTATGGTACCGAAAATATCGCTCCGCTCGCGAGATCCAACCAATTGGGTCTCCTTCTTCCCATCTAGGGAAGTCCACTCTCATGCATGGATAGTTGGGGTTGGTCATAGAGCTTCCCCTCTCTTGGAAGTCATATCTTTGGGCTTGGTGTGATTGGGCAAAGCTCTCTCCTTGATATGATTTCGTCGGGCTTAGTGGTCGGCCCAATCTGAGTTCGGTAAAGAGCGTCCGAATCTTATCCTCCATTCGCGCCTCCAAAGCTTCGAATTTAGCATTGATTGCCTCCTTAGATGCCATAGTATATGCCTCCAAATATATGATGTTAAGATCTCTCTTTTGTTGTTAGGTTAAAGGCATGTATAGGTTGAGAGAAGTGATGGTCGAAAGGGTTGGTGGATCGGTGGATGTAGGCTACGATTTAGGCTAGTTTTGTGGCAGTTTTGGGTGCAGTTTGAGGGTGTGGTTTAGTGGAGTTATAGGGCTGTGGATGAAAGTTTTTGATCTGTGGTAGATGGCAGCAAAGGTTTGATAGAAATCAGTGGAAGTTGCAGCAAGTATGTGCTATCTTGTAAGAGTAGAATTGTCGTCGAAGAAACAATGGTTTCTCGATGTAATTTCTACCAAAAACTTAAGAGAATTGAGGAGGGAATTGATAGCAAAATGTCTAATTTAATCAAGAGAATTTCAGCAATATAATAGCAAGAAAATTGGTGCAAGTTGCGATAGCAGAATTGTCGTCGAAAAATTTCAGCGGGTTACGATGAAAATTTACAGCAACACAAAATTATTTTTAGAGATGAATTCCTTAATATATCAATCTTACATGGAAGCCAAGATGATCTATGAAGTGTATAAGAAATTTCATTCAAAAAAGATTACAAATAGATGGGTTAAGGCAACAATATGCCGCTGAAATTTTCTACAGCACAGATTTTTAAGTATAGCAGATTGGACGTAAAAGATCAGTGATTTATATTGAGAATTTTTTGATGAAACCAAAGGGAAATCCACTGTTAGGAAGTGTCAAAGCTATCATAAAAATTTCGTAGAGATTTGGATAGAACCAATATAGTATCAAGATCAAACAAACAGTGCTATGCGGCTGAAATTTTACAATGCAGATTTTCAAGTATAGCAGATTAGACATAAAAGATCAATGGTTTATATTGAGAATTTTTTGAAAAAACCAAAGGGAAATCTGCTGTTAGGAAGTGTCAAAGATGTCATAAAAATTTCATAGAAATTTGGATAGAAAAAGCACAGTAGCAAGATCAAACAGATGGTGCTATGCGGCTGGAATTCTGCAATATATCTTTCGTCGTAGAGATGAAAACTTTGTGACGAAAGGTTTATGCAGCAATATAGGAACAATTTTTTTTTTTTGGATTTTCAAATAAGGATAACTAAATTGCAGCAGCAGTAAGGTAGGAAACCAGAACCTGTTGCAATTCACGGGGAGATCAAAGGATGATCTACTGTGGTGGAGATGATGGCGGAATTCGGCGACGATCTTTTAAGCAATTGTGGGAATTGCTTTGGGAGGTTGTGGAGGGCTGATGGATGGCAATGGAAGGGCAGCGAGATGCCAAGAACGCTGCTCTGATACCAGGTGATAGAACCCTTACAGATTCTAAACTTGGGGTTGATCTCTTTAGGGGATCGGCCTCCTTGGAACTCTATAGGGGTTCCTCCCTCCAAGTTGCTGCTCAAAAGCTGCATAAAAGATTCATCTATTGCTTATCAAAAGAGAAGGAATACATGGCTATTTATAGGGCTTCTAAACCCTAACTCCTAATAGGACTCCTACTTAAGACTCTTACTTCTAACCAACTCCTAGTAGGACTCCTAGTCAAGACTCTTATTCCCTTACAACTCTTAATTCTTCTCTAAGAAAACACCTCCTACATGAATGCCCCTCTCAATTAGGACTCTCCTAACTAGAGTCCTAACAGAATGTCCTTCTCAATTAGGACTCTCCTAGCTAGAGTCCTAACCGTTTTACATGAATGTCCATCTCAATTAGGACTCTCCCAGCTAGAGTCCTAACAGCACTATGACCGACCCCAACTATTCATGCATGAGAGTGGACTTCCCTAAATGGGAAGAAGGAGACCCGATTGGTTGGATTTCGCGTGTGGAGTAATATTTTCGGTACCACAAAACTGCGGACACATCTATGGTGAAAATTACAGCTATACATCTTAAAGGGGATGCTATACAGTGGTTTGACTAGTTTGAACACACTTATGGAGCCCTTTCATGGTGACAATTCAAAGAAGGACTGTTGATCTGCTTCAGACCAACCGATTACGAGAATATTGACGGACAACTAGCAAAGATCCGATAAACCTCCACCATTTAGGAGTACCAAACCAGGTTTGAAAGGTTATCTAATCAAACTCATGATTGGTATCAAAAACAGCTATTGAGGACCTTCATTGAGGGCTTGAAGCCGAAGATCCGAGGAGAAGTTAAAGCGCGACAACCGTACATGCTTATGGCAGCCATCTCTTTCGCACAACATCAAGAGGAGCAATTGAACCATGAAGCTCGGAGGACTAGTGTCGCTCCTCAACCAGCAATATTGAAGCCCTCAGCCCCCCTACTGTCGACCGAGTCCCTACACCAAAGAGGTTAACAAGAGAAGAGCTTCGGGAGCGATATGCAAAGGGGTTATGTTGGCATTGCGACGAGCTGTGGAGCCGTGAGCATCGCTATAGTAAAGGGAGACTTCTTATTATTGAACCAATAGAAGAAAAGGTCATTGAACATCCAGAAGAGAACCTTGAACATAAAGAAGAAGATGAAAAAGAAGAGCCACAACCGACCAAAGTTACGGTGCATGCACTAGCCGACTACTTAAACCCACAAACGATGAAAGTTGGAGGCCTTCTCAAACAACAACCGATCACAGTTCTCATCATCACAAGCAATACTAATAACTTTCTAAACAGTAAGGTTGCTGTCCAGATAGCCTTACCTATCGAGAATTGTAGCAGGTTTGACATTAAGGTCACCGATGGATGGATTTTGAAGTATGATCGTAGGCGCCCGCAAGTGAAATTGTTGCTGATCATGAGGCCTTACCAAGAGATAATTGCATATTTCTTCCTTCTCCCTCTTGATGATCATGAGGCCATGCTCAGAATTAAATGGTTGATGATATTAGGTGATATTTCTTGGAATTTTATGCAACTAATTATGAAATTTTACAGTAAGGAGAAATAGGTGATACTAAACGGTAAACGTAGGGGCGACGTAATGACGATTTGCACACAACAAATGGAGAAGATTTTGAATAAAGCATGCAGCGGCTTTTTGGCACAACATGAGCAGCAAACTAAGGGAGTGTCAATAGAATTTGAAGATCCAAACCTACTTCCTTCGTTTGCTGAATTTTCAGATATATTTGACAAACCGCACAACCTACCTCTAACCCGTCGGCATGAGCATTATATAACGATTCTTTCAGGCAAACCTCCAGCAAATACTGAGCTATATCAGTATCTATATCTCTAGAAAGATGAAATAGAAAGGATTGTAAAAGAGATGCTTGAAACAAGAGTTATTCGGCTAAGTTGCAACCTTTACTCTTCACCGGTGCTACTTGTACGCAAGAAGGATGGAACATGGCGAATATGCGTTGATTACCGAGCTCTCAATGACATAACCATCAAGGATAAATACTCTATTCTAATGGTAGAAGAATTGCTAGATGAAAGAGAGCACAAATCTTCACAAAGTTGGACCTTCGATCCGGGTATCATCAAATACGAGTGTATGAAGAAGTCATACCGAAAACTGCCTTTCGAACACACAACAGCCACTACAAATTTTTTCTTTCTTCAACAAAAGGTGGAATATCTTGGGCAAATCATATCAGAGGAAGGTATGACGGTGGATCCCTTCAAAATTGGAGCAATGCAAAACTAGCCTACCCTGAGGAACATAAAATTGCTACATGGCTTTCTGGGTTTAACAGGCTACTACCGTAAGTTCATGAAAAACTATAGAAAGATCAGTGCACCACTCACTTCTCTACTGAAAATTGATACCTTCTAATGGTCGGACAAAGCCTTCGCTGTCTTCGACAAACTTAAGGCAACCATGATAACGATGCCGGTGCTAGCGCTACCAGATTTCAACGGACCCTTCATCATTGAGGTCGATGCATCTGGAGATAAAATGGGAGACGTTCTCATGCAAAATGGTCGACCATTCACATACATTAGCAAGGCATTGTCTCCCCCCTATCAAAACATGTTAAATTATGATAAGGAGATGCTCGCCATTGTGCACGCAGCAACGAGGTGGAGATCGTACTTGATCAGGCGATGCTTTCAAATCAAGACCGACCATAAAAGCCTAAAATATCTCTTGGAGTAGAAGATATCTTCCCCTAAGTAGCAAAAATTGGTAACAAAGGTTCTTGGATATGATTATGAAATAAATTACAAAAAGGGGAAAGAGAATGTTGTTGCAGATACGCTTTCATGGCTACCTGAGCAAGCTGAATTTTCGATCATTTCACTTTCGACCAGTGACTTCCTTGAGGATATTAAGATGGAATAGTAGGAAGATTCGGAGACCAGTAAGATCATAAAAAAATTGGAGGAAGCACCAAGCCCCGTGGCTCATTACAGTTGTGACTCAAAAGAATTACACTATAAGGGACGCATTTGCTTGTGACAAATTCTACTTGCATCTTCACGAGCAGATTTTGGACAAAGTTATTCCATATGCAGGGTACTAAATTCAAAAGAAGTATGAAATATCACTCAAAAACTGATGGCCAGACAGAAGTTGTAAATAGGTGCTTGGAGACAGCCCAAAGTCACCCACCAAATAAGACTACACAAGGAGAAATCCAGACCCAGCCAAGTACCATTATTGATTGACAGATCGTGACTCGACGATGATGACCCACTACTAAAGTGATAATATAATGGGTGAACATACTAACAGAAGATGCCACTTGGGATAACTATGACGACTTGAAGATTAAATTTCCAGAGTTCATGATTCGTCAACCTTGAGGACAAGACTGATTTGAAGAAGGCGGGTCTGTTAGGACTCTAGCTAGGAGAGTCCTAATTAAGAGGGACATTCATGTAAAACCTACCTAAGCCAACCCTTATTAAAGTGGTGAAGAGGTCGGCTAGGGTTAGGAGGTTGTTTCTTAGAGAAGAATTAGGAGTTGTAAGAGACTAGGAGTCTTGAGTAGAAGTCCTATTAGGAGTTGGTTAGAAGTAGGAGTCTTGAGTAGGAGTCCTATTAGGAGTTAGGGTTTAGAAGCCCTATAAATAGCCATGTATTCCTCATCTTCTCCTAAGCAATAGATGAATCTTTTCTGCAGCCTTTGAGCAGTAACTTGGAGGGAGGAACCCCTATAGAGTTCCATGGAGGCCGATCCCCTAAAGAGATCAACCCCAAGTTTAGAATCCGCAAGGGTTCTAACACCTGGTATCAGAGCAGCATTCTTGGTGTATCGCTGCCCTTCCACAGCCATCTATCAGCCCTCCACAACCGTCCAAACCAATTCTCACAATTGCTTAAAAGATCGTCGCTAAATTCTGCCATCATCTCCACCATCGCGGATCATCCTTTGATCTCCCCGCGAATTGCAATAGGTTCTGGTTTCCTACCTTATTACTGCTGCAATTTAGTTATCCTTATTCAAAAATCTAAAAAAAAATTAATCTTATATTGCTGCATAAACTTTTCATCACAAAGTTTTCAACTCTACGATGAAAGATACATTGCAGAATTCCAACTGCATAGCATTGTCTATTTGATCTTGCTACTGTATTTTTTCTATCTAAATTTCTACAAAATTTTTATGACATCTTTGACACTTCCTAACAGCAGATTTTCCTTTTGTTTTGTCAAAAAATTCTCAATATAAGCCATTGATGTTTTACGTCTAATCTGCTATACTTGAAAATCTGCATTGTAAAATTTCAGCCGCGTAGCACTACTTATTTGATCTTGATACAATATTTTTTCTATTCAAATCTCTCTAAAATTTTTGTGATAGCTTTGACACTTCCTAAAGTAGATTTTTCATTGATTTTGTCAAAAAATTCTTAATATAAATCATTAATCTTTTTTGTCCAATCTGCAACACTTGAAAATCTGTGCTACAGAAAATTTCAGCCACATATTATTGCCTTAACCCATCTATTTGCAATCCTTTTTCATTGAAATTTCTTATACACTTCATAGATTATCTTGGCTTCTATCTAATATTGATCTACTAAGGAATTAATTTCTAAAAACAATTTTGTGTTGCTACAAATTTTTGTCGCAAACTATTGAAATTTTTCGATGAGAATTCTGCTATCGCAAATTGCACCAATTTCCTTGCTGTTATACTATCAAAATTTTCTTGATTAAATTAACCATCCTTACTATCAAATAAACTGTGATTTTACTATCAATTCCCTCCTCAATTCTCTCAAGTTTTTGGTGAAAATTTCATCGAGAAACCGCTGTTTCTTCGACGACAATTCTGCTCCTACAAGACAACACAATTCTGCAGCAAACTTCTACTGATTTCTATCAAACCTTTGCTGCCATCTACCACAGTTCTAAAACTTTCATCTACAGACCTAAAACTCCGCCAAACCACACTCTTAAACTGCACCCAAAACAGCTACAAAACAAACCCAAACCGCAGCCTACATCTACCAATCCACCAACCCTTTCGACCATTACTTCTCTGAATCTATACATGCCTTTAACCCGTCAACAAAAAAGATATCTTAACATCACAGATTTGGAGGCATATACTATGGCATCTGAGGAGGCAATCAATGCTAAATTTCAAGCCTTCGAGGCACGAATGGAGGATAAGATTTGGACTCTCTTTACCGAATTCAGTTTGGGCCGACCACCAAGCCCAAAAAAATGACATCGAGGAGAGAGCTCTAACCAATCGTATCAAGCCCAAATAGATGACTTCCAAGAGAAGGGAGGTGCTATGACCGACCCTAACTATTCACGCATGAGAGTGGACTTCCCTAGATAGGAAGAAGGAGACCCGATTGGTTGGATTTCGCGTGTGGAGCAATATTTTCGGTACCAAAAAACTGCGGACACATCTATGGTGAAAATTACAGCTATACATCATGAAGGGGATGCTATACAGTGGTTTGACTAGTTTGAACACACTTATGGAGTCCTATCATGGCGACAATTCAAAGAAGGACTGCTGATCTCCTTCAAACCAACCGATTATGAGAATATTGATGGACAACTAGCAAAGATCCGAAAAACCTCCACTATTTAGGAGTATCAAACCAGGTTTGAAAGGTTATCTAATCAAACTCATGATTGGTCTCAAAAATAGCTATTAAGGACCTTCACTGAGGGCTTGAAGCCGGAGATCCGAGGAGAAGTTAAAGCGCGACAACCGTACACGCTTATGGCAGCCATCTCTTTTGCATGACATCAAGAGAAGCAATTGAACCATGAAGCTCGAAGGACTAGGGTCACTCCTCAACCAGCAATATTGAAGCCCTCAGCCCCCCCTACTATCGACCGAGTGCCTACACCAAAGACGTTAACAAGAGAAGAGCTTCGGGAGCGATATACGAAGGGGTTATGTTGGCATTGCGACGAGCCGTGGAGCTGTGAGCATCGCTGTAGTAAAGGGAGACTTCTTATGATTGAACCAATAGAAGAAGAGGTCATTGAACATCCAGAAGAGAGCCTTGAACATAAAGAAGAAAATGCAAAAGAAGAGCCACAACCGACCAAAGTTACGGTACATGCACTAGCCGGCTACTCAAACCTGCAAACGATGAAAGTTGGAGGCCTTCTCAAACAACAACCGATCACTGTTCTCATCATCACGAGAAGTACTAATAACTTTCTAAATAGTAAGGTTGCTGTCTAGATGGCCTTACCTATCGAGAATTGTAGCAAGTTTGACGTTAAGGTCGCCGATGGATGGATTTTGAAGTATGATCGTAGGCGCCCACAAGTGAAATTGTTGTTGATCATGAGGCCTTACCAAGAGATAATAGCATATTTCTTCCTTCTCCCTCTTGATGATCATGAGGCCATGCTCAGAATTAAATGGTTGACGATATTAGGTGATATTTCTTGGAATTTTATGCAACTAATTATGAAATTTTACAGTAAGGAGAAACAGGTGATACTGAACGGGAAACGTGGGGGCGATGTAATGACGATTTGCACACAATAAATGAAGAAGGTTTTGCATAAAGCATGCAGCAGCTTTTTGGCAGAACTTGAGCAGCAAATTAAGGGAGAGCCAATAGAATTTGAAGATCCAAACCTACTTCCTTTGCTTGCTAAATTTTCAGATATATTTGATGAACTGCATAACCTACCTCTTACCCGTCGGCATGATCATTATATAACGATTCTTTCAGGTAAACCTCCAGCATATACTCAGATATATTAGTATCTACATCTCCAAAAAGATGAAATAGAAAGTATTGTAAAAGAGATGCTCGAAACAGGAGTTATTCGGCTAAGTTGCAACCTCTACTCTTCACCGGTGCTACTTGTACGAAAGAAGGACGAAATATGGTGAATATGCATTGATTACCGAGCTCTCAATGACAAAACCATCAAGGATAAATACCCTATTCAAATAGTAGAAGAATTGCTAGATGAAAGGGAGCACAAATCTTCACAAAGTTGAACCTTCGATCCGGGTATCATCAAATACGAGTGTATGAAGAAGTCATACCGAAAACTGCCTTTCGAACACACAACGACCACTACGAATTTTTTCTTTCTTCAACAAAAGGTGGAATATCTTGGGCATATCATATTAGAGGAAGGTATGATGGTGGACCCCTTAAAAATTGGAGCAATGTAAAACTGGCCTATCCCGAGGAACATAAAATTGCTACATGGCTTTCTAGGCTTAACAGGCTACTACCGTAAGTTCGTGAAAAACTATAGAAAGATCAGTGCACCACTCACTTCTCTACAGAAAAATGATACCTTCCAATGGTCAGACAAATCCTCCGCTACCTTCGACAAACTTAAGGCAGCCATGACGACGATGCCGATGCTAGCGCTACCTGATTTCAATTGACCCTTCATCATTGAGGTCGATGCATCTGGAGATAGAATGGGAGACGTTCTCATGCAAGATGGTCGACCACTCACATTCATTAGCAAGGCATTGTCTCCCCCCTATCAAAACATGTTAATATATGATAAGGAGATGCTCGCCATTTTGCACGCAACAACGAGGTGGAGATCGTACTTGATCAGGCGATGCTTTCAAATCAAGACCAACCATAAAAGCCTAAAATATCTCTTGGAGCAGAAGATATCTTCCCCCGAGTAGCAAAAATGGGTAACAAAGGTTCTTGGATATGATTATGAAATAACTTACAAAAAGGGGAAAGAGAATATTGTTGCAGATACGCTTTCACGACTACATGAGCAAGTTGAATTTTCGGTCGTTTCACTTTTGACCAATGACTTCCTTGAGGATATGAAGATGGAATGATAGGAAGATTCGGAGACCAGTAAGATCATAAAAAAATTGGAGGAAGCACCAAGCCTCGTGGCTCATTACAGTTGGGACTCAAAAGAATTACACTATAAGGGACGCATTATGCTTATGACAAATTCTACTTGCATCTTCACGAGCAAATTTTGGACAATTTATTCCATATGCAGGGTACTAAATTCAAAAGGAGTATGACATATCACTAAAAAACCGACGGCCAGACGGAAGTTGTAAATAGGTGCTTGGAGACAGCCCAAAGCCACCCACCAAATAAGACTACCTAAGGAGAACTCCAGACCCAGCCAATTGTCATTATTGATTGACAAATCGTGACTCGACAATGATGACCCACTACTAAAGTGCTAATATAATGGGCGAACTTACTAACAGAAGATGCCACTTGGGATAACTATGACGACTTGAAGATCAAATTTCCAGAGTTCATGAATCGTCAACCTTGAGGACAAGACTGATTTGAAGAGGGCGGGTCTGTTAGGACTCTAGCTAGTAGAGTCCTAATTAAGAGGGTCATTCATGTAAAACCTACCTAAGCCAACCCCTATTAAAGAGGTGAAGAGGCCGACTAGGGTTAGGAGGTTGTTTCTTAGAGAAGAATTAGGAGTTGTAAGGGAATAGGAGTCTTGAGTAGGAGTCCTATTAGGAGTTGGTTAGAAGTAGGAGTCTTGAGTAGGAGTCCTATTAGGAGTTTGGGTTTAGAAGCCCTATAAATAGCCATGTATTCCTCCTCTTTTCCTAAGCAATAGATGAATCTTTTCTGCAGCCTTTGAGCAGTAACTTGGAGGGAGGAACCCCTATAGAGTTCCAAGGAGGCCGATCCCCTAAAGAGATCAACCCCAAGTTTAGAATCTGCAAGGGTTCTAACAACATGTTTGCCCTTTATGTATTGTTCTTGTTTCGAAATTAGGAAACCTAAGAGCTACTTCATTAGATCTAAAAAGGATTTGGTCATAGGAATCTCCTTCCACCCTCTTCTTAGTTCTTGATAATCTCTTAGGAGTCATATCTAACCATGATGATAGATCAAGAAAGAACCATAAAGAATAGGCCAAATAATGAAAGGAAGAGAGAAAAATTTCAGATCTTAGCTTATGGAGATTTTCTTGGGAGGTAGAGAGCTTGATCCAAAAAGAATCCCTCTCTTAGGCTTCTAAAGGTTAGAATGAGGGTGAGAGATGTTTAGAAGGTTTTGTGGGAGTTCTAGGGAGGGTTCTCACGGGTTGGGGATGGTTCCACCACCGACCCTAAATCACCTATTTATATGGGGTTTCTCGGGTGGTGCCACCGCCAATTCGAGCGGTGCCACCGCTTGGGGACCGAGCGCCTAGGCGTTGCTACCGCCATTTCTGGCGATGCTACCGCCAGTTCTGGCGATGCCACCGCTGGCGTGCTAAGAATGATTTTTTCCTTCCTTTTTTTTTGTTTTCAAAAGTGTTTGATTCAAGATAGGATAGTGTCTTGGATCGCTCTTTATGATGTCATTCAAAATCGAAAAAGAAAGAAGTCAATCTCAATGAAAGCACCAAAGACAAATCCACGAAAACCGAAAAAAGGATGAAAAATTTTGAAAAATATATTCAATCAAGCTCATTCACAAGGACAATTCAACATGCCTAATTCCCTTCTAATAAAGTCAAATTGATCTTCATTTAAGGCTTTTGTAAAAATATCTGCTAATTGATGCTTTGTATCAATAAATTCTAGAATGACATTATTATTAATGACATGATCGTATATAAAATGATGCCTAATGTCAATATGCTTAGTTCTAGAGTATTAAATTGGATTTTTGGTAAGACAAATGACACTTGTATTATCACAATTTATGGGAATGTTCTTCAAGTAAATTCCATAGTCTTCCAACATATTCTTCATCCAAACAACTTGTGCACAGTATGCACTTGCAAGTATGTATTCGGCTTCCGCCGTAGATAGTGCAACCGAATTTTATTTCTTGGAAGTCCAAGAAATAAGTGCATGTCCTAAAAATTGGCATGTTCCATATGTGCTTTTTCTATCTATCCAGCATCCGCCAAAATCGACATCTACATAAGCTATTAAATCGAATTTACCGGATTTCGGATACCATAATCCTAAATTAGGAGTTCCTTTAAGATATCTAAAGATTTTTTTAACACTTTTAAGATAAGATAATTTAGGTTTAGATTGAAACCTTGCACAAAGTCTTACACTAAACATGATATCTGGTCTAGTTGCGGTGAGGTAAAGTGAACTACCTATCATTTCCCTATATGGTTTTTTATCAAAGTTTTCACCATTTTCATCCATATCTAACTTAGTGGAAGTACTCATAGGAGTGTTTATCACTTTTGAACCATCCATGTTAAATCATTTTAACAATTCTAATGTATATTTAGATTGATTAAGAAATATACCATCACTAAGTTGTTTAATTTACAATCCTAAAAAGAAGGTTAATTCTCTCATTAGGCTCATTTCAAATTCATAACTCATACACTTGGCAAATGATTCACATAGTGATTCATCTGAAGAACCAAGAATAATATCGTTAACATAAATTTGAATAATAAGAAAATTAATTTTAAAATATTTGATAAACAATGTAGTATCAACCTTGCTTTTTGTAAAATTATTTAAAATAAGAAAAGAACTAAGCCTTTCATACCAAGCTCTAGGAGCTTGTTTTAAGTCATAGAGAGCCTTAGTTAATTTATATACATGATTAGGAAGAAGAGAATTTTCAAATCCGGGAGGTTGCTCAACATACACTTCTTCATAAATAAAACTAGTCAAGAAAGCACTTTTGACATCCATTTGAAATAGTTTAAAATTATTACTACTAGCATAGGCAAGGAGCATCCTAATAGCTTCTAATCTTGCCATAGGAGCGAAGGTCTCTTCGTAGTCGATACCTTCTTCTTGGTTAAAGCCTTTGGCTACTAGTCTAGCCTTGTTTCTAACCACAATACCATATTCATCTTGCTTGTTTCTAAAGACCCATTTAGTACCAATGACTAAATGGTTACTACGTCTAGGAACAAACTTCCATACCTCATTCCTCTCAAATTGGTTCAATTCCTCTTGTATTGCAAAAACCCATGAATCATCTTTCAAGGCTTCATCAATGCATTTAGGTTCAATTTGAGAAAGGAAGGTGGCATTAGCACAAAAATTCTTGAAGGAAGAAGGAGTTTGAACCCCTATTGATGTATCTCCTATAATTAGCTCCTTTGGATGAGCATTTACATACTTCTATTCCTTAGGTAAGGAAATTTCGGAAGAAGATACATCCAAGATACTGTTTTCAGGAGGGAGTTCATTTAAGTTCAAATTTTCAAAACCAAGATCATCATCAAAATCATTTTTCTTTAACTCAAAAATTTCATTAAAAACTACATGAATAGACTCTTCTATAACTAAGGCTCGTTTGTTAAAAATACGAAAAGCCTTAGAAACGGAAGAGTAACTAAGAAAGATGCCTTCATCGGATATAGCATCAAATTTTCCTAAGGCATCCTTTTTATTCAAAATAAAGCATTTGCAACCGAAAACTTTAAAATAAAAAATATTTGATTTTTTGTTATTCCATAATTTATAGGGAGTTTTTGATAGAGATGGTCTTATTAGAACCCTATTCATGATATAGCAAGTCGTACTAACAAACTTCATATTGGGAATCTCTCGTACTAACTCTCTAGATGAAATCTTAGATATTAGTTTCATGCTTGCATGGCCTAATCTCCTATGCCAAAGCCAAGCATCATCATTTAAAACGAAAATGCACATTTCATTATTAAGTTCATCAAGGTTGATGGTGTAGACATTATTTTATTTTAAGGCAATCATTGATATGTTATTGTTTGGTTTTTCAATAATGCACACATTAGATTCAAATCTAATGATGTAACCTTTATCGCATAATTGACTAATGCTTAAGAGATTATATTTCAATCCATCAACTAGCAACACATCATCAATTGAAAAACTTGATTTGTTACCTATGATTCCCTTGCCAATGATTTTACATTTGTTGTTATCTCCGAAGGTGACATACCCTTCTTCTTTACTAGTGAGCATAGAGAAATGAGATGGATCTCCGGTCATATGCCTTGAGCATCCACTATCAACATACAATATCTTGCTCCTAGCTTGTGAGTTTGTCTATAAAAGAGGATGGTTTTTAGGTACCCATTTGATTTTGGGTGCCTTAAAAATTGATCTACTAATTTTGTCATTCATCATTGAATTATTTATAGTTCCTTTAGGAACCCATATCAACTTATGTGGACTAATTTTCTTAAATGGACATTTATAAACAACATGTCCGGATTTAAAACAACAGTTACATTTCAAATGAGGTAAAACATGTAATGTGGGTCCTTTAATGAAGGTGATAGGATTTTGGTGAGATCCTCTCACAAAACCAATTCCACTTCTATTTATGATGTGACCCTTGTTTGCAAGGATCATGTCCAAGCCTTTGCTACCGACCTTAAATTTGTTTAAGGTCTCTTTAAGTAGTAAATTCTCATCTTTTATTGCTTCTAAGTGTTCACACTTAGTGCATGGAGGAGTTTGAAGATTATCAAGCTTATTTTGTAGTAAGGTATGCTCTTTCTTTAATAGATTGAACTTCTTACTAATAGTTCTATACTCATCAAATAATTCATGAAAAGCGATAGAAAGTTCATCGAAAAATAAATCTTCATTAATTAAATCAAATACCTCTCCTCTTAAAGCCTTTAGCGAGAAGTTTGTGTTAGGATCGGAGCGGCACTAAGAAGGGGGGGGGGGTGAATTAGTGCAGCGGATTAAAACTTCGGTTTCGACAAATCTTTCGTACGATAAGAATGGAACTTGAAAAGCTAAACTTGAAAGCGTATTCTTAAAGTTGTGCAGCAAAGGTAATAAGGAACAAAAGCATGTAAGAAGGTTTGCAGTAATGTAAATAGCAATAATGAAATACAAACCAGAGATTACGTCGATTTTAGAGTGGTTCGGTCAAATAACCTACATCCACTTGCGAGGCCCCTCTTCGATGAGGCTCCCACCTTCCACTAGCAAATCTCTTGAAATGGAAGGGCAAATACCCCTCTTACAACCTTTTACAAGCAGTTCAACCTCTTACAAATTTTCAGCAAGAAAGAATGAGAAGAACTCTAGCAAATTGAAAACAAGAAAGGCAAAGACTCTTCTAAGACTTTTCTCTCAATCACTTGCTGCACAAAAAGTTGTCTTCTCAGCTGAGACTTGAGGGGTATTTATAGGCCTCAAGAGGATTCAAATTTGGGCTCCAAAAATTTGAATTCTCTTATGTTCCCGACGCTGGCGGTGCCACCGCCCAGCGCTCGGGTGCTGGACGGTGCAACCGCCCAGCCCAGGAGGTGTCACCGCCCAGCTCTCGGGTGCTGGGTGGTGCCACCGCCTAGCCTAGGCGGTGCCACCGTCTAGGCCAAATCAGCTCACTGGTTGGGCTCCAAACTTGGCCCAAACCAGTCCGAACTCGGGCCCAATTGGCCCCTACTTGGGTTATAGGATTAACACTTAATCCTAACCTTAATTAACGTGCCAACTATGATTTTAAAGAATTTTCTAAGCTATTACAAAGTCCGTAAGTCAAGACTTCTTCCGGCGAGCTTCCGGCGAACTTTCGACGGTCTTCCGATAAACTCTCGGAAACCATTCTACGGACTCCCGGCAAGCTCCTAGACTTCACGATTTGATCTTGGCGAGTTCCAACGAGCTTCTTCGGTAAGCTCCGATCTTTCTCGGTGAGCTCCGCGAACTTCCAACGAACCTTCCGGCGAGCTTCCGAAAAACCCTTCGACAAGCTCCCTACTCATTCTCGGCTAGTTCCGATAGCATTCCCGACGAACGTTCGGACTTCCGTCGAACTCTCGAACTCCCAACGAATCCTTCGTGCTTGACTCCAGCACTTTGTTTCGCTTTATGTCTTCATCGTTATCATAGTTAATCCTGCACACACAAACCAAAACTCAACTCCGATCTAGACAATTATTACAACGCGAATTGACATTCTGTTGCCCGGCACGTCATTGGTTGGCGCTTCGTCCGATTCTTCGTTGCATCGTCCTCTCTTGCGGCTTGTTGCCCAATCGGCGATTGACCTCCGCAACCCCAATATCCTTGGCGCAATTCCACTCTCCTTGGCCCGACGCCCGACGTCCGAAGCCTTCTGCCGTCCAATACCCTGACGTGATCTCCTCCGGCACAACGTCAATTCCTCCTGCGTTAACTGTCTAATCCTGATCGAGTAGTCCTGCATCGCTCAAAATGCAGTTTAAATTATAAACACATATCAAGTGGTTTCATCATCAAAATACGAGATTAAACAATCTCCCCCTTTTTGATAATGACAACCACTTGATGACAGAGTTAACCTTAACTCCCCCTATCAATATGCCATATTGATAGAACCTTGAATTGAAACTGAATTCAAGTCATTGCAATATTCATCATGAATACTTGCAACACATCATCATGAACATATGCATAAACTTATGCATATAATGTCATCAACATACTTCTCCTCCTTTGTCATATCAAAAAGGAGAAGTACCACAATCAAGTGTTTGTTATTGTTAGGACTCTAGCTTGGAGAGTCCTAATTGAGAGAGACATTCATGTAAAAATGTTAGGACTCTAGCTAGGAGAGTCTTAATTGAGAGGGACATTCTGTTAGGACTCTAGCTAGGAGAGTCCTAATTGTGAGGGGCACTCATGTAGGAGGTTTTTTCTTAGAGAAGAATTAGGAGTTGTAAGGGAATATGAGTCTTGAGTAGGAGTCCTATTAGGAGTTGGTTAGAAGTAAGAGTCTTAAGTAGGAGTCCTATTAGGAGTTAGGGTTTAGAAGCCCTATAAATAGCCATGTATTCCGTCTCTTTTCTTAAGCAATAGATGAATCTTTTCTGCAGCCTTTGAGCAGCAACTTGGAGGGAGGAACCCCTATAGAGTTCCAAGGAGGCCGATCCCCTAAAGAGATCAACCCCAAGTTTAGAATCTGCAAGGGTTCTAACACCTGGTATCAGAGCAGCGTTCTTGGCGTCTCGCTGCCCTTCCACAGCCATCCATCAACCCTCTACCACCATCCAAAGCAATTCCCACAATTGCTTAAAAGATCGTCACCGAATTCCGTCATCATCTCCACCACCACGGATCATCCTTTGATCTCCCCGTGAATTGCAACCGGTTCTGGTTTCCTACCTTACTGCTACTGCAATTTAGTTATCCTTATTCGAAAATCCAAAAAAAAAAAAAAATCGTTCCTATATTGCTGCATAAACTTTTCGTCACAAAGTTTTCATCTCTACGACGAAAGATACTTTGCAGAATTCCAGCCGCATAACACCATCTTTTTGATCTTGCTACTGTGCTTTTTCTATCCAAATTTCTATAAAATTTTTATGACATCTTTGACACTTCTTAACAGTAGATTTCTCTTTGGTTTCATCAAAAAATTCTCAATATAAACTACTGATCTTTTATGTCCAATCTGCTGCACTTGAATTGCAGAATTCAAGCCGCATAGCACCATCTGTTTGATCTTGCTACTGTGCTTTTTCTATCTAAATTTCTACAAAATTTTTATGACATCTTTGACACTTCCTAACAGTAGATTTCCCTTTGGTTTCATCGAAAAATTCTCAATATAAACTACTGATCTTTTATGTCCAATCTGCTGCACTTGAAAATCTATACTGCAGAAAATTTCAGCTGCATATCGTTGCCTTAACCCATCTATTTGCAATCTTTTTTTAATGAAATTTCTTATACACTTCATAGATCATCTTGGCTTCCATCTAAGATTGATCTATTAAGAAATTCATCTCTAAAAACGATTTTATGATGCTGCAAATTTTCATCGTAACCCGCTAAAATTTTTCGACGATAATTCTGCACTTGCACCAATTTCCTTGCTGTTATACTGCCAAAATTTTCTTTATTAAATTAGATATCCTTGCTGTCATATAAACTGTGATTTTGCTATCAATTCCCTCCTCAATTCTCTCAAGTTTTTGGTGGAAATTACGTCGAGAAACCGTTGTTTCTTCGACGACAATTCTACTCTTACAAGACAGCACATACTTGCTGCAACTTCCACGGATTTCTGTCAAACCTTTGCTACCATCTACTACAGATCCAAAACTTTCAACCACAGCCCTAAAACTCAACTAAACCACACCCTCAAACTACACCCAAAACTGCCACAAAACAAGCCTAAATCGTAGCCTACATCCACCAATCCACCAACCCTTTTGACCATCACTTCTCTCAACCTATACATGCCTTTAACCTAACAACAAAAGAGAGATCTTAACATCATAGATTTGGAGGCATATATTATGGCATCTAAGGAGGTAATCAATGCTAAATTCGAAGCCTTGGAGGCGCGAATGGAGGATAAGATTCGGATGCTCTTTACCGAACTCAGATTGGGCCGACCACTAAGCCCGAAGAAATCATATCAAGGAGAGAGCTTTGCCCAATCACACCAACCCCAAAGATATGACTTCCAAGAGAGGGGAAGCTCTATGACCAACCCCAACTATCCATGCATGAGAGTGGACTTCCCTAGATGGGAAGAAGGAGACCCGATTGGTTGGATCTCGCGCGCGGAGCGATATTTTCGGTACCACAAAACCACTGATGTATCTATGGTGAAAATTGCAGCTATACATCTTGAAGGGGATGCTATACAGTGGTTTGACTGGTTTGAACATACTTATGGAGTCCTTTCATGGCGACAATTCAAAGAAGGACTGCTGATTCGCTTCAGACCAACCGATTACGAGAATATTGACGAACAACTAGCAAAGATCCAACAAACCTCCACCATTCAGGAGTACCAAACCAGGTTTGAAAGGTTATATAATCAAACTCATGATTGGTCTCAAAAACAGCTATTGCGGACCTTCATTGAGGGCTCGAAGCCGGAGATCCGAGGAGAAGTTAAAGCGCGACAACCGTATACACTTATAGCAGCCATCTCTTTCGCACGACATCAAGAGGAGCAATTGAACCATGAAGCTCGGAGGACTAGGGTCTCTCCTCAACCAGTAATATGGAAGCCCTTAGCCCCCCCTACTGTCGACCAAGTCCCTACACTAAAGAGATTAACAAGAGAAGAGCTTCGGGAGCGATATGCGAAGGGGTTATGTTGGCATTGTGACGAGCCGTGGAGCCGTGAGCATCGCTATAGTAAAAGGGGACTTCTTATGATTGAACCGATAGAAGAAGAGGTCATTGAACATCCAAAAGAGAGCCTTGAACATGAAGAAGAAGATGCAGAAGAAGAGCCACAACCGACCGAAGTTACGGTACATACACTAGCTAGCTACTCAAACCCGCAAACGATGAAAATTGGAGGCCTTCTCAAACAACAACCAATCACTGTTCTCATCGACACGGGCAGTACTACTAACTTCCTAAATAGTAAGCTTGCTGTTCGGATATCATTACCTATCGAGAATCGCTGCAGGTTTGATGTTAAGGTCACCGACAGACGGATTTTCAATTGTGATCATAGGCGCTTGCAGGAGAAACTATTGCTGTAGGACCAAGAGATAATTGCAGATTTCTTCCTTCTCCCTCTTAACAATCATGAGGCCATGCTCAGAATTAAATGGTTGATGACATTAGGTGATATTTCTTGGAATTTTATGAAACTAATTATGAAATTTTACAGTAAGGAGAAACAGGTGACATTGTACAGGAAACGTGGGGGCGACATAACAACGATTTGCACACAACAAATGGAGAATGTTTTGCATAAAGCATGCAGCGGCTTTTTGGTACAACTTGAGCAGCAAACTAAGGGAGAGCCAACAGAATTTGAAGATCCAAATCTACTTCCTTTGCTTGCTGAATTTTCAAATATATTTGACGAATCGCGCAACCTACCTCTTACCTGTCGGCATGATCATTGTATAATGATTCTTCCAGGCAAATCTTCAGCAAATGCTTAGCCATATCAGTATCCACATCTCCAGAAGGATGAAATAGAAAGGATTATAAAAGAGATGCTCGAAACAGGAGTTATTCGGCCAAGTTGCAACCTCTACTCTTCGCCGGTGCTACTTGTACGCAAGAAGGACGGAACAAGGCGAATATGTGTTGATTACCGAGCTCTCAATGGCATAGTCATCAAGGACAAATACTTTATTCCAATAATAGATGAATTGCTAGATGAAAGGGAGCACAAATCTTTACAAAGCTGGACCTTTGATCCGGGTATCATCAAATACGAGCATGCGAAGAAGACATACGGAAAACCACCTTTTGAACACATAACAACCACGAATTTTTGCTTTCTTCAACAAAAGGTGGAATATCTTGGGCATATCATATCAGAGGAAGGTGTGGCAGTGGACCCCTTCAAAATTGGAGCAATGCAAAACTGGCCGACCTCGAGAAACATAAAATTGCTACATGGCTTTCTGGGTTTAACAGGCTACTACCGCAAGTTCGTGAAAAACTATGGAAAGATCAGTGCACCACTTACTTCCTTACTAGAAAAAGATGTCTTCCAATGGTTGGACAGAGCCTCCGCTGCCTTCGACAAACTTAAGGCAGCCATGACGACGACGCCGGTGCTAACACTACCAGATTTCAACCGACCCTTCATTATTGAGGCCGACACATCTGGAGTCAGAATTGGAGCCATTCTCATGCAAGATGGTCGACCACTCGCATACACTAGCAAGGCTTTATCTCCCTCCGATCAAAATATGTCAACATATGATAAGGAGATGCTCGCCATTGTGCGTGCAGTAACGAGGTGGAGATTGTACTTGATCAGGCGATACTTTCAAATCAAGACCGACCATAAAAGCCTAAAATATCTCTTGGAGCAGAAGATATCTTCCCCCGAGCAGCAAAAATGGGTAACAAAACTTCTTCGATTTGATTTTGAAATAACTTATAAAAAGGGGAAAGAGAATGTTCTTGCAGATGCGCTTTCGCAGCTACCCGAGCAAGTTGAAGTTTCGACCGTTTCACTTCCGACCAGCGACTTCCTTGAGGATATTAAGATGGAATGGCAGGAAGATTCAGATACTAGTAAGATTATAAAAAAATTGGAGGAAGCACCAAGCCCCATGGCTCATTACAATTGGGACTCAAAAGAATTACACTATAAGGGACGCATTGTGCTTGTGACAAATTCTACTTGCATCTTCAATAGCAGATTTTGGACAAAGTTATTCTATATGTAGGGTACTAAATTGAAAAGGAGTACGACATATCACCCACAAACCAACAGCCAACCGGAAGTTTTAAACAGGTGCTTGGAGACAGCCCAAAGCCACCCACCAAATATGACTACCCAAAGAGAACTCCAGACCCAGCCAAGTGCCATTATTGATCGACGGATCGTGACTCGAAGACGACGACCCACTAATGAAGTGCTAATACAGTAGGCGAACCTACCAAAAGAAGATGCCACTTGGGAGAACTATGACGACTTGAAGATCAAATTCCTAGAATTCATGAATCATCAGCCTCGAGGACGAGGCTGATTTGAAGAGGGCGGGTCTGTTAGGACTCTAGCTTGGAGAGTCCTAATTGAGAGGGACATTCATGTAAAAATGTTAGGACTCTAGCTAGGAGAGTCCTAATTGAGAGGGACATTCTGTTAGGACTCTAGCTAGGAGAGTCCTAATTGTGAGGGGCATTCATGTAGGAGGTTTTTTCTTAGAGAAGAATTAGGAGTTGTAAGGGAATAGGAGTCTTGAGTAGGAGTCCTATTAGGAGTTGGTTAGAAGTAAGAGTCTTAAGTAGGAGTCCTATTAGGAGTTAGGGTTTAGAAGCCCTATAAATAGCCATGTATTCCGTCTCTTTTCTTAAGCAATAGATGAATCTTTTCTGCAGCCTTTGAGCAGCAACTTGGAGGGAGGAACCCCTATAGAGTTCCAAGGAGGCCGATCCCCTAAAGAGATCAACCCCAAGTTTAGAATCTATAAGGGTTCTAACAGTTATATGGGTTCAACTCATTGCATGAAAAACGTAATATTAAGTTTTATCATCATGCAGTTTTGAAGCTAGAAAACTTAGCAAGTATTACATCATGCTTAGGACATTCAAGCTATCAAGTTTTAGATATGCAAGTTTTATAGCATACAAGATAGCACTTTTGGTAATGTTCAAGATAGCAAGTTCTACATCATGCAAGCTAGCAAAATTGAGATGTTCAAGAAAGCAACTCTTGCTTCTTGAAATATGCAAATTTGTCAAGTTTTGCTAGATGTGCAAGTTAGCATTTTTGCCTCTTAAGATAGGAAAGATAGCACATTTGCTTCTTTTGAGATAGCAACTTTTTGCTTCTCTTTAGACTACAAGCTAGCAATTTTTACGATATGTAAGTTTCACAATATACAAGCTAGCAAAAATTTCGAAAGCAAATGCAAGATAGCTTTCTTGTGTAAGCTCATAATTCTTGCTTCCTATTGCAATGTGCAAGTTGTAAGTTTTGCTTCTTGAGATAGGCAAGATAGCACCTTTGCAATTTTTGTTTCTTAAGATAGGCAAGCTTGTGATGTTCAAAATAACAAGCTCTTTCTTTTAGAAGTGTCATTTTTGCTTTCTTTGCGAAGTGTAAGCTAGCAAAATGTTTGAAAAAGTGATCAAGTTTCGCAATATACAAGCTAGCAAAAATTCCAAACTAGCAAGAGATAATGTTTTACATGAGGTAAGCAAACAATTTGGCAAATGTTACATTTGCATCTTCTCTTTTGAGAAGTACAATTTTTGCTTTCATCTTGAATTGTGCAAGCTAGTTAGTTTGCCTCTTTTCATGATGTCCACGCTAGAAATTCTTGCTCCCCCTTTGTCATTGTCAAAAAGAAGGGAAGACCCTTATATCAATTTTCATATTATGACAAAAGTAAGTATCATTCTTATTTGTGCATCATTATATATTCAAATTAAAACATACACAATTTCAATAACCTTATTTTTAATGCACGATACCGAAAAATAAATCAATCATCATTAATAAGCATATCATACATGATACTCAAACATTAAAATTTTTAAGCATTTATCAACATGTTGATCATGATACCAAACATTCATCATTTAAAGCATTCATGATACACATCATATGCAATAAATACATCATGTACATCATTATCATAAGTATTGCATACATCATTTTAACTTCCAAAACATTTCAAGCCATGCAAGCCATAAATACAAATAAATCATGTCATGAAAGATAAAATCATTTGAATACCAAAAGACATGATTCATATAGTAAATATCTTCTTTAAATAGAATATCAAGAAAAATCATAGGAGTACAAAGAAGAGATCTTGTTTTAAAAGAAAAATCAAGAAAAATCATGATTCATTTAGAAAATCTCCTCTCAAGAGAATATCAAGTAAAATCGTAGAAGATCGATTATTGAGAAATTTTGATTTATAATAAAATCTCATGTGTCGAATGTCGAGAAATCAAAATGATAATTTATATAAAAAATATCACAAGTTATATTCAAGAGAAAAATCATCATTCATTTTCAACTTATTCAATTTGTCACATCAATATTTCTTAGATATGCATGATACCAAAACATGGTTTTAAATCTTTAACATATAACATGCATAAATTGAAAGGAGAAGGGAAGAATTCAAACATATAAAGATTTCAACCATCTCATAAACAAATGTAAGACCAAGTCATGAATCCAAAATTCCATGAATCAAAATGATCATCAAAGGTAATCTCATGTTATTCCAAGAAATCAATATCATGATTTTGATAAAACTCATTTCAAATTTAAATCATCAAAATCATCAAAATATCAACATTACTTTCAAGAGATTCAAAATGGTATACATAGATTTATCATAATAAACATCAAGATCAATAGGATAGAGAAAAATAATTTTTCAAGGAAAAAATATTTTTCTCTTTTTAGTTGTTTCAATTCATATGATTTTATTTCACTTATACCAAATAAAAACATGTATAATGTTTAAAACCGAAAGTGTAAGATTTATTACAACAAAGATTAATAAGGCACTTTCATTATGGTAAAAATCAATAATCCATAAATCACAAGATTCATATGCATAATTTCGAAATTTATTAAGCATGATCATTATGCATGACACTAAAACATGGTTTCAAAATGTTTAATATTTTCATTACATCATTATGCAATGGTTTCATTGAACATAATTTTGAATGATTCTTATAGATAACTAAAACTTCTTTAGTTTTAATTTATGTGATTGACTTTATATTAGCATGCTCAAGTTTTGTTCTTATGTCAAAAACATACATCATGTTTGAAAACCAAAGACAAGGTTTAAAAAAAATCATCAAGCCTTCCATATAAAAAAAAACCATGCATCATCATTGAAGGTTAATATGGAAATCATCAAAATACACATTCTTGCTTCTCAAGCACATATATATGATTATTTAAATCTAACATTTTATTCTATTAACATAAAACATACAATTTTTAAGAAAAATAATTATTCAAAAGAAAAGAGAAAATGCATCATGGAAAACATCAAGTAATTTCAAAATAATTCAAGAGAGTTGAGTTACTTACCTTATAGTCGAAGCCCGTCAAAGCCCAATTCACCGTTTCACCTTTGGAAGTTTTTGATTCATCCTTGGTTGCCTTCCTCTTCTTTGGCCTCTTCTTCCGTTTAAGTTCATTGTTTATTTTAGATTTTTGTTTAATGAACTTATTAAGATTTGGTGTCCGAAATTCAAGTTCATCATTGTCCTCATCACTTGAGTCATCGCTCAAGTGGTATTCATTTGTCCGGAGTTCCAAATCCTTCCTATTCTTTGGAAGGTGGTTCAAGTGTTGATTGTGTTCATCATGTGCATTGCGCACCATTTCATATGTCATCAATGAGCCGATAAGTTCTTCAAGTGGAAAAATATTTAAATCTTTTGTTTCTTGTATTGCCGTTACTTTTGATTCCCAAGCTTTAGAAAGTGATCGTAAAACTTTACTAACAAGTTCAAAATTTGAGAAACATTTGCCAAGAGCTTGTAAACCATTGACGACATCCGTAAAATGGGTGTACATGTCAACAATGGTTTCGCTCGGTTTCATTCGAAAAAGCTCGAAATCATGTATTAAAATGTTAACTTTCGAGTATTTGACTCTACTAGTTCCCTCATGCGTGATTTCAAGTGTTCGCCAAATATCAAAAGCCGTTTCACACGTTGAAATCCGATTGAACTCATTTTTGTCCAAAGCACAAAATAAGGCATTCATAGCCTTTGCGTTTAAAGAAAAATAAATCTTCTCCAAATCCGACCATTCGTTCATCGGTTTAGAGGGAAGTTGAAAACCGTTTTCAACGATATTCCATAAATCTAAATTCATAGAAATCAAGAAAACTCTCATTCGAGTTTTCCAATAAGTGTAGTCCAATCCGTTAAACAACGGTGAACGAACAACCGAAAAGCCCTCTTGAAAGCCATGAAGAGCCATTTCTCTCGGGTGTAAATCCGAAATGAGAAATATCGGGCTCTGATACCAATTGTTAGGATCGGAGCAGCACTAAGAGGGGGGGGGGGTGAATTAGTGCAGCGGATTAAAACTTCGGTTTCGACAAATCTTTCGTACGATAAGAATGGAACTTGAAAAGCTAAACTTGAAAGCATATTCTTAAAGTTGTGCAGCAAAGGTAATAAGGAACTAAAGCATGTAAGAAGGTTTGCAGTAATGTAAATAGCAATAATGAAATGCAAACCAGAGATTACGTCGATTTAAGAGTGGTTCGGTCAAATAACCTACATCCACTTGCGAGGCCCCTCTTCGATGAGGCTCCCACCTTCCACTAGCAAATCTCTTGAAATGGAAGGGCAAATACCCCTCTTACAACCTTTTACAAGCAGTTCAACCTCTTACAAATTTTCAGCAAGAAAGAATGAGGAGAACTCTAGCAAATTGAAAACAAGAAAGGCAAAGACTCTTCTAAGACTTTTCTCTCAATCACTTGCTGTACAAAAAGTTATCTTCTCAGCTGAGACTTGAGGGGTATTTATAGGCCTCAAGAGGATTCAAATTTGGGCTCCAAAAATTTGAATTCTCTTATGTTCCCGACGTTGGCGGTGCCACCGCCCAGCCAAGCGGTGCCACCGCCCAGCGCTCGGGTGCTGGACGGTGCAACCGCCCAGCCCAGGAGGTGTCACCGCCCAGCTCTTGGGTGCTGGGTGGTGCCACCGCCTAGCCTAGGCGGTGCCACCGCCTAGGCCAAATCAGCTCACTGGTTGGGCTCCAAACTTGGCCCAAACCAGTCCGAACTCGGGCCCAATTGGCCCCTACTTGGGTTATAGGATTAACACTTAATCCTAACCTTAATTAACGTGCTAACTACGATTTTAAAGACATTTTCTAAGCTATTACAAAGTCCGTAAGTCAAGACTTCTTCCGGCGAGCTTCCGGCGAACTTTCGACGGTCTTCCGATAAACTCTCGGAAACCATTCTACGGACTCCCGGCAAGCTCCTAGACTTCACGAATTGATCTTGGCGAGTTCCAACGAGCTTCTTCGGTAAGCTCCGATCTTTCTCGGTGAGCTCCGCGAACTTCCAACGAACCTTCCGGCGAGCTTCCGAAAAACCCTTCGGCAAGCTCCCTACTCATTCTCGGCTAGTTCCGGCAGCATTCCCGACGAACCTTCGTTCTTCCGTCGAACTCTCGAACTCCCAACGAATCCTTCGTGCTTGACTCCAGCACTTTGATTCGCTTTATTTCTTCATCGTTATCGTAGTTAATCCTGCACACACAAACCAAAACTCAACTCAGATCTAGACAATTATTACAACGTGAATTGACATTCTGTTGCCCGGCACGTCATTGGTTGGCGCTTCGTCCGATTCTTCGGTGCATCGTCCTCTCTTGCGGCTTGTTGCCCAATCGGCGGTTGACCTCCATAACCCCAATATCCTTGGCGCAATTCCACTCTCCTTGGCCCGACGCCCGACGTCCGAAGCCTTCTGCCGTCCAATACCCTAACGTGATCTCCTCCGGCACAACGTCAATTCCTCCTGCGTTAACTGTCTAATCCTGATCGAGTAGTCCTGCATCACTCAAAATGCAGTTTAAATTATAAACACATATCAAGTGGTTTCATCATCAAAATACGAGATTCAATAGTTTGCCTCATCTTTGTTGCTAGCTTCTTCATTCTCGGAATCACTTTAGTTGTCCCAAGTCGCTTTTAAAGCTTTCTTCTTCTTCGGTTGCTTCTTCTTGGCTTGGGGGCATTCATTTTTGAAGTGCCCTAGCTTCTTGCATTCGTAGCATATTACTTGGTCCTTTTTATGTTCAAGTTTGTTTTTGGTGTCATTTTTAAATTTGTTCTTTCGTATAAATTTTTTAAATTTTTAAGTTAAAAGTGCAATGTCATCGTCACTGTCCTCATCACTTGATGTTCCTTTCAAGTGGTCTTCTTGCGTTCTAAGTGTCATATCCTTCCTATTCTTTGGAAGGGGGTTCTCGAGCTCTTCATGAGCATGGCACATCATTTCATAGGTCATAAGAGACCTAATAAGTTCTTCGAGAGGAAATATTTTAAGGTCCTTGGCCTCTTGAATGACTATAACTTTTGGATCCCAACTCTTTGGAAGGGATCTTAAAATTTTAGTTACTAGTTCAAAGTTAGAAAAACCTTTATGAAGAGCTTTAAGTCCATTGATGACATCCGTGAAATGGATGTACATGTCTCCAATGGACTCACTTGGTTTCATCCGGAAAAGTTTGTAAGAATGCATAAGAATGTTGATTTTGGACTCTTTCACTCGGCTAGTGTCTTCATGAGTGACCTCAAGAGTTCTCCAAATATCAAAAGCTAAATCATAAATCGAAACGCGATTAAATTCATTTTTGTCAAGTGCACAAAACAAGGCATTCATAGCCTTTGCGTTTAAAGCAAAAACCTTCTTCTCTGATTCATCCCATTCGCTCATCGAAAGAGAAGATTTTTGAAATCCATTTTCGACAATAGTCCAAAACTCAAAATCCATGAAAATAAGGAAGATCCTCATACGAGTCTTCCAATATGTGTAATTCGACCCATTAAATATAGGCAGACGTGTAATAGAGTGACCCTCTTGCATGCTGGAGTAAGCCATCTCTCTTGGGTATTAAACCAAATATGAGAGTGAGCCTTGCTCTGATACCAATTGTTAGGATCGGAGCGGCACTAAGAGGGGGGGTGAATTAGTGCAGCGGATTAAAACTCGTAAGTTTGAAATCGATTTCGTAAATGTGTAGAGATTTCGATTCGATGAAGGATGACTTAGCTAAAATAGCTTGAGTAAAGGAAGTCAAAAGTGGAGAGAAGAAAACCAAATAGTTTGCTGCTAAGAAGATAGGTGGTTCAGAAAATTAAACACTCACACATTCAAGGAACACCACAATGTAAAGTGGTTCGGTCAAATGACCTACATCCACTTACGAAGCCTTCTTCGATGAGGCTCCCAACTTTCACTAGCTAATCACTTTGAAGGGGAAGGACCAAATACCCCTCTAACAACCTTTTTAGAAGTGGTTCACACTCTTACAGATTTTTTAAAGAGAAAGAGGGAGGTGAACACTTAAACTATTGAAAACAAGACTTTGCTAAAACTTTTTCTCAATCTATAACTTCTCAAAAAGGTGTTGTCTCTATTGAGAATTGAGGGATATTTATAGGCCCCAAGAGGATTCAAATTTGGGCTCCAAATTTGAATTACTTTTGGGTTTCCGGTGCTAGTAGTTCCACAGCCTATCAGTATTTGACACTGACAGTGTACTGGCGGTGCCACCACCGGAACTCTCGGGTTCTGAGCGGTGCCACCGCCTAGTCCGGCGGTACCACCGCCCGACCTTTCGGGTTCAGGGCGGTGCCACCGCCCAGTCTAGCGGTGCCACCGCCTGACCTTACGAGTCACTGGTTGGACTCCTCCTAATTTGGCCCAAGCACCGCCCGACCTTTCGGGATCTGGGCGGTGCCACCGCCCGACCTTACGAGTCACTAGTTGGGCTCCTAATTTGGCTTAAACTAGTCTATATTAGGGCCTAGTTGGCCCCTAACCAGGTTATAGGATTAACTCTTAATCCTAACCCTAGTTACATGCAAACTACGAAATTAAGACATAGTCCTAAGCAGGTTTTTAACCGACAACGTCGAGTTTCCTTCCAGCGAGCTTTCCGGCGAACTTCCGGCGGACTTCCGATACACCCTCGGATTTCTTCCGGCGGACTCCGAACAGGCTCCCGGTCTTGTGGCGAGTTCAGTGAGTCTTTGGCAAGTAGCCGAACCTTCTTAGTGATCTCCACAAACCTCCGACGATCTCTTTGGTGGACTTCCGAAAACTTTGGCAAGTCCCTGATTCCTTCTCAGTTGGTTCCGGTAGCACTTCCAACGATTCTTCAGACTTTCGACGGACTCTCGAACACCCAACGAACTTGACTCCGGTAGACTTGCTTTATGTCTTCAAGCTATCATAGTTAATCCTGCACACTTAACTCAATAATATGGATTAGATCAATTAACCCATCAATTGACTTCATCATCAAAATCCGAGATTCAACATTATTTTCTCATTAGTAAATCATAAAAAAAAAACATAGGAGAAAATGATTTCAATTCATGCATATGAAAATAAAAACTTAAGTTATCAATATTATAATTAAAGAAAAATCTCAAGTTATAATTAAAAAAAATCATGAATCATAAAAAAAATCTCCTCTTTAACAATACGAGGACACATAATAAGATATCTTGATTAATAAAAGATTTCATGTTATAATTCAAAAGAATAATCATGATTTGTTTAGATGAATGCTCTCTTAAGAGAGTGAATCTTATGAGAATCAAGAAAAATATTTCATATAAAATACATCTCAAGTCACAAAACATCGATAAATGATTCGATTGGATATATCATCAGATTATTAAAACGAATCATATGAAAAGAAATCCAAAATCATTATTAAAATCACTTTTCAGACAACTAAATGAAAGCAACGTAGTAAGATGAAAAGATATCTCATTTTCTTTTAGTTTCAAATTTTTGATTGATTTCAAGCAAGCATGCCTTTGTCTTTTATATCAAATCCATGCATTATTCATTAAAACTGAAAACCAAAGACAAAAATCATCAAGCCTTCCATACAAAAGCCATGCATCATCATCGAAAAATAATATGAAAATCATCAAGATATTCATTATTGCTTCTTTAAAACATATATAGAATTAATATTTCAGGTGTACAAGCATTAGATTTATATCTAACATTTTGTTGTATTTTCATAAAACATATAATTATCATTATCAATTTCAAAATTACAAGAAAAAGAAGCATGATATATTTTTTACAATTTTTTTTACTAACTAATTTAAAAACAACTCATGAAAAGTATCAAGTTATTTCAAAATAAACTAAGGGGGTTTTGGTTACCTCGTCGTCAAAAGCCATGAAGGCGTAGTTTGCCACCTCGCCTTTATTGGTTTGTTCTTCATCTTCGGATGAACTTGATTCGTCCCAAGCCACCATGAGCGTTTTCTTCTTCTTTTGTAGCTTCTTCATTTTAGGTTCATTTTTGTTCTTTGATTTTTGTTTTAAGAATTCTTTAAGCTTTAATGTGATGAGTTCAAAGTCATCATCATCATCACTTGAGTTATTACTCAAGTGGTATTCTAGTGTTCGAACTTCCAAATCATTTCTGTTCTTTGGAAGGTTGTTCTCATGTTCGTTTTGTACCATATAACTCATTTTATAGGTCATTAAAGACTCGATAAGTTCTTCGAGAGGGAAAGTATTCAAATTCTTTGATTTTTGTATTGATGTTACTTTTGAATCCCAATTTTTGGAAAGTGATCGTAAAACTTTACTAACAAGTTTCAAATTCGAAAAACTTTTACCAAGAGCTTTTAGACTATTGACGACATCCGTAAAACGTGTGTACATGTCTCCAATAGTCTCACTTGGTTCAATCCGAAATAATTCAAAATCATGCATCAAAACATTGATTTTTCAATATTTAACTTTACTAGTGCCTTCGTGTGTGATTTCAAGTGTATGCCAAATATCGAAAGTCGTTTCACAAATAAAAACATGATTAAACTCATTTTTGCTCAAAGCACAAAATAGAGTGTCCATAGCTCTCGCATTCAAAGAAAATATTTTCTTCACCAAATCATTCCATCTTTTTATTGGAGTAGAAGACTTTTTGAAACCATTTTCGATAATATTCCATAAATTCGAATCCATAGAAAGCAATAAAACTCTTATTCGAGTTTTCCAATAAGTGTAGCCTGTCCCATTGAACATGGGAGGACGAACGATAGAAATGCCTACTTGAAAGCCGAAAAGAGTCATTTCTCTTCGTTGTTAAACCAAATAAGAAAGAAGTGCTTCTGATACCAACTATTAGGAACGAGTTGGCACTAAGAGAGGGGGTGAATTAGTGCAGCGGATAAAACACGTCGGTTTAAAAAACTTCATATAATAAAAACTAATTTCGAAAATGTGAGTTGAACTTGAAAACAAATGGAAGCATAGTGAAAGTAAAGTGATTTGCAGTAAAGGTAAATTGCTCAAAAGAAATGCAAACCAAATTTTTATAGTGGTTCGGTCATCGTGACCTATATCCACTGCACCGAATCTTCTTACGTCGAGGCCACCGGCATCCACTAACGATGTTCCTTTAATGGGTGAAGATCAACTGCCCTTACAACTCGATTCTCCTTTCGATAGGTTCAGGAGAGAACCTTTACAACCCCCACTTGCTCCTCCCTTAAACTATACTAACACTTAGAGCTTTTAGAGGAGTTCACACAAGATTAAAACAGTGTTTTCTTTTTTTTTCACTCTCAATTCTTGTGTTGGTTAACTATGGATGAGAGAGGTATTTATAGGCCTCAAGTGGACTTAAACTTTGAGCCTAAAAATATCTCATCCCTGATTTTCGGGGTACTAGTGGTACCACCGCCTGTGTTGGCGGTATCACCGCTAGTGCTTTTGGACACTAACGGTACCATCGCTTAACAATGATATTGGGTGGTACCACCGCTAGTTTCGAATACTATGCCACCGACGATGTCACTTGTTGGGTCACTATTTGGGCCTTTCACTTGGCCCAACATAGTCCATACATGGGCCCAACTGGCCCGTAATTGGGTTGGCCCAATTTCAATCACAATTATATGCTTACTATGAAATTTAAGGCATACACTAAGCAAATCTGGTCCGGTTAGTCTCGGTTTATTCCGGCAATCTTCCGGCAAACTTTCGATGATATCTCGGTAATGTTCCAGCGAACTCCTGGCAAGCTCCTAGACTTCACAACGATCTTCTTGACAAGTTTCGACGAGCTTCTTCGGCAAGCTCCTAGACTTCTCGGTCAATTCTGGCAAAACTTCCGATGAATTGTCATGGACAAAGTTCTAAACATGATGTTTAATGTAATACTTATGTATGTCCATATCTTTCTGTTTGTTCATGCTTTGCACAGCATGTAGAGGAATGGTCGAAGGCTTAACAGTCCCATTTTAGTTGGGTTTGGTGGCCTTCTTAGGCTTGTAAATAAAGGTTATGTCATGTGGATACTTGTGAGAGATATTCAATCTATAGTGGACCATTTTGACCCTTTGTTGTGCAACCGTTCAGAGCTTGTAAAGTCTATTTGTAATTTGCATTATCTATGAAGTGTTTCCTGAAATGTTTGCTTATAGATCCCGAGTGAGGCACTTTCTCTAACTTGTTTTCTCTTTTGAAGATCCTAAGGAACCATGTGAGGTTTCGGAGAGGCTGACCTTTGCGGACAAACACGTAAGGGTGCCGCACGACTTAGGCAAAACCAGCTAAGTCTGTGATAGAACGTCCAGACTTCCAACGAACTCTCAAACTCCCAACGAAATTTTCTTCTTGACTTCGGGACTTTATTTTACTTTATGTCTTGATCACTATCATAGTTAATCTTGTTCAAATAAAACCTACTTCAATCTAGACAATTATTATATGTTGAATCTTGGATTTTGATGATGAAATCAATTCGTAAATTATTTGATCTAATCCATGTGTTGAGATAAGTATGTAGGATTAACTACGATAGCAGTAAGGCATAAAGCAGATGATGGGCCAGAGTCAAAGATTCTGATGATATACCGGGAGCTTGCTGAGAGTTCATCGTGAGATCACTAGAAGCACATTGGAAGACATGCCGAAAGCTCGTCGGGAGATCGCCGGAAGCACGCCGGAAGACTAGCCAAGAGTTGGTCAGGAGTTCGCTGAAAGCTCGCAGGAAGACTCGCCGAGAGGTTCGTCGGACGATCATTGAGTGAAAAATCGAAGTATCAGACCATGCTTGCCTTAATCATAGTTCGAACAATAATTAGAGTTGATTCGAGAGTTAATCTCATCAACTCTGTTAGGGGCCAACTAGGCTAGGAGATAAGATGGTTTGGGCTGAATACAAGGCCCAACCAGGTTGCTGGACTTTGACCAGCGGTGGCACCACTAGGGTCGATGGTGGCACTGCCTAGAAGACCAAATCTCCTAGGTGGTCTGGGCGGTGGTACCACCCAAACTAGGCGATGGTACCGCTAGCAGTTAATGCTGCCAACGGTGGTACCACTAGCAGTTAATGCTGCCAGCGGTGGTACTACCCCTGTTAGGCGGTGGTACCGTCAAAGCTCGATTTTCGAGCTCTGTTAGGCAGTGGTACCATCTAGTGTCAGCTGTCATGCGGTAGTACAGCCCAGTAATGGCAGTGGTACCACTAGTACCCCGGAAATCCAGGATAAGACACTTTTTGGCTCCATTTTTTAAAGCCATTGGAGCCTATAAATACCCCACCCTTTTCTACATGAAAGGGCACCGAAGTGTGATTATAATCTCGAGTTATTGGGGTGTAAAAGTGTTGTAAACAAGTGCTAGAGTCCTCCTCCTCCCTTTCTAAGTTTTGAGATCATTCAAGAGAGGTGTGAGACTTGTAAGGGTTCTCTCTTAAACCCGATAAGAGGAGAAAGAGCTGCAAAAGGTGATTGGTTTTTACCTATTGAAAGAAGGCCTTTAGTGAACGCTAGTGACCTCGACAGAGAGGAATCCGAAAGTGGATGTAGGTCACATTGACCAAACCACTTTATATTCTAGTTTGCATTTCATTTTGAGCAATTTACTTTAACTGCAAATTATTTCATAGCAAACTGCTTCTCCTCCTCATCTTGCTTTCACTATACTTACGCCCTCTTACGTTTCGAGTTGCTATCTTTCCGAATCGATTTCTATCGAAAGTACGAAATATTTTATGAAATCGAAGAATTTTTCGCTTCACTAATTCACCCACTCCTCTTAGTGCCGCTCTTGATCCTAGCAATTGGTATCAGAGCAAGGTTCACTCTTGTTTGGTTTAAAACCCAAGAGAAATGGTATTTGCTGGCAACTAAGAGGGTCATTCAATTACATGCTCGCCCATGTTCAATAGGACGGATTACACATATTGGAAGACTAGAATGAAGATCTTCCTAATTTCAATGGATTTTGAGATTTGGAGTGTTGTCGAAAATGGTTTTCAAAAATCTTCTCTTCCAATGAACGATTAGAATGAGTTGGAGAAGAAGACTTTCACTTTAAATGCTAAGGCTATGAATGCCTTGTTTTGTGCGTTAGATAAAAACGAGTTTAATTGAGTGTCGATTTGTGAAACGATTTTTCATATTTGGCATACACTCGAAGTGACTCATGAAGGCACTCGTAGAGTGAAGGAGTCAAAAATTATTTTTTTAGTGCACACTTATGAGTTGTTTTGGATAAAACCGAGTGAGACCATTGGAGACATGTACACCCGATTTACAGATGTCGTCAATGGTCTAAAAGGACTTGGTAAAAGTTTCTCGGATTTTGAACTTTTTAATAAAATTTTAAGATCCCTTCCAAAGAGTTAGGACCCTAAAGTAACGGTCATTCAAGAGGCCAAAGATCTAAATATTTTTTCTCTTGAAGAACTAATTAAGTCACTAATGACCTATGAGATGACTTGTAAAGCTCAAGAAGAGCTTGAGGGCACCCTTCCAAAGAACATGAAGGATATAACACTAAGAACCTAAGAAGACCACTTAAAAAAAAACTAAAGTGATGAGGACCTTGATGAAGATTTGACACTCTTAACAAGAAAATTCAAAAAATTCATAAAAAGAATAAATTTAAAAATGACACTAAAAATAAATTTGAACCCAAAAAAGATCAAGTAATATGCTACGAATGTAAGAAGCTGGGACATTACAAGAGCGAATGTCCCCTAGGCCAAGAAGAGGCAACCAAAGAAGAAGGCTCTCAAAGTAATATGGGATGACTCAAGTGCATCCGAAGAAGAGGAGCTAACCAACACTGAGCAAGTTGCTCACTATATACTAATGGCTATTGGAGATGAGGTAAGTAATTCAATTGACGCAAATATATCTTTTGATGAATTATTAAGTGCTTTTCATGATTTGTTTGATGAATTCAAATTAATTAGTAAAAAATATAAATTGTTAAAAAATGATCATGCTTCTATTGTTAGTGATTTGGATTGACTAAAGGTTGAGCATAATAGTAGTTTAACTCCTTGTGCGAAATGTGATAAACTAGAAATACTTAAAAAGGAAAACCTGTTACTCAAAGAAATATTAGAAAAATTTAAGGTTGGTAGCAAGTCTTTGAACATGATCCTTGCCAATAAGGGTCACATTCATAGGAGAAGTAGAATCAGATTTGTGAGTAGCACTCACCAAAATCTAACCACCTTTGTTAAAGGCCCGACCTTGCATGTTTCACCTCACACCAAATGCAACTTTTGTTGCAAACTCGGACATATTGCTTATAAATATCCACTTAAAAGATGTAGTCCACATAGATTGATTTGGGTTCCTAAAAGAACCTCAAATGACTCAATACAATAAGATAAGATATGTAGATCGATTTTTTAGGCACCCAAGGTCAAATGGGTACCTAAAAATCATCATTTTTTATAGAAAAATATACCATTACAAGCTAGGAGTAAGAGATGGTACCTTGATAGTAGATACTCAAGGCACATAACTGGAGATCTATCTTAATTCTCTAAGCTCACTAGCCAAGACGAAGGATATGTCACCTTCAGAGACAAAAACAAGGGTAAAATCATTGGCAAAGGAACCATAGGTAACAAATCCAACCATAGGTAAGAAGATGTGTTGTTGGTTGATAGCCTAAAGCATAACCTCTTGAGCATTAGTCAATTGTGTAATAAAGGATATATTGTTAAATATGAATCTAATACTTACATTATTGAAAAATTAAACAAAAACACATCTATAATTACACTAAAATAAAATAACGTATATACTATTGACATTAATGATCTTTATAATGAAATGTATTTTTCGCTTTTGAATGACGAAGGTTGGCTTTGGCATAAGAAATTAGGTCATACTAGCATGAAACTAATCTCTCAAATTTCATCTAAAGAACTTGTAAGAGGAATTCCTCATATCAAGTTCGTCAAAGATAATGTGTGTGATGCAGTCAACGAGGAAAACAAATAAAAGGTAGCTTCAATCCTAAGAACCAAATAAGCACCTCTAGACCTTTGCAATTGATCCATATGGACTTGTTCGGACCAATGACTACATCAAGCCTAGGAGGTAGCAAATACGCATTTGTCATCGTGGATGATTATAGTAGATATACATGGACTTATTTTTTGACACACAAAGTGAATGCTTTAGGTATTTCTCTAAGTTTTGTAAACTTATTCAAAATGAAAAGAGTTTTATAATTTCATCAATTCGAAGTGATCATGGTGGTGAATTTCAAAATCATGATTTCTAAGAATTTTGTGAATCTAATGGATACAACCATAACTTTTCTACTCCAAGAAATCATCAATAAAATAGAGTAATAGAAAGAAAGAATAGAAACTTACAAGAAATGACAAGAACCATGTTAAACGAACATAGCCTACCCAAATATTTTTGAGCCGAAGCCGTAAATATGACATGCTATGTTATGAATAGGGTTCTAGTAAGACCACTACTTTCCAAAACTCCTTATGAGTTATGGAACAACAAAAAACCCAACATCTCATACTTTAAAGTTTTCAGATATAAATGTTTTATTTTGAATGAAAAATATGCCTTAGGTAAATTTGTTGTGAAAGCCGATGAAGGAATTTTTCTTGGCTATTCTTTTGTTTCTAAAGTATTAAGTATCTTTAATAAAAGAACTTTGATTATAGAAGAATCTATTCATATTGTTTTTAATAAAGTTTTCAAAGTTAAGAAAAATGATTTTCATGATGATATTAATTTTGATGCTTTTAATTTAAATGAAACCCTTTCTCCATCTAGTAACTTGGATGCATCTTCTTCTAAAACATTCTTACCCAAGGATTGAAAGTATGTAGATGCTCATCCTAAGGAGCTAATCATAGGAGACACATCTAAAGGGGTTCAAACTCGTTCCTCTCTTGAGAATTTTTATGCAAATGTCATTTTTCTCTCCCAAATTGAACCTAAATGCATTGACGAAGCCTTGAAAGATGATTCATGGGTTATCACAATATAAGATGAGTTAAATCAATTTGAGAGAAATGAGGTATGGAAGCTTGTTCTGAGGTTAAATGACCATTTAGTTATTGGTACTAAATAGGTCTTTAGAAACAAGCAAGATGAATTTGGTATCATGGTTAGAAATAAGACTAGATAAATGGCCAAGAGTTTCAACTAAGAAGAAGGTATCGATTATAAAGAAACCTTTGCTCTTGTGACACGATTAGAAGCCATAAGGATGCTCCTTGCCTATGCTAGTAGTAATAATTTTAATTTATTTTAAATGGATGTTAAAAGTACTTTCCTTAATGGCTTTATCTCCGAAAAATTTTATGTTAAATAACCTCCCAAATTTGAGAATGATAATATTCCTAATCATGTGTTTAAATTGACTAAAGCTCTCTATAAATTGAAACAAGTCCCAAGGGTTTGGTATGAGAGACTTAGCTTATTTCTAATTTATAATAATTTCTTTAAAGGTAAGGTCGATACTACATTGTTTATAAAAAATTTTGAAAATAATTTTCTTATTTTTTAAATTTATGTTAATGATATTATTTTTGGTTCTACAAATAAATCCTTATGTGAATCTTTTGCCAAAAGCATGAGTCTAGAATTTGAAATGAGCCTAATGGGGGAACTAACCTTTTTTTTAGGCTTAAAAATTAAACAACTTAGCAATGGTATCTTTTTTAATCAAATAAAATATGCTTTAGACTTGCTAAAAAGATTTAACATGGATAGTTCAAAGGCTATCAACACTCTTATGAGTACCTCCACTAAGTTAGACATTGACGAAAGTGGAGAAAGCTTTGATCAAAAAGCTTATAGGGGTGTGATAGGTAGTTTGCTTTATCTCACCGCAACTAGACCAGACATCATGTTTAGCGTAGGACTTTGTACTAGATTTCAATCTAACCCTAAGCAATCTCATTTAAAAGCTGTTAAAAGGATATTTAGATACCTAAAAGGAACTCCTAAACTATGATTATGGTATCCTAAATCTAAGAATTTTGAATTGCTTGGTTATACTGATATGGATTTTGCTGGATGTAGTTTAGATAGAAAAAGCACATCAAAACATGTTAATTTTTAGGACACACACTTGTTTCTTGGTCTTCCAAGAAACAAAACTCGGTTGCATTATCTACAACCAAAGCAGAGTACATAGCTGTAGGTGCATGCTATGCTCAAGTTATATGGATGAAAAATACTTTAAAGGATTATGGAATTGACTTGAAAAACATACCTATAAAGTGTGATAACACTAGTACAATATGCTTAGCAAAAAATCCTATTCAACACTCTAGAACTAAACACATTGACATTATGCATCACTTCATATGAGATTTTTTTAATAATTATGATGTAATATTAGAGTTTATTGATACGAAACATCAATTCGCGGATATCTTTACAAAACCCTTAAATGAAGAAAATTTTGATTTCATTAGAAGGGAATTAGGGATGTTAAACTGTCCGAATGAATGAATTTGTTAAATTTTTATTTTCGGACTTTCTTGATCACTCACCCGAATCATGATCTTATAGTGTGCGCAATGAGCCATATGCATTTTTCTATACGAGTTTTTACAATGTTTGTATACAAATGATGAATCATGAACTTATGGTATGCATTTTACAATACGAGTTCAATATAATGTTTGAGTATGGCATGCTTTTTTATGATGAATCATGAACATACAATCTTCAATACGAATTTTCTTTTTTTATGATGTGAATTTTACATGATAAGGTTGTGTAGTTCATAACAATAAAAGTTTTGCATGATAAGGTTGTGTGGTTACATCCGAATTGGTATCACCCCCCTCCCCCCACACAACTATGTGAGCAGTGCTCACTGCTTATAAGCAGTGGCACCACCCAACTGGTGGTAGCACCGCCAGTTGTCATGGGTGGCAAGTGGTAGCACCGCCTAGCTAGCGATGCCACCGCCCGCAACCTGCCCCCTTATAAACACAAGTTAGGGTCGGTGGTAGAACCGACCCCAACACATTATGCACTCCTCCAAATAGCTCCAAACCTATTGCTCTACCTCTAGCAACTCAAAAATTCTCACTTCCCACTAGATCAAGGATCAATCTCCAACATTCTTTTAAAGATCACTAGAAAGGAGAACTACTAAGGTAATCTCAACACCAAATTGATTCTCTTTTGTATTACTTATTCTTGCTCCTTATTTGCCTTCATTATTGTAGTCTCAATGAGTTCTAGAAGATCCACTAAGGACAAAGGGAAGAGGAGATTAGTTGAAAATTATGACTCCCTACTTTTCGATTCTAATCAACATGCCCTAAAATTTTCATTCATAGAGTCTAGACATGTTCATAAGGGTAAATATGTTGATATAGACAAATTAAATGATTTGGAACCTATTCAATAGTTTGCTAATCTAAACATTCTCCTAATCCTTCAAATGAGTGAACTTATCTACCCTAGACTTGTTAGGCTATTTTACAACAATTTACATGTAGATGAAGATGAAAGGGTATCTACCTATCTATTAGGACATCATATACCCATTACGGATAGAACCATTTGCAACATCATAGGAATTCACGTAAAAGAAAGAGGGTGTTAGTTTAGAGGATAATGGGATGATGAAACAGTTGGGACTACTTACGTTGATGCCTTAGGAATAATTTTTAGCAATCCTAACTTAACAATTCTTCCAAAAAGCTGTAAATATTTACTACCTTTAAGCACCAAAATACTTCATCACATCCTGATAAGTATCATTCTCCCAAAGCAATATCATCATGATGAAGTAAGCCAAATGGAACTAGGTACCATGTATTGGATTATGAAGGGACATAATAATTGTTTTGGTTACCTAATCCAACAAAACATGATTGAACTATCAAAAAAGGACATGATGCTTCCATATGGTGGCTTAATCACAAGACTACTCTATGCCTATGATATTTCCATTCCACCCGACAAAAAAGTTATAAAACTAGATAGATTTAGTATCATAAATAAAAATCTACTTCGATGGATAAGATGTACATTCAGAAATGATATATAGACTAGACTACCTAAAAGGACTGATCCCCTCCAACCTAAACCTGAACCTGAAACACCAATTTTTAGGGGTAATCTATCTCGTCCAACTAGTCCCTTCGAGGAATCACCTCTAGTAGAGCAACCACCTCCCTCATCTATCGACGACATAGGGACTCGGATAGATCGATTTGAATAATGTCAAGATCGACTTGAACAATGCCAAGATCAAATTTTGATTGAGTTGTAGTAGATTCATCAATAACTCCATACCCTATTTAGACATTTTGAGTGGCCACTACCTGAATAATTAATTATGACTTTTTGCTAATGACAAAAGGGGAGAAATGGATGAATCCCTTTCTTTTATTCTGCTTACTTTGATGTTATACTTTGAAGTTGTAATCCTATGTTGTTTACCTTGATGTTGTAAACCTAAAATGCTACTTTGATTTTTACAATTTTGTGCTTTGATTTCCATGTTATCTCTTCAAATAATGAGTATGATATTATGCTTACTTTGATGCTAAAAATTTCTGTCAATATCATGCTTACTTTGATGCTGAAATTTTCTGTCAATATCATGCTTACTTTGATGCTGAAAATTTCTATGATTTTGACTCGAAAATGGATGTCATGTCTTGACATCATTTCTATCAACGAATACGTGGTATCATCTTTAGATTTGGCAAATCATGATGTGCATGATGATAATAAGTTTAAATTATCAATTTGATGCTTGAATTCGAAGGCGTTGAATTCAAGAGTGTCTTTTCTCAATTATGGCATATAGACAGGGGGAGATAAGATTAACTCCATCACCAATTGGTTGTCATCATCAAAAAAGGGGAGATTGTTGAATCTCAGATCTTGATGATGAAATCAATTGATAAATTATTTGATCTAATCCATGTGTTGAGATAAGTGTATAGGATTAACTATGATAGCAGTAAGGCATAAAGCAGATGATGGTCCGGAGTCGAAGACTCAGACGATATACCGAGAGCTTGCCAAGAGTTCATCGTGAGATCACCGAAAGTACGCCGAAAGCTCATCTGGAGATCGTCCGAAGCACACTGGAAGACTAGCCGAGAGTTGGTTGGGAGTTTCCCGGAAGCTCGCCAGAAGACTCGCCGAGAAGTTCACCGGAGGATCATCGAGTGAAATATCGACGTACCGGACCATGCTTGCCTTAATCATAGTTAGAATAATAATTAGAGTTGATTTGGGAGGTAATCCCATCAACTCTGTTAGGGGCCAACTGGGCTCGGAGCTAGGATTGTTTAGGCCGAATATAAGGCCTATCCAAGTTGCTGGACTCTGACCAGGGGTGGCACTGCTAGGGCCGACGGTGGCACCGCCTGGAAGACCCAATCTCGTAGGTGGTCTGGGCGATGGTACTGCTAGTAATTAATGCTGCCAGTGGTGGTACCACCCCTATCAGGTGGTGGTACCGCTAGAGCTTGGTCTCCGAGCTTTGTCAGATGGTGGTACCGCCCAATGTCAAATGTCAAGCGGTGGTACCGCCCAGTAATGATGGTGGTACTACCAGTACCCTGGAAATCCATGATGAGACACTTTTTTGCTCTATTTTTGAAAGCCATTGGGGCCTATAAATACCCCACCCTTTTCTGCATGAAAGGGCACCGAAGTGTGATTATAATCTTGAGTTATTGGTGTGTAAAAGTATTGTAAACAAGTGCTAGAGTCCTCCTTCTCCCTTTCTAAGTTTTGAGATCATTTAAGAGAGGTGTAAGACTTGTAAGGGTTCTCTCCTAAACCCGACAAAAGGAGAAAGAGCTGTAAAAGGTGATTGGTCTTCACCTATTGAAGGAAGGACTTTAGTGGACGCCGGTAACCTCGTTGGAGGAGGAATCTGAAAGTGGATGTAAGTCACATTGACTAAACTACTCTAAATTCTTATTTACATTTAGTTTTGAGCAATTTACTTTAACTGCAAATTATTTCATAGCAAACTGCTTCTCCTCCTCATCTTGCTTTTACTACGCTTACGCTCTCTTACGTTTCAAGTTACTATCTTTCTGAATCGATTTCCATCGAACGTATGAAATATTTATGAAATCAAAGAATTTTCCACTGCACTAATTCATCGCCCCCTCTTAGTGCCACTCTTGATCCGAACATTATAATGCTTGAATCATGCTGATTGCCAAGTCATTGGTTCATCGACGCTTCGTCCGATTCTTCGGCGCATCATCCTCTTTTGCGGCCTATTGCCTAATCTGTCAATTGACCTCCACAACTCTAATTTCCTTGGCATAATTTCCGCTCTTCTTGGCCCGATGCCTGAACTCATGGCCCGAAGCCTTCTGCCGATACATCGACCGATCCTTCGGCTCGACGTCCAATCTTCTGACATGTTCCACTCTGACCCAACATGCTTCTTCCTGCTTTTAATTGTCTTTCCATGATTGTAGCTTCCCATGTCACTCAAAATGTAGATCAAATCATAAACACTATCAATTGGTTTCATCATCAAAATCTGAGATTCAATAGGAAGTTTGTCGGAAAATCGTCGAAAGCTCGCCAAAAGAAACCTAGACTCATTGGACTTATTTAGCTTAGTGTATGCCTTAAATTTCATAGTTAGTGCTTAATTGGGTTAGAATTGGGCCAATACAATTAGGGGCCAATTAGGCCCAAGGTTAGGTTGTGTTGGGCCAAGTTAAAGACCCAAATAGTGACCTAACAGGTGGAACCGTCATGGCACAATCTCCGAGACTATGTCAAGCGGTGGTACAGTCGGTCTGGGTAGTGGCACTGCCCAGACTCAGTCTCCGAGACTATCAGGGGGTGGCACCGCTAGTCTAAGTAGTGGTACAGTCCAAACACAGTCTCCCAAGCGGTGGTACCGCCAGACTAGGCGATGGTACCACTTAGTGTAAGTGCTGCAAGCGGTGGTATCACGAGGACCCGAGAAACTAGGGATGAAATCTTTTTAGGCTTGAAGTTTGAATCCACTTGAGGCCTATAAATACCCCTCTCATCCTTGGTTAATATACACAAGAATTGAGAGAAAAAAAATAGAAAACTTTTGTTGTAATCTTGTGAGAACTCCTCTCAAACTATAAGTGTTAGTCTTGTTTAAGAGAGGAGTGAAGGGCATTGTAAAGGTTCTCTCCTGAACTTGTCAAAAGAAGAATCGAGTTATAAGGGTAGATGATCTTCAACTTGAAAGAAGATTATTAGTGGATGCCAGTGGCCTTGACGGAAGAGAAATTGGTGGAGTGGATGTAGGTCACGATGACCGAACCACTATAAAATAGTTTGCATTTCTGTTTTGCCATTTACATTTATTGCAAACTATCATACTTCCTTAGTACTTTAGCTGCATACTCTTACGAACGTGTTTCAAGTTATCATCTTTCCGAAATTAGTTTTAATCGAATGAAAGATTTTTGAACCGACGTAATTTTATACGCTGCACTAATTCACCCCCCACCTCTTAGTGCCAACTCGATCCTAATAGTTGGTATCAAAGCCACATTATTTCTCACTTGGTTTAACACTCAAGAGAAATGGCTCTTTTCGGCTTTCAAGAAGGCATTTCTATCGTTCATCCTCCCATATTCAATGGGACGAACTATACTTATTGAAAAACTCGAATGAGAGTTTACTTACTTTCAACGGATTTGAATTTATGGAATATTATCGAAAGCAGTTTTCAAAAGTCTTCTACTCTAATGGACGAATAGAATAATTTAGATAAGAAAACTTTTTCTTTGAATGCTAGAGCTATGAATGCTCTATTTTGTGCTTTCAACAAAAATGAGTTTATTCGTGTTTCTATTTGTGAAATGGCTTTCGATATCTAGTGTTGGGCTGACAGCCCACATATTCAGTCCATGGTTGGCTTTAATAGCCCATAACCCACCCCCCTTTGACCTAACCCTAAATCAAATTAGGGGAGTGTGGTGGCAACATTTTTTGGAGCAAAATAAAGCAGCAACGAGGGAGAAAAGTGTAACAGCAGGGGAGATCTTTGAAGCAGCATCTTGATTTGAAAAGGAGGAGAAAAAGGTAGAAAAATAAGAGAAAGAAAGGGAAGAAAATAAGGATAATGCAGAGAGACTATTCTTAATCATATAGTAGTGTTCTCATCTCAAGTTAGATCAAATCTACAATATATTCTTGCAGTGATTACTTGGGGGAGAATTTAGATATTGTGCACAGTGACATGATCCTTATATCCCAATTATTCTCTTGTGATTGTTGCAAGAGTTTTGGGTAAGAGATTGAGATTTATATATTCATTATTCTTATAGTGGATTATCTCTAGTTTGTCCCATGGTTTTTACCCTTCATATTGGAGAGGTTTTCCACATAAATCATGGTGTTCTATTTTATTGTGATTCCATTTAATTCTGCTGCATGTTATGGCCACTTTATGTCCCATCAACTGGTATCAGAGCAAGGTTATGGTGATTTAATTTTTATGTTTGAACATGGAGGCCAGTAGTATTTCTCACATGATTAGTTTGAATAGAAACAATTGGATGATATGGAAACCAAGAATGGAAGATCTCTTATATTACAAAGATTTGTATGGACCTTTGCAAGGGGATAGTGCAAAACCCACAACTATGACAGATGATGAGTAGAAGAGGTTAGATCGAAAAATAGTTTGGTTTATTCGATAGTGGCTTGATGATAGTGTCTTTCACCATGTTTCTACTGAAAGTTCTATATATTCTCTTTGAAAAAAGTTGGATGGTCTCTATGAAAGAAAAACAGCTGACAACAAAGCTTTTTTTATCAGAAAACTTGGGAACCTAAAATATAGAGAGGGTGCTTCTATTGCTGAGCATTTGAATGAAATATAGAGTATTACTAACCAATTATCTTCTATGAAAATGTCTCTTGATGATGAGTTGCAGGCATTGTTACTTCTCAGTTCATTACCAGAAAGTTGGGAGATACTGGTGGTTTTCCTCAGTAATTCTATGCCAGATGGTGTTGTCACCATGAGTCAAGTAACAAGCAGTTTATTGAATGAGGAGTTGAGAAGAAAGAATTCAGAAACATCTTAGAATAATTCATAGGCACTTATCTTAGAGAATAGAGGAATGTCAAAATCTAGAAGTAGTTCACGAATGGGTAGAAGCAAGTCAAGATCAAGAAAAGATATTGTTTGTTATAACTATGGTAAAAAAGGATATTACAAGAATCAATGTAAGCAACCTAAGAAGAGTAAGAACAAGGGAAAAGAAGTGGAGTCTATAGAGTCAAAAGATAATATCACAACTATAGTGTAGGGTGGTAATTAGTTGATTTTATCTCCTTCTGATGATATTTTTTCTTGTATGCATTAGGATCTTGAGTGGGTGATTGACACAAGTGCTTCTTATCATGCTATACCATAGAGAGAGTTTTGTTGAATCTCAGATTTTGATGATAAAACCAATTGATAAGTGATTATGATTTGATTTGTGTTATGAGTGACGTAGGATGCTTCGATCAGGATAAGACAATTAAAGTTGGAAGAATCATGTTGTGCCGGAGGAAAACATGTCAGAAGATTGGACGTCGGGCCGAAGGATCGGTCGACGTATTGACAGAAGGCTTCGGGCCATGGATTCGGGCATCGGGCCAAGAAGAGCAGATATTGTGCTAAGGATATCGGAGTTGTGGAGTCAACTGGCCGATTGGGCAATAGGCCGGAAGAGAGGACGATGCGTCGAAGAATCGGACGAAGCATCGAGGGACCAATGACATGTCGGACAACATGATTAATGCTAAGTATTAATTGTCTAGATCAAAGTGTGTTTTACATATGCAGGATTAACTACGATAGCAAGGCATGAAGTAAAATGAAGTCCCAGAGTCAAGGACATGATTTCGTTGGGAGTTCGAGAGTCCGTTGGAAGTCCGGACGTTCGTCGAATGTTCTTGCGAAACCAGCCGATAAGTCTCAGAGCTTGCTAGAAAAGCTCATCGAAACTGGCCAAGAAGATCATTATGAAGTCCAGGAGCTTGCCGGGAGTCTGCCGGAACATTGCCGAGAGATTGTCGGAAGTTCGCCGGAAGATCGCCGAAAGCTCGCTGGAAGAAACCAAGATATAGGGACTTGTTTAGCTTAGCAAATATCTTAGATTTCGTAGTTAGCACGTAATTGGGTTTGGATTTGGGCCAACCCAATTAGCGACCAGTTGGGCCCATGTAAGGACTATATTGGGCCCAATGAGAGGCCCAAACAGTGCCCCAAGAAGTCTCAGCGTCGTGGCACAATCTTCGAGACTGGGTCAAGTGGTGGTATCGCCAGTCTGGGTAGTTGTACCGCCCCTGGCAGGGTGCCAGGCGGTGGTACCGCCTAGCATAGCATCCCAAGCGATGGTACCTGTTAGGATCAAGAGCACTAAGAGAGAGAGGTGAATTAGTACAGCGAAAAACTTTTGTTGGTTTAAAACGATGTTTGTACGATGAAAGCATTTTCGATGAAAACCATTTCGGAAAGTTCTTCAACTTAAGATCAAACAAAAGTATAGTTGAAGTAAAGCAACGGAGGCAGTTTGCAGTTAAGATAGAGAGCAGAATGTAAATGCAAACCAAGATTTAGTGTGTTTCGGCCAATCTTGACCTACATCCACTTTTGGCTTCCTCCTCCGATATGATCACCGACGTCCACTAGAGGCCTTTCTTCAATAGGCGAAGGCCAACCACCCTTTTATAGCTTTACTCCTTTTGACGGGCTTAGAAGATAACCCTTACAGATTTCCACTCATCTCTTGAATGATCAAAACTTAGAAAAAAAGAGGGAGAATAACTTCTAGCCTTTACAATACTTTTAAGCTCTCAAATTCTCAGAATAAATGTAAGCTTTCGGTGCCCTTTCATGCAAGAAAGGGTGCGGTTTATATAGGCCCCCAACTGGTTTGAATTTGGAGCTCAAAATTGCCATCTCCCGGATTTCCAAGGTCCTGGCGGTACCACCACCAGAACTGGGCGATATTACCGTCTGACACTGCTCGGAGACTAAGCTCAGATGGTACCACCACCTGACAAGGGTGGTACCATCGCCTGACTTCACTCGGAGACCAAGCTCAAGTGGTACCACTACCTGACGGGGCGGTAGCACCACTTGACTTCGCTCGGAGATCAAGCTTCTAAGCGGTGCCACCGCCAGCCAGGAAATCTGGGTCTGAATGGGCTAATCCATTCAACCCAATTTGGGTCTATCAAGGGCCCAATTGGCCCTAGATTAAGTTAATAGGATCACCTCCCATTTCTAGCTTAATCTTCATACTAACTACAACATTTAAGACATTAATATTGCAACTCGTGTTCCGGTGCGTTAATCGCTTCTTCCAGCGAGCTTCCGGCAAACATCCGACGAACCCTCGACGATGCTCCAGTGGACTTCTAATAAACTCCGAGACTTGCCACGATCCTCTTGGTGAGTTCCGACGAGCTTCTTTTGCTAGCTCCTGGACTTCTCGGATTTGTTCCCATAGAACCTCCGACGATCATCCGAACATCCGTCGAACTCTCGAACCCCCAACATGATCTTAGTCTTGACTCCGGCGCAACATCTACTACATGTCTTACTTTCATCGTAGTTAATCATGTATACTTATCTCAATATATGGATTAGATGACCAAATGACAATTGACTTCATCATCAAATTCCGAGATTCAACAGATCGAAGCTTCCTGCGTCACTCAAAATACAAATCAACATCTCCCCCTTTTTTATGATGACAACCAATTAATGTCGAAGTTAACCTTAACTTCCCCTATTAATATGTCATATTGATAGAACCTTGAATTCAAATTGAATTCAAGTCAAAGCAAATTTAATCATGAATATTTACAATACATTATATGCATTTCATTGCATTGCATGCATCATTATCATAAGTTTTGTGTGCATCATCATAAATATTTCAAATCATCATGGTATCAAAATATCAAAGTATATTATATCCTACCATGTATGATTCTCATATCATCATATCTTCTCCCCCTTTGTCATCAATAAAAAGGAGAAGTGCAACTATCAAGTTTTAGAGATATGCAAGTTTTACAACATACAAGCTAGCAATAATTTTTTCATTACTTTACAATATGCATAATCACCAAATCATCATTAAATTTAAAAATATGCAAGATTACAAATTTTGTAAGTTTGCATTTTTGCTTCTTAAGATCGGCAAGCTAGCAATTTTGCTTCCTAGCAAGTTTTTCTCTTTGCAATTTGTAAGCTAGCAAATTTATCTCCCCCTTTGTCATTGTCAAATAGAAGGGAAGAACATAATATAATTATTATTTTCTCTTTATGTCAATTTTCAAACCATTTCAAAGATAAAGTAGCATTCTTAATTCAATATGTTTGTGCATCATTATAGTTTCAAATTAAAACATGCATAATTTCAAAACCTTACATTTCATCCTTACTTCATACATGATACCAAAAATAAATCAATCATCACTATGGGCATATCATACATGATACTTAAGCATTCATATGATACATCATTTTGGACATAACATTCATGATACTAAGACATTAAAATTTTTAAGCATTTATCACTTCATGCATTAAATCATCATTTTGATCATGATACCAACCATTCATCATTTCTCCCATGCATGACACTAAAGCATTCATGATACCAAACATTAAATCAACATTTTTAAGCATTTATGATTTCATGATTGTTGGTACCAAACATTAATCATTTATTTTCTCCCCCTTTGTCATAGGCAAAAAGAGGGGAATAACACAAAGGTGTAAATATTCAAGTCATCACATAGAAGATATCAAGAAAAAATTGGTGATGAGATATACTTCATGAATACAAGGAATTATACAAAGAAAATCATATCATGAAAGATAAGATCATGTAAATACTAAAAGATATGATTCATTTTGATAAATATTTTCTTTAATGAAATACAAGAAATCATTCGAGAATAAAAAGTGAGGGATCTTGATTCACATAAGAAAAATATCAAGTTTTAATTTCGAGAATTCAATATCATGATTTCAATAATGCTTCCTTTTAATATATAGCAAGTAGAATCCTGGGAGAATAATGAAAATTTTGATTTATATAAAGAAAATCTTAACTTATCATGGTTTGATAAATATTACCTTAAAAGAGTAAATCATACGTGCATCAAGAAAGATGTTTCATGTTGAATATATCACAAGTCATAAATACGATAAATGATTTAGTTGGATATATCATCTCATTAGTTAAATGTGTTAGGATCGGAGCGGCACTAAGAGGGGGGGGTGAATTAGTGCAGCGGATTAAAACGTTGATTTCAACAAAATTTTCGTACGAAAAGAACGAAACTTGAAAAGCTTAACTTGAAGGCGTATTCTTAAAGTTGTGCAGCAAAGGTAATAAGGAACTAAGCATGTAAGAAGGTTTGCAATAATGTAAATGGCAATAATGAAATGCAAACCAAGGATGACGCCGATTTTAGAGTGGTTCGGTCAAATGACATACTCCACTTGCGAGGCCCCTCTTCGATGAGGCTCCCACCTTCCACTAGCAAATCTCTTGAAATGGAAGGGTAAATACCCCTCTTACAACCTTTTACAAGCAGTTCAACCTCTTACAAAATTTCAGCAAGAAAGAATGAGGAGAACTCTCTAACAAAATGAAAAGAAGACTTGCTAAGACTTTCTAAGACTTTTTTTTTCTCAATCAAATTGCTTCTCAAAAGTTGTAATCTCAGCTGAGATTTGAAGGGTATTTATAGGCCTCAAGAGGATTCAAATTTGGGCTCCAAATTTGAATTCTCGTGGAGTTCCCGATGTTGGTGGTGCTACTGCCTGTCAGTGGCGGTTCCACCGCCTGTCAGTGTCAGGCGCTGACAGTGCTGGGCGGTGCCACCGCCCAGCTCAGGCGGTGCCACCGCCTAGCTCTCGGGCACTGGGCGGTGCCACCGCCCAGACCAGGCGGTGCCACCGCCCAGCTCTCGGGTGCTGGGCGGTGCAACCGCCCAGTCTGGTAGCGCCACCGCCAGACTCTTTGGTTGACTGGTTAGGCTTCAAACTTAGCCCAAACCAAGTCTAATTTTGGGCCCAGTTGGCCCCTAACCAGGATATAGGATTATCTCTTAATCCTAATCCTAATTACAAGTTAACTACAAAAAAAACACCTCCTAAACAAGTTTTTCAACCGCGAACGTCGAGTCTTGTTCCGGCGAGCTTTCCGACGAACTTCTTCCGACGGGCTCCAAGCACGCTCCCGAACTTGTGATGACTTTAATGAGTAGCCGTGCCTTCTCGTTGATCTCCGTGAACCTCCGACGATCTCTTCGGCGAACTTCCAAAAATTCCGATAGGTTCCCGATTTCTTCTCGGTTGGTTCCAGTAGCATCTCCGACGATTCTTCGAACTCTTAAACGTCCATCGAACTTGACTCCGGTATACTTGCTTTGTGTTTTCTGGTTTATCGTAGTTAACCCTGCACACTTAACTCAATAATATGGATTAGATCAAATAACCATCAATTGATTTTATCATCAAAATCCGAGATTCAACAAAATGAGTCATATGAAAATAGATCCAAAATCATAATCAAAATCACTTTTCGAAAAATTTAATGAAGGCAACATAGATAGATTCACACGAGAACTTGATTCATGCATAATGTCTCGATCAAAAAAGTTATAATTCCAAAAAATTCATGACTCATCTAGAAAATTCTCCTCTTTAGTTAATGACAAGAAGAAGCATGGGAGAAATATGTTCATGCATAATATGTCTCAATTCATCATGAATCATAAAAAAAATGGAGTATGTGACGGAATCATGATTTGTGTGATCAAAAGATTGTCGATTCGTGCATTCAAACCATTATTACTTCAACTCATCATGCATAGTTTCAAAATGTAAAATCATCAAATATGATACAAACATTTATTTTCAAAATGCATTCCCTTTTAGTTGTTTCAATTTAAGTAATTTGATTTCGTACAAGCATATCCTTATCTTTTTTTTTTCAAATCAAAACATATATCATCGTTTAAAACAAAAGTGCAAGATTTATCACAAAAATCAACACGTATAACTTAAAAATATCATGCATATAATAAAATCATCAAGCATTGTACCAAAACTTTTAATATTTTCATTACATCATTACATCGTTATACATCATTAAATCATCAAAATTGATTTCATCAATATAAAGCATTTTCAAAATCATTTTATTTGTAGTAATGCATTTTTCTTTTTAAGTGAATCTAACTTTTCATGCTTAGTGCTAGGAATTAACAGGCAATTGTCATGCTCAAATTTTAATTTTTTTCAAAATCACTTAGAAAGAGAAGCGTGATATTTTTTTATTTTTTTATTTTTATTTACTAACTAATTTAAAGTTAACTCATGAAAAGGCATCAAGTAATTTCAAAATAAAGTAAAGGGGTTTTATTTACCTCGTCGTCGAAAACCATTAAGGTATAGTTCGCCACCTTGTCTTTGTTAGTTTGCTTTTCGTCATCGGATGAGCTCAATTCATCCTAAACCACCTTGAATACTTTCTTCTTCTTAAGTAACTTCTTTTTAAATTAATTTTTATTCTTTAATTTTTGTTTCATAAACTTTTTAAATTTTATAGTGAGAAGTTTAAAATCGTCATCATCATCACTTGAGTTATCACTCAAGTAGTATTCTATTGTTCGAAGTGCCAAATCCTTCCTGTTCTTTGGAAGGTTGATATCATATTTGTTTTGTATCATACAACTCATTTCATAGGTCATTAAAAACCCAATAAGTTCTTCAAGTGAAAAATAGTTCAAATCCTTGGCCTCTTAAATGACTATTACTTTAAGGTCCCAACTCTTTAGAAGGGATCTCAATATTTTGTTAACAAGTTCAAAGTTAGAAAAACATTTACCAAGTGCTTTTAGACCATTGATGACATATGTAAATCGGGTATACATGTCTCCAATGGTCTCACTTGGTTCCATCCGAAACAATTCAAAATCATGCATCAAAAAATTGATTTTTGAATCTTTAACTTTACTAGTGCCTTCGTGTATGATTTCAAGTGTATGCCAAATGTCAAAAATCGTTTTGCAAATAAAAACTTGATTGAATTCAGTTTTATCCAAAGCACAAACTAAAGTATTCATATATTTGGCTTTTAAAGAGAAAGTCCTCTCTAAATCATTCCAATCGTTCATTGGAAGAGAAGACTTTTGAAATTCATTTTTGACAATATTCTATAAATCGAGATTCAACGAAAACAAGAAAACTCTCATTAGAGTTTTTCAATAAGTGTAGTTCGTCCCATTGAACATAAGAGAACGAATGATAGAGTAACCCTCTTGAAAGTCAAAAAGAGCCATTTCTCTTGGGTGTTAAACCAAATGAGAAAAAACGTGGCTCTGATACCAACTGTTAGGATTGAGTCAACACTAAGATTGGGGGGGAGGTGAATTAGTGCAGCATATAAAATCGATGTCGGTTTAAAATTTTCATATGTTCGATAAAAAAACGTATCAAAAATATGCTTAACTTGAAAGCATATGGAAGAGTGTAATGAGAAGGTAAAGCAAATAAGGCAGATGCAGTAAAGGTAAATTGCACAAATAGAAATGCAAACCGAGTTTTATAGTGGTTCGGTCGTCATGACATATATCCACTCCCGATTTATCTTTCGTCAAGGCCACCAGCATCCACTAATGATATTCCTTTAATAGGTGAAGACTAACTACCTTCTTACAACTCTATTCTCCTTTTGACAGGCTCAGGAGAGAACCTTTACACCCCCACAAGCTCCTCTTTTAGACTTTACTAACACTTAGAGTTTGAGAGGAGTTCACACAAGATTACAATAACATTTTCTTTCTTTTTTGCTCTTAATTCTTATGTTTATTAACTAGGGATGCGAGGAGTATTTATAGGCCTCAAGTAGATTTAAACTTAGAGCCTAAAAAGTCTCATCTCTAGTTTTCGGGGTACTGACAGTACCATCACCTATGCTGGGCGGTACCACCATCTGTAGTACTGGCACTAGGTCATATCACCGCTTGACACCTTACCACTGGGTGGTACCACTACTTGACAGTCTCTTGGAGATTGTGTCCGGGCGGTACCACCGCCTGACAAAGTCTCGGAGATTGTGCTACAATGGTTTCACCTATTGGGTCACTGTTTGGGCCTTTCACTTGGCCCAACACAGCCCAAACTTAGGCCCAACTGACCGCTAATTGAGTTGGCCCAATTCTAACTCAATTATGCCTAAAACCTACTTCAATCTAAACAATTATTACAAAGTCAATCAAATGTTGTCCGGTATGTCATTGGTTCATCGATGCCTCATCCAATTCTTCGGTGCATCGTCCTCTCTTGCGGCCTATTGCCCAATCAACTAGTTGACCTCTGCAAATCCGATTTCCTTAGCATAATTTTTGCTCTTCTTAGCCCGATACCCGAACCCATGGCCCGAAGCCTTCTACTGATATGTCGACCGATCCTCCAGCTCGACGTCTAATCTTCTGACATGATCCACTCTAGCCTAACACGATTCTTCCTACTTTTAATTGTCTCTCCCTAATCGAAACTTCCTACGTCACTCAAAGCGTAGATCAAATAAACACTATCAATTGGTTTCATCATTAAAATCCAAGATTCAATAGTAGTGTATCTGATCCTTAGACTTGAGATACCAAGAATGCCCTATATGAGTACTCCACTCTTTGATACTAGACCTATAGGTTTGGAAGTTTCAAATCTAGTACAACCGATTATTGGGAGTGGTAGCCAACCTTACGAGGGCTATTGAGTGTCGATAAAGGATTATCGGCTTTCGGTATCATGAGAGAAATATCCCATGTGTTCTTGCTCAGACAAATCATTGGCCAAGGTCATTCGGATTGAGAGAGAAAGAGCTCTTCAAGAGAATCTGATTAGAGCAAGATTCGAGGAGAAACTGTATGGGCTAGATAGTGTTAGGATTAAGAGCACTAAGAGGGGGGGGGGGGTGAATTAGTGCAGCGGAAAACCTTCTACGATAAAAACTGCGTTCGTTCGTTAAAAGTTATTTCGGTAAGAAAGCCGATTCGTAAATTACTTTAACTTTTGTTTAAGCGAGATGTAGCAAAGATATAAATGCAGTTTGCAGTTATGATTCAAATCCGATAGTAGGCGCAAACTGAAATATGATATTCGCACGAAGAAACTGATTTACGTCTAAATGCTGATTCGTAAATCACTTGATTAGGCGAGATGCAGTTTAAGCAAGGATATAAAGGTAGTTTGTAGTTATGATAGAAATCAAAATGTAAACACAAACTGAAATATGATGATCGTATGAAAAAAAAATAGATTTACGTCTAAACGCTGATTCGGAAAGTGCAAAACTTGAAACCCGATCGTATATGCGCAGAAAGCAGTAAGCTTTAGAGGAGGTTTGCAGTAAAGATAATATGCTCAAAGTAAATGCAAACCGAGATTTAGAGTGGTTCGGTCAATCTTGACCTACTCCACTTTTGGCTTCCTCCACCGACGAGGTCACCGGCGTCAACTAGAGGCCTTCCTTCAATAGGCGAAGGCCAACCACCCTTTTACAGTTTCACTCCTTTTGACAGGCTTAGGAGACAACCCTTACAGAATTTTCTCTCTTCTCTTTACAGCTCAAAACTTGGAAGAAAAGAGGGAGAAGAACTTTTGGCCTTTACAACAATTTTGAGCTCTAAAAATCACAGAACAAGATCAGGATTTCGGTGTTAGTTCATTGCTCTTTCAGTGCTGAATGGGTGGGGTATTTATAGGCCCCAACCTAGTTCAAATTTGGAGCTCAAAACTGTCAATTCCTGGAATTTCGGGATCAGGCGGTTGCACCTCCTAACTGGAGCGGTTGCACCGCTTGGCAGAGCTCGAAGACTTAGCCTCTAGGCGGTGCCACCTCTTGTCAGGGGCGGTTGCACCTCCTGCTAGAGCTCGAAGACCGAGCTCAAGCAGTGCAACCTCCTGACTGAGGCGATTGCACCGCTCAGCCAGTGCTTGGAGACCGAGCCTAAGCGGTGCCACCTCCTGTCAGGGGAGGTTGCACCGCCCAATCTCGCTCGGAGATTGAGCCCAAGCGGTGCCACTGCCTGGCTGGAGCGGTTGCACCTCCCAGTCTCGCTCGGAGACTGAGCCCAAGCGGTGCAACCTCCTGCCTTGGGCGGTTCAACCGCTTGGCAAAAGTCAGGGTCCGAATGGGTTGATCCATTCGGCCCAATTTGGGTTTTTCAGGGGCCCAATTGCCCCAAGATTAAGTTAATGGGATCACCTCCCATTTCCAACTTAATCATTGTGCTAACTATGATATTCCCTAAGATATTTACTGCAACTTGCTCCGGTGCGTCAATCGCTTCTTCCGGCGAACTTCCGTCGATCATCCGATGAACCCTCGGTGATGCTCCTACGGACTTCCGGCAAACTCCTGGACTTGCAACGATTCACTTGGCGAGTTCCGACGAGCTTCTTTGGCAAGTTCATGGACTTCTCGGATTTGTTCCCGTAGGACCTCCGACGACTGTTCGAACTTCCATTGAACTCTCGAACTCCCAACGTGATCATTGTCTTGACTCCGGCGCAACTCCTGCTGCATGTCTTACTTTCATCGTAGTTAATCCTACATACTTATCTCAACATATAGATTAGATAACAAATGACAATTGACTTCATCATCAAAATCCGAGATTCAACAATTAGCACTATGCCCGATATATGGTCTCTAGAATATTAGATGGTTGAGGGACTATAGGTACACGGTAACTGAGGACAAATAGGTTCAAAGGATTGGATTTCCCTGCATCATCTAGGGACTATGGCGTAGTGGCCTAGTACATCCATAGTCGATGAGTCGAGTGAATTATTATGAAGATAATAATTCACTAAGCTAGAAGGAGTTCTGATATATATGACTTACAGCTAGCTCGATATTAGGCCTAGAGGGTCACACACATATAGTTGGTGTTATGACGAGTAGAGGTTCGGATATGAGATATCCGTTGGAGCCCCTATCTTATTGGATATACAATAAGTCCCTGAATTATTGGATCCCATGGACGAGATTCAATAAGAGTTAATAAGAAATTATTGGGTAAAGACCCACTAATATAAGTGGTTTGGGTAATTGGATGAAGATTCAATACCCAATAGGGTAGGATCCATTAGAGTTAACTGTGGGCTCTATAAATAGGAGGGAACTAAAGGCCCATAGGTTGGAGCTTCTTAGTAGTCATCTTCTATTCTCCTCTCCCCTTCTCCTCCTGAGATAGCAGGCCTGGAGATTTGAGGAGTGTCATCACAGCCCTACTATGTGGATCACCATTAAAGAGGAGGACGCTTGACCTTCTTCATCCACTCCTACAGATCTGTAGGGATTCAAGGATATATGATCTCTCTAGGTAACACAATTGTCTCACATGTGATTTTCTGTATCACGGGTTTTTGCACACCAATCTAGCATGACGATAAACACGAATTAGAAAATTTAGGGTTTTTGTTTTATGTTCTTCTACTGCGCATATGATGTCGCCCCTAGATTTCCATACACTATCAAGTTGTCATAGATAAGCTTATAGGGAAGGTGTTTAATGTAACATCTAGCTGTGTCTATACTTTTCAATTTTGTTCATGCCTTAGGCAACATATAAGGGGCTAGTAATAGGCTTGACAATACTATTTTAATTGACTTTTGTGGTCATTTCTAGCTTGTAAATGTATGTTATGTGTAGTCATCATAAAGAGGCAAAAGTGTCTAAAAAGAGACCATCCAAACAGTCATTTTGAGTATATTCTAGCTGTATAGAGCAGTGTGAAATGTCACTTATCTTAACACCTTCAAGCTACCTAATGGCATAAGGTTTGATAGGTTTTTGGGGTAGTATCTATGGTTGATTCGCTATCTAGACCCGTAATAGTATCATGTGGGTACTTGTATGAACTTTAGGGCTTAGTGAACTATCTTGTACCATTTATTGCATAACAACTTAAGGCTTATGAAATTGATCTTTGTATTTTACATTCTCTCAAGTATTTGTTGAAATATTTGTTTGTGGGATCCTATGTATAACACTTCTACTAGCTCGTCTTCTTATTTACAAGTCCTTAGGGAATCTTACAAGATTATAGGGAGGTTGACTCTTTGCGGACAGAGTCGAAAGGAATCGTATGATTTAGGCAAAATCAACTAAGTCTATGATAGAGTAGTGCACAACTTTATAACTGAATCATTATTCGAGGTATGCTTATAGGGAGGTTGTTCTTCCACTATGCATATGATGTCGCCTCCCCAAGATTTCCCAACAATGGTTTCACAGCAAGATTATTCATACAATAGATTGGTTTTGAACTACGTGTGTTGTATTTTGGAGAAGCTTTTAGCGTCAAAATCGTTGATGCAAAAGCAAGAAAGGGCAGCAATTGTTGCCGCCCTTACAGTCATCGCAGATGGCAGCACTGCCATCTGTGTGCAGGCAGGCCGCCTACAGCGGCAGATGCAAGATTGATCGCGTGTAGGCAGGCCACCTACAACGGCGCCAGCAAGCAGGGCTGCAGACACAACGGCCATTGCCCCATGCATAAGGGCGGCGCTTGCGGGTGCTGGACCCACGGGCAGAGGTGCCACGCGGCAGCGGCGCCTGTAGGTGCTGCGCCCGTCAGCACAGCTGCCTACGAGTGCTACATGGGGTAGCGCCACCCGTAGGGGCGCCGCCTGCGAGGGCAGTGCCACACGTAGGGGCGACCGCCCGCGGGCAAGGGCGGCACCCCATGCCCCTCCGCAACACAGGCTATCACCGGTAGGGTGGCGGCGGCGACAGCAATAGTAGGGGAAAGGGAGAAAGAGGGTTAGGGTTTTTTAAGGAAAAAGATAGTTTTACCCCTGTGAATTTTACAAATTTTATTTCTGTCCTTTTATCCAAATTATGAAAAAACCCCTCAGAAGTCGAAAAATTCTATGTATATCCTTGAATTCAAAAAATATTAATTAATTAAAAATTTTAATTGATTATTATTTTGTATTATTATCTAGTTGTCCTACATAATAATGATTTATGCATGTGATGTATGATATGTGTACGGATGATCATGGACCGTGTGATGTGTGTACTTGTGATTATTATTATTGGGGACTACGAGCCTCCATTTTATATTTTTTGTTTATTGTTGGGTCTGCATGCCTATGATTAAGTTATAATCACACGAGGGGGTACAACGGGAGCGTGGAAGCGATAGCAGGACCCACGAGACGGATGATTGCGATGCATGGAGATGCGTCGAGATGCCGACGGAACCGACGAGGACGAGATGGATGATCATAGGGCATGGAGATAATCTGCTTCACACATAGATCTTATATAAGTGATTAGGCCTACTGGCTTGGGCCTGATCACATTAGGCTGTGGTCCATGATCATCTGGTATGATTGCTTATACACATACTAGATATGTACATATATATTTGCATGCGATGTAGATATCTATTAAAAATATATATGTGTGACATGTCATATTAGGAGACCAAATCATAGAAACCCCGCTCTTGATAATATTAAGTCGGTAAACGTGAGGCAATTAAATTGACCCACGTGGCCTTCCATTGTTATAGGTAGAGACTGATTTCTAGTGTAGGTTGAGTTGGTCGAGTCCCTTGAGGCTCACCTACATCGTGATTCGCTATCTTACCTACGACATAAAGATGTCACCGATGACCTGAGGACATGGTATACTTGGTCGAGTTCCTTGAGGGTATATCATCGAATCATACTCATCTTGTAACGATGGTGTTGACTTTGTTGAATCTCGTATTTTGATGATGAAACCACTTGATATATATTTATGATTTAATCTATGTTTTGAGTGACGCAGGATGCTTCGATCAAGATGAGACAATTAAAGCAGGAAAATCATGTTGTGCCGAAGGAACATGTTAGAAGATTGGACGTCGGGCCGATGGATCGGTCGACGTATCGACAGAAGGCTTCGAGCCGTGGACTCGGGCATCGGGCCAAGAAGAGCGGGTATTGTGCCAAGGATATCGGAGTTGCGGAGTCAATTGGCCGATTGGGCAATTGGCTGCAGGAGAGGACGATGCGCCGAAGAATCAGACGAAGCGTCGAGGGACCAATGACATGCCGGACAACTTGGTTAATTGCTTAGGATTAATTGTCTCGATCGAAGTTTTATTTTAAGTGTGCAGGATTAACTACGATGGAAGAAAGACATGCAGCAGGAGTTGCGCCGGAGTCAAGACAATGATCACGTTGGGAGTTCGAGAGTTCGACGGAAGTTCGGACAGTCGTCGGAGGTTCTACGGGAACAAATCCGAGAAGTCCATGAGCTTGCCAAAGAAGCTCGTCGGAACTCGCCAAGTGGATAGTTGCAAGTCCAGGAGTTTGCCGAAAGTCCGCAGGAGCATCACCAAGGGTTCATCGGATGATCGACGGAAGTTCGCCGGAAGCTCGCCGGAAGAAGCGATTGATGCACCGGAGCAAGTTGTAGTAAATGTCTTAGGAAAAATCGTAGTTAGCACAATGATTAAGTTGGAAATGGGAGGTGATCCCATTAACTTAATCTTGGGGCAATTGGGCCCTTGAAAAACCCAAATTGGGCCGAATGGATCAACCCATTCGGACCCTAATTTCTGGCGGGAGGTGCAACCGCCCAAGCTAGGAGGTAGCACCGCCTGGGCTAAGTCTCCGAGCGAGACTGGGCTGTGCAACCGCCCCAGCCAGGAGGTGGCACCGCCTAGGCTCAGTCTTCGAGCGAGACTGGGCGGTGCAACCTCCCCTGACAGGAGGTGGCACCGCCTGGGCTCGGTCTCCGAGCACTGGCTGAGCGGTGCAACCGCCTTAGTCAGGAGGTTGCACCGCCTGAGCTCGGTCTTCGAGCTCTGGCAGGAGTTGCAACCGCCCCTGACAGGAGGTGGCACCGCCCATAGGCTCAGTCTTCGAGCTCTGCCAGGCGGTGCAACCGCTCCAGTCAGGAAGTGCAACCGCCTGATCCCGGAATTCCGGGAATTGACAGTTTTGAGCTCCAAATTTGAACTGGGTTGGGGCCTATAAATACCCCACCCATTTAGCACTGAAAGAGCATGAACTTACACCGAAATCTTGATCTTTTCTGTGATTCTTAGAGCTCAAAATTGTTGTAAAGGCCAAAAGTTCTTCTCCCTCTTTTCTTCTAAGTTCTGAGTTGTAAAGAGAGGAGAGAAAATTCTGTAAAGGTTGTCTACTAAGCCCGTCAAAAGGAGTGAAATTGTAAAAGGGTGGTTGGCCTTCGCCTATTGAAGGAAGGCCTCTAGTTGACGTCGGTGACCTCGTCGGTGGAGGAAGCCAAAAGTGGAGTAGGTCAAGATTGATCGAACCACTCTAAATCTCGATTTGCATTTACTTTGAGCATCTTATCTTTACTGCAAACCGCCTCAATAACTTACTGCCTTCTATGTTTTTACAAACGTGTTTCAAAGTTCAATGCTTTCCGAATCGGGGTTTAAGACGCAAATCAGTTTTATCGTACGAACGTCGTATTTTAGTTTGCGCTTATATTCTGATTTCCATCATAACTGCAAACTGTGTTCATATCTTTGCTGCATCTCTCCTAGTCAAAAGTTGAAGTGATTTACGAATCGGCTTTCTTACCAAAATCACTTCTATCGAACGAACGTAGTTTTCGATTTCAATTGCAGAAGGTTTTTCCGCTGCACTAATTCACCCCCCCCCTCTTAGTGCTCTTGATCCTAACAATTGGTATCAGAGCCCGGTATTTCTTATTTCGGATTTACACCTGAGAGAAATGGCTCTTCATGGCTTTCAAGAGGGCTTATCGGTTTTTCGTCCACCGTTGTTTAACGGATTGGACTACACTTATTGGAAAACTCGAATGAGAGTTTTCTTGATTTTTATGAATTTGGATTTATGGAATATCGTTGAAAACGATTTTCAACTTCCCTCTAAACCGATGAATGAATGGTCGGATTTGGAGAAGAAGTATTTTTCTTTAAACGCAAAGGCTATGAATGCCTTATTTTGCGCTTTGGACAAAAATGAGTTCAATCGGATTTCTACGTGCGAAATGGCTTTTGACATTTGGCGAACACTTGAAATCACGCACAAGGGAACTAGTAGAGTCAAAGACTCGAAAGTTAACATTTTATTGCATGATTTTAAGATTTTTCGAATGCAACCAAGCGAGACTATAGGCAACATGTACACCCGTTTCACGGATGTCGTCAATAGTTTAAGAGCTCTTGGAAAATGTTTTTCGGATTTTGAACTCGTAAACAAGATTTTGCGTTCTCTTTCTAAGAAGTGGGATTCAAAATTAACTACAATACAAGAAGCTAAAAACCTAAACAACTTACCACTTGAAGAACTAATTGGTTCGTTGATGACATATGAAATAGTGCACAATGCACATGATGAACATGATGAACAAAGTCATCTTCCAAAAAACAGGAAGGATTTGGAACTCCGGACAAATCAATACCACTTGAGCGATGACTCAAGTGATGAGGACAATGATGAACTTGAACTTCGAACACTAAATCTTAATAAGTTTATTAAACAAAAATCTAAAATAGATAATGAACTTGAACGAAGGAAGAGGTCAAAGAAGAGGAAGGCAACCAAGGATGAATCAAGAACTTCCAAAGGTGAAACGGCGAATTGGGCTTTGACGGGCTTCGACTACAAGGTAAGTAACTCAACTCTCTTGAATTATTTTGAAATTACTTGATGCTCTCATGATGTATTTTCTTTTTTAGTTAAAATTAATGTTTAAAAAAAATTATGATCATGCTAGTAATTTCGAAAATGATAATATTGCATATTTTACGATAAACAAACAAAATGATTTTGATTGTAAATATGAAATCATGGTTAAGAAGTAATAATGTGTACCATGGTGATGTCCATTGTTATTTCTCGATTTTGAGTATATTAAATCATGTTTAATTTGAAGTTATGATTAATGAGTATATATTTTTAAAATTATGTATGATGATTCTTGATAATTATGGATTATCGATTTTCATGATAATAACAGTGGCTTTAAAAACTGATGCATGTTTGACATAAATGAAATAGGCATGGTTATATGAAATAGTGTAAGTGTCATGCTTGACGATTGTATACTCAATGATGCATAATGATGTTTGGATACCATGATTTATGATTTTATGCATGAGATTTTAAAGTTATACATGATGATTTTTGTGACTTATTGGTCTTGATGGTTTTATGATGAAATTCATTTTATGATCCTAAACGTTGATGCATGTTTTCATTTGACATAAATGAAAATGCATGCTAACATGAAATCGATCACTTAAGATGAAATACTTAAAAAAAGAAAAAAAATATATTATCAATGAAATCATGAATCTATTTATGTTATAAATTTTGTGAGCCATAAAAATGATTTTGATGATTTAAATCTGAAATGAGTTTTATCAAAATCATGATCATGATTTGTCAAATTGAATGAATTGAAAATGAATGATGATTTTTCTCTTGAATGATTGTGACATGTATTCCTTGTATTCATGATATGATTTTTATGCAATTCTTTGTATTCATGAAAGGTTTATCTCATCACCCAATTATTTTCTTCTTGATATTCCTTATGTGATGATATGAATACATTAAATATTCATTAATTTATTTTGATGTATACAAATGAAAAGTTATACTCATGTATGGTAGGATATAATTTAACAAAATTGATACCATGATGATATGAAACATTTATGATTTGCAATGATGCATACAATACTTGAGCTTTTTAATTATGATGTGATATATTGCATATGATATGAATCATGATTTAAAATGCTATGAGTTGTTGCTAAAATGTGTTAGGATCGGAGCGGCACTAAGAGGGGGGGGGTGAATTAGTGCAGCGGATTAAAACTTCGATTTTAATAAAATCTTTCGTACGTTAAGAACGAAACTTGAGAAATTTAACTTGAAGGCGTATTCTTAAAGTTGCGCAGCAAGAGTAATAAGGAACTAAAGCAGTAAGAAGATTTGCAGTAATGTAAATGATAATAATAAAAAGCAAACCAGAGATTACGCCGATTTTTAGAGTGGTTCGGTCAAATGACCTACTCCACTTGCGAGGCCCCTCTTCGATGAGGCTCCCACCTTCCACTAGCAAGTCTCTTGAAATGGAAGGGTAAACACCCCTCTTACAACCTTTTACAAGCAGCTCAACCTCTTACAAATTTTCAATAAGAAAGAAGGAGGAGAACTCTCTAGCAAATTGAAAACAAGACTTGCTAAGACTTTCTAAGACTTTTCTCTCAATCAAAATGATTCTCAAAAGTTGTAACCTCAGCTGAGATTTGAGGGGTATTTATAGGCCTCAAGAGGATTCAAATTTTGGGCTCCAAAATTTGAATTCTCTTAGGGTTCCCGGTGCTGGAGGTTCCACCGCCCAGCCAGGCGGTGCCACCGCCCAGCGCTCGGGTGCTGGACGGTGCAACCGCCCAGCCAAGGAGGTGTCACCACCCAGCACTCGGGTGCTGGGCGGTTTCACCGCCCAGCCAGGCGGTGCCACCGCCTGGCTCTCCAATTCATTTGTTTGGCTTAATTTTAGCCCAAACCAATTCTGACTTTGGGCCCAGTTGGCCCCTAACCAGGATATAGGATTATCTCTTAATCCTAATCCTAATTACAGGTGAACTACATAACACAAAAAAAAACATCCTAAGCAAGTTTTTTAACCGCGAACGTCGAGTCTTGTTCCGACGAGCTTTCCGACGAACTTCTTCCGACGGACTCCCTGCAAGCTCCCAATCTTTGTGATGACTTTAACGAGTAGCCGAGCCTTCTTGGTGATCTCCGCGAGCCTCCGACGATTTCTTCGGCGAACTTCCGACATGTTCCCGATTTCTTCTCGGATGGTTCCGGCAGCATCTCCGATGATTCTTCGGTGTCTTAAATGTCCATCGAGCTCGACTCCGGTATCCTTGCTTTATGTTTTATGGTAACGTAGTTAATCCTGCACACTTAACTCAATAATATGGATTAGATCAATTAACCCACCAATTGATTATATCATCAAAATCCGAGATTCAACAATCTCCCCCTTTTTGATGATGACAATCAATTGATGACGGAGTTAAACATAACTCCCCCTATCTATATGCCATATTATGAGAAGATAAAAAACACTTGAATTCCATCCCATTGGATTCAAGCATAACCCGATAAGTTCTAATCGTAGAACTTTATCGTTATCCTCATTAAACAATAGTAAGTACGAAACTTCGATGAAAATCATAAGTTAAATGATACGTGACGAATTTTGCTACGACAGAAGATAAAGATTTTCAATATAAATTTCATGATATCAATCTTGTGATATTTTCAAGGATTTGCAAGTCATATAAGACATTCATATCACACAGAAGATAAACATTTTCAATATAAATTTCATGATATCAATCTTGTGATATTTTGAAGGATTTGCAAGTCATATAAGACATTCATATCACACAAGTTTTTGTAATTCATATTAGTCATGCTATCGTTCTGGTGTGAGTCATCACTTCTCCCCCTTTGTCATCAACAAAAAGAGACAAGCCAGCTAATTGATGATCATAGAAAAAGGTTTAGCATTTATCAAAGTTCATCATTCAAATTTGCCAGAAATAGTTTATCCAAAAGACATCATCATTTATGCAGATTAAGACAGTAGTTATCTAAAGGAAAGATCAGTTATCGTACAATCGATGACAAACATGAACTTGTTTTTAAAAGCAAACAGAACAGAATAAAAAGATACATCAATTTAATCCTTAGGAGGTAATCCACAGTGCTGATACATGATATCTATTTTTTCATTCATCTGTCGTAGTGTCTTCAAAATTTCAACTTGTTGATTCTGAATATGTTCTTGCTGTGATTTGATCTGAGATAGCTCCGTCATAATGATATCTTCAGAGGAGGAAACAGGAGCTGAAGGTGCTACGCCAAAGGGACTAGGAGGAGGAGATTCATTTCCCATAAGAATTGGTGTTTCGGGTTGTTCTATTGGTGGAGGAATTGGATCCGTCCTTCTAGGCTGCCTAACCCATATGCCATTGCTAAAAGTGCACCTAAGTTTTTTCAGCAGGTTTTTATTTATTATGTTATATCAATCATTTTGAATAGATTTTTCATCGGGTGGAATGCAAATGTCATAGGCATGAAGAATTCTAGTGATTAACCTCCCATATGGCAATATAGTATCTTTAGTCATAATATCCTGCATGTGTTGGCGAATCAAGTACCCAAAACAATTATGCTGACCGGTCATAATCCAATACATGGTTCCTATCTCTATTTGACTTATTTCGTCAAGATGAAATTGTTTGGGGAATATGATGCTTGTGATAATGTGATGAAGAATTTTAGAGTTGAAAGGCAGTAAGTGTTCACAGCTCTTGGGTAGGAAGTCAAGGTTTGGATTTGCAAAAATTGTTTTCACGGCTTCGGAATAGGTTGCTCCTATTTTTTTGACGTCCCATTTACCTTTAAAATAGCATCCCCTATCTTTTTCAGTTATGCCAATTAGCTCACAAATGGTGCTGTCAAATATTCTAATGGGTGTTCCTAGAATGTAAGTGCTTAGGCTATCATTGTCTTCATATAGGTTGGCATAGAACAATCTCACTAACCGTGGATAGATTGGTTCATCTATTTGTAGTAGAGGTAGAGCTTCTAGGTGTGCAAACCACCTAATGGGTTCTAAGTCCTCTAGTTCATCCAAATCAACGTATTTTCCCTTATGGACACATCGTGTTTCAAATTTTGGAAAGCTAAGGGCTACCTCTTTTGATCTAAAAAGGTCATGGTTATATGAATCTCCTTCAATCCTTATTCCTTTTGATCTCTTAGGAGCCATTTTCTAGACAACATGATGATGAAACTGTGAAAAAATAAGCAAGAGAAAGAGAAAAGAAAAGAGGGATTTCAAGTGTTACCTTGTGGAGATTATGTTGAGAGATGGAAAGCTTGGACCACCAAGAATCCTTCTCCAATGTTTCTAAGAGTTAGAATGAGGGTTAGAGGGAATGGGAGAGGGTTTTTGAGAGGTTTTTCTTCGGGTTGGGGGCGGTGTCACCGCCGGCCCTAACCCCTCGGGTTAAAAGGGTGACTCGGTCGGTGTCACCGCCAAACTGGTCGGTGTCACCGCCTGGCGCCCGAGCGCCAGTCGGTGCAACCGCCGGATTTGGCGGTGCCACCGCTGGCATCACGCGGAGGAAAGAAAAAAATTTTCTTCCTTCCTTTTGTTTAGCTTCTTCCCTCAAGATCATAATTTATACTTTAATGGATCATTTTGAATTGAAGAAGAAGGAAGAATTCAAATTCATAAACGAAGGGAAAAGAACGAGTCCTTTTTGTGAAGTTCATTTTAGGGACAATTTAGCATGCCTAATTCCCTTCGTATGAATTCAAATTGGTCTTCATTCAAAGCTTTTGTAAATATATCTGCTAATTGATGCTTTGTGTCAATGAATTCTAGAACAACATCATTGTTAAGAACATGATTGCGTATGAAATGATGCCTAACGTCGATGTGCTTAGTTCTAGAGTGCTGAATTGGATTTTTAGTAAGGCATATGGCACTAGTATTATCGCATTTTATGGGAATATTTTCAAGGTGAATTCCATAGTCTTCTAATGTATTTTTCATCCAAATTACTTGTGCACAACATGCACTTGCAGTAATGTATTCGGCTTCCGCCGTAGATAGTGCGACTGAATTTTGTTTCTTGGAAGTCCAAGAAACAAGTGCATGTCCTAAAAATTGGCATGTTCCGGATGTAATTTTTCTATCTATCCTGCATCCGCCAAAATCGGCATCTGCATAAGCTATTAGATCGAATTTTTCAGATTTTGGATACCACAATCCTAAATTTAGAGTTCCTTTAAGATACCTAAATATTCTTTTAACACTCTTAAGATGAGATAATTTAGGATTAGATTGAAACCTAGCGCAAAGTCCTACACTAAACATAATATCCGGTCTAGTCGCAGTGAGGTAGAGTAGACTACCAATCATTCCCCTATATGTTTTTTGATCGAAACTTTTACCATTTTCATCCATATCTAACGTAGTCGCAGTACTCATAGGGGTGTTTATTGCTTTTGAATTATCCATGTTAAATCGTTTTAACAATTCTAATGTATATTTAGATTGGTTAAGAAATATACCATCACTAAGTTGTTTGATTTGTAATCCCAAAAAGAAAGTTAATTCACCCATTAAACTCATTTCAAATTCAAGACTCATACATTTGGCAAATGATTCACATAGTGATTCATCCGAAGAGCCAAACACAATATCGTCAACATAAATTTGCACAATAAGAAAATTATTTTCAAAATGTTTAATAAATAATGTAGTATCAACCTTGCCTTTGGTAAAATTATTTAAAATAAGAAAGGAACTAAGTCTTTCATACCAAGCTCTAGGAGCTTGTTTTAAGCCATAGAGAGCTTTAGTCAATTTGAATACATGATTAGGAAGAAGAGAATTTTCAAATCCGGGAGGTTGTTCGACAAATACTTCTTCGGAAATAAAACCATTCAAGAAAGCACTTTTAACATCCATTTGAAATAGTTTAAATTATTACTACTAGCATAGGCAAGGAGCATCCTTATGGCTTCTAATCGAGCCACGGGAGCGAAGGTTTCTTCGTAATCGATACCTTCTTCTTGGTTGAAACCTTTGGCCACTAATCTAGTCTTGTTTCTAACCACGATACCATTTTCGTCTTGCTTGTTTCTAAAGACCCACTTAGTACCTATGACTAAGTGGTCACTTGGTCTAGGAACAAGCTTCCATACCTCATTCCTCTCAAATTGGTTCAATTCTTCTTGCATTGCAATGATCCAAAAATCATCTTTTAAGACTTCATCAATGCATTTAGGTTCAATTTGAGAAAGGAAAGCGGCGTTAGCACAGAAATTTTTGAAAGAAGAATGAGTTTGAACCCCTTTTGATGTATCTCCTATAATTTGCTCTTTTGGATGAGCATCTACATACTTCCATTCTTTTGGTAAAGAAATTTCGGAAGAAGATGCATTCAAATGGCTATTTTGAGGAGAGGGTTCATTTAAATTCAAATTATCAAAACCAAGATCATCATCAAAATCATTTTTCTTTAAATCGGAAATTTCATTAAAAACTACATGAATAGACTCTTCAATTACTAAAGTTCTTTTATTAAAAACCCGAAAAGCTTTAGAAACGGAAGAGTAACCAAGAAAGATGCCTTCATCGGATTTAGCATCAAATTTTCCTAAAGCATCCCTTTCATTTAAAATAAAGCATTTACAACCAAAAACTTTAAAATAGGAGATGTTTGGTTTTTTGTTATTCCATAATTCATAGGGAGTTTTGGATAAGGATGGTCTTATTAGGACTCTATTCATGATGTAGCAAGCCGTATTTACGGCTTTGGACCAAAAGTACTTAGGTAAACTATGTTCATTCAACATAGTTCTTGCCATTTCTTGTAGGTTTCTATTTTTCCTTTCAACTACTCCATTTTGTTGAGGATTTCTTGGAGTTGAGAAGTTGTGATTGTACCCATTACTTTCGCAAAAATTTTGAAAGTCACGGTTTTGGAATTCACCACCGTGATCACTCCGAATTGATGAAATCATGAAGCCTTTTTCGTTTTGAGTGAGTTTACAAAATTTAGAGAAACACTTGAAGCAATCACTTTTGTGAGCTAAGAAATAGGTCCAAGTGTATCTAGAGTAGTCATCCACAATCACAAAAGCATATTTGCTTCCACCTAGACTTGTTGTATCAATTGGTCCAAATAAGTCCAAATGGATCAATTGTAATGGTCTAGTAGTGCTAATTTGATTTTTTGGTTTGAAGCTTGTTTTTATTTGTTTGCCTAGTTGACATGCATCGCATACTTTGTCCTTAATAAACTTTATATTTGGAATTCCTCGTACTAATTCTTGAGATGAGATCTTAGATATTGTTTTCATGCTTGCATGGCCTAATCTCCTATGCCAAAGCCAAGCATCATCATTTACGGCGGAGAAGCACATTTCATTACTTAGTTCATCAAGATTGATGGTATAGACATTATTTTGTTTTAAAGCAATCATAGTCATGTTATGATTTGGTTTTTCAATAATGCACATATTTGATTCAAATCTAACGATGTAACCTTTATCGCATAGTTGACTAATACTCAAGAGATTATGTTTCAATCCATCAACTAGTAAGACATCATCAATGGAAAAATTAAATTTGTTACCAATAGTTCCCTTGCCAATGATTTTGCCCTTGTTGTTGTCTCCGAAGGTAACGTACCCTTCTTCTTTGCTAGTGAGCATAGAGAAATGAGATGGATCTCCAGTCATATGTCTTGAGCATCCACTATCGAGATACCATCTCTTGCTCCTAGCTTGTGGGTTTGTCTACAAAAGAGGATGATTTTTAGGTACCCATTTGATTTTGGGTGCCTCAAAAATTAACCTACTAACTTTGTTATTTATGATTGAATTCTTTATAGTTCCTTTAGGAACCCATATTAATTTTTGTGAACTAATTTTCCTAAATGGGCATTTGTAGGTAATATATCCGGATTTGCAACAAAAGTTGCATTTCATATAAGAGGAAACATGTAATGTAGGTCCTTTTATGAAAGTGGTAGGATTTTGATGTAATCCTTTTACAAATCCAATTCCATTTCTATTTGCGATGTGACCCTTGTGTGCAAGGATCATATCTAATCCTTTGCTACCAACCAACCTTAAACTTGTTTAAGGTTTCCTTAAGAAGCAAATTTTCATTTTTTATTGCTTCTAAGTGCTCACACTTAGAGCATGGAGGAGTTTGAAGACTATCAAACTTATCTTGTAGCAAAGCATACTCTTTCTTTAAGATACTTAACTTCTTGCTAACAGTTCTACATTCATCAAATAATTCATGAAAAGCGATAGATAGTTCTTCAAAAGATAAATCTTCATTAAATAAATCACATACCTCTTCTCCTAACGCCATTAGCGCATAATGAGCAACTTGCTCGGTGTTGGACTCCTCTTCTTCGGATGCGCTTGAATCATCCCACGTTGCCTTGAATGCCTTCTTCTTTGATGTTCTCTTTTTGGCTTGAGGACAATCGTTCTTATAGTATCCCGGTTTTTTGCATTCATAGCAAATCACTTGGTCCTTCTTTTGTTCAAATTTATTTTTTGTATTATTTTTAAATCTGTTCTTTCTTAAATATTTTTTAAATTTTTGAGTCAAAAGTGCAATGTCATTGTCACTGTCCTCATCACTTGATGTTCCTTTCAAGTGGTCTTCTTGTGATTTGAGTGCCATATCCTTCCTGTTCTTTGGAAGGGGGTTCTCGAGCTCGTCATGAGCTTGACATGTCATTTCGTAGGTCATTAGAGACCCAATGAGTTCTTCAAGAGGGAATGCTTTAAGGTCTTTGGCCTCTTGAATGGCCGTAACTTTTGGATCCCAACTTTTAGGGAGGGATCTTAAGATTTTAGTTACTAGTTCAAAGTTAGTAAAATCTTTACCAAGAGCTTTGAGTCCATTGATGACATCCGTAAACCGGGTGTACATGTCTCCGATGGACTCACTTGGTTTCATTCGGAAAAGTTCATAAGAGTGCACAAGGATGTTGATTTTGGACTCTTTCACTCGGCTAGTGCCTTCATGAGTGACCTCAAGAGGTCTCCAAATATCAAAAGCCGAATCACACATTGAAACACGATTAAATTCGTTTTTGTCTAGTGCACAAAACAAGGCATTCATAGCCTTTGCATTTAAAGCAAAAACCTTCTTCTCCGATTCATCCCATTCGCTCATCGGAAGAGAAGATTTTTGAAATCCATTCTCGACAATAGACCAAAGCTCAAAGTCCATAGAAATGAGGAAGATTCTCATGCGAGTCTTCCAATATGTGTAATCCGACCCATTAAACAAAGGTGGTCGTGCAATAGAATGGCCCTCTTGCATGCCGGAGTAAGCCATCTCTCTTGGGTATTAAACCAAATATGAGAGATAACCTTGCTCTGATACCACTTGTTAGGATCGGAGCGGCACTAAGAGGGGGGGGGTGAATTAGTGCAGCGGATTAAAACTTCGATTTTAACAAAATCTTTCGTACGTTAAGAACGAAACTTGAGAAATTAACTTGAAGGCGTATTATTAAAGTTGCGCAGCAAGAGTAATAAGGAACTAAAGCAGTAAGAAGATTTGCAGTAATGTAAATGACAATAATAAAAAGCAAACCAGAGATTACGCCGATTTTTAGAGTGGTTTGGTCAAATGACCTACTCCACTTGCGAGGCCCCTCTTCGATGAGGCTCCCACCTTCCACTAGCAAGTCTCTTGAAATGGAAGGGTAAACACCCCTCTTACAACATTTTACAAGCAGCTCAACCTCTTACAAATTTTCAATAAGAAAGAAGGAGGAGAACTCTCTAGCAAATTGAAAACAAGACTTGCTAAGACTTTCTAAGACTTTTCTCTCAATCAAAATGCTTCTCAAAAGTTGTAACCTCAGCTGAGATTTGAGGGGTATTTATAGGCCTCAAGAGGATTCAAATTTTGGGCTCCAAAATTTGAATTCTCTTAGGGTTCCCGGTGCTGGAGGTTCCACCGCCCAGCCAGGCGGTGCCACCGCCCAGCGCTCGGGTGCTGGACGGTGCAACCGCCCAGCCAAGGAGGTGTCACCGCCCAGCACTCGGGTGCTGGGCGGTTTCACCGCCCAGCCAGGCGGTGCCACCGCCTGGCTCTCCAATTCATTTGTTTGGCTTAATTTTAGCCCAAACCAATTCTGACTTTGGGCCCAGTTGGCCCCTAACCAGGATATAGGATTATCTCTTAATCCTAATCTAATTACAGGTGAACTACATAACACAAAAAAAAACATCCTAAGCAAGTTTTTTAACCGCGAACGTCGAGTCTTGTTCCGGCGAGCTTTCCGACGAACTTCTTCCGACGGACTCCCTGCAAGCTCCCAATCTTTGTGATGACTTTAACGAGTAGCCGAGCCTTCTTGGTGATCTCCACGAGCCTCCGACGATTTCTTCGGCGAACTTCCGACACGTTCCCGATTTCTTCTCGGATGGTTCCGGCAGCATCTCCGATGATTCTTCGGTCTCTTAAACGTCCATCGAGCTCGACTCCGGTATCCTTGCTTTATGTTTTCTGGTTATCGTAGTTAATCCTGTACACTTAACTCAATAATATGGATTAGATCAATTAACCCACCAATTGATTATATCATCAAAATCCGAGATTCAACAAAATGAAGTATTATAAATGTTGATTTAATGTCATGAATGCTCTAAATGATGAATGTTTGGTATCATGATCAAAATGAAGTGATAAATACTTAAAAAATATTGATTTAATGTTCGGTATCATGAACACTTTATTATCATACATGAAAATAGTGATAAATACTTTGAAAATAAATGTTTGTATCATGTTAGATGGTTTGACATATTGTGCATGATAAGCTATAAAGATGATTGAAACAATGATTGAAATAATAGGAATGATGATTTGGAATCATATAATAATGAGTTTATATGTTTTAAAAATATTTATGATGATAATGATGCATGCAATGATGAAATATTCATGATAAAATAATTATTTTGACATTCAAAACTTGAATTTTCATCAATGTTATTTACCTTTGTCATAATTTAGAAATTAACGTAAAGGGTCTTCCCTTCTTTTTGACAATGACAAAGGGGGAGCAAAACATACTTGAAAGCTAATTTGCTAGCTCATATAATTAAAAAAAAAAGGAAAAATATATGAATTGATGCTATGAACACTGATGCTATGCTTGCATTATCAAGAGATATATGAATTGATATGATTGCCATATTTACAATGCTTGCATCATCAAGAGATATATGAATTGATGCTATGATTGCCAAATTTGCATTATGCCATGTTTGCATCATGCGTTAAGATATCAAGAACTTGTATCGTAATTTTACGCGTCGATATCTTCCCAAGTGATGAAATGCTATAATTGATAAACACTTGAAATGTTTGCGTTATGATATCAAAAGCTTACATCGCAATTTTACATGTTGATATTTGATAATAGCAAACTTGCATGATGATAAAACTTGATATTATATTTTTCATGCAATGAGTTGAACCAATATCACAAACACTTGATTGTGGTATTTCTCCTTTTTGTTGATGACAAAGGGGGAGAAGTATGTTGATGACATGACATGTTATGCATAAGTTTATTCATAAGTTCATGATGACGTGTTGCAAGTATTCATGATGAATATTGCAATGACTTGAATTCAGTTTGAATTCAAGATTCTATCAATATGGCATATTGATAGGGGGAGTTTGTTTAAACTCCGGAAGTTAAAGTTAACTCCGTCATCAAGTACTTGTCGTCATCAAAAAGGGGGAGATTGTTGAATCTCGTATTTTGATGATGAAACCACTTGATATATGTTTATGATTTAATCTGTGTTTTGAGTGACGCAGGATGCTTCGATCAGGATGAGACAATTAAAGCAGGAAAATCATGTTGTGCCGGAGGAACATGTCAGAAGATTGGACGTCGGGCCGGTGGATCGGTCGACGTATCAATAGAAGGCTTCGGGTCGTAGACTCGGGCATCGGGCCAAGAAGAGCGGGTATTGTGCCAAGGATATCGGAGTTGTGGAGTCAACTGGCCGATTGGGCAATAGGCTATAGGAGAGGACGATGCGCCGAAGAATCGGACGAAGCGTCGAGGGACCAATGACATGCCGGACAACTTGGTTAATTGCTTAGGATTAATTGTCTCGATCGAAGTTTTGTTTTAAGTGTGCAGGATTAACTATGATGGAAGAAAGATATGCAGCAGGAGTTGCGCCGGAGTCAAGACAATGATCACGTTGGGAGTTCGAGAGTTCAACGGAAGTTCGGACAGTCGTCGGAGGTTCTACGGGAACAAATCCGAGAAGTCCATGAGCTTGCAAAAGAAGCTCGTTGGAACTCGCCAAGTGGATCGTCGCAAGTCCACGAGTTTGCCGGAAGTCCGCAGGAGCATCACCGAGGGTTCATCGGATGATCGACGGAAGTTCGCCGGAAGCTCGCCGGAAGAAGCGATTGACGCACCGGAGCAAGTTGCAGTAAATGTCTTAGGAAAAATCGTAGTTAGCACAATGATTAAGTTGGAAATGGGAGGTGATCACATTAACTTAATCTTGGGGCAATTGGGCCTCTGAAAAACCCAAATTGGGCCGAATGGATCAACCCATTCGGACCCTGATTTCTGGCGGGAGGTGCAACCGCCCAAGCCAGGAGGTAGCACCGCCTGGGCTAAGTCTCCGACCGAGACTGGGCAGTGCAAATGCCCCAGCCAGGAGGTGGCACCGCCTAGGCTCAGTCTCCGAGCGAGACTGGGCGGTACAACCTCCCCTGATAGGAGGTAGCACCGCCAGGGCTCGGTCTCCGAGCACTGGCTGAGCGGTGCAACCGCCTTAGTCAGGAGGTTGCACCGTTTGAGCTCGGTCTTCAAGCTCTGGCAGGAGGTGCAACCGCCCTTGACAGGAGGTGGCACCACCCAGAGGCTCAGTCTTCGAGCTCTGCCAGGCGGTGCAACCGCTCCAGTCAGGAGGTGCAACCGCCTGATCCCGGAATTCCGGGAATTGATAGTTTTGAGCTCCAAATTTGAACTGGGTTGGGGCCTATAAATACCCCACCCATTCAGCACTGAAAGAGCATGAACTTACATCGAAATCTTGATCTTTTCTGTGATTCTTAGAGCTAAAAATTGTTGTAAAGGCCAAAAGTTCTTCTCCCTCTTTTCTTCCAAGTTTTGAGTTGTAAAGAGAGGAGAGAAAATTCTGTAAGGGTTGTCTCCTAAGCCCGTCAAAAGGAGTGAAACTGTAAAAGGGTGGTTGGCCTTCGCTTATTGAAGGAAGGCCTCTAGTTGATGTCGGTGACCTCGTCGGTGGAGGAAGCCAAAAGTGGAGTAGGTCAAGATTGACCGAACCACTCTAAATCTCGATTTGCATTTACTTTGAGCATCTTATCTTTACTGCAAATCGCCTCAATAGCTTACTGCCTTCTGTGTTTTTACGAACGTGTTTCAAAGTTCAGTGCTTTCCGAATCGGGGTTTAAGACGCAAATCAATTTTATCGTATGAACGTCGTATTTCTGTTTGCGCTTATATTCTGATTTCCATCATAACTGCAAATTGCATTCATATCTTTGCTGCATCTCTCCTAGTTAAAAGTTGAAGTGATTTATGAATCGGCTTTCTTACCAAAATCACTTCTATCGAACGAACATAGTTTTCGATTTCAATCGCAGAAGGTTTTTCCGCTGCACTAATTCAACCCCCCCCCCCCCCCCCCCCCCCCCCCCCCCACCTCTTAGTGCTCTTGATCCTAACAGACTTAACTGAACATCATGGTTGGCCGAGTCCCTCGAGACCATGGTGATTTGGAGGCCGAATAGGACAGAAATTATAAGGAGTTGTGATCGGCAAAGTTGCCTACCTTTCGGGCTTAGTGTGATTGGCCGAGTCCCTCGAAATTATACTGAGACACTGATTGGATCCTGATCTCCACTATAAGTCTACTGGAGACTTTCGTTTCATGTGCTCAGGGTGTAGTATGACTCGAAAGTAAAATAGTGAGAGCATATTAAGATAGAAGTCTATATCTTGATTATTTATTTTTTATAAAATCTGTATATTATTTATTTCTACTGCATCTTCATTTTTAGAAAATGTTGCTTTCAAATCCCTTACGTGGCATGCTTGATGCCAACCACCTCACTTGTCATGCCCCCTCAAAAATATCTATGATATTAAAATTTTCATCACAGATCAATCCAGGATCCAAACACACATTTGAGGACACTGAAAAACATTCTATCAAATTCACATCTATAAAACCTGTGCAGTTTATAATCATATATCACATCACTCGATAATTCATATTTATGGCAACCCAAGCCAACTTGACAAACATGAACAACATTTATAAATCCACAAGCTAAATAAAATATACAATCAGAACTCCAACTATTCACCACAAGTTCATATCATCATAAATTAGACTTAACATTCTGAAATTCCAAATAAGAGAGATCTTCTAACACTTTTACACAGTATATCCATTTCGATTCATCGACAACATTTCATTTCATACAAAATATGCTTATACAATAATAACATAATAACCAACAAGACTTGCCCATAATTCAGAATAGCTCTCCACTACCTCAGCCCAATTCAAACATCTCAAAGAGTGACAAGCTGACCTGAAAGATTTATATAACAACGGAGTGAGCTAAAAATAGCTCAGCAAGTAACAAAGCATATTCAGAACAAAAGGAACGGTTTCAAACAAGTAAGATATCATAATGCAAGGCAGAATACAAGATTTTTCAAGGTAACATATCATTAGATACAAATCATATGTGTCATTTCAATCGAAACATATTTGGTTCCAAAACAAATGAAGCATAGAGTAATTGGAGCATATCAATAGCGTACGAGATGTTCCGATGCATATCAATGGCAAATAGGACATTTCAGAACATATCACTTTATAGCAAATAGAGCATAGAGTAATTGGAGCATACCAATAGCGTATGAAATGTTCCGGAGCATATCAAATGACAAATGAAACATTAGGAGCATAACAATAGCAATGAAACATTTCGGAGCATATCAAAGGCATATGAAATGTTTCGGAGCATATCAATGACAAATGAAACATTTCGGAATATATCAATGGTATGTGAAACATTTTGAAGTATATCAATGGCATAGGAAACATTTTGGAGCATATCAATAACGAATGAAACATTTCGGAGCTTATCAATGGCGTATGAAATGTTTCAAAGTATATCAATGACAAAAGGGACATTTCGGAACATATCAATGGCCTGTAGACCATTTCGGAGCATATCAATAACGAATACGAAATAGAAGCTCAAACGTCGAATTTGACATTGCATTCATATCATTCGTATCTAAAGCACGTATAGAAACACATAACCAAAGCTCTGGATACCATATCAAACATACAGAAGGTGAAGTGGGACCATAACATAATATGGTACATCCATTTCTGAATGACCACCAAACATAAGTCTCCCACGTCTACGAGGTCTCCCACGTCTAGGAGGTCTCCCACGTCTGGGAGCTCCATCCACCCACGTCTGAGTGAAGTCATAAGGGCCGACAGAGCATCTTAGGCTCTACGCATAACTCCCTTCACCATTTCTGGCAAAGGTTCACAATATCCCACAAACACCAGAGTACAAAGGATAGTATTAACAATAAATAGCACATATCGGAAGCATATGCGGAACAACAAAACGTACATGTGCCTTTACGAGTCGATGCGAAGTAAGCAATAATCTTTCACAATTGTATTCAGATTTAAAAGGAAATGAAAGCAAGAGCATTCAAGGATTCCAAGCAATCACATATAACTCAATTCAAATAAGAAGGTTAGATGAATTCAATGTCCCAAAGGAATGAAACTGGAATAGGCACATATCAAAAGCAAATGCGGAACAATGGGATCACATGTGCCTATATGAGTCAATACGATATAGCATAAACGTTGCACAATAGTTTTCAAGAATGCAAATAATTTTAAGGACAAGAGCATATAAGAATTCAAAGCAGTAATATAAAATTCAATTAAATAAGAAAGCTAAAGGATATCAATTTCCAAAGGAATGAAACCAGAATATGAGAAATCGACCAAAGCTCGATTTCTGGCAGAATGCAAGAGGCACATTGAACAAATGATTCAAACTATCAATCGTGCTCCAATTTACTCAAAAATATATCATTGGATTATACTTTCAGATAAGACAAGCTTCATATGAATTGAACTATCCAATAGAGAGAGTTACAAATAATTTGGTAAACAAGGGTCGGAGAACAAAATCTCTGTTTGGCAGAATTCATAAGGTCAGATTCAACAGATAACTGGGCAGGTTTTTGGAATCCAATTCTTTCAATCCATATTTCAAAAGAAAGATCCACGAGTCTAGTTTCTAATGAAATCAGTTTTGAACAAATCAGAGTTTCCAACATCGACTTATAGGCAGATCAGTCTCAAAAGGTCAGAAATTACGATCTCTGTTTTGCAAAATCTATAGGCTCATTTGAAATAGAAGTTTGGGCAAATAAACTTACTCTGAATTCTTAAAATAAGCTATCAAAAGAAAGGTTTATAAGTCTATATTCTGATCAAATAAGTTTTATCCAAATCAGAGGTCAATACGTGAAGTTATAACCATACAAATGTAGAAAGGTCAGAATCTCAGGAGTTGCACAAATTCGAATCGTTGCGTCTAAACAGGAGATATATCAAATACAAGGCTAGAACAATTCAATTTTCCTCATATTCAAAGCAAATGTAGAGATAAAATTGCAGTAAGGAAAGATCAGGACACTTGCAATAAGAAAGATTAGAACAATAACAGGAGAAACGATCGGGAAACTTGCCTTTTGAAGGTTTTGGTCCAAAGATTTGAAGAAGGTGTATGCTCGAATCATTTTCTACTTTTCCTTCGTCCCCTCCTTATTTCGTTTTGTGCACTCGTTTTCTTTCTTTCTTCGCAACTACACCATGTGCCGAACATCGAGGCACAGTCACCTGCTCTCTCTTACTCTCATTCCTTCTTTTTCTTTCCCAAACGCAGCTGCCACAGCCACCACCGCTACCGCTGCCACAGTCGCAGCCCCTTCCACTGCACTACCTTCCTTCCTCCCTTCTCTCGTTCCTACTTTTTCTTTCCCAAACACAGCTGCCGCAGACGCAGCCGCCACCACCGTAGTCGCAATCACGGCCATAGCCCCTTTTTTTTCCCTTTCCTTTCTTTCTCTTTCCCAAAAGCAGCTGTTGCAGCCACCACCGCTGCCGCAGCTACCGCAGCCAACGTCGTAGTCGCAGCCACGGCCGCAGCCACCACAGCCGCAGCCTCTTCTTCCTCCCCTGTTCTGTTTCCTCTCCTTCTCTTCCAGCTGCAGCTGCCACTGCCGCAGCTGCCTCCCCTTCTCTTCCTCTCTTCTTCCCTTTTCCTTTCTCTTCTTCTTCCTTTCCTTCTCTTCTTTCCCAGCTGCAGTGCTGCAGTCGCAGCCTCAGCCACGGCTGCAGCCTCTTCTTCCTCCCCTGCTCATCTTCCTCTCCTTCTTCTCTTCCAGCTGCAGCTGCCATCGCCGCAGCCGCAGCCCCTTCTTCCCTTCTTCCTCTCCTTCCCTTCTTCCTTTCTCTTCTTCTTCCTTTCCTTCTCTTCTTTCCCAGCTGCACTGCCGCAGTCGCAGCCTCAGCCACGGCCACAGCCTCTTCTTCCTCCCTTGCTCATCTTCCTCTCCTTCTTCTCTTCCAACTGCAGCTGCCATCGCAGCAGCCGCAGCCCCTTCTTCCCCTTCTCTTCTTCCTCTCCTTCCCTTCTTCCTTCCTCTTCCTCTTTCCCTGCCACAGCTGCAGCTGCCACAACTGCAGCCGCAGCTACTTCTTTCCCTTCTCCTCTTCCTTCTCCTTCCTTTCTTCTTCTTCTCTTCTTCTCCTTCCTCCCCTTCTTCTTCTCCTCTTCGAACGCCCCACACCTCTCCTCTGTTTCCACCTGCAGGAAACAGAGGTGCTGCAGCCCTAGCAGCTGCAGCCACCTCTCGCTCTTCTCCCTCTTCCCTCTCTTTTCCCTCTTCTTCTCCTTCTCTTCTTCTCCTCTTCCTTTTTCCTCCCCAACGCCACACACCTCCTCGCTGCCGCCTTGCCACAGCTATCCTCCTCTCTTCTGCTTCTTCTTCTTCTTCTTCTTCTCCTCCCCAACGCCCCACACATCCTCTCCTCTGTTTCCACCTACGGAAAACAGAGGTGCTACAGCCCTAGCTGCAGCTGCTGCCTCTCTCTCTCTCCTCTCCATCTTCCCTCTCTTCTTCTTCTTCTTCTTCTTCTTCTTCTTTTCTTCTCTTCTCCCTCTTCTTCCTAATCTCTTCTTTTCCCTCTTCTTCTTCTTTTCTTCTCTTCTCCCTCAACTTCTCTTCTTCTTCTCCCCACGCCCCACTGCTCCTCTCTCTGTTTCTTGAGAGCGTGGGAGGCGGTGGGATAAAACCAAAATTTTCGGTTTTCTTTATTTTTTTTTCTTTTTGCAACTTAACAGTTTAGTCCTTAAAATTTCTATATTTACATATAGGTCCTCCAATTTATATATAAATCCTTATTAATAATTTTTAAAAGTGAGGGATATTACATCACTGGTCCAAATTATACGGATTAGCTCTGCAACATGAGAATTATTCTTACGGTGGAGAAAATCGTGTACGTCCTTAATATAGTGATGCCTACGCTTGAGGAACGGGCAAGCGAGGATGAAATTGCTCACTATGTGAAGTACATTGATGACTCCACTCTTGCTCAGTGTTACATGTTGGGCTCTATGACTCCTGAGTTATAGAGACAACATGAAAAGATGGATGTCAGATCTATACTACTACATGTCTGCAAACTGTTTGAGGAACAGGGAAGGACTCAACGATATGAGATATCTAAGAGCCTCTTCCGAGCTAGGATGATTAAGGGGACATCGGTTCAGAACCATATCCTAAAAATGATTGAGTGGATAGAGAAACTCACAGGTCTAGGAATAGTCCCAGATGATAACTTGTGTGTGGACATTGTGCTTCAGTCCCTACCAGATTTCTTTTCATAATTTATATTAAATTTTAATATGAACAAGCTTGAGGTGACTCTCCCGGAGCTCCTCAATATGTTGAGGGAGGCAGAGAGCACTATCAAGAAGGAGAAGCCAGTTCTCTACACTGGTGAGACAAGAAAGAAAAGGAAAGCAGAAAAGTCCCTTAAGAAGAGTAAGGGCAAGTGTAGACCAGGTAAAGCAAAGGTTGCTAAGAAAGACCCGACAAAAGACAAAGGCCAGTGCTTCCACTATGGCAAAGATGGGCACTGGAAGAGGAACTACAAAGAGTACCTTGTAGAGAGGGCGAAACAAAAGCTTAGAGAAGCTTCAGGTACATTCATGATCAGTCTCCATTTGTCAGACTCTTATGATAACACATGGGTATTAGATACCAGTAGTGTTTATCATATATGCAATTCGTTGCAGGTTCTAGCAAAGCATAGGAGATTGGCAAGAGGCGAGATGGACCTCAAGATGGGCAATGGAGCAAAAGTTGCTGTAGTAGCTATTGGCAAGGTCGCCCAACATCTGCCTGGTGGAGCTATTATTGCATTAGATGCATGTTTTTTTGTTTCTTCTATTATCAGAAATATTATCTTCATTTCATGTTTGATAGTTAGTAGATATAAATTAGTTTTTGAGAACAATGGTTGTTCGATATTATTAGATGATGAGATTATCACAAAAGGAACATTGCATAATTGTTTATTTATGCTAGACACTACTCCATATATCATGAATGTAAGTGTGTCTAAGAGGAAACGAGATAAGGTGAACAGTGCATACCTATGGAAACAAGACGAGGGAAGGATTCAAAAATTGTTAAAGGATATATATTTAGATCCATTCGACTATGAGTCATATGCAACTTGCGAGCCATGCCTTCATGGAAAAATGACCAACTCTCCATTTAGTGGAACTGGAGAGAGAGCAACTGAGCTGTTGGAACTCATACATAGTGATGTATGTGGTCCCATGTCAACTCATATCATTGGTGGTTACTCCTACTTCATTATCTTTACTAATGATTTCTTAAGGTATGGACATGTGTACTTAATGAAGTACAAGTCCAAAGCCTTTGAGAAATTCAGAGAGTATAAGAATGAAGTAGAGAAACAGACTGGAAAGAGTATCAAGACTCTTCGATCAGATCGAGGAGGTGAGTACTTAAGTACAAAGTTTACCCAGTTCCTCAAGGATTATGAGATTTTATCTCAATGGACACCTCCTTATATACCGCAGCTCAATGGTGTGTTTGAAAGGAGGAATCATACATTATTAGATATGGTACGGTCCATGATGAGTTTCGCTGACCTACCCATCTCATTCTGGGGATATGCCCTAGAGACCGTAGCTTACCTTCTGAATAGAGTTCCAACTAAGTTGGTAGTGTCTACACCATATGAGATATGAAAAGGGAAGAAGCCCAATCTTAAGGTTGTTAAGATTTGGGGCTGCCTTGCCCACGTTAAAAGACACAACCTCGATAAGTTGGAATTAAGGACGGAGCGATGCAAGTTCGTGGGATACCCCAAGGAAACTTGTGGGTATTATTTTTATCCTCTCAAGGACTAAAAGGTCTTTGTAGACATAAAAGTAGTATTCCTTGAGAAGAAATACATTCTTGGTAGAGATAGTGGGAGCATGATAGAGTTGAGCGAGGTTGGAGAACCTAGCTCAAGCACCACTCTACAACCCAAGTCTGTTCAGGTACCTAATACACAAGTTCCAACTTTATGTAGGTCTAGCCGAGTATCCCATCCTCTTGAGAGATATGTGGGACATATTAGAGGAGAGGATGTTGAGGATATTGATTCTCATACTTACGATGAGACTATTATGAGTATAGATTCCGGGAAATGGCAAGAAGCCATGAATTCTGAGATGGATTCTATATACTCCAACAATGTTTGAAACCTAGTTGATGCACCCAAAGGTATTATACCCATCGATTGCAAGTGGATCTTTAAGAAAAAGATTAGAGTAGATGAAAAGATAGAGACCTATAAAGCAAGGTTAGTGGCTAAGGGGTATCGTCAAAGGCAATGTGTTGACTATGACGAAACCTTCTCGCCTGTAGCAATGCTAAAATCTATCCTAATTCTATTGGCTATTGCAACACACTATGATAATGAAATCTGGCAGATGGATGTGAAAACTGCATTCCTCAATGGGAATCTTGAGGAGGAGGTATATATGATACAACCCGAGGGATTCGTGTCCAAAGACTGCCCAGATAAGGTGTGCAGGTTGCTTAGATCCATTTATAGACTAAAGCAAGCTTCCCGAAGTTGGAACATAAGATTTGATGAGGCAATCAGATCTTATAACTTTGTTAAGAACGAAGATAAGCCTTGTGTGTACAGGAAGGTAAGTGGGAGCGCTATTACCTTTTTAGTGTTATATATGGATGACATCCTGATCATTAGGAATGATGTAGGAATGTTATCCACAATAAAGACTTGGTTATCTAGACATTTCTCTATGAAGGACTTAGGGGAAGCATCCTATATCTTGGGGATTTGGATCTATAGTGATAGATCCAAGAGGATGCTTGGCTTGTGTAACATCCCATTAGTCCCACATCGGAAGTGGGCAATGTGTATGATTAGCTTATAAGGGCCTGATGAGTGTACTACGTTAACTCCCGCTTAAGCATTTTGGTCCGCGGTTGAAGGACCAAAATGGAGTTCTTGGCCAGTTGGCTCATCAGACTCGGGTCGTGACATTTGGTATCAGAGCCGACTTAGCATTTGGGCAAGATGAGAGGGCTCGAGTAGGAAAGGGCTACCCATGGATGGAGTCGAGAACTCATCACGGTGTGGAGCCACCACTGAGTTAATCCTCACATGCACTATGCTAGGGTTAGGGTTCGATCTGGGTTATGTCGGGCCTTGACGAGGACGTCAAGCTAATTGAGTTGGGGATATTGTAACATCCCATTAGTCCCACGTCAGAAGTGGGCAATGTGTATGATTAGCTTATAAGAGTCTGATGAGTGTACTATGTTAACTCCCGCTTAAGCATTTTGGTCCGTGGTTGAAGCGCTTAAGCATTTTGGTCCGTGGTTGAAGGACCAAAATGGAGTTATTGGCCAGTTGGCTCATCAGACTCGGGTCGTGACATTTGGTATCAGGGCCGACCTAGCATTTGGGCAGGGTGAGAGGGCTCGAGTAGGAAAGGGCTACCCATGGATGGAGTCGAGAACTCATCACGACGTAGAGCCACCACTGAGTTAAACCTCACATGCACTATGCAAGGGTTCGATCTGGGTTATGTCGGGCCTTGACGAGGACGTCAAGCTAATTGAGTTGGGGATAGTGTAACATCCCATTAGTCCCACATAGTGGGCAATGTGTATGATTAGCTTATAAGGGCCTGATGAGTGTACGTTAACTCCCGCTTAAGCATTTTGGTCCGCGGTTGAAGGACCAAAATGGAGTTATTGGCCAGTTGGCTACTCGAGTCGTGACAGCTTATCCCAGTCAAGGTATATAGAAACCATTGTCAAAAGATTCGACATAGAAAATTCCAATAGATGTCTCATACCGATGAGACATGGAATATTGCTTTCTAGGAGTATGTCCCCAAAGACTCCTAAAGAAAGGGCAAACATGGATAGGATACCCTATGCCTCAGTGATAGGGTCCATCATGTATGTCATGCTATGTACCAGGCTTGATATAGCGCATGCTCTGAATGTCACGAGTATGTATCAGGCGGATCCAAGCTTGGAACACTAAAAAGCAGTAAAGTGTATCCTTAAGTTACTTGAGAAGAACTAAGGATCTTTTATTAGTATGTGGAGGTAGTAGCCTTAGGGTTGAAGACTACACAAACTCAAGTTTTCAGTATGATGTCGATGATAGCAAGTCAAATTCGGGGTATGTGTATACCTTGAATGGAGTAGTGTGCTGGAAGAGTTCTAAGCAAAATACTACTACTGACTCGACCACAAAGGCGGAGTACATTACTGCAGTAGAGATAGCAAAAGAGGGAATCTGCATGAAGAAGTTCACCACATATCTGTGAGTCATACTAGGCAACAAAGAGTCGATTCCCTTATATTACAATAAATACAAGGCGATTACTCAAATAAAAGAACCCGGGTCTCATAAGAAGTGTTCTAAGGAGGTTCTAGCTTATTATAGAGATCATGACACGAGGAGATATAGTAGTGGAAAGAGTTCCATCCGAAGATAACATTGCAGATCCACTAACAAAGCTGTTGTCTAAAATTGTCTTTGAGCATCATAAGGGTCTGATGGGGATCAGACACATAGGTGATTGGCTTTAAGTCAAGTGGGAGATTGCTAGTCATAGGTACCCAACAAGCCAATCACGTGAGTGATGGTATGTGTGACTTGACATGCAGTTGTTTTGCTTATTATATTTTGGCATTTATCACTTTATATTGACTATTACATATATATATGTATATATTGTGATGTTCTTAGATCTATACAATAGAAATCGGATCGTGATGAGATCACGATAATGAGACCGATTCGTCTTTAAACACAGATCCCAAATAATCCCGATCATAGGTTACTCGAGAGAGACATCGAGATAACCGAACAAACTGGTGTACTATATACGTGTCTATATGATGGATGCAGTTGATCTCATAGCTACTCATGTGGGGATACTACGGATATAGTACAAGTGCTCATTGGAGAATGAGTTCACTGATTGATCCACTTACGGAATGCTGGATGGATGATGATACTGTTGAATCTCATATTTTGATGATGAAGTCAATTGTAAATTGTTTGATCTAATCTATATGTTGAGAAAAGTGTGCAGGATTAACTATGATAGCAGTAAGACATAAAGTAGGTGTTGTATTGGAGTCAAGATTGAGATCTCATTGGGAGTTCGAGAGTTTGTTGGAAGTACGAACATTCGTCAGAAGTTCTGGCGGAACCAACCGAGAAGTCTAGGAGCTTGCCAAAGAAGCTCATCGTAATTTGCCAAGAAGATCGTCATAAAGTCCTGGAGCTTGCCGGGAGTCCACCGGAGCATTATCGAGAGTTCGTCGGATGTTCGTCGGAAATACGTTGGAAGCTCACTAGAAGAGCAATTGACGCACCAGAATAATAAGTGCAGTAAACATGTCTTAATTGTCATAGTTAGAGCATAAATTAAGTTAGGATTGGGAGGTAATCCCACTAACTTAATTAGGGGCCAATTGGGCTCGTAATAGGGCTGAATTGGGTCGAATTGAGCACCCAATTCAGCACTTGAATTCTTGGTCGACGGCGGCATCGCTTGGAAAGCAGTGCCCCAAGAAATCTAGGCAGTGGTACCGCTAGTAGTTATTGTTGCCAGTGGTGGTACCATCCCTATCATGTAGTGGCACCGCTAGAGCTCGGTCTTCGAGCTCTGTCAGGCGGTGGTACCGCCCAGACTGAGCGGTAGTACCACCCAATGTCAAGTGTCAGGCGATGGTACCACCCAATAATGGCGGTGGTACTATTAGGACCCTGAAAATCTGGGATTAGACACTTTTTGGGTCCATTTTTGAAGCCATTGAGGCCTATAAAATCCCACACTTTTCTACATGAAAGGGCACGAAAGCATTGAGATAATCTTGATTTATTGGAGTGTAAAAGTGCTGTAAACAAGTGCTAGAGTTCTCCTCCTCCCTTTCAAAGTTTTGAGATCATTCAAGAGAGGTATAAGACTTGTAAGGGTTCTCTACTAAATCCATGGAAAGGAGAAAGCACTGTAAAAGAGGTGGTTGGTCTTCACCTATTGAAGGAAGGCCTTTAGTGGACGCCGGATACCTCGTCGGAGGAGGAATCCGAAAGTGGATGTAGGCCACGTTGACCGAACCACTCTAAATCATGATTTGCTTTTCATTTGAGCAATTTATATTACTGCAAATCATTTTCGTCCGAATCAGTTTTAATCAAAACGAGTATTTTTCTGAAATCGCAAAAGTTTTCCATTGCACTAATTCACCCCCCCTCTTAGTGTCACTCTTGATCCTAACAATTGGTATCAGAGCAAGGTTCACTCTCGTTTGGTTTCAAACCTAAGAGAGATGGCATTTGTCGGCAACCTAGAGGGTCATTCAATTACACGTCCGCCCATATTCAATGGGACATATTACACATATTGGAAGACTAGAATGAGGATCTTCCTAATTTCAATGGATTTCAAATTATGAAATATTGTAGAAAATGACTTTCAAAAGTCTTCTCTTTTAATGAACAATTGGAATGAATTGGAGAAGAAGACTTTTGCTTTAAACGCAAAGGCTATGAATATCTTGTTTTGTATATTAGATAAAAACGAGTTTTATGAAACAGCTTTTGACATTTGGCACACACTCGAAGTGACTCATGAAGGCACTAGAAGAGTGAAGGAGTCAAAAATTAATCTTTTAGTGTGTTCTTATGAGTTGTTTCGAATGAAATCGAGTGAGACCATTGAAGATATATACACCCAATTTTCGGATGTCGTCAATGGTCTAAAAGGACTTGGTAAAGGTTTCTCGGATTTTGAATTGGTTAATAAGATTTTAAAATCCCTTCCAAAAAGTTGGGATACTAAACTAATAGCCATTCAAGAGGCCAAAAATCTAAATAATTTTTCTCTTGAAGAACTAATTGGGTCACTAATGACCTATGAAATGACATGTAAAGCTCATGAAGAGCTTGAGGACACCCTTCCAAAGAACAGGAAGAACATAGCACTAAGAACACAAGAAGATCACTTGAAAGAAAACTCAAGTGATGAGGACTTTGATGATGACTTGGTACTCTTAACAAAGAAGTTCAAAAGATTCATAAAAAGAAATAAATTTAAAAATCATACTAAAAATAAATTTAAACCTAAGAAAGAACAAGTGATATATTATGAATGCAAGAAGCCGGGATACTTCAAGAGTGAATATCCCCAAGCAAAGATGAGGCAACCAAAGAAGAATGCTCTCAAAGCTACATGGGACGACTCAAGTGCATCCAAAGAAGAGGAGCCTACCATCACCGAGCAAGTTGCTCACTATGCACTAATAGCCATTGAAAATGAGGTAACAAGTTCATTTGACACAAATTTATCCTTTGATAAACTATTAAATGCTTTTAATTATCTATTTGATGAATGTAAATTAATTAGTAAAAAATATAAATTATTAAAAAAGGAGCATGCTTCTCTTGTTAGTGATTTCGATAGATTAAAAGTTGAGCATAATGATAGTTTAGCTCCATGTACAAAATGTGATGAACTAGAAATACTTCAAAAAGAAAACTTGTTACTAAAAGAAACCTTAAAAAAATTTGAGATTGGTAGCAAATCTTTGAACATGATCCTTGCCAACAAATGTCATATTCATAGAAAAGACAGAATTAGATTTGTGAGTAGCTCTCACCAAAATCCAACCACCTTTGCTAAAGACCCTACTTTGTATGTTTCATCACGAAACAAATGCAACTTTTGTTACAAATTTAGGCATATAGCTTATCATTGTCCATTCAAGAAATGTAGTCCATATAAATTAATTTGGGTTCCTAAAAGAACCTCAAATGACTCAATACAATATGATAAACTATATAGATCGATTTTTGAAGCACCCAAGGTCAAATGGGTACCTAAAAATTATCTCTTTTTATAGAAAAATATACCATCACAAGCTAGGAGCAAGAGATGATACTTTCATTTTGGATGCTCAAGGCTTATGACCAAAGATCCAAAATAACTCATAAAGCTCTCTAGCCAAAATAATTAAAAGGGGATCATAATAATTAAAACTGTTAGTTACAAAATGATACTTATAAGATCATGATGCAATAATTATTTAAAATCTTGTGTGATAAACAATTGATCTTGATCTCTCAAACCTATAAATTCTTATACACAAGTTCCCTTTCTAACTTCTTCTGAAGCTCTAAATTTCTAGGATACATTCCCTCCCAAAATTTTTTTCGGATCAAATTCTATCTAATAAGATCATGAATTTGTTAAATTTTCATTTTTGGACTTTCTTGATCACTCACCTGAATCATGATCTTATAGTGTGCGCAATGAGCCATATGCATTTTTCCATACGAGTTTTTATGATGTTTGCGTACAAATGATGAATCATGAACTTATGGTAGGCATAATATAACATTTGAGTATGGTGTGCATTTTATATGATGAATCATGAACATAGAGTCTTCAATACAAATTTTCTTTTCTCATGATGCGATTTTTACATTATAAGGTTGTGTGATTCATAACAATAAAAATCTTTCATGATAAGGTTGTGTGGTTACATGCAAACAGTATTCACTACATGATAAGGTTGATGTCACCCTCCTTCCCACACACAACTATGTGAGCAGTGCTCACTACCTGTAGGCGGTGGCACTACCCAATTGGCGATAGCACCGCCCAATAGGCGGTAGCACCGCTAGTTGTCACAGGTGGCAGGTAGTAGCACCACCTAGCTGGCGGTGGCACCGCTAGTTGTCACGGGTGGCAGACGATAGCACCGCCCAACTAGCGGTGCCACCTCCCGCAACCTACCGCTTATAAACCCCAAGTTAGGGCCGATGGTAGAACCGACCCCAACTCATTTTGCACTCCTCTAAACAGCTCCAAACCCATTGCTCTCCCTCTAGCAACCCAAAAATCTCCACTTCCCACTAGATCAAGGATCAATCTCTGACATTCTTTTAAAGATCACTAGAAAGGAGAACTACTAAGGTAATCTCTACACCAAATTGATTCTCCTTTGTATTACTTGTTCTTGCTCCTTATTTGCCTACATTATTGTAGTCTTAATGGGTTCTAGAAGATCCTCTAGGGACAAAGGGAAGAGGAGATTAGATGAAAATTATGACTCCCTATTTTTTTTATTCTAATCAACATGCCCTAAAATTTCCATCAATAGAGTTTAGACATGTTCATAAGGGTAAATTTGTTGATTTAGATGAATTAATTGATTTGGAACATATTCAATGGTTTGCTAATCTAGACATTCTCCCAATTCTTCAAATGAGTGAACCTATTTACCCTAGATTTGTTAGGCTATTTTATAACAATTTACATATAGATGAATAAGAAAGGGTAACTACCTATCTATTAAGACATCATATACCCATTATGGATAAATCAATTTGCAACATCATAGGAATTCTAATAAAAGAAAGAGGATGTTATTTTAGAGGATAATGGGATAATGAAATAGTTGGGACTACTTACATTAATGCCTTAGGAATAATTTTTGGTAATCCTAACTTAACCATTCTTTCAAAAAGCTACGAATACTTACTACCTTTAAGTATCAAAATACTTCATCACATCCTGATAAGTATCATTCTCCCAAAACAATATCATCATGATGAAGTAAGCCAAATGGAATTAGGTACCATGTATTGGATTATGAAGGGACATAACAATTGTTTTGGTTACCTAATCCAACAAAACATGATTAAACTATCAAAAAGGGACATGATGCTTCCCTATAGTGGCTTAATCACAAGACTACTCCATGCTTATGATTTTGCTATTACACTCAATGAAGAAATTATAAAACTAGATAGATTTAGTATCATAAATAAAAACCTACTTCGATGGTTGAGATGTACATTTAGAAATAGTATATGGATTAGACTGCCTAGAAGGACTGATCCCCTCCAACTTGAACCAGAACCTGAAACACCAATTTTTAGGGGTAATCAATCTCCTCCAACTGGTCCCTTTGAGGAATCACCTCCAGTAGGGCAAGTACCTTCCTCATCTATCGACGACATAGGGACTCAAATGGATCATTTTGAACAACGACAAGATCGACTTGAACAACGCCAAGATCAAATCTTAACTGAGTTGCATCAAATTCATCAACAATTTAATACTTTGTTTAGACATTTGAACTTTCCACGACTTGAATAAGCTGTGTATGCATTTAAGGAGAAGTGGACATAATTCCTCTTTGTTATGTTGTAATCATATGTTGTTTACCTTAATGTTATAAACTTAAAATGCTACTTACTTTGATGATCGCAATGTTGTGCTTTGATACCTAAAATGCTACTTACTTTGATAGTAAAATTATACGCTAACTACTTTGATGGTTAAATTCTGAGCTTACTTTAATGAATATATCACTCTAAGAGTTAGACTTGATATATCTTTTGAATAGATCAATTCCTTGATACATTTAACTATTGGTATCTATGACTTGATGTATTATGATCATTTGTGGAGTTAGGAATGTTAATTTGTCCAAATGCATTAATTTGATGTATATCTTTGCTGGACTATCTTTCACTTAATGTATTTCTTGAATAAAGCTTTCATAAGTCTATGCCATATCAAGTTTATTTCATATCCTTGCTTCATCACTTAATGATTTTTGATATATGGAATTAATTGACAAATGCATATCTTATGAGTTTATCTCTTATGAATTTTTAATGAGATATGGGTTTGATGTGATCATTCATGGAATTTCTTTTATCCTTCATATGATGAATCTTTCATATGAATTCTTTCTTAATGAAAGAAGAATTTTTATTTTTTTTATGAGATAAGCACTTGCAAGAATGAGGAGTTGATTTCACATGAATATCTTGATCCTTATGAAAATTGAAGCATGATTTAATGAAACTCTATTATCATTTTTTACTTGATTCAAATCATTTCACAAAGTTGGTTCTTAATATATTTCCTCCTTACTTTCCTTCTTCATGCAAAGTTTTGATGATAAAAAAGGGGGAGAAGTTGATGGAAGCTATCTCTTTAATATTTATAACTTTTAATGTGAGAACTTTTGAATGATACCATTTCATGAATGCTTGAAATATAATTGGTATACAAATTGAAATGTGGCATAAATTTTTACTACACTTGCATTGTTGAATCGTTCTCATTTTTTGTTGATGAATTGATAAATTGATGAATTGATGACAAATGTATGCAATATATTTTATCATATATACTTGAAATGTTTACTTAATAAATTTTTTCATTATGATAAGATATCTAAAGCTTAACTTGCTATTTTACAATTGATATCTTACCATAGAATGATGAATTGCTATCTTTGTCATCTTTCATATTTGAAATATCATACTTGAAAATGGATGTCATACCTTGACATCATTTTGAAAACGTTAGATCATGATAGGAATCATGATGTGTGTATTGATAAGTTTAAATGAACTTAACCTATCAATTTGTTTCTTGAATTCAAAGGCCTTGAATTCAAGAATGTCTTTTCTCAAGTATGGCATATAGATAGGAGGAGTTAAGGTTAACTCCGTCATCAATTGATTATCATCATCAAAAATGGGGAGATTATTGAATCTCGGATTTTGATGATGATGTCAATTATAAATTATTTGATCTAATCTATATGTTGAGAAAAGTGTGCAGGATTAACTACGATAGCAGTAAGACATAAAGCAGGTGTTGTGCTAGAGTCAAGATCGAGATCTCATTGGGAGTTCGAGAGTTCATCGGAAGTCCGGACATTCGTCGGAAGTTCTGCCGGAACCAATCGAGAAGTCCAGGAGCTTACCAAAGAAGCTCGTCGGAACTTACCAAGAAGATCATCTTAAAGTCCAGGAGCTTGTCGGGGGTCCGCCCGAGCATTGCCGAGAGTTCGTCGGATGTTCGCTGGAAGTACGCCGGAAGCTCGCTGGAAGAGCAATTGACGCACCGAAACAAGAAGTGCAATAAACATGTCTTAATTATCATAATTAAAGCATAAATTAAGTTAAGATTGGAAGGTAATCCCACTAACTTAATTAGGGGCTAATTAGGCCCTTAACAAGGCTGAATTGGGCCGAATTAAGAACCCAATTCAGCCCCTAAATTCTTGGCCGACAGTGGCACCGCTTGGAAAGCAGTGCCCCAAGAAATCTTGGCAGTGGTACTGCCTAGACTAGGTGGTGGTACCACCGGCAGTTATTGCTGCCAGTAGTGGTACCGCCCCTGTCACGCGGTGGTATCGCTAGAACTCGGTCTTCGAGCTCTGTCAAGCTATGGTACCGCCTAAACTGAGCGGTAGTACCACCCAATGTCAGGTGTCAGGCGGTGGTACCACCAGGACTCCGGAAATTTAGGATTAGACACTTTCTGACTCCATTTTCGAAGTTATTGGGGCCTATAAAAACCCCACCCTTTTTTTGCATGAAAGGGCACAAAAGCATTGAGATAATCTTGAGTTGTTGGGGTGTAAAAGTATTGTAAACAAGTGCTAGAGTTCTCCTCCTCCCTTTCAAAGTTTTGAGATCATTCAAGAAAGGTGTGAGACTTGTAAGGGTTCTCTCCTAAACTCGTGAAAAGGAGAAAGCGCTATAAAAGAGGTGGTTGGGCTTCACCTATTGAAAGAAAGCTTTTAGTGGACACTAGAGACCTCGTCGGAGGAGGAATCTGAAAGTGGATATAGGTCACGTTAACCGAACCACTCTAAATGATGGTTTGCTTTCTATTTGAGTAATTTACATTACTACAAATCTCCTTAATCCTCTCTTGCACTTTTACAAAAGCTTTCAAGTTCATAATCTCTCCAAAACGGATTGAATCGAAACTATTTTCGTCCGAATCAGTTTTAATCGAAAGGAGCATATTTCTGAAATCGTAAAAGTTTTTCACTAATCTAATTCACCCCCTCTCTTAGTGTCGCTCTTGATCCTAACAAATATCTTATTGTTAGACAGTGATTCCGTAGTCCCAATGGTGTATCTGGTCCTTAAACTTGAGACACCAAGGATATCCTGTATGAGTGCTCGATTCTTTAATATCAAACTTATAGGTTTGGATGTCCTATATCTAGTACAACCGGCCATCGGGAGTGGTAGACAACCTTACGAGGGCAATTGAGTGTCGATAGAGGATCATCCACTTTCGGTATTATGAGAGGAATATCCCATCTATTCTTGCTCAAACAAATCCTTGGCTAGGGTTATTCGGATTGAGAGAGAAAGAGTTCTCCGAGAGAATCCGATTAAAGCAAGAATTGAGTAGAAACCATATGGGTTTAACAACACAATGCCCAATATACGTTCTCTAGGATATTAGATGGATGAGGGACTATAGGTACATGATAACTGAGGACATATAGGACCAATGAATTAGATTCCCCTGTATCGTCTAGGGACTACAGCGTAGTGGCATAGTACGTCCCTAGTCGATGAGTCGAGTGAATTATTATGAAGATAATAATTCACTAAGTTAGAAGGAGTTCTGACAGGTATAACTCACGGCCAACTTGATATTAGGCCTAGAAGGTCACATACATATGGTAGGCATTGCGATGAGTAGAGATTTAGATATGAGATATCCGCCAAAACCCTTATCTTATTGGATATCCAATAAGCCCATGAATTATTGGATCCCTTAGACGAGCTCGTTCAATAAAAGCCAATGAGAGATTATTGGATAGAGATCCACTAATATAAGAGGCTTGAATAATTGGATAAAGATCCAATACCCAGTAGGGAATGATCCATTAGCGTTAAGATTGATAGGAGACCACTATAAATATGAGAGATTCAATGGTTCATAGAGCTTTTGCTTGCCTCTCTTATTCTCCTCCCCCTCTCCACCTCAGAGCAGGTATGGAGTTTGGAGAAGCATCGTCGCAGGCCTGTTGTGTGGATCATCGCCAAAGAGGAGGGCGCTTGACCTCCTTCACCCTTTCCTAGAGATCTGCAAGAATTCAGGGATATACGAACTCTTTAGGTAACACAATCTTTACTATACACAGTTTTCTATTTCGTGGATTTTACGCATCAATATTCGCACGATAACGAACATCTCTTTAGGAATAGGAGATTTTGTTTTTATTTTTATTTTTTCACTGTCCATGTGATGTCATCCCCCCAAAGATTTTCCAACAAAAACTACAAATAGAAGGGATCAGTAACCCTAAGAAACACAGAATAGAAAAGAGGTAGTAGCACCTTAGAGAGAGAAGTGAATGACTAAAGGTAATGAAAGGAAAGCCTTAAAAAGTCTATGCTTATTGCTCAAGAAGTTTGTTTGCAATTGTGTGATTATATATTCCTTTTTATCAAGATGCAATTTATGTTTCTTTTCCTCTTTCTCTTGTCTTCACAATCCTTTTACAAAGTATGAATATGCTCAAAAGATGGATCAAGATCAAGATCATTAAAAATTTTCTCCACATTGATCATGATAGATGCCACCATTAGATCATAAATATGATATGCGTGACATACCGGTAGTACGGCTAAATCCCTTTTAAATCTGCTTATCATTTTTAGTATAGCCATTTATTCTAAGAAACGAAGCTTATCTAGTTAATGTTAAATATGTATAACTAATTATAAATAATCATAAAAATAAATAAGAATAAATCAACAAATTCTTAACATGTCATATTAAAAATCATGAAGATATTGATGCAAAGATGAAAAAAGAAAAATTTACATGCGAAGATGAAATTAATACTTTCTAATTAAATTAGCTGACATATTTTTATATCGAAATTCCGCCAACGAATTTCTAGATTCAGATTTACGTTCAATTAAGAAAGGTTGGTCTATGGTTGATCGGCGGCCCACCTCCGTCATCCTCACAAATTTTCATTTATTTATTACCTCTTTTATCCTATTCCTGAGAAGGAAGATGAGATCAGATTGGGTCGGTGACCGGGTCTCCGCTTCTTCTGCCATCGGCACCTTCCCCTGACAACCTCTCTGTTATCCGCTCTTGAAATTATCAACACTGTCGAGAAACGATAATAACAATCATGTCTCTTTCCTCCCGCTGATTGGTATCCAGGTCTTCTCCCTTCCTTTTTTGACCTTTCTTTCTCTACAGCGGTGGGGGGTCTTCCGTGACGTTTACTTCCACCTCCTCGGCTTTATGATCTCAAGTAATCGTGTTCTGTCATACAACATAAAAGACTTTTTTTGGTCTCTCTTGCACGCGATCGGCGTTCTCTGTTACAACTTCTTTCCGTTCTATCAATCGGTAGGAGCTCCATCCTTGAAGAAGGTAGAGGAAGACCCATACTTTGGAAAAAGAACGATGGACATCACGAACGAGGCAACGGTGGAGGCTTTCTCGATCGGCCCGTCAACGATCGTGGGACGAACGATCGCCCTCCGCATCCTGCTCTACGGCTCCCTCCACCACTTCCGTCGGCGGTTCGTAGCCCTCCTGCGCGCCGCCGTCCGCCGGCTCCGCGACGACGGGCTGCTGCCGCTGGCCGCCTGGCTCCACCCCCGCAACGCCCAGGGCATCCTGGCTGTGGTCACCCTCGTCGCCTTCGCCCTGCGTCGATTCACCAACGTGCGGTCCCGGGCGGAGTCGGCTTACCGCCGCAAGTTCTGGCGCAACATGATGCGCAGCGCCCTCACTTACGAGGAGTGGTCGCACGCCGCCAAGATGCTCGACAAGGAGATGATGCCCAAAATGAACGAAGGCGACCTCTACGACGAGGAGCTCGTCAGGAACAAACTTCAGGAGCTGCGCCACCGCCGCCAAGAGGGTTCCCTCCGGGACATCGTCTTCTGCATGCGCGCAGACCTGCTCAGGAATCTGGGGAACATGTGCAACCCGGAGCTACACAAGGGTAGGCTTCAGGTATCGTATCCATCTTCCTCCCGTAACTTGTTTCTCCTTCCACCGCCTCCCTGTTTCGATTTGTCCCAATCTAATCATTTGTTGCATCTCTACGACTAAATTTTTCGATTTGCACTCTTCTGTTCTTCGTACGACATTAAAAAAAAAAATGCAAAACCATTTTAAAGTAAAGCATCAACTTTTATTTTGACATTCCCAGCTACTTCTTATCACCGTATTATTTCGGCCATGATCCTGAAACACTTCAACATTTTAATGCAAAACCCTAGATTCTTCTATTTCTTTCTAACCTTGTTCATATGTCTGACCAATGTTATATATGATTTCTGAAACTTACTAGATTTCTAATTGATAATGCACCCTAAATAACTTACCCATATAACTAATTCCTTTTGTTCATGAGTTGTACTTGCTAATGACCTAAACAAGTGAAAACTCTCTCCAACGAAACTTCTTAGCTTAATGCTGTGTCTACCAATCCACCACACTTTTTGCCTATTGGTTTGAAATTCTCTAGCCTTATGAATATGTTTGAAAAGAGTACCACTTTGATAAAATTAGGGAATATTTTTGGTCACTTGAACTATATATATATATACCTGTCTCTTCTAAACCTTCAAAATTCCCTTCTATGCTCATGGAGTTCAATGGGGTAAGAATCCATTAGGTTAATTCAAGTTGGAGTAAAGGTAACTTTGAAATGTTGAAAATTGCTTGTCTGCCAACTTTTCTCTACTGTTGGAGGAAGTTAGTGATGTGTACTTCCTTGCATGGATAGTAGGAAATTTTCTCCCTTGCAATTGCATTTTCATTTTACATCTCTACACTAGCCACCATCCTAAGTTTCTGACTGACCACTCCAATTACCATTCCAAGTTTGTCAAATGAAGCCTAAAGAAGATCAGACTCAATTCAACACCCATTCATGGGTAGTATTCTTGCCCATGGGGGATTAACCACCTGTGGCAAGAGAATCAAGGTCCTTTCTAGATTAGGAACATCAATTTATTTTCACCGTTAGATTTATTGATTATATCGAAAGGTGCTTTATAATTTAATTAGTGTCAAAAAGGCCAATGTGAGTTTAGTATTGTTTAAGATAGTTATTGTTCCTACTTAGACTTGTATTTAAAGTTCAAAATGTTGGTTTATAGGGATTTTTTGGTGATACGAGATAAACTTACCTTTTGACAAATCCTGTAAGCATGTAATATTTACATTGTTCCCACATTGCTTAGAAACAAGAAAAGAGGCAATAACAAGAAGCTACAGATAATGGCCATTGGAAGTGCATGAGGCATCCTTTTGTTTCTCTTCTCTTATCTCTTCCTTCTCTGACCTTACTCTTTTTTCCTTCTTTTATAATCTCTTTTGGTGGTATCATCATTCTTCCAATGAAGAAAGAAGGTATGTATGCTAAATAGGTGATGTAAGACAAATTTGTGAGCATAAAGAAATTCAATGAATATCTCGTACTTCTACATGTCTCACATTTGGATGATGAATTCATGCAGACCAAGAAAATAAATGCATCACTTACACATAATGTGAATTCTTCACTCATTAGTTGATTTCTTATTCAATTATGATATCTTTTTCTTATATATCTTAAGTACAAGAAAAAAGAAAATGAGGAAAGAGTACAATTACATTAAGTCAAATAAATAATTCGCTTTTAGCTTCTTTGAAGAAAATTAGTTTTAATATATGATTTAGATGGTGATATTTCTTTTTTGATTATATTCTTGATTGATAATCTTCCTTGTACAAGTGAAATCTTTAATCAATATTCATGATATTCAATCTTAATGAAGTTATAATTTTCTTTATTTTTTCATATTTTCTTTCTTTTTTTTTCACCTTTTGTAATATAGGAGACTGAACTAGAAATATTATATATTTATCACATGACAACCTAACATATGCATGATACGCCTTAAACTAATCAAATTTGTTCAATAAGAGAAACTAAAATGGTCTTACATTAATAGGGGACGCTGAATCATACCGGGATAAAAAGGAATGAAATTTGAAAGACTGATAGTTGTATTTGTTGAAAATACTTTTGGAAAAGAGATAAATGGATTCACCAAGTTTAAAATTAAAAAAAGATACAGAAACTCTCCACCCCAAGGATAATTAAACAAGGATACATAACTTAAAAAAAAAGACTCACCATTCAAGAAAATATCCAAGAGATATAGAGACTAAACCCATCACTCTATGGTAAACCGAAGACATACAAAGTTAAAAGAAAGAACTCAAAGAATTTCTGCAAATACAATTAAATTCTGAACTGTTTCTAACTCTAAAACACTAAAATAAATACTAGTGCATGAAACAACCCTCCATGCATAGGGAACTATGAAATTTATTGCTTTGCAGTTGATATTTAAGTCTTTTAATACATTCCTTAGTCATGAAGATAAGTTGAAACAGCTAAAAAGTTGAGAGTTTAAGCTTTTTCAACTTATAAAGGCATGCCCCTTAACTCTTTAGAAATCAATTCGGGCTATTAAATCAAGTTGAGCCATTTGTAGGTTTGAAAAATGAGCTTGCAACTCATTTGGCTTATGGGCTATCACATTTGAGAGGTTTGGATTAAAGGTTCTAGGACAAGTATTGTGGGTTATAAAGAATACCATAGGATCAGCAAGATTTACACGAGTTAATTGTAGTAAATTATACACTCCTGTGTCAATCTCCCATAGTTGAAAAAGACTTGTCCTCAAGTCCTAATTTGTTTCATCAACATGATAAGGACTTAAATTAGCCACATTGAATGTTGGGGACACTTCATAATCTCCTAGTAGCTCGATCTCATAAGCATTTTTGTCAATTCTCTTTAGCACATTGAATGGACTATCAACCTTTGGTTTCAATTTCCTAAATTTTCCTGATGGAAACCTCTCCTTCCTTAGATGAATCCAAGACCAAATCACCCTCATTAAATTCCACATGCTTTTTGTGTTTATTGGCAGCTCACATGTACCTCTCATTTTGCTTCTCAATGGTTGCTTTAACACTCTCATGCAACTTCTTTATCTGTTTAACTCTCTCATCAGCAGCTCCACTAAATTGTTTAATTGTAGAATGGGGAACTAAGTCCAAAGGACTAGTAGAATTAGTACCATAAATAACCTCAAAAGAACTCTTACCAATGCTATGATGCATGGAACGGTTGTAGACAAACACAATTTATAAAAGAATGAGATTGCATTGCTTGAGGTTCTTGCTAATATAGCTTCTAAGCAAGTTTCCCAAACTTTTGTTTGTTACCTCCATTTGCCCATCGGTTTATGGATGATGAGAGCTACTGAAATTTAAAGATGTACCTAGTTTTCTCCATAAAATTTTCTAAAAATGACTGAGAAATTTTGAATCTTGATCATACACCATAGTTCTTGGAATGCCATGCAATTGCACAATCTCCTTGAAGTACAAATCAGCAATATGAGATGGATCATTTGATTTATTGCTGGGAACAAAGTGAGACATCTTTGAGAATCTGTCAATAATAACCATGATAGAATCCTTATTTTTTTGAGTTCTTGGCAGTTCTAAAATGAAGTCAAGACACATCCTTCCATGGAGCACTAGGCACTAATAATGGAGTGTACAAACCAGAATTTTGGTTTCTTGTTTTTGCCAAATGACACACTCGGCATTGCTTCACAAGTCTCTCTACATCTCTAAACATCTTAAGCCAACAAAAATGTGATTGAACAAGAGCAAGAGTCTTGTCCCTACTAAAATGTCATCTCAAAACACCACCATGAGCATCATCCAGAATTACTTGTCTCAAAGAACAAGAGGGAACACACAAGGTATTAGCTCGAAAAAGAAAACCATTAAGGATAGAAAATTGCTGAAAAGAACCTGATTTGTAATTTTGCTATATTGAGTTGAAATCCACATCATTCTTGCAGAGATATTTGAATGTCTCAAATTCAACCACTTTGACTTCCATGGTTGACAATAAAGAATGCTTTCTACTCAATGCATCAGGAATTACGTTTTGAACATCAGATTTGTGTTTGATAGTAAAATTATAAGATTGCAAGAACTCTACCCAAGCTGCATTCCTCTTGTTTAGCTTGTGCTAGAGATTAATAAACTTCAATGCCTCATTATCAGAATATAGGACAAATTACTTAGCAAAAAGATATTGACTCCAATGAGATAAGGCTTTATAAATGGCATAGAACTCCTTATCATGGGTAAAATATCTCCTTCTTGTATCATTCAACTTCTTACTAAAAAAGGCAATGAGCTTTCCATCTTAACTCATCACTAATACGCACATTAGAGGCATCACATTCAACCTCAAACACCTTGTCAAAATTAGGCTGAACTAAGATAGGATCTTCGGTCACCTTTCTTTTTAATAGCTCAAAAGCAACATCAGCCTCATTAGTCCACTTGAATGTATTACCTTTTAGGCATTCGGTGATTGGAGTAACAATAGAATTGAAACCCTTGATGAATCTTCTGTAAAAGGAAGTTAAGCCATGGAAACTCCTCACATCATGCAACGAAGCAAGTGTTGACCATTTAAGAATAGCCTCTACCTTACTTTGATCCGTCATGATTCTATTTTTTGAAACAACATACCTCCAAAAACACCACACTAGTAGTAAAGAAGTTACACTTTTTTAGATTAACATAAAGCTTTTGTTGCCTCAACATAAGAAAGATCTCTTTAATATGATTCATATGCTCCTCCAAACTCTTGTTGTATACCAATATGCCATCAAAGTAAACCACAACAGAAGACCCAATGCATGGCTTAAGTATGTGATTTATAAATTTCATGAAAGTGCTAGGAGCATTAGATAGCCCAAATAGCATGACGAACCATTCATACAAGCTATCTCTAGTTTTAAATGTTGTTTTCCACTCATCTCCAAGTCTCATTCTAATTTGGTGATAGCCACTTAAATCAATTTTAGAGAAAATAGAAGCACCACACAATTAATCAAGTAAATCATCTAACATTGGAATGGGAAAACGATAATCAATTATGATTTTTTTGATGGCACGACTGTCCACACACATTCTCGAAGAACCATCCTTCTTAGGCACTAACAAGGTTGAAACCGCATAAGGACTCACGCTCTCCCGAATCAGCCCCTTTTTCACAAACTCATTCACTTGCCCTTGAAGTTCTTCATGTTCCTTGAGGTTCATTTTGTAGGTTGCTTTATTAGGCAGCATAGCCCCTGGAGTAAGATCTATGTGATGTTGGATGTCTCTCAAAGGTGGAAGACCATGTGGAATCTCCTTCGATATAATATCTTGAAACTCCTCCAGGATTGGTTTCATGATTGTTGGTGGCTTCTTGTGTTGTTCATTCTCTTCTATTACTAGAGTCAAAACATCACCACCCATTTCTAGTACACCCTTGCATTCACTAGAGGTCATAAGAGCACTAACTTCTTTCTTTGGGGGACTAGTTTCAGAAGGTAGTAATGGAGCCAGCGATTTCAACAGGCCCTCGGGTGCTCGGGCGAGGTGAGGCGAGGCCCGAGTGCCTCGCTTCATGTCCAGGCGACGCCCTTCAAAGAGGTGTCGCCGCTTGGGCGCTCGCCCGAAGCGCTCTCGGGTGAGCGTCTGGGTTAAACCAGGCGACCTCGGTGCTTTAGTTGGTTCAATCGAACTAACTAAAGCATCGATATTAGCTCCCAGCATCCCTCTTGCAACTTCCCCAACCCTAACCCTGCTCGTGATTTTGCCGTCGACATTTCCTCTCCGCTGTCACTGCCTCTCTCTGCAGTTGTTGCCTCTCTCCGCTATCGTTGCTCTTCGCTACCACTGCCACTGTCGCTGCTCACCGCTGCTGTCGCTGCTCGTCGCTCTCGCTCCCGCTGCCGTTGCTCACTACTACTGTTGTCGCTGCTCTCAGTCAACAACATCGGTCTTACTCTTACGTTGCGCTCTTGCTACTGCTGCCGCTGCTTGCTGCTACCGCTACCGCTGTTGCTACCATTATCGTTGCTCCCGCTACCGTTGCTGTCGCTGTTTGCCATTATCGTTGCTCCCGCTACCGTTGCTGTCTTACTCTTACTCACTCTTCTCACATTGACTCGATAGTATGCTATTAACAGTATATTAACAATATATTGTTAACTGTATACTAGTAATAGTATTTTTTATTTATTAGATTAATAATATATTATTATGATTTTAATACTACTAATTTTTATTTATTTGAAATTATTGTTATTGTTTTGAATTTTGAGAATTTTTCTTTATATGATATTGTGATTTTGCAAGATTTTCATAATTTAATATCATATTTTTATTTAAATAATTATATTTATTAATTATATTATATATTTTTATATTTTAGCGTCTCACTTCGCTCGAGTGAGCGCCTAGTGCTTTTTAAATCACTTAATGGAGCTAAAACAATCTTCTTTTCATTCATCTTAAAAGATAAGTATGTTTGTAGCCATCATACAACACCTTCCTATGATAATGCCAAGATCTATCCAATAGTAAATGACAAGCATTTATAGGAGCAACATCACACCATACTTCATCTTTATAATGTTTGCCAATAGAAAACAAAACTAAACATCTTTTAGTTATCTTGATGTCATTCCCCTTTTGCATCCAACATACTTGGCAAGGATGTGGATGAGGGATTATGTCTAACTTTAGCTTTTGTACCATCTCCAAAGATATCACATTCTCAAAGCTGCCATTATCAATGATCACCAAGCACACCTTGCTATGAGAAGTGCATTTGGTGTGCTATGAGAAGTGCATTTGATGTGAAACACGTTCTTTCTCACCCAACTTTCAACCTCAGCCACATAGGAAACATTTAAGCTACGTTGTAACACAATAGACAAACCATGATCAGCATAAATAACCTCTTCCTCATCATCATCGTATTCTGGTTCGTCGTTGGCTTCATCTCCTTCTCCATTACTATATTCTTCAACCAAAATAACAATCCTTCTATTTGGACAATCTGAAGCAATATGCCGAAAACCATGACATTTGAGGCATTTTCGGCTACTTGGTGTAGAAGAATTAGGTGTTTGTTTGTTGTTAACAAATCTTTCACCCATGTCTTGCACCTTTGACACCACCTTGCTTTAGAGAGTAGCTTGGAATTTCCTCCTCTCGTATAACCTTCTTTTGACCCGTACCGAGAACTCTTTTCAAACTTCTGTTTCTTCTCAACTTTTAAAGCCAATTTGCTCACATCATTCAAGGACCAATATGGCTGGAGTTGAACCACTTTAGCAATCTCATATTTTAGACCTCCTAAGTATCTTATTATGGTTTGTTCCTTTGGCTCCACAAGCTCTCCTTTTAACATGAGATTATCGAACTCTACCGTGTACTCCTCGACACTAAGATCTTTTTGCTTGAAATCATGGATTTGGAGAAAGATCTCTTGCCTATAGTTGTTAGACAAGTATTTCCTCTTCAATTCCCTTCTTATTTTCTCCCATGTCACGATCTTACTCTTCCCCTTACGTTCTCTTTGCTTCTTCAGGTTTTCTCACCAAAAAGATGCATTCCTTCTGAGTTTGAGTGCCACAAGCATTCCTTCTGTTCTCTATACCTTGCTCGATATCTTCCCAGCTCCCTTGGGTGAGGAGATATATCATCATCAGAACCAAACTCTTGGGCATCATTTTCATGCTGGTTGTTTCTTCTCCGAAGTTCTTCAAAGGTTTCATTCCTTTCTTATAGACAACGTAGCAATCTTTGTAGCTGCAACCTCAAGGACTCAACGTCGTCTTCATGGCCACTACCTTCACCAACTACATCTTTTCCATTCCGTCTTGCTATGATCTCTAGCCTTTAACTTTGATACCAAACTGATATCGGGATAAAGAGAAATGGAATTTGAAAGGTTGATAGTTGTATTTGTTGGAAATACTTCTGGAAAGGAGATAAATGGATTCACTGAGTTTAAAATCACAAAGGGATACAAAAACTCACCACCCTAAGGATAATTAAACAAGGATACAAAACTTAAAAAAAAACTCACTACTCAAAAAATATCCAAGAGATACATAGACTAAACCCATAATTCTATGGTAAATCAAAGAGATATAGAGTTAAAGGAAAGAACTCAAAGAGTTTTGCAAATACAATCAGATTCTGATCTGTTTCTAACTCTAAAACACTAAAATAAATACTAGTACAAGAAACAACCCTCTATGTATAGGAGATATCTAAGCTCTTTAATGCATTCCTTGGTCATGAAGATAAATTGAATTAACTCTCCCTTTGTATTTGCCCATCAGATCATCTATTAATGAAACAGTTGGAAAGTCAAGAGTTTGAGTTTTTTCAACTTATAAAAGCATGCCGTTTAACTCTTTAGCAATCAATTCGGGCTATTCAAACAAGTTAGGCCATCTGCAGGTTTGGAAAATGAGCTTACAACTCATTTGGCTTATGGGCTGTCACATTTGAAAGATCTGGATTAAAAGCTATGGGACAAGCATTGTGGGCTGTAAAGAATACTATAAAATCAGCAAGATTTACATGAGCTGATTATAGTAAATTAAGCACTCCAGTGTCACTGAATCCTATCAATTTGGTATCAAAATTAATTATCATATGATATATCTCATTGCTTTGGCCACTATATGTAATTTTCATGCAAATTCACTATGACATAACTTCTTCGTGAATCCCTCATCTACCTTGATGAGCATCAACCTCAAACTCTTTATTGTATTACTAAACAGTGATATCCTATACAAAAATTTGTGACAAGTTAGGAGGGCACTAGCCCCAGTACAACTTGCCCCCTCAGCTATGTGACTCCATCAATGATAAGTATTTTTAACTGTCATGAAAGTGACAACCATGTCAAATGATAGCCATGTAACAAAATCATCCTGTATATTCCAAGTTATATCTAGCAAGTGAAACATGAAACATCCCTATCTCTATCTGGAGCTACAGTTTGGTCAAATAGATTTCTATTTTCAATAATTGGAGTAAGTAATTCAAATTCAATATTTTCACAGATGTCATTGTTGCACCACCAAACTTCTTTAAAGAAAAATGTCATATTTAGAGGAAAAACATGCAAGTATGGCATATATATCAAGGTGACGGTTTGGTTGTCAGAGCCAGAAAAATGGAAAGAAAAAGCTTTCTCTTCTGTCTTGGAGCATTTTATCTTGCTTATGGCTTCTTCACATGGCTTGTTTTTCATGTTTCCTATACTATCTAGCTCTAGTATTACTTCGTTGAATTTGGAAAGTTAAATTTACGTCCAAATTAATTGCAATACAGGTGCCAAAACTCATAAAGGAATACATTGATGAGGTGTCAACTCAATTGAAAATGGTTTGCAACTCAGATTCTGATGAGTTGCTTTTGGAAGAGAAGCTTGCATTTATGCACGAGACAAGACATGCTTTTGGTAGGACAGCATTGCTCCTGAGTGGAGGTGCTTCACTGGGTGCTTTCCATGTAGGTGTAGTAAAGACACTAGTGGAACATAAGCTACTGCCTCGAATAATAGCAGGGTCTAGTGTGGGTTCCATTATGTGTGCTATTGTAGCAACAAGGTCCTGGCCTGAGCTTGAAAGCTTCTTTGAAGATTCTTGGCACTCATTGCAGTTTTTTGACCAGTTGGGTGGGATGTTTACTGTGGTTAAAAGGGTCATGACACATGGTGCAGTTCATGAGATTAGGCAATTGCAAAGGCTTTTGAGGCATCTTACAAGCAATTTGACATTTCAAGAAGCTTATGACATGACTGGCCGTGTTCTTGGTATCACAGTTTGCTCACCTAGAAAGCATGAGCCACCACGATGTCTTAATTACTTGACATCTCCTCATGTTGTCATATGGAGTGCTGTAACTGCTTCTTGTGCATTTCCTGGCCTATTTGAGGCTCAGGAGCTAATGGCAAAAGATAGATCTGGAGAAATTGTTCCTTATCATGCACCCTTCTCACTGAGCCCTGAGGACACACCTGGAACTTCAGCTCGTCGTTGGAGAGATGGAAGCTTGGAGAGTGATTTGCCTATGATTCAGTTGAAGGAATTGTTCAATGTCAATCATTTTATTGTCAGTCAAGCCAATCCTCATATAGCCCCATTGTTGAGATTAAAGGAAATTATCAGAGCTTATGGAGGGAACTTTGCTGCAAAGGTTTCTAAGCTATAAATCTTCATCATTGTTTATGCTTGTGTTTTTGTTCCTATAAATCTTTGTCATTTTATATGCTTTTGTTTTTGTTCCTATAAATCTTCATCGTTATTTATGCTGTTGTTTTTGTTCTTTCCCCTATCTTTTCTTTTAGATCTCAAACATGATTACTTAATATCATACTGAACTCACTGCATCATGTCCATATTAGTTTCAAATTATAGCTGTAAGGAGACTAAAATGTCATCAAACAAGCAACAGATGGAAGATAATCATGCATATCATATTAGCTATAGCAGTCTTCCTTGCTTTATATACAATTTCATTAATTGTACTCTCTGTAGCTTGCTCATCTTGCGGAAATGGAGGTCAAGCATCGATGCAATCAAATTCTTGAACTCGGTTTTCCATTGGGTGGCATAGCCAAATTGTTTGCTCAAGATTGGGAGGGTGATGTCACTGTGGTTATGCCAGCTACCCTTGCTCAGGTAGCTTTACTATCTGTTTGTTTTTTTTTTTGAATTATCATATTCTGTTGTAACTCTAGTTTTCAGGCTGCTAAGGTTGATAGTGGTTCATTTTTTATTTCAGTATTCAAAAATTATACAGAACCCTTCTTATGTGGAGCTCCAAAAGGCTGCTAACCAAGGCAGAAGATGCACATGGGAGAAGTTCTCTGCTATCAAGGCAAACTGTGCTATTGAACTTGCACTTGATGAGTGTGTTGCTCTTCTGAACCATATGCGCAGGCTCAAGAGAAGTGCCGATAGAGCTGCTGCTTCCCATGGTCACACAAACTTCATGCGACTCAGTGCTTCGAGGAGAATTCCTTCATGGAATTGCATTGCAAGGGAAAACTCATCAGGTTCTCTCGAAGAAGACATACTCGTGGATGCTGCTGCTTCAATCCACCAGGGAACTGCTCCTGTTTGGCAGTTGAACAGAAATAACCGTACTCAACAAAGCATTCATGATGGAAGTGATAGTGAATCAGAAAGTGTAGACCTAAATTCTTGGACAAGAAGTGGTGGCCCTTTGATGAGGACAGCCTCAGCTAATAAATTTATTAACTTTGTCCAGAATCTTGAGATTGAGTCAGAATTCAACAGATCTTGGTCAAGGGAAGAAGAGATCAATGCTTTAGTAGCACACTCAAATCCTATGGTGAGTCCAACAACTGGTAGGGATCCTTATAATAACAACTCCAGAGTAGCAACCCCTGACAGAAACTCGGAGAATACAGATCCTGAAAATAGCAATAGGGTTCCAGTTGCTGCTTCCACCAGCATTATGGTTTCTGAAGGGGACCTTTTGCAACCCGAAAAGATTCAAAATGGGATTGTGTTTAATATTGTAAAGAAGGAAACACTGCTTGTACATAGGGGCAGCGACTCTGAACAGCAGCAAGACTCTTCTAGAGAAGCAGACGTGGAGAATCTACAAATGGATATTTGTGATGTCAGTACAGCTTCTGAATATGTTGAGGATGATGCTGAACCCACATTGATTTGTGATTATAAGTGAGCTTTTCAGAGTGATGATAGTGCATTGGATCAAGCTGTCTGTAATAGATGAGAGCTGCAGCCATGTCTAACACAAGATATGTTGATTAATGTTTTTTTAATGGTTATTGATATATATTTGGGCTACGCTGCTGCCCCTTAATACTTTTCAAGTCCACTGTTTTCTGATGGTTCATCACAACTCCTGCTCTAGTTTCATTCACATGTTTTCCACAGTTTCTTGTACATGGAAATTTGACATATTTTTGACTTAAAAAGTGGCCAGGAAACCTTCGGACATATTGGGATCAACTTTTATGCCGAGTTCTAACTTGTTTACATGTGACCTCTGTGTCGTTAAACTTTGATCTTGTATGATTTATCTGTGAAGTAATCCATATACACTGGCTGCCATTCATATGAGAGGTCATATCGGATTGATGAATCATTTTGTGGATGAAATAATCATATGAAGAGTCGGGTAAAGAATTAATATCACACCCCCAAGATAACAAACATCCTAAGGTGTGAACCTATCTTAAATACTATCTTAAACAGAATATAATTTTTCAATTGTTCAGAGTCTAAACCTATGATTCATAACAGATAATTTGAGGACACCAAATGTATCTAATTAATTCTCAATTACACATACTGTTAAAACCATACAGTTTATAATCATTCAATGTGTCATTTGATAACTCCATACAACCCTAAACCAACTAAAAAAATTATTAACAACCGCTTATTAACTCACAAGATCAATGAAACACTATAATCATAAACCAACTATTTATCAAAACTTCACATTAACATAAAAACTTTAGATTTAATATTCCAACTTTCAAAATATATGAGAGGACTTTTAACATTTACAACAATACAAACCAGCTCATACTTTTTTGGATAACATTACAATTAGAGTGTCATTTACAATAACATCTTGTTAAAACCCAAAAATATGCCATAAACTTCTACCATTCCATTGCCCAGAACAAAACTAATATAAATGTGAGTAACAAACTAACCTAAATAATTTATATAGCAATAATATAAGCTATAAAATTCAGCAAGTGATTATCATATCCATGGTATAGAGATAACAAATCATATGGCAAAAGCATCAAGGTGCAAAGTATAGATTCAAGAGTCAATAAATATTATTTTATTAGATTCATACTTAACATCAAGGTGCAAAGGATATATTCAAAGTCAATAAATATTATTTCATTAGATTTATACTTAACAAGAGAGCAAAGAGTGACATACAAGTATATCAAGAACAATTGTAAGGGATGAGTTCAAGTATAAAATAAGTCAAAGTATAGATTCAAAAGTCAATAAATATTATTTCTTTAGATTCATACTTAATAAGAGAGCAAAGAGCGATATCAAGAATAATTGCAAGAGATGAGCTCAAGTGTAAAAGAAGTATCATATTTAACATTTCATTCGATTCGTTGATAACAAAAGAGCATATAGCAACACGAGCAAATCAAGATTATAATTTAAAGTATAAGTTCAAGAGTCATATTTGACATTTTATTCGATTCATTGATAACAAAGAAGCAAAGAGTAACTTATAAGCAAGTCAAAATTCAAAGGTATGAGTTCAAGTATTATATTTGATATTTCATTCGATTCATTGATAACAAAGGAACAAGGAGCAACATATTAGCATATCGATATACGAGGTAATGAGCTTAAGAGTAGAGTTATATTTGACATTTCATTCAATTTATTCATATCAAATGAACATATAGATACATAAGCATATCTTGTGGAATCATATAAAAGGAAAATAGATGGTAAAGTGAGATAATAAAATAGCACAATTTCATCCATTTTTACATGTCCATAAGTCTAGAGCTCATCATGGTTTTAAAATATAACATAATCCCTCTTTTATATATGGCAAAGGGTCTATAATATCCCACAAACTGGAGTACAAAAAAGATATTTTAATTAAGATAGTAGAAATGCATCAAAAGCATATGTGAAATAACAAAAGCATACATAAAATAAAGGAGGGATATCAAAGGTAACTTGAACGTATGCAGAATTCATTCACATATGCAGGAGGGATCATAAAATAGCACAATTTCATCCATTTTTACATGTCCATAAGTCTAGAGCTCATCATGGTTTTAAAATATAACATAATCCCTCCTTTATTTATGGCAAAGGGTCTATAATATCTCACAAACACTGAAGTACAAAAATGATATTTTAATTAAGATAGTAAAAATGCATCAAAAGCATATGTGAAATAATAAAAGTATACATAAAATAAAGGAGGGATATCAAAGGTAACTTGAATTCATTCACATATGCTTTGATATATACAGAATTCATTCACATATGCTTTCACATATGCTTTGACATGTGCTTTCACATATGTAGAATTCATTCACATATGCAGGAGGGATCATAAAATAGCACAATTTCATCCATTTTTACATGTCCATAATTCTATAGCTCATCATGGTTTTAAAATATAACATAATCCCTCCTTTATTTATGGCAAAGGATCTATAATATCCCACAAACACTGGAGTACAAAAAAGATATTTTAATTAAGATAATAGAACTGCATCAAAAGCATATGTGAAATAACAAAATTATATATTAAATAAAGGAGGGATATCAAAGGTAACTTGAACATATGCATTATTCGTTCACATATGCTTTGACATATGCAGAATTCATTTACATAAGCTTTCACATATTCTTTAACATATGCTTTCACATATGCAGAATTCATTCACATATAAAGGAGGGATCATAAAATAGTATAATTTCATCCATTTTTACATATCCATAATTCTATAGCTCATCATGGTTTTAAAATATATCATAATCCCTCTTTTATTTATGGCAAAAGGTCTATAATATCCCACAAACACTAGAGTACAAAAAAGATATTTTAATTAAGATAATAGAACTACATCAAAAGCATATGTGAAATAACAAAAGAATACATAAAATAAAGGAGGGATATCAAAGGTAATTTGAACATATGCAGAATTCATTCACAAAAGCATACATAAAATATTGCATGTATAGAGCAATATCAAAGGTAACTTGAATATATGCAGAATTCATTCAATTATAGTCAACATTAATGATTAAGAGATAAAAGAGTTTAATCAGCAACATAAGTCTTATTAAGAGAGGATTCTTAGCTTAAATCAAGTAAGAATTAGTAAATTTGAAAACTAATATATTTTGGTAGAATATATAAGGTAAGTTGCATAAGATGTTCAGATAAGCAGTTGTGTTCCAATTTATTCAAATAAGATATTATTAAAAATATATACAAGTCTGCTTTCAAATAAAATAGGTTTTGTATAAATTAAAGTTATTTACAAGAAGATACAAGTAATTTAATACAGATAAATTAGAACATATCCTCTTTATTTAGCAGAATTCAAGAGATAAAAATAAATAATCATTTGGATAGTCATTTGTACTTTAAATTATTCAAATAGGATACTGAATAAAAAAATATGAGAGTCTAGTTTTCATAAAAATGATTTTACTTGATTTAGAGTCCTAAACAGGACACTAGAGTTAAAACAATGTAGATAGGCCAGATTATTTTGCCTCTATTTTTAGAAAATTTGAGGGATCAATTTAAATAAATATTTAGATACAAAATTATTCTTCAAATCATTCAAATAAGATATTGACTTAAAGGTTTTAGAGTCTAGTTATCAACAAAAGAGAATTTGTTTAACTTGAAGCTTTGTACAAAATATTATAATTGAAACAAGAGAAATAGGATAGAATTCTTAAAATTTCAGCATTGTAAGTTTACAACTCAATTGAAATTGATGCTACAAAAAAGAGGCAAAATTTTATAAATAATTCATAAAAAATTAGAGATAAGAATTACTGTAGGATGGGATAGAACATTTGCTTTAATAAAAGCTAATTCCCAAAGATGTTGAACTAATCTAAAATCCTCAAGCCAAGACAAAGAAGACTTCACTTCTTTTTTTCTTTTCCTTCGATTCTTCTCATCACTAGGTAGAGGGTAGCAAAGTACAAGTGTTTAGATAGCATAAGATATTTCAACGTGGCAAGCATGCAACAAAAAAGGTATAGGTGTCAACAATGTAGCAAGTACGGGTGACACATCTTTGGTTAACTAGTGACATATCTTTGGTTCTCCTTTCTCTCTCTCTCTTTTTTTACTAACTTAATATGGAAACTATCATAAATCATATCCTATTTCTAAGATTTATAATTTGATCCCTAGTGTTAATTTTCTAATATAAAATTAATTAATATAAGAAATTCTTAAATAAACTTATATATTAAAATAATAAAAAAATTTATCATATCATATATAATTAAAATATAAGAGATATTACAGTTGCAAGAGCTAGAGTTTGAGCCACACTGAGCTTGAGGAAGGACCATTAATGGGATGGTTGCTAACACCCTGATAAATTTGACCAACCTTATTGCTTAGATGACGGTATTAACCTAATAGATAGAGATTGTGATAGATTGGATGCAAGCTCAAGCTAACCCAATAGTAAAAAAAGATCGAGCAAAGAATGTCAAAGTAAAGGAGAGAGAATCATCTCGTTTTGAGATGCACAATTACGAGAAGAAACTATGAGTGAAACTTTGTAGTAAGAACTCATTTATTTCGAGTCAAGACTCACATTAACATATCCTTGTATGATAGCTCAATCAATACTATAGTATTAGACTTATGAATAGATTAATATGATACTTCCTTTGCTCTATATGATTACAACATCAAGGATAGGGTGATGCTTATGCAATTAAAGTTGATTGGACAATCATCGTGCACAACCTATTTTCAAACTAATGATGATGTAGATATATCATAGACATGATTCAAAAGACTCATATAAGATGAATTTTATCCTACGGGGTATCTCAAAGAAAGATGAAAAAAGTAATACTACTTACGCAAAAGAAGATACCAATCCATGCAAGAATATACCATTAAATTTTGACAACAAATAATTACACTCGAAATCTCCCTCAATAATCACTCGATGGTGATGAAACACATTGCCAGCTTCTATTCCTAAATCAATATAAAACTAAGTATCTTCAGAACCCATAGCTGTTGAATCTCGAATTTTGATGATGAAACCAATTGATAAGTGTTTATGATTTAATCTGTGTTTTGAGTGACGCAGGATGCTTCGATCAGGGAGAGATAATTAAAGCAGGAAGAATCATGTTGGGTTAGAGAAAAACACGTCAGAAGATTGGACGTTGGGCCGGAGGATCAGTCGACGTATCGATAGAAGGCTTCGGGCCATGGATTCAGGCATCGGACCAAGAAGAGTGGATATTACGCTAAGGATATCGGAGTTGCGAGGTCAACTGGCCAATTGAGCAATAAGCCGCAAGAGAGGACGATGCGTTGAAGAATCAAACGAAGCGTCGATAGACCAATGACATACTGGACGACATAATTCATGCTTAGTAATAATTGTCTAGATCGAAGCATATTTTTATGTGTGTAGGATTAACTACAATAACAAGGTATAAAGCAAAATGAAGTCCCATAGTCAAGAAAGCGATTTCGTTGGGACTTTGAGAGTTCGTCGGAAGTTCGGACGTTCGTTGCAAGTTCTGCCGGAACCAACTGAGAAGTCCAGGAGCTTACCAAAGAAGCTCATTAGAACTCACCAAGAAGATCGTCGTGAAGTCTAAGAGCTTGCCGGGAGTCCGCCGGAACATTGCCAAGAGATCATCGGAAGTTCGCCCGAAGCTTGCCGGAAGAAATCAGACTTATCTTGCTTAGAATATGTCTTAGGAATCATAGTTAGCATATAATTAGAGTTGGAATTGGGAGGTAATCCCATCAACTCTGTTAGGGCTAATTGGGCCCAAAGTTGGGCTAGATTCAAGGCCCATCCAGGGTGCTGAAACCTTGGCCGGTGGTGACATCGCTAGTACCCAGGAAATCTGGGATGAGACCTTTTTAGGCTTCAAGTTTGAATCAACTTGAAGCCTATAAATACTCTTCTCATCCTTAGTTAACACACACAAGTATTAAGAGTAAAAAGGAAAGAAACTCTATTGTAATCTTGTGTGAAACTCCTCTCAAAGTTCTATATTAGAATAGTTTGAGAGAGGAGTGAGTGGGGGTGTAAGGGTTATCTCCTAAACCCGATAAAAGGAGAAAGAGCTGCAAGAAGGAGGTTGATCTTCGCCTATTAAAGAAAGATCAATAGTGGATACCGGTGGCCTTGATGGAAGAGGAATCAGTTAAGTGGATGTAGGTCATGATGACCGAACCACTATAAACATCCGGGCTTTTTCTTTTGTGTAATTTATCTTACTACAAACCTCCTTACTTGCTTACTACTTTCAATACATTTACGAATATGCTTTCAAGTTGAGCAAGTTTTCGAAATCGGTTTTATCGTATGAAACGAAAGAAATTTATAGAACCAACAGTTGGTATTAGAGCCTTGTATTTCTCATTTGGTTTAACACCTAAGAGAAATGGCTCTTTTTGACTTTCAAGAGGGTCACTATCTCATTCATCCTCCCTTTTTCAATGGGATGGACTATACATATTGGAAAACTCGAATGATAATTTTCTTGTTTTCTTTGGATTTGAACTTATGGAACATTATTGAAAATGGTTTTTGAAGGTCTTCTCTTCCAATGAACCATTCGAATGATTTGGAGGAGACATTTTCTTTAAACGCTAGAGCTATGAATGCTCTATTTTGCGCTTTAGACAAAACCGAGTTTAATCGTGTTTCTATGTGTGAAACGACTTTCGACATTTGACACATTCTTGAAACCACACACGAAGGCACTAGTAGAGTAGAAGTTTCGAAGATTAATCTTTTGATGTGTGATTTCAAATTGTTTCATATGAAACCAAGTGAAACTATTGGAGACATGTACACCCGTTTTACAGATGTCATCAATAGTTTAAAATCACTTCGTAAAAGTTTTTTGAAATTTGAACTTGTAAACAAAATTTTACGTTCTCTTTCTAAAGATTGGGATTCAAAAGTAACTACCAAACAAGAGGCTAAAAACCTAAACAACCTTCCACTCGAAGAACTAATTGAGTCTTAATAACCTATGAAATGAACAATGTGACAAAAAAAGAACTCAAGAATAACCTTCCAAAGAATAGGAAGGATTTTGGACGTAGAACAATTGAATACCACTCGAGCATAAGCTCAAGTAATGGTGAACATGAACTCCTCACTATGAAATTTAAAAGGTTCATGAAATAAGAGTTAAAAAACAAAAATAAACTTAAAAAGAACGCAACTACTTGCTATGAATGCAAGAAGAAGGAAGTTCTTTGGGACGAATCAAGCTCATCCGAAGACGAGGAGAAAATCAACAAAGGTGAGGTGACAAACTATGCCTTAACGGCTTTCTACAATGAGATAAACAACTTAAACGAAACTCCCTTAGTTTACTTTGAAATTACTTGATATTCTTCATGAGTTATTTTTAATTTAATTATATATATTTTTAATTATATATTTAATGATGTAATGAAAATGCAAAAATAAAATAGGATCATGCTTATCATGATAGTAATTTTGAAAATGATAATGAAAATTATATGTTTTATGATAAAGAAATAAAATGTTAGATTTAAATCTAATGATAATCCTATTTATATTTTTCAAGAAGAAATAATATGTATCTTGATGATTTTTTATTTTGTTTGAAAATGCCTTATGCTCAATGAAACCATGATTGATAAATATGCTTTATGTTTTCTTTAGCTTGTATGCCTTATTATGATGAATGTTTTGAAAATTAATATTTGCATCATGCTTGATGATTTTTTATGTTTGAGGACTTGAAGTAATGATTTGAAATCATATGTTTTGGAATTATATGTTACACTTTTTAATCTTGATGATTTTTTACCTTTCCGTTTTAAACGTTGATGTATGGTTTTCATACAAAAAACTTGAGTATGCTTATAAGAAATCAATCACTTAAAATGAAACACATAAAAAGGCAAATATATTATCATTGGAATTAAAATGATAAATCAAATCTCTTATTTAATGAAGCCTTATGTTTAATATGTTATACTTTTTTGGTCTTGATGGTTTTTATGATGAAATTTACTTTAAGATCCTAAACGTTGATGTATGTTTTTATTTGGCAAAAATGAAAAAGGCATGCATCTATGAAATCAATCTTATGAATTGAATCACTAAAAAGAAGAAAGTTTTCTCCTTAAAAAATTTCTCTACTTTAGCGACTTTTCAAGAAGGAGAGACTAATGAACCTATCTTTATTCTTAGAATCTCTTGAAAATAATTTTGATTTGATGATTTGAATTTGAATGAGCTTTATGAGATTTCTTATGCATGAATTAAGATATTGTATCATTTAATCTCCTATGTTTCTTTTTGCTATTTATAAAAAAGAAGAGATTTGATGAAATAAATCATGTCTTGTAGCATTCATGATTTGATATTATTATCTTCCATGACATAATGTGTAAGATCTAACATGTATTTGTATTCTTCCGCTCTACTTCTTCCTTGTTTATAATAACAAAGGGGAGAAAGAAAATTGCTAGCTTAAATGATAAACTTAGACATGTTAGATCTTCCAAATACATAAATTCTTCTTATACATTTTTTGGATTATGATATTGATTTCTTGAATTTTAGACTTGATCTTTCATTTTTGATGATTGAAATAATGATTAGAATATTGAATGATAATTTGGAATCATACATTTTATATTTTGAAAATATTCATGATGAAAAATTATTTTGACATTCATGACTTGAATTATCATCTATGCTATTTACCTTTGCCATGGTTTAGAAATTGATACAAAATTATATTCTTCCGTTCTATTTTTCTTTTTGACAATGACAAAGGGGGAGATAGCTAGCTTGCTAGTTAGCTTGCACAAGTCAAGAAGATGCAAAAACTTAACTTGTTTACTTGCACATCTAAAGAGAAGATGCAAACGTACTTCATGTAGCTTGCTTCATGTAAAACATTATATCTTGCTAGTTTGTTATCTTGCATTATTTTTCAAAAACTTGCTAGCCTTCATACTTCAAAGAGAAGTAACACTTACCAAATTGCTAGCTTGATTGTTGTAAAATAATGTAAAATTTTGTTAGCTTGCACTTTGTAAAGGAAGCAAAAATGGCACTTCCCAAAAGAGAAGAAAGAGCTTGCTATCTTGAACATCACTATCTTGCCAATCTCAAGAAGCAAAACTTGTAACTTGCATATTGTAATAGAAAGCAAGAATCGCTAGCTTACACACTTCAATAAGAGAGCTATCTTGCATTTGCTTTCGAAATATTTGCTAGCTTGTATAAACTTGCTATCTTACTACCTTGCATATCTAAAACTTGATAGCTTGCATGATGTAGCACTTGCTAAATTTTCAAGCTTACAAATTGCATGATGATAAATGCAATGTTTGACATTATATCTCAAACACTTGATAGTTGAACTTCTCCTTTTTGTTGATGACAAAGGGGGAGAAGTATGATGATGTTATGATAACATGTTGCTTGGATTTTTGAATCTAAGAGTTCTATAAATATGACATATTGATAGGGGGAGTTTGTTTAAACTCCGGGAGTTAAGGTTAACTCCGTCATCAATTGATTGTCATCATTAAAAAGGGGGAGATTGTTGAATCTCGGATTTTGATGATGAAACCAATTGATAAGTGTTTATGATTTAATTTGTGTTTTGAGTGACGCAGGATGCTTCGATCAGGGAGAGACAATTAAAGCAGGAAGAATCTTGTTGGACTGGAGGAAAATGTGTTAGAAGATTAGACGTTGGGCCGGAGGATTAGTCGACATATCGATAGAAGGCTTCGGGCTATGAATTCGGGTATCGGGCCAAGAAGAGTGGATATGACACCAAAGATATGGAGTTGCGAGGTCAATTGGCCAATTGAGCAATAGGCCATAAGAGTGGACGATGCGCCGATGAATCAGACGAAGCATTGATGGACCAATGACATACCAGACGACATGATTCATGCTTAGTAATAATTGTCTAGATCAAAGTATGTTTTTATGTGTACAGGATTAACTATGATAGCAAGGCATAAAGCGAAATGAAGTCTCAGAGTCAAGAACGTGATTTCGTTGGGAGTTCGAGAGTTCGTCAGAAGTCCGGACGTTCGTCGAAAGTTCTACCGGAACCAACCAAGAAATCCAGGAGCTTGCCAAAGAAGCCCATCGGAACTCACCAAGAAGATCGTCATGAAGTCCAGGAGCTTGCCAGGAGTCCGTCGGAACATTACCGAGAGATCGTCGAAAGTTCGTTGGAAGATCGCCGGAAGCTTGCCAAAAGAAATCAGATTTATCTTGCTTAGAATATGTCATAAGAATCGTAGTTAGCACATAATTAGAGTTGGGATTGGGAGGTAATCTCATCAACTCTATTAGTGGCCAATTGGGCTCGAAGTTGGGCTTGTTTGAGCCTGATTCAAGGCCCAACCAGGGTGCTGAAACCCTGGCCGACGGTGGCACCGCTTGGGAAATAGCACCCCAGGAAATCTAGGCAGTGGTATCATTGGCAACAATACTGCTAGCGATGGTACCGCCGTTGTTCAACAGTGGTACCGCTTGGTAGCAGATCCTGCGGCGATAGTGCCACCTAGGAACGACGGTGGTATCGCCAGTACCTAGGAAACCTGGGATGAGACCTTTTTAGGCTCCAAATTTGAATCAACTTGAAGCCTATAAATACTCCTCTTATCTCTAGTTAACACACACAAGTATTAAGAGTAAAAAGGAAAGAAACTCTGTTGTAATCTTGTGTGAAACTCCTCTTAAAGTTCTAAGTGTTAGAATAGTTTGAGAGAGGAGTAAGTAGGGGTTTAAGGGTTATCTCCTAAACCTGATAAAAGGAGAAAGAGCTGTAAGAAAGAGGTTGATTTTTGCCTATTAAAGGAAGATCGATAGTAGATACCGGTGGCCTCGACGAAAGAGGAATCGACTGAGTGGATGTAGGTCACGATGACCGGACCATTATAAAAATCCGGTTTGCCTTTTCTTTTATGTAATTTATCTTACTACAAACCGCCTTACTTTCTTACTGCTTTCAATACTTTTACGAATACGGTTTCATGTTGAGCAAGTTTCCGAAATTGGTTTTATCATTCAAAACGAAAAAAAATTTTAGAACCGACGTGATTTTTACCGTTGGACTAATTCACCCCTCCTCTTAGTGCCGACTTATTCCTAATAGTAGCATCATGATAGTAAGCATGATGGTAGTGATAATCGAGAAGAAAAATCGAACCCACATGGAGAAGAACAAAAAGAAAGCCAAAGAGAGGCACCTGACAGCTAAGAAGAACACTAGGAGTGGTAAGACCACATCTTCAAAAAGAAATGATTTATTCTATAATCAACATAAAATTATAGGTCATACATAGTAAAAAATATTTGGAAGGTTCACTCCAAACTCTTCTCAAAGAAGTAGAAGAAGAATAATCAAAGTTAGCATACGACGACCACGGCCATAGGAGATGATCATATAAAACTAGCATTGATTTCAAACTCAAATTTGAGTCTATAACTAATGGTAGGCCAAAAGTTATAGACTCGAATCGACTCTTAGTCTAGAAGTTCGAGAAGAATTGTTCACTATCAAGATCCAAGTAAAACAAGTGGTCATCAATACGATTATCGATACTAAAAGCCAAAAGAATCTTATCTCGAGAAGCTTGGACTCGAGCTCACTATTCATCCAAAGCCACATCATCTAGGGTGGATCCACAAAGACGTTGAGATGAAATCGCTAATGCACATTCAAATTTATGATCACCAACAAGTACATCGATAAAGTGGCATGTAAGGTGGTGTCCCTCGAGATATGTGAAGTCATCTTTAGGAGTCTGTACTTGTAGGATTGAGAGGCCAGCTATTACTACTGACCCTAACAATACATATTCTGAAAAGATGGGAATAAATTCATCATTAAGAAGCGTACAAGTGGATGACCAAAATCAACTTAGTTATGGCCACTGAAGCAAAGAGGACGGTGAATGCTGTTAGGATTGGGTTGGCACTAAGAAGAGGGGGGGGGGGGGGGGGGGGGGGTTGAATTAGTGCAGTGGATAAAATTATGTCGATTCAAAAATCTTTCATTCGATTAAAATCAATTTCATAAAGATGATAACTTGAAACACATTCGCAAGAGTGTGCAGCTAAAGTAATGAGGAAGTATGGCAGTTTGCAATAAATGTAAATGACAAAACAGAAATAGAAACCATTTTATAGTGGTTTGGTCGTCGTGACCTACATCCACTCCACCGATTCCTCTTCCGTCGAGGCCACAAACATCCACTAATGATCTTCCTTAAATAGGCGAAGATCAAACTTCCTTAACGGTCGTCGTGACCTACATCCACTCCACCGAAACCTTTACAACCCCCTTCACTCCTCTCTTAAACAAGACTAACACTTAGAGCTTAAGAGGAGTTCTCATAAGATTACAACAGAGTTTTTCTACTTTTTTGCTCTTAATTATTAGGTATATTATCCAGGGATGAGAGGGGCATTTATAGGCCTTAAGTGGATTTAAACTTGGAGCCTAAAAATATCTCATCCCGGGTTTCCCGGGTCTTGGCAGTACCACCGCCTGCAGCGCTAACACTGGGCAGTACCACCGCCCAGTCTAGTGGTACCACCACCTAGTTTGGTGGTACCATCACTTGGGTCTAGGTTTGTTCTAGTGAGCTTCCGACGAACTTCCGATGATCTCTCGGTAATGTTCCAGTAGACTCCTAGCAAGCTCCTAGACTTCATGATAATCTTCTTAGCTAGTTCGGGTGAGGTTCTCTAGCAAGCTCCTGGACTTCTCGGTCAATTCTGACCGAACTTCCGACGAACGTCCGGACTTTCGAGGAACTTTCGAACTCCCAATGAAATCTCGTTATTGACTCCGAGACTTTATTTTGCTTTATGCCTTAATCGCTATCATAGTTAATCCTGCACACTTAAAGTCTATTTTGATCTAGACAATTATTATAAGGCTTAAATTAAATGTTGTCCGACATGTCATTGATTCGTCGACACTTCATCCGATTCTTCGGCGCATCATCCTCTCTTGTGGCCTACTGCCTAATCGGCAAGTTGACCTCCGCAACTCCAATTTCCTTAGTGTAATTTTTCCTCTTCTTGGCCCGATTCCTGAAGCTATGGCCAGAAGCCTTCTGCCGATATGTTGATCGATCTTCTTGCTCGACGTCCAATCGTATGACTTGTTCTATTCTGGCCTAATATGATTCTTCTTGCCTTAATTATCTCTCCTTGATCGAAGCTTCATGTGTCACTCAAAACACAGATCAAATAAACACTATCAATTAGTATCATCATCAAAATCCGAGATTCAACAATCTCCCCCTTTTTGATGATGACAACTAATTGATGATGGAGTTAACTTTAACTCCCCCTATCAATATGCCATATTGATAGAACTCTTGGATTCAAAAATCCAAGTATATGATAAAATTATGCATAACATCATCATACTTCTCCCCTTTGTCATCAACAAAAAAGAGAAGTGCAACTATCAAGTGTTTGAGATATAAGCTTTACAACATTTTAGAACATACAAGCTAGAAGATTTTATCTCCCCCTTTGTCATTGTCAAAAAGAAGGGAAGAATATAATTTTGTAATTCTTTTTTCTTTACATCAATTTTTACATCATGACGAAGATAAACAATAAATTTGCATTATAAACATAATCTCAAGTTTTAGCATTCAAGCTAGCATATTTTTTTGTTCTCTTTTGCAATGTGCAAGCTAACAATTTTCTTTTTCTCTTACAACAATGATTCAATCATATCATGCGATATACAAGTCATAAATATTTCAAATCATGATAGTATCAAAATGTCAAATTACATTACATCCTACCATGCATGTTACAAATAAATCAATCATCACTATGAGCATTTCATACATGATACTAAGATATTAAATTTTTTAAGCATTTATCACTTCATGATTATTGGTATCAAACATTCATCATTTATTTTCTCATTAGTAAATCACAAAAAGAAACATAGGAGAAAAATATTTCAATTCATGCATAAGAAAAACTCAAGTTATCAAGATCATGATTAAAGAAAAATCTCAAGTTATAATTAAAAAAATAATGAATCATAAAAAAAATCTCCTCTTAAACAATACGAGAATACATAATAAGATATCTTGATTCATAAAAGATTTCAAGTTATAATTCAAAAGAATAATCATGATTCGTTTGGATGAATGTTCTCTTAAGAGAGTGAATCTTATGAGAATCAAGAAAAATATTTCATATAAAATACATCTGAAGTCACAAATATCGATAAATGATTCGATTGGATATATCATCTTATTATTAAAATGAATCATACGAAAAGAAATCCAAAATCATAATTAAAATCACTTTTCGGACACCTAAATGAAAGCAATGTAAATAGGTTCCTATAAGATGAAAAGATATCTCATTTTCTTTTAGTTTCAAATTTTTGATTGATTTCATGCAAGCATGCCTTTGTCTTTTATACCAAATCTATTTATCATTCATTAAAATAGAAAATTAAAGACAATAATCATCAAGCCTTCCATACAAAAGCCATGCATCATCATCGAAAAATAATATGGAAATAATCAAGATATTCATTATTGCTTCTTTAAAACATACATAGAATTAATCTTTTTAGCTGTACAAGCATTAGATTTATATCTAACATTTTATTGTATTTTCATAAAACATGCGATTATCATTATTAATTTTAAAATTACTAGAAAAAGAAGCATGATATATTTTTTATAATTTTTTTTACTAACTAATTTAAAAACAACTCATGAAAAGTATTGAGTTATTTCAAAATAAACTAAGGGGGTTTTGGTACCTTGTCGTCAAAAGCCGTTAAGGCATAGTTTGCCACCTCACCTTTATTGGTTTGTTTTTCATCTTCGGATGAACTTGATTCGTCCCAAGCCACCATAAGCGTTTTCTTCTTCTTTTATAGCTTCTTCATTGTAGGTTCATTTTTGTTCTTTGATTCTTGTTTTAAGAAATTTTTAAGCTTTAATATGAGGAGTTCAAGGTCATCATCATCATCACTTGAGTTATCACTCAAGTGGTATTCTAGTGTTTAAACTGCCAAATCCTGCCTACTCTTTGAAAGGTTGTTCTTATGTTCGTTTTGTGCCATATAACTTATTTTATAGGTCATTAAAGACCCAATAAGTTCTTTAAGTGGAAAATGACTCAAGTTATTTGATTCTTATATTGCCGTTACTTTCGAATCCCAATTTTTAGAAAGTGATCATAAAACTTTATTCATAAGTTCAAGATTCGAAAAACTTTTACTAAGAGCTTTTAGACTATTGATAATATCCGTAAAACGAGTGTACATGTCTCTAATAGTCTCGCTTGGTTCTATACGAAATAATTTAAAATCACGCATCAAAATATTTATTTTAGAGTCTTTAACTCTACTAGTGCCTTCGTGTGTGGTTTCAAGAGTGTGCCAAATGATGGGATATAAAGTGAAACTAAACTTTTGTATATGAACAAATACTAGCGGGCCATAATACGTAGTAGAATTAAATGGAATGACAATCAAATAGAACACCAAGATTTATGTGGAAAACCTCTCCAATGTGAAGGGTAAAAACCACGGGGCAAACTAGAGATAATCTACTATAAGAATAATGAATATAAAAATCTCAATCTCTTGCCCAAAACCCTTGCAACTATTACAAGAGAATAACTGGGATACAAGGATCACGTCATTGTGCATAATATCTAAATTCTCTCCGAAGTAATCATAGCAAGAATCTACTGTAGATTTGATCTAAACTGAGATGAGAATACTACTAGATGATTGAGAATAGTCTCTCTGCATTATCCTTGTTTTCTTCCTTTTCTTTCTCTTATTTTTTTGCCTTTTTCTCCTCCTTTTTGAATCAAGATGTTGCTGCAAAGATCTCCCCTACTACTGCAGTTTTCTCCCTCGTTGCTACCTTTTTTACTCCAAAAAATGCAGCCACCACACCCCCCTAATTTGATCTAGGGTTAGGTCAAAGGGGGGTGGGCTGTGGGCTGTTAAAGCCCACCATGGGCTGAATATGTGGGCTGTCAGCCCAACAACCTCCCCCTTCACCCCATAAGGGAGGTTGTCTCATGACTCCTCAATGTGAAGCCATGCCGACTAGTTGTCGGCATATCTCCTACCTTTCTTTTGGTAAAGTCTTTATCAATATGTTTACTCTATTATCATCTGTGTAAATTTTTTGAAGCTGCAACTACTTCTCTTCAAGTACATTTTGAATCCAGTGGTATTTAACATCTATATGTTTTGACTTGGAATGAAAAGTTGGGTTCTTACACAAATGGATGGCACTCTGGCTGTCACAATTCACCATATAATTTTCTTATTTCAACCTCAATTCTTGTTTGAATTCTTTCATCCATAACATTTATTTGTAAACCTCTATAGTAGCAATACATTCTACCTCTGTGGTGAAGAGAACAATACACCTTTGCAATCTAGATTATCATAACACAGCTCCCCTTGCAAAAGTAAGTACTTAACCTGATATGGAGTTCCTCACATCTATATCTCTTGCCATATCTACATCTGTGTAACCTGTCAACATAGGTGGTCCACCTCCGAAGCTTAAACAAACCTTAGAGCTCCCTCTAAGATATCTAAAAATCCACTTCACTGCTCCCAATGCTCTTTGCCTGGATTTGTAAGAAATCTACTAGTAACACCAACTGTATATGCAATGTCTGGCCTCATACATACCATTGCATATATTAAACTTCCAACTACTGAAGCATAAGGAACCATTTGCATTTTCTCCTTCTCATCACTTGATGGACTCTGAGCACAACTTGAAGTGACCTATTAGAGGAGAACCAACTGACTTTGCATTGCTCATACTGAACCTTTCTAATAGCTTCTCGATATATTTCTCCCGTGACAACCAAATCGTCTTGGTTTTTTTGTCACAGGAAATCTACATGCCCAATACTTGCTTTGCTGGCCCCATGTCCTTCATTTCAAAAGACTCACTCAATTCTTTCTTCAATCTATTAATTTTAGATATATCTTTCTCAAAAATAAATATGTCATCAACATAAAGTAAGAGAGTAATAAAATTCTTACCAAACCATTTAATGTACACACAATGATCTGAAGTCATTCTTTTATATCTATTTTCTGTCATAAATAAATCAACTTTCTGTACCACTGTCTTGGAGCTTGCTTTAGCCCATACAAGCTCTTCTTCAACTTACAGACAAAGTTCTCTTTACCTTTGACTTTGAAGTCTTCTGATTGCTCTATATAAATTTCCTCCTTCAAATCACCATAAAAGAAAGCTGCCTTCATGTCTAACTGCTCAACCTCCAAGTCCTGACTAGCAGCAATACCAAGAGCAACATGAAAAGAAGATATTTTAACAACAGGAGAAAAAATATTTTCAAAGTCAATACATTTCTTTTGACCAAAGCCTTTCACAACTAATCTAGCATTGTACTTTGGTTAAGAACAATATTCTTGAGTATTTAAATTAAAAACCCACTTGTTCTTTAATGCCTTCATTCCCTTTGGTAGTAACACCAAATCATAAATGTGGTTCTTCTGAAGAGCATCTATCTCTTCCTGCATAGCAACTAACCACTTCTTTTTCTACTCACTTTCAACTACCTCCTGGTAACTCTCTGGTTCACCTATATCAGTAAGCATCACATATTCATCTATAGAGTATCTTCTAGAAGGTTGACGTTGTCTAGAAGATCTTCTCAACTGAGGTTCTACGGGAAGTTGCTCTCTAACTTCTTCTTGCTAAATATGTCCTGCAGTTAGATCAACATCATGCTCTACATCATCTTCCTATACATCGCTCCCATTACCCTGATATACTGGAGGGGTAATTGGGTCACAATCTGCTAATCTTTCTGCAGAAGTCTTGGCTGGTGCCTTCTTCTTTAAATCCTCAAAGGTTTGATCTTCAAAGAAGGCTACATCTCTACTTTTAAATCCCTTATGCTTTCCTGGATCCCAAAGCCTGTAATCAAACTGATCATGTGAGTAGCTACGAAAAATATATTTTTTAGTCTTACCATCTAGCTTGGACCTCTCATTGTCTGGAACATGTGTAAATGTACAACAACTAAACACTCTCAAATGCTTGTAGGAAACATCTTTCCCTGGCCATACATGCTCTGTAACATCACCATCTAGGGCTATACATTGTGACAAGTTGATCACATTAACTGTAGTCCTCAAAGCCTCATCCCAAAACCTTTTGGGTAGCTTGGCCTATGAAAGCATATATCTGATCTTTTCCATGATGGTATGGTTCATTCTCTTTACAATTGCATTATGCTGAAGTATACTAGGAACTATCATCTCATGTTGGATCCTATGTGACCTGCAATAATAATTAAATAATCCTGTGTACTCACCATAATTATCTAATCTTATGCATTTCAATTATCTTTCTGTCTCCCTTTCAACCATAGCATGAAACTCTTTGAAGACATTAATAACTTAATCTTTAGTCTTTATAGAATAGGCCTAAACTTTTCTGGAAAAATTATCTATAAAAGTGACAAAATAAAGTGCAATATTGATGCCAGAAACATTAATAGATCCACCAGGAATTTTTGTCCTTAAAGGACTACAGATATCTGTATAAACACGGTCTATGACATGCATTTTCTAGACATAGCAAGACTAGCAAATGAAACTTTGTGTTGTTTACCAGCCAAACAATCAATACAAGGGTTCAAATGTGTACCTCTGAGGTCTGGCAATACCCTTCTCTTGGAAAGAGCTTGTAGCCCCTTCTCGCTTATGTGTCCTAGTCGCCTATGCCACAACTCCATGCAGAAGTCTTTTTCTATTGCATTTAATTACTTACCATAAGCTTTAGCCTACAACCTATACAAAGTATGACATTTCTTTCTATTAGAGCTAGCCCTAGGAAATTTACCAAAGGGTAATTTTGATAACCCAACAAAGACAATAAAGCGAAAAGATAAAAGCAACAAGAACACCATATTTACGTGGTTCGGTCAATTGACCTTGACCTACATCCACAGACGAAAGAGGAGCAAATCACTACTATAAAAGAATGACTATTACAAATGCCTTAGGAAGATGTTCCTAGGCCATAAAACACCTGAATATATTAAACAAGAAAAACCCAAACTATATAAGCCTAAACTATTTAACTGAGTGTGGACTTAAACCCAAAGCAAACACTTAGGTTTTTCTTATGGTGTTACTTGTGGTGCATCTGACTTCAAAGCCCAAACACTTATTTATAGTTCTAATAGGAGATAACAAGCCTGATTTTCCCGATGTGGGGCTATGGGGACTTGCCAAACTAGCAAATCTCCACATTGGCATGTCCCAACAAAACTTGCTCCACCTTCTTCATAAAAGCCCCAACGGGCAATCACCAACAATGAACACCAACCAAGTCCAAGCATTGCTTGAACTTGTAAACCGGAAGAGGCTTCATCAGCATATTAGCTGGATTGTCCTTCATATGAATTTTCTGAACAAGGACCTTTCCCTCAGCAATAGTATCCCATTGGCATCCAACAATTTTCTTACCCGAAGGCGGCTTTACAAGATCCCAAGTTCTATTTCGATGGAGAGATTCAATTTCTTCATTCATCACAATCAACCACTTAGCAGAATTATCATAAGAAACTGCATTTGAGTAGGTAGTAGGCTCACCAACTTCACTTATTTCTTCTATAATAGACAAAGCATATGCAACCAAATTTGCATATCTTTGTGGTGGTCGAATATCTCTCCGTGGTCTATCCTTGGATATGGAATATTGCTCTTCCTCTGGATCAACTTCGTTAGTAGACTCAGGACCATCTACTGGTATTCTTTGAGTAAAAGAGTTAGACTGAAAAGAATTAGAACTACCAATCTCAAGCTCCACCTGCTTCTGCGCACTATCATTTGTACAACTAGTAGATTCCTCTTTGGAAGATAACATAGATAATTCATCAAAAGTAACATCTCTACTGATTATAAATTTTCAGGATTTAGGATCAGAACATCATAATTTGTATCCTTTCACCCCAGAAGCATACCCAAGGAAAATACACTTTTTCGCTCGAGGCTCTAATTTTCCTTCATTTACATGCATGTATGCTAGACACCCAAAAATTTTTAAATTAGAGTAATCAGCAGGAGTACCTGACCAAACTTCCTCTGGAGTTTTAAAGTTAAGTGCTGCAGAAGGAGCGCGGTTGACAACGTAACAGGTCATATTAATCGCCTCTGCCCAAAAGTCCTTTGTGAACCCTACATTTGAGATCATACACCTTGCTCTCTCTAAGAGTATTTTGTTCATACGTTCGGCCACTCCATTTTGCTGAGGCGTCATCCTAACAGTGCGATGCCGAACAATTCCTTTATTTTTGTAGAATTCATTAAAATTATATTCACAAAATTTCATGCCATTATCTGTTCGAAGCCGCTTAATCTGTTTACCTGTTTGCTTCTCAATCAAAGCCTTCCATTGTTTAAAGGTTAGAAAAACATCATTTTTATGCTTCAAAAAATAAACCCAAACTTTCCTGGAATAATCGTCAATGAAAGTCAAGATATACGTGGCACCACCCTTAGACTGAACATGAACTGGACCCCAAAGGTCTGAATGAATATAGTCAAGAGTCCCTTTTGTTTTGTGAACTGCCTGAGAATTGAAGCTAACTCTTTTCTGCTTTCCAAAAATGTAATGTTCACAAAAATCTAGTGGCCCAATACTCTGTCCACAAAGTAGACCCCTTTTGCTCAATATATTCAAACCTTTTTCGCTTATATGACCCAAACGCATATGCCATAATTTGGTGATGTCAGAATCAGACAATGATGATGACGAGACTGCAACTGAGCCTGTGATAGTAGTTCCCTGCAAAATATACAAGCTACCAGACCTACAAGCTTTTATAACAACAAGGGCACTTCTAGAAACTTTCATAACTCCATCTTCAGTTGTGTATTTACACCCAAGGGCCTCTAGGGTGCCTAAAGAGATGAGATTCTTTTTTTAATCAGGAACATGTCTAACATTAGTGAGCGTCCTCACAATACCATCATGCATTTTAATTCGAATTGTGTCTCTACCAACAACATCACACGCGGCATTATTGCCCATCAAAACAATTCCATCATTACAAGATTCATATATGGAAAACAAATCTCTATTAGAACACATGTGATAAGAACAACCCGAATCTAAAATCCATTTATTTTTAGACCTCGTCCTGTCATCAGTAGCAAAGAAAATATTTCCATCATTCTCATCAGCTGCTACACTAGCTTCAGCAGACTCAATAGTTTTCTCAACAATTTTTTCTTTTTGCTTTAATTTATTTTTCAATTTAAAGCAATCAACCTTAATGTGCCCCATTTTATGACAATATCTACACTTCAAATTTCTATGTCTGGATTTAGATCTAGATTTAGATCTACTACTATCAAATTCTCTTTTATCCATTCTACCCTTGACAACCAGACCTTCAAACTGATTCCCTCTACTTTCCCCAATGATATCCCTATCTATTTGCTCCTTAGATTTTAGAGCAGATTTAATTTCCTGATATGAAATTATTTTTTTTCCATAAATCATAGTATCACGGAAAAGCTTAATGTTATGATCAAGAGCACTAAGAGGGGGGGGGGGGTGAATTAGTGCAGTAGAAAACCTTCTACGATTAAAAAAAAACTACGTTCGTTCGATAAAAGTGATTTCAATAAGAAAGCCGATTCATAAATCACTTTAACTTTTGATTAAGCGAGATGCAGCAAAGATATAAATGCAGTTTGCAGTTATGGTTCAAATCAGATAGTAGGCGCAAACTGAAATATGATATTCGTACGAAAAAACTGATTTACGTCTAAATGCTGATTCGTAAATCACTTGATTAAGCAAGATGCAGTTAAAGCAAGGATATAAAGGCAGTTTGTAGTTACGATATAAATCAAAACGTAAGCGTAAACTGAAATATGATTATCGTACGATAAAACTGATTTATGTCTAAACGCCGATTCTGAAAGTGCAAAGCTTGAAACCCAATCGTATATGCGCAGAAAGCAGTAAGCTTTTGAGGAGGTTTGCAGTAAAGATAATATGCTCAAAGTAAATGCAAACCGAGATTTAGAGTGGTTTGGTCAATCTTGACCTACATCCACTTTTGGCTTCCTCCACCAACGAGGTCATCGACGTCCACTAGAGGCCTTCCTTCAATAGGCGAAGGCCAACCACCCTTTTACAGTTTCACTCCTTTTGACGGGCTTAGGAGACAACCCTTACAGAATTTTCTCTCCTCTCTTTAAAGATCAGAACTTGGAAGAAAAGAGGGAGAAGAACTTTTGGCCTTTACAACAATTTTGAGCTCTAAAAATCACAGAATAAGATCAGGATTTCGGTGTGTTTGAGTGCCCTTTTAGTGCTGAAAGGGTGGGGTATTTATAGGCCCCAACCCAGTTTGAATTCCGAGCTCAAAACTGTTAATTCCCGAAATTTCGGGATCTGGCGGTTGCACCGCCTGGCAGAGCTCGAAGACTGAGCCTCTGGGTGGTGCCACCTCCTGTCAGGGGCGGTTGCACCTCCTGCCAGAGCTCGAAGACCGAGCTCAAGCGGTGCCACCTCCTGTCAGGGGCGATTGCACCGCCCAGTCTCGCTCGGAGACTGAGCCCAGGTGGTGCCACCGCTTGGCTGGGGCGGTTCAATTGCTTGGCAGAAATCAGGGTCCGAATGGGTTGATCCATTCGGCCCAATTTGGGTTTTTCAGGGGCCCAATTGCCCCAAGATTAAGTTAATGGGATCACCTCCCATTTCCAACTTAATCATTGTGCTAACTACGATAATTCCTAAGACATTTACTGCAACTTGCTCCGGTGCATCAATCGCTTCTTCCGGCGAGCTTCCGATGAACTTCCGTCGATCATCCGATGAACCCTCGGTGATACTCCTGCGGACTTCCGGCAAACTCCTGGACTTGCGACGATCCACTTGGCGAGTTCCGACGAGCTTCTTTGGCAAGCTCATGGACTTCTCGGATTTGTTCCCGTAGAACATCCGATGATTGTCTGAACTTCCGTCGAACTCTCGAACACCCAACGTGATCATTGTCTTGACTCCGGCACAACTCTTGCTACATATCTTACTTTCATCATAGTTAATCCTGCACACTTATCTCAACATATAGATTTGATAACAAATGACAATTGACTTCATCATCAAAATCCGAGATTCAATAATCTCCCCCTTTTTGATGATGACAATCAATTGATAATGGAGTTAACCTTAACTCCCCCTATCTATATGCCATACTTGAGATAAGTCATTCTTGAATTCAAAACCTTTGAATTCAAGAGACATATTGATAAGTTAAAATCATTTAAACTTATCAAAACTCCCATCATGATTCCCATCATGATGTATCTCTCTGAAGATGATGTCAAGGCTTGACATTCATTTTCAAATTTTACATTACTAGTTTGAATGATGATAACAGTAGCAATTCATCATATTGTAAGATATCAACATGTAAAACTACGAAGTAAGATTTTTTGTTTGATATCTTGACATTATACAGACAAGGTATAATACAAATTATAGCAATCATAGCATCAATTCATATATCTCTTGGTGATGCAAGCATGACATTAATACTCATATATTTCTCCCCCTTTGTCATCAACAAAAAGCATGGTAATTGTGATACTAGGAGAACAATATAAGCGAATTTTGAGCATAAGTGTGATGCCTTTACTAGGTTCATGTCATTTTCAATAGTGAGTCAATTATGCAAACATGACATGGAGATATCAATTTTGCTTTTACCCCGCATCTCCACCATCTATTTGTGAGTTTACTTTAAATGAAGTTAAAATTGATGAGAGATTAAATCTTGCTTTATTTTCACAAGGATCAATATATGTATTAGAAACGAATCCTTGTTAGTAAAAACACTATCATTCATATAATCAGGATTCATTTTATTAAATCTATTTCTTTAAAGAATATTCTTCACATAGGTGTATGAGAGATGTATTTCATATGTCAACAATGATGAGAATTAAACTCGTTATGACATATGCTTTATTAAGCCCGGAAGAGAATAATGTATCGAGAAACTCCGATTTTTAAGAGAATCCGAAAACGAAATTAAGACTTTCATGCATTCGGACGAGACTGTGCTATTGATTTTCAAATATGATCATGAAGACAAAACATGCTTATCATCATGGAAATTTTTATATTCATACACATAATTTCTACCATGTAATTGTGTAAAATCATCATAGCAATTAAGTGAAATTGATCAATCAATCAATAAAGTCTGAAAAATAATTTCAACAAGTTTATATATTCGGACACAACAACATTCCTAATTCTCTTCTTATGAAATCAAATTGTTCTTCACTTAGAGGTTTTGTAAAAATATCAGCTAGTTGATGTTTAGTGTCAATGAACTCTATGATTACATCATGATTAGTAACATGATCTCGTATAAAGTGATGTCTAATATCAATATGTTTTGTTCTTGAGTGTTGTATAGGATTCTTTGTTAAACATATTGCACTTGTGTTATCACATTTAATGGGAATATTTTTAAAATGAACTTTATAATCTTCTAAGGTGTTTTTCATCCTTACAACTTGTGCACAGCATGCACTTGCTACAATATATTCAGCTTCGGTTGTTGATAGTGCAACCGAGTTTTATTTCTTAGATGACCAGGAAACAAGGGCATGTCCTAAAAATTGACATGTTCCTGATATGCTTTTTCTATCTAGTCTACAGCCAACAAAATCCGCATCAGCATAAGCAATTAACTCAAGATTCTCTGATTTTGGGTACCATAATCCTAGATTTGTGGTACCATTAAGATATCTAAGTATTCTTTTAACTGCTTTGAGATGAGATATCTTAGGGTTTGGTTGAAATCTAGCACAAAGTCCTACACTGAATATGATATCTGGTCTAGTTGCAGTGAGGTAAAGTAAACTTTCTATCATGCCCCTATAAGTTTTCTGATCGAAGCTTTCTTCACTTTCATCAATTTCTAACTTAGTGGAGGTGCTCATAGGAGTGTTAATAGCTTTTGAGCTATTCATATTAAACTTTTTTAGTAAATTCATAGCATATTTAGTTTGACTAATAAAGATGTCATTGCTTAGTTGTTTGATTTGTAAGCCTAAGAAGAATGTTAATTCTCCCATTAAACTCATTTCGAATTCAAGACTCATAGTTTTAGCAAAAGATTCACAAAGAGATTCATTCGTAGAACCAAAGATAATATCATCAACATAAATCTGAACAATGAGAAAATTATTTTCAAAATTCTTGATGAACAATGTAGTATCAACCTTGCCTTTTATGAAATTATTTTCAATAAGAAAAGAACTAAGTCTCTCATACCAAGCCCTCGGAGTTTGTTTTGAACCATAGAGAGCTTTAGTTAATCTAAACACATGATTAGGGAGGCTATTATTTTCAAATCTAGGAGGTTGTTCAACATAGACTTCTTCGGAAATAAAGCTATTAAGAAAAGCACTTTTAACATCCATTTGAAACAACTTAAAATTATTACTACTAGCGTAGGCAATGAGCATCCTTATGGTTTCTAATCGAGCCACAGGAGCGAAGGTTTCTTCGTAATCAATACCTTCTTCTTGGTTGAAACCTTTGACCACTAATCTAGCCTTGTTTCTAACCACGATACCATATTCATCTTGCTTGTTTCTAAAAACCCATTTAGTACCAATAACTAAATGGTCATTTGGCCTAGGAACAAGCTTCCACACCTTATTTCTCTCAAATTGATTTAATTCATCTTGCATTGCGATAATCCTTGAATCATCTTTCATGGCTTCGTCAACACATTTGGGTTCAATTTGGGAGAGAAAAGCGGCGTTGGCACAAAAATTTTTAAGAGAAGAACGTGTTTGAACCCCCTTTGATGTGTCTCCTAAGATTAGCTCCTTAGGATGAGCATCTACATACTTTCAATCCTTGGGTAAGGATGTTTCAGAAGTGGATGCATCCAAGTTGCTAGTTGGAGACGGGGTTTCATTTAAATTCAAGGAATCAAAATTAACATCATCATCAAAATCGTTTTTCCTGATTTCGAAAATCTCATTAAAGACAACATGAATGGATTCTTCAATAATTAAAGTTCTTTTGTTGAAGATACGAAAAGCTTTAGAAACCGAAGAATAACCAAGAAAGATTCCTTCATCGGATTTAGCATCAAATTTTCCTAAGTTATCTTTTTCATTCAGGATAAAATACTTACACCAAAAGACTTTAAAATATGAAACATTGGGTTTTTTGTTGTTCCATAACTCATAGGGAGTTTTGGTGAGTAAGGGTCTTACTGGAACTCTATTCGAAATATAGCATGCAGTGTTTACGGCTTCGGCCCAAAAATATTTGGGTAGGCTATGTTCATTCAACATGGTTCTTGCCATTTCTTGTAAATTTTGATTTTTTCTTTCTACTACTCCATTTTGTTGAGGATTTCTAGGAGTAGAGAAATTATGGTTGTATCCATTGAGTTCACAAAATTTTTGGAAATCATGGTTTTGAAATTCACCACCGTGATCACTTCTAATTGACGAAATCATAGAACTCTTCTCATTTTGAACAAATTTACAAAACTTGGTAAAATATCTAAAGCATTCATTTTTCTGTTTTAAGAAGTAAGTCCATGTGTATCTGCTATAGTCATCCACAATGACGAAAGCGTATTTGCTACCTCCTAGGCTTGATGTAAAGATTGTCTGAACAAGTCCATACGGATCAATTGTAAGGGCCTAGAGGTGCTTATTTGATTCTTAGATTTGAAACTACCCTTAATTTGTTTACCTAATTGGCAAGATCACATACATTATCTTTGATGAACTTGATATGAGGAATTCCTCTTACAAGTTCTTTAGATGATATTTGAGTGATTAGTTTCATGCTAGCATGACCTAATCTTCTATGCCATAGCCAAGCATCCTCATTCAAAACCGAAAAACACATTTCATTACACAAATCATTGATGTCAATAGTGTATACGTTATTTTGTTTTAATGCAATCATAGACGTATTTTTGTGTGGTTTTTCAATGATGCAAGCATTAGATTCGAATCTGACAATATATCCTTTATCATATAATTGACTAATGCTCAAGAGGTTATATTTTAAACCATCAACTAACAAAACATCTTCAATAAAGAAGTTGGATTTGTTACCTATGGTTCCTTTGCCAATGATTTTACCCTTGTTGTTGTCTCTGAAGGTGACATAGCCTTCGTCTATGCTAGTGAGCTTAGAGAATTGAGATGGATCTCTGGTCATATACCTTGAACATCCACTATCAAGGTACCATCTTTTGCTCCTAGCTTGCGATGGTATAGGTTTCTACAAGAAAGGATGATCTTTAGGTACCCATTTGCTTTTGGGTGCCTCAAAAATAGATCTACATTTTTTATCATGTTGCATAGAATTTATCATGGTTCCTTTAGGAACCCAAATTAATTTGTTCGGACTAATTTTCTTGAATGGACAATAATACGTTTTGTGTCCAAGTTTGTAACAAAAGTTGCATTTGCTTTGGTGTCAAAAATATAAGATGGGGCCTTTTATGAAGGTGGTTGGATTTTGGTGAGGACTTCTCATAAATCCGATTCCACTTCTTTAGGGAACGTGACCCTTGTTTGCAAGGATCATGTTCAAAGACTTGCTACCAACCTCGAATTTCTTCAAGGTGTCTTTAAGTAGCAAGTTTTCCTTTTGGAGAGTTTCTAGATCATGGCATTTTATGCATGAACCTAAACTATCATGATATTCAGTTTTTAACTTATCAAAATTACAAGTAAGACTATCATGCTCCTTTTTTAGCAATTTGTATTTTCTACTAATAATCTTGCATTCATCAAATAAGTCATGGAAGGCATTTAATAATTCGTCAAATGATAAATCTGCATCTATTAAATTCGTTACCTCCTCCCCGATGGCCATTAAGGCGTAATGAGCAACTTGCTCGGTGTTGGACTCCTCTTCTTCGGACGCGCTCGAGTCATCCCACGTTGCTTTGAGCGCCTTCTTCTTTGATGTTCTATTTTTAACTTGGGGACAATTACTCTTGTAGTGTCCTGGCTTTTTGCACTCATAGCAAATAACTTGGTCCTTCTTGGGTTCAAATTTATTTTTTGTTTCATTCTTAAACTTGTTTCTTTTAATTAATTTTTTAAATTTTTTTGTTAGAAGTGCCAAGTCATCGTCACAGTCCTCATCACTTGAGTTTTCTCTCAAGTGGTCTTCTGAAGTTCTAAGTGCCATATCCTTCATGTTCTTTGGAAGGATATCTTCTTGCTCTTCATGAGCTTTGCAAGTCATCTCGTAGGTCATTAACGACCCGATTATTTCTTCAAGAGGAAAGTTGTTTAGATCTTTCGCCTCTTGAATAGCAGTGACTTTAGGATCCCAACTCTTAGGAAGGGATCTTAGAATCTTATTTACGAGCTCAAAATCCGAAAAACTTTTTCCGAGTCCTTTTAGACCGTTGACGATATCCGTGAAACGAGTAAACATGTTGCCAATAGTCTCACTCGGTTTCATCCAGAAAAGTTTGAAAAAATGTATCAAAAGATTGATTTTTGACTCTTTCACTCTACTTGTGCCTTCGTGAGTCACTTCGAGTGTGTGCCAAATATCAAATGCGGTTTCACAAATCGAAACACGGTTGAACTCGTTTTTATCAAGCGCACAAAATAAGGCATTCACAGCCTTTGCATTAAGAGTGAAAGTCTTCTTCTCCAATTCATTCCAATCGATCATTGGAAGAGAAGACTTTGAAAATCTATTTTTGACAAGATTCTAAAGTTCAAAATCCATAGAAATAAGAAAGATCCTCATTCGGTTCTTCCAATCGGTTTAGTCCGTCCCATTGAACATGGGTGGACGTGTAATAGAATGGCTCTCTTGGTTTCCGGCGTATGCCATCTCTCTTGGGTTTTAATCCGTTTGAGAGTTAACCCCGCTCTGATACCAATTGTTAGGATCAAGAGCACTAAGAGGGGGGGGGGTGAATTAGTGCAGCGGAAAACATTCTACGATTAAAAAAAAATGTGTTCGTTCGATAAAAGTAATTTCAGTAAGAAAGCTGATTCGAAATCACTTTAACTTTTGATTATGCGAGATGCAGCAAAGATATAAATGCAGTTTGTAGTTATGGTTCAAATCAGATAGTAGGCGTAAACTGAAATATGATATTCGTACGAAAAAACTGATTTACGTCTAAATGCTGATTCGTAAATCACTTGATTAAGCAAGATGCAGTTAAAGCAAGGATATAGAGGCAGTTTACAGTTATGATAGAAATCAAAACGTAAACGCAAATTGAAATATGATGATCGTACGATAAAATTGCTTTACGTCTAAACGCCGATTCTGAAAGTGCAAAGCTTGAAACCCAATCGTATATGCGCAGAAAGCAGTAAGCTTTTGAGGAGATTTGCAGTAAAGATAATATGCTTAAAGTAAATGCAAACCGAGATTTAGAGTGGTTCGGTCAATCTTGACCTACATCCACTTTTGGCTTCCTCCACCGATGAGGTCACCGACGTCCACTAGAGGCCTTCCTTCAATAGGCGAAGGCCAACCACCCTTTTACAGTTTCACTCCTTTTGACGGGCTTAGGAGACAACCCTTACAGAAGTTTCTCTCCTCTCTTTAAAGATCAGAACTTGGAAGAAAAGAGGGAGAAGAACTTTGGCCTTTACAACAATTTTGAGGTCGAAAAATCACAGAATAAGATCAGGATTTCGGTGTGTTTGAGTGCCCTTTCAGTGCTGAACGGGTGGGGTATTTATAGGCCCCAACACAGTTTGAATTCCGAGCTCAAAATTGTCAATTCATGGAATTCCGAAATCTGGCGGTTGCACCGCCTGGCAGAGCTCGAAGACTAAGCCTTTGGGCGGTGCCACCTCCTGTCAGGGGCGGTTGCACCTCCTGCCAAAGCTCGAAGACCGAGCTCAGGCAGTGCCACCGGTTGACTGAGGCGGTTGCACCTCCTGCCAGAGCTCGAAGACCGAGCTCAGGCGGTGCCACCTCCTATCAGGCGCGATTGCATTGCCCAGTCTCGCTCGGAGACTGAGCCCAGGCGGTGCCACCGCCTGGCTGGGGCGGTTCAACCGCTTGGCAGAAATCAGGGTCCGAATGGGTTGATCCATTCGGCCCAATTTGGGTTTTTTAGGGGCCCAATTGCCCCAAGATTAAGTTAATGGGATCATCTCCCATTTCCAACTTAATCATTGTGCTAACTACGATATTTCCTAAGACATTTACTGCAACTTGCTCCGGTGCATCAATCGCTTCTTCCGGCGAACTTCTGTCGATCATCCAATGAACCCTCGGTGATGCTCTTCCGGACTTCCGATAAACTCCTGGACTTGCGACGATCCACTTGGCGAGTTTCGACGAGCTTCTTTGGCAAGCTCATGGACTTCTCGGATTTGTTCCCGCAGAACCTCCGACGACTGTCCGAACTTCCGTCGAACTCTCGAACTCCCATCGTGATTATTGTCTTGACTCCGATGTAACTCCTGTTGCATATCTTACTTTCATCGTAGTTAATCCTGCACACTTATCTCAACATATAGATTAGATAACAAATGACAATTGACTTCATCATCAAAATCCGAGATTCAACACTTTAAAGATTGGGGAAGAGAACACAAAAGTAACAGGGCCTTATCCTCATCATCAATTTTTGCATCTATATTCTCCAAATCCATAACCAAGGAATTATATTTATCAAGATGTGAGAGTATAGATGTACCTTTAGTCATCCAAAGCATATACAAACTCTGCTTTAAGTAGAGACGATTCTCTACTGTCGTCTTCATATACAAGGCTTTAAACTTGTCCCACATGCTCTTAGCCGTAGTCTACGTAGCTACCTCCCGTAAAACCTCGTTAGAGAGATTTAGAATAATGCTGGATAGGGCTTTCTTATCCATACCCGTAAAAACTTCCTTTGACGTACCATCTAGAATGTTCTTAGCCTTCTGTAGTGCCAAATCAACTCTGTCTTGAACTAGAATGGCCTCCATCTTGAGTTGCCACATGCCGAGGTTGACATTTTTGTCGAATTTCTCGACAACACTCTTTGTTATTGTCATCATTGCCAAAAGATCCCGGAACCAAGCTCTGATACCAGTTTGTTAGAGCTAGCCCCAAGAAATTTACCAAAGGGTAATTTTGGTAATCCAACAAAGACAATAAAGCGAAAAGATAAAAGCAACAAGAATACCATATTTATGTGGTTCGGTCAATTGACCTTGACCTACATCTACAGACGAAAGAAGAGCAAATCACTACTATAAAATAGGGACTATTACAAATGCCTTAGGAAGATGTTTCTAGGCCATAAAACACTTGAATCTATTAAACAAGAAAAACCCAAACTATATAAGCCCAAACTATTTAATTGAGTGTGGACTTAAATCCAAAGCAAATACTTAGGTTTTTCTTGTGGTGTTACTTGTGATGCATCTGACTTCAAAGCCCAGACTCTTATTTATAGTTCCAATAGGAGATAACAAGCCTGATTTTCCCGATGTGGGACTATGGGACTTTCCAAACTAACACTTTCCACTAGCCACAATAAGAGAACTCTTACTGAGCTTCCATTGCCCTTTATGAAATCTGCTATCATAGTCTTCATCATCTAACCTTCTAACTGAAATTAAATTCAGTCTCAAGTCAACCACATGCCTCACATCCTTAAGCACCAACTTGTAGCCAAGGTTGATCTTTATGTGGATATCACCCATGCCAATGATGTCTACTATGCCATAGTTGCTCATCTTGACAACATCAAAATTTTCAGACCTGTATGTAACAAAAAACTTGTTAGGAACAGGGGTCAGCACTAAGAGGGGGGGTGAATTAGTGCAGCGGTAAAAATTATGTTTTCAAAGCTTCGTTTCAATTAAAATCATTTCTAACGTAAAATCGTTTCGTAAAGATAATACTTTGAAGTGTTTTAGAGTGGTTTGGTCGTCCTAACCTACATCCACTTCGCCAATTCCTCTTCCGTCGAGGCTACCGGCATCCACTATCGGTCTTCCTTCAATAGGCGAAGACCAATCACTATTTACACCCCTCTTCCCCTTTTCACAGGTTTAGGAGACAACCCTTACAAGCACTCACACTCCTCTTACAAAATTCTAAACTTAGAGTGGAGGAGGGAATTTCTAAAGAGATTACAACAGCGTTTTCTCACTTTTGAATACTCTGTGCTTGTGTCTTTTAACCAGGGATGAGAGGGTTATTTATAGGCTTTAAGTTGATTCAAACTTGAAGCCTAAAAACATCTCATCCTAGGTTTCCCGGGCATGGGCGGTACCATCGCCTACGCTGGGCGTTACCACCGCTAGTGTCAGTCTGACACTAACACTGCACTAGGCAGTACCACCGCCCAGTCTGGCGGTATTGTTGTTGAATCTCGTATTTTGATGATGAAACTGCTAGTCATAGGTGCCCAGCAAGCCAATCACGTGAGTGATGGCACGTGTGACTTGATACAGAATCTTTTTGCTTATTATATTTTGGCGTATATCACTTTATAACTATTGCATATGTGCATATATATATTGTGATGTCCTTGGATTTGTGCAATGGGAATCGGATCGTGATGAGATCACGATAATGAGATCGATTCACCTTTAAACACATATCATAAATAATCCCGGTCATAGGTTACTCGAGAGGGACATCGTGATAACCGGATAGACTAGTGTGCTGTATACCCGTCCATATGATGGATGCAGCTGGTCTCATAATTGCTCGTGTAGGGACACTAGGGATACAGTACAGGTGTTCATTGGAGAATGAGTTCACTGATTGATCCGCTTACGGAATGCTGGATGGTTGATGATGCCTTATTGTCAGACAGCGATTCCGTAGTCCTAGTGGTGTATCTGGTCCTTAGACTTGAGATACCAAGGATGTCCAGTATGAGTGCTCCACTCTTTGATACCAGACTTATAGGTTTGGCTGTCCCAGATCTAGTACAGCTGGTCATTGGGAGTGGTAGTCGACCTTCGTCGGTGACCTCGTCGGTGGAGGAAGCCAAAAGTGGAGTAGGTCAAGATTGACCGAACCACTCTAAATCTCAGTTTGCATTTACTTTGAGCATTTTATCTTTACTGCAAACCTCCTAAATAGCTACTGCCTTATGCGCTTTTACGAATGAGTTTCTAAGTTCAGAGCATTCCGAATCTGCGTTTAGACGTAAATCGGCTTTTTCGTACGATCATTACATTTCAGTTTACGTTTACGTTTTGATTTCAATCATAACTGCAAACTGCCTTCTGCACATTTATAAAACGTATCTCAAAGTTCAGTATCTTCAAAATTGGCATTTAGACGTAAACCGATTTTATCGTACGAACGTCGCATTTCAGTTTGCGCTTGCATTCTGATTTTCATCATAAACTGTAAACTGCCTTCGTAGATTTACTTTAACGTCATCTCGCTTAATCTTAAGTTAAAGTAATCTTAGAATCGGCTTTTACATCGAAATCATTTTTATCAAACGAACGCAGCTTTCGATTTTAATATTGAAAGATTTCCGCTGCACTAATTCACCCCCCCCCCCCCCCCCTCTTAGTGCTCTTGATCCTAACAATTGGTATCATAGCCCGGTATTTCTCATTTCGGATTTACACCCGAGAGAAATGGCTCTTCAAGAGGGCTTATCGGTTGTTCGTCCACTTTTGTTTAACGGATTGGACTACACTTATTGGAAAACTTGAATGAGAGTTTTCTTGATTTCTATGAATCTAGATTTATGGAATATCATTGAAAACGTTTTTCAACTTCCCTCTAAACCGATAAACAAATGGTCGGATTTGGAGAAGAAGTATTTTTCTTTAAACGCAAAGGCTATGAATGCCTTATTTTGCGCTTTGGACAAAAATGAGTTCAATCGGATTTCTACGTGCGAAACGGCTTTTGACATTTGGCGAACACTTGAAATCACGCACGAGGGAACTAGTAGAGTCAAAGACTCGAAAGTTAACCTTTTATTGCATGAATTTTGAGCTTTTTCGAATGCAACCAAGCGAGACTATAGGCGACATGTACACCCGTTTCACGGATGTCGTCAATAGTTTAAGAGCTCTTGGAAAATGTTTTTCGGATTTTGAACTCGTAAACAAGATTTTGCGTTCTCTTTCTAAGAAGTGGGATTCAAAAGTAACTGCAATACAAGAAGCAAAAAACCTAAACAACTTACCACTTGAAGAACTAATTGGTTCGTTGATGACATATGAAATGGTGCACAATGCACATGATGAACATGTTGAACACAATCACCTTCCAAAGAACAGGAAGGATTTGGAACTCCGGACAAATGAATGCCACTTGAGCGATGACTCAAGTGATGAGGACAATGATGAACTTGAACTTCGAACACTAAATCTTAATAAGTTTATTAAACAAAAATCTAAAATAGACAATGAACTTGAACGAAGGAAGAGGCCAAAGAAGAGGAAGGCAACCAAGGATGAATCAAGAACTTCCAAAGGTGAAACGGCGAATTGGGCTTTGACGAGCTTCGACTACAAGGTAAGTAACTCAACTCTCTTGAATTATTTCGAAATTACATGATGCTCTTCATAATACATTTTCTTTTTAATATAGAATTAATTTTCTTGAAAATTACATGTTAAAAAAATATATATATATGATGAAAATGCAAAATTTATGATCATGCTAGTAGTTTTGAAAATAATCATGAAAAATACATATTTTATGATAAACAAACAAAATGATTTTGATTGAAAATATGAAATCATGCTTGATGATATAATGATGTTTTGATACCATGATTTTATTCTATGCATGATATTTTAAAAATCGTGTTTATTGGTTTTATAATTATGGATGATGAATCTTGCGATTTTCGATTTTCACGGTAATGAAAGTGCCTTATTGACCTTTGTCGTAATAAAACTTGCACTTTCGATTTTAAAACATTCTACATGTTTGGCATAGATGAAATAAAATCATATGAACTAAAACAACTAAAAAGAGAAAAGTATCTTTCTTGAAAATTTATTTTTCTCTACCGTACTGACTTTTTCACTAAGAGATCAATAAAATTATCTATGCCATTTTGAATCTCTTGAAAGTAATGTTGAGATTTTGATGATGTGTTCTTATTGAAATTTATTGAAATGAATTGTGATTTCTTGGAATTATAACTTGTGAATTCTTTTTATAAATCAAAATAACTTACTGTGATTCTTTCTTTTTGCTATTTGAGTTATCTAAAAAGAATCATAATATGTCTATTAATATTCATAATTTGTCTACATGATTCGTAAATCTCATTACCAACTCTTCTTGATATTCCTTATGTGATGATATGAATACATGAAATATTTATTAATTTATTTTGATGTATACAAATGAAAAGTTATGATCATGCATGGTAAGATATAATTTGACAAAATTGATACCATCATGATATGAAGCATTTATGATTTGCAATGATGCATGCAATACTTGAGCTTTTTAATTCTGATCTGATGTATTGCATATGATGTAAATCATGATTTAAAATGCTATGAGTTGTTACTAAAATGATGTATGTTGATTTAATGTCATGAATACTCTAAATGATGAATGTTTGGTATCATGATCAAAATATTGATAAATAGTTAAAAATTTAAGTATCATGTATGATATGCTCATAATATTGATTGATTTATTCAGTATCATGCATGAATGAAATATAAGGTTTTTGAAATTGTGCATGTTCGAATTTGAAAATATAATGATGCACAAATAAGATTGAAACCTTCCCTTGTCATGATTTAGAAATTAATGTAAAGGGTCTTCCCTTCTCTTTCCCAATGACATAGGGGGAGAAAGAGTTGCTAATGTGCATATCTCAAAGAGAAAATTGCTAGCTTTCGTGTCTTAAAATGTTGAAAATTTTTTGCAAGCTTGTATATTGTAAACTTGCTATCGTACTATCATGATGATGAGCATGTCTTATCTTCATAATTGTATTTAAAAAACTATGGCAAAAATATGTCCGAATGATTGAACTTGTTAAAATTAATTTTCGAACTTATCTTGATTGAATGATCAAATCACTCGACTGCCATGATGATTTTACACAATTACATGCCCTAATAACAGGTTGGAAATTATGTGCTTTGGATACAAAAATTTCCATGATAATAAGCATGTTTTATCCTCATGATTGTATTTGAAAATCAATAGCACAGCCTTGTCCGAATGCATGAAAGTGTTAATTTCATTTTCGGATTCTCTTAACTATTAGCATCCTAACAATTGGATTTTCGAATTATCCTCTTCCAGACTTAATAAGCATATGTCATATCAAGTTTAATTCATATCATTAATTTTTGACATATGGAATCAATCAGCAAATACATCTCTTATACACTTATCATGTGAACAATATTTTGTTTTGAGAAATGGATTTGATGAAATGATTCCTGCTTATAAATTCCTTCTTGAAAAAGGAAGTCATTTTTACGTACAAGGATTTGATACATATCTTGATACTAGTAAAAATGAAGCGTGCTTTAATATCTTATCGATTTTAACTTCATTCGAGTAAGCTCAGAAATAGTTTTCCTCCGTCATGCAAAAAGAAAATAACAAATAAAATGGAAGAAGTTTTCAAAGCTATCTCCATGTCATGTTTTCCTTGAAATGTTTGAATATTTGATATCTTATCACTTTTTGTTGAAAAATGACATGAACCTGCTTATGACATTGCACTTATATTTAAAATTTGCTTATATCGTTCTCCTTTTTGTTGACGACAAAGGGGGAGAAATATATGAATTGATGCTATGAACACTGATGCTATGATTGCCAAATTTGCATTATGCCATGTCTGCATCATGTGTTAAGATGTCAAGAACTTGTATCGTAATTTTACGCGTTAATATCTTACCATGTGATGAAATGCTACAATTGATAAACACTTGAAATGTTTGCGTTATGATATCAAAAGCTTACATCGCAATTTTACATGTTGATATTTGATAATAGCAAACTTGCATGATGATAAAACTTGATATTATGTTTTTCATGCAATGAGTTGAACCAATATCACAAACGCTTGATTATGGTACTTCTCCTTTTTGTTGATGACAAAGGGGGAGAAGTATGATGTTACATAAGTTTATGCATAAGTTCATGATGATGTGTTGCAAGTATTCATGATGAATATTGCAATGACTTGAATTCAGTTTGAATTCAAGGTTTTATCAATATGGCATATTGATAGGGGGAGTTTGTTTAAACTCCGGGAGTTAAGTTTAACTCCGTCATCAAGTGGTTCTCATCATCAAAAAGGGGGAGATTGTTGAATCTCGTATTTTGATGATGAAACTACTTGATATATGTTTATGATTTAATCTGCGTTTTGAGTGACGTAGGATGCCTTGATCAGGATGAGACAATTAAAGCAGGAAAATCATGTTGTGCCGGAGGAACATGCCAGAAGATTGGACGTCGGGCCGGTGGATCGGTCGACGTATCGATAGAAGGCTTCGGGCCGTGGACTCAGGCATCAGACCAAGAAGAGCAGGTATTGTGCCAAGGATATCGGAGTTGCGGAGCCAACTGGCCGATTGGGCAATAGGCCGCAGGAAAGGACGATGCACCGAAGAATCGGACGAAGCGTCGAGGGACCAATGACATGCCGGACAACTTGGTTAATTGCTTAGGATTAATTGTCTCGATCGAATTTTTGTTTACATGTGCAGGATTAACTACGATGAAAGTAAGACATGCAGTAGGAGTTGCGCCGGAGTCAAGACAATGATCACGTTGGGAGTTCGAGAGTTCGACGGAAGTTCGGACGGTCGTCGGAGGTTCTACGAGAACAAATCTGAGAAGTCCATAAGCTTGCCAAAGAAGCTCGTCGGAACTTGCCAAGTGGATCGTCGCAAGTCTAGGAGTTTGCCGGAAGTCCGCAGGAGCATCACCGAGGGTTCATCGGATGATCGATGGAAGTTCGCCGGAAGAAGCGATTGACGCACCGGAGCAAGCTGCAGAAATTGTCATAGGATTTATCGTAGTTAGCACAATGATTAAGTTGGAAATGGGAGGTGATCCCATTAGCTTAATCTTGGGGCAATTGGGCCCCTGAAAAACCCAAATTGGGCCGAATGGATCTACCTATTCGGACCCTAATTGCTGTGGGAGGTGCAACCGCCCAAGCCAGGAGGTAGCACCGCCTGGGCTAAGTCTCCCAGGGAGACTGGGCGGTGCAACCGCCCCAGCCAGGAGGTAGCACTGCTTGGGCTCAGTCTCCGAGCGAGACTGGACGGTGCAACCTCCCCTGACAGGAGGTGGCACTGCCTGAGCTCAATCTTTAAGCTCTGCCAGGTGGTGCAACCGCCTCAGTCAGGAGGTGCAACCGTCTGAGCTCAGTCTTCGAGCTCTGGCAGGAGGTGCAACCGCCCCTGGCAGGAGGTGGCACCACCTAGAGGCTCAGTCTTCGAGCTCTGCTTGGCGGTGCAACCGCTCCAGTCAGGAGGTGCAACCGCCTGATCCCGGAATTTCGGGAATTGACAGTTTTAAGCTCCAAATTTGAACTGGGTTGGGGCCTATAAATACCCCACCCATTCAACACTGAAAGAGCAAGAACTTACACCGAAAACTTGATCTTTTTATGTGATTCTTAGAGCTTAAAATTGTTGTAAAGGCCAAAAGTTCTCCTCCCTCTGTTCTTCAAAGTTTTGAGTTGTAAAGAGAGGAGAGAAAATCTCTGTAAGGGTTGTCTCCTAAGCCCGTCAAAAGGAGTGAAACTGTAAAAGGGTGGTTGGCCTTCGCCTATTGAAGGAAGGTGTTAGAACCCTTGCGGATTCTAAACTTGGGGTTGATCTCTTTAGGGGATCGATCTCCTTAGAACTCTATAGGGGTTCCTCCCTCCAAGTTGCTGCTCAAAGGCTGCAGAAAAGATTCATCTATTGCTTATGAAAAGAGAAGGTATATATGGCTATTTATAGGGCTTCTAAACCCTAACTCATAATAGGACTCCTACTTAAGACTCTTACTTCTAACCAACTCCTAATAGGACTCCTACTCAAGACTCCTATTCCCTTACAACTCCTAATTCTTCTCTAAGAAAAAACCTCCTACATGAATGCCCCTCTCAAATAGGACTCTCCTAGCTAGAGTCCTAATAGAATGTCCCTCTCAATTAGGACTCTCTTAGCTAGAGTCCTAACAGTTTTACATGAATGTCCCTCTCAATTAGGACTCTTCAAATCAGCCTTGTCCTCGAGGCTGATGATTCATGAATTCTGGAAATTTGATCTTCATGTCGTCATAGTTCTCCAAAGTGGCATCTTCTATTGGTAGGTTCGCCCACTGTATTAGCACTTCATTAGTGGGTCGTCGTCGTCGAGTCACGATCCGTCGATCAATAATGGCACTTGGCTAGGTCTGGAGTTCTCTTTGGGTAGTCATATTTGGTGGATGGCTTTGGGCTGTCTCCAAGCACCTATTTAAAACTTCTGTCTGGCTGTTGGTTTGTGGGTGATATGTCGTACTCCTTTTCAATTTAGTACCCTGCATATGGAATAACTTTGTCCAAAATATGCTCTTGAAGATGCAAGTAGAATTTGTCACAAGCATAATGCGTCCCTTATAGCATAATTCTTTTGAGTCCCGATTGTAATGAGCCACGGAGCTTGGTGTTTCCTCCAAATTTTTTATTTTTATTTTTTCTTACTAGTCTCCGAATCTTCCTGCCATTCCATCTTAATATCCTCAAGGAAGTCACTGGTTGGAAGTAAAACGACCGAAAATTCAGCTTGCTCAGGTAGCTGCGAAAGCGTATCTGCAACAACATTCTCTTTCCACATTTTGTAAGTTATTTCATAATCAAATCCAAGAAGTTTTGTTACCCATTTTTGCTGCTTGGGGGAAGATATCTTCTGCTCCAAGAGATATTTTAGGCTTTTATGGTCGGTCTTGATTTGAAAGTATCGCCTGATCAAGTACAATCTCCACCTCGTTGCTGCGCGCACAATGGCGAGCATCTCCTTATCATATGTTGACTTATTTTGATAGGAGGGAGATAATGCCTTGCTAATGTATGCGAGTGGTCGACCATCTTGCATGAGAATGACTCTAATTCTGACTCCAGATGTGTCGGCCTCAATAATGAAGGGTCGGTTGAAATCTGGTAGTGTTAGCACCGGCGTCGTCGTCATGGCTGCCTTAAGTTTGTCGAAGGCAGCGGAGACTCTGTCCAACCATTGGAAGATATCTTTTTCCAGTAAGGAAGTAAGTGGTGCACTGATCTTTCCATAGTTTTTCACGAACTTGCGGTAGTAGCCTGTTAAACCCAGAAAGCCATATAGCAATTTTATGTTTCTCGGGGTCGGCCAGTTTTGCATTGCTCCAATTTTGAAGGGGTCCACCATCACACCTTCCTCTGATATGTTATGCCCAAGATACCCACCTTTTGTTGAAGAAAGTAAAAATTTCTAGTGGCCGTTGTGTGTTCGAAAGGCGGTTTTCGGTATGACTTCTTCGTACACTCGTATTTGATAATACCCGGATCAAAGGTCCATCTTTGTGAAGATTTGTGCTCCCTTTCATATAGCAATTCATCTAGTACTGGAATAGGGTATTTATCCTTGATGGTTATGCCATTGAGAGCTCGGTAATCAACGTATATTCGTCTTGTTCCGTCCTTCTTGTGTACAAGTAGCACCGATGAAGAATAGAGGTTGCAACTCGGCCGAATAACTCCTGTTTCGAGCATCTCTTTTATAATCCTTTCTATTTCATCCTTCTGGAGATGTAGATACTGATATGGCCAAGTATTTGCTGAAGATTTGCCTGGAAGAATCGTTATACAATGATCATGCCGACGGGTAAGAGGTAGGTTGCACGGTTCGTCAAATATATTTGAAAATTCAGCAAGCAAAGGAAGTAGATTTGGATCTTCAAATTCTATTGGCTCTCCCTTAGTTTGCTGCTCAAGTTGTACCAAAAAGCCGCTGCATACTTTATGCAAAATATTCTCCATTTGTTGTGTGCAAATCGTTGTTATGTCGCCCCCATGTTTCCCGTGCAATGTCACTTGTTTCTCCTTACTGTAAAATTTCATAATTAGTTTCATAAAATTCCCGAAAATATCACCTAATGTCGTCAACCATTTAATTCTGAGCATGGCCTCATGATTGTTAAGAGGGAGAAGGAAGAAATCTGCAATTATCTCTTGGTCCTTCAGTAATAGTTTCTCCTGCGGGCGCCTACGATCACAATTCAAAATCCGTCCGTCGATGACCTTAACATCAAACCTGCAGCGATTCTCGATAGGTAATGCTATCCAAACAACAAGCTTACTATTTATGAAGTTAGTAGTACTACCCGTGTCGATGAGAACAGTGATCGGTTGTTGTTTGAGAAGGCCTCCAACTTTCATCGTTTGCGGGTTTGAGTAGCTGGCTAGTGCGTGTACTGTAACGTCAGTCGGTTGTGGCTCTTCTTCCGCATCTTCTTCTTCATGTTCAAGGCTCTCTTTTGGATGTTTAATGACCTCTTCTTCTATCAGTTCAATCATAAGAAGTCCTCCTTTCCTACAGCGATGCTCATGGCTCCATGGCTCGTCACAATGCCAACATAACCCCTTCGCATATCGCTCCCGAAGCTCTTCTCTTGTTAACCTCTTTGGTGTAGGGACTTGGTCAATAGTAGGGGGGGCTGAGGGCTTCAATATTATTGGTTGAGGAGTGACCCTAGTCATCCGAGCTTCATGGTTCAATTGCTCCTCTTGATGTCGTGCGAAAGAGATGGCTGCCATAAGCGTATATGGTTGTCGCGCTTTAACTTCTCCTTGGATCTCCGGCTTCAAGCCCTCAATGAAGGTCCTCAATAGCTATTTTTGAGACCAATCACGAGTTTGATTAGATAACCTTTCAAACCTGGTTTGGTACTCCTGAATGGTAGAGGTTTGTCGGATCTTTGCTAGTTGTTTGTCAATATTCTCATAATCGGTTGGTTTGAAGCGGATCAGCAATCCTTCTTTGAATTGTCGCCATGAAAGGACTCCATAAGTATGTTCAAACCAGTCAAACCATTGTATAGCATCCCCTTCAAGATGTATAGCTGCAATTTTCACCATAGATGCATCCGCGGTTTTGTGGTACCGAAAATATCGCTCCGCGCGTGAGATCCAACCAATCGGGTCTCCTTCTTCCCATCTAGGGAAGTCCACTCTCATGCATGAATAGTTGAGGTTGGTCATAGAGCCTACCCTCCCTTGGAAGTCATCTCTTCGGGCTTGGTGTGATTGGGCAAAGCTCTCTCCTTGATATGATTTCTTCGGGCTTAGTGGTCGGCCCAATCTGAGTTCGGTAAAGAGCGTCCGAATCTTATCCTCCATTTGCGCCTCCAAGGCTTCGAATTTAGCATTGATTGCCTCCTTAGATGCCATAGTATATGGCCCCAAATCAATGATGTTAAGATCTCTCTTTTGCTGTTGGGTTAAAGGCATGTATAGGTTGAGAGAAGTGATGGTCGAAAGTGTTGGTGGATTGGTGGATGTAGGCTGCGGTTTAGGCTTGTTTTGTGGCTATTTTGGGTGTAGTTTGAGGGTGTGGTTTGGTAGAGTTTTAGGGCTATGGATGAAAGTTTTGGATCTGTGGTAAATGGTAGCAAAGGTTTGACAGAAATCCGTGGAAGTTGCAGCAAGTATGTGCTGTCTTGTAAGAGTAGAATTGTTATCGAAGAAACAACGGTTTCTCGACGTAATTTCCACCAAAAACTTGAGAGAATTGAGGAGGGAATTGATAGCAAAATCACAGTTTATATGACAGCAAGGATATCTAATTTAATCAAGAAAATTTCGGCAGTATAACAGCAAGGAAATTGGTGCAAGTTGCGCTTGCAGAATTTTCGTCGAGAAATTTCAGCGGGTAACGACGAAAATTTGCAGCAACCCAAAATTGTTTTTTGAGATGAATTTCTTAATAGATCAATCTTAGATGGAAGCCAAGATGATCTATGAAGTGTATAAGAAATTTCATTCAAAAAAGATTACAAATAGATGGGTTAAGGCAACAATATGCAGCTGAAATTTTCTGCAGCATAGATTTTCAAGTGCAGCAGATTGGACATAAAAGATCAGTATTTTATATTGAGAATTTTTCGATGAAACTAAAGGGAAATCCACTGTTAGGAAGTGTCAAAGATGTCATAAAAATTTCGTAGAAATTTGGATAGAAAAAGCACAGTAGCAAGATCAAACAGATGGTGCTATGCGGCTTGAATTCTGCAATTCAAGTGCAGCAGATTGGACATAAAAGATCAGTAGTTTATATTGAGAATTTTTTAATGAAACCAAAGGGAAATCCACTGTTAGGAAGTGTCAAAGATTTCATAAAAATTTCATAGAAATTTGGATAGAAAAAGCTCAGTAGCAAGATCAAACAGATGGTGCTATGCGGTTGGAATTCTACAATGTATCTTTCGTCGTAGAGATGAAAACTTTGTGACGAAAAGTTTGTGCAGCAATATAGGAACAATTTTTTTGAGATTTTTGAATAAGGATAACTAAATTGCAGTAGCAGTAAGGTAGGAAATCAGAACTTGTTGCAATTCACGGGGAGATCAAAGGATGATCCGCGGTGGTGGAGATGATGGCGGAATTCGGTGATGATCTTTTAAGCAATTGTGGGAATTGCTTTGGGCGGTTGTGGAGGGTTGATGGATGGCTGTGGAAGGGCAGCGAGACACCAAGAACACTGCTCTGATACCAAGTGTTAGAACCCTTGCGGATTCTAAACTTGGGGTTGATCTTTTTAGGGGATCGGCCTCCTTGGAACTCTATAGGGGTTCCTCCCTCCAAGTTGCTGCTCAAAGGCTGTAGAAAAGATTCATCTATTGCTTATGAAAAGAGAAGGAATATATGGCTATTTATAGGGCTTCTAAACCCTAACTCCTAATAGGACTCCTACTTAAGACTCTTACTTCTAAACAACTCCTAATAGGACTCCTACTCAAGACTCCTATTCCCTTACAACTCCTAATTCTTCTCTAAGAAAAAACCTCCTACATGAATGCCCCTCTCAATTAGGACTCTCCTAGCTAGAGTCCTAATAGAATGTCCCTCTCAATTAGGACTCTCTTAGCTAGAGTCCTAATAGTTTTACATGAATGTCCCTCTCAATTAGGACTCTCCAAGCTAGAGTCCTAACATAAGGCCTCTAGTTGACGTCGGTGACCTCGTCGGTGGAGGAAGCCAAAAGTGGAGTAGGTCAAGATTGACCGAACCACTCTAAATCTTGGTTTGCATTTACTTTGAGCATTTTATCTTTACTGCAAACCTCCTAAATAGCTACTGCCTTCTGCGCTTTTACGAACGAGTTTCTAAGTTCAGAGCTTTCCGAATCTGCGTTTAGACATAAATCGGCCTTTTCGTACGATCATTACATTTCAGTTTACGTTTGCGTTTTGATTTCAATCATAACTGCAAACTGCCTTCTGCGAATTTATAAAATGTATCTCAAAGTTCAGTATCTTCAAAATTGGCATTTAAATGTAAACCGGTTTTATCGTACGAACGTCTCATTTCAGTTTGCGCTTGCATTCTGATTTTCATCATAAACTGCAAACTGCCTTCGTAGATTTACTTTAACGTCATCTCGCTTAATCTTAAGTTAAAGTAATCTTAGAATCAGCTTTTACATCGAAATCTTTTTTATTAAACGAACGCAGCTTTTGATTTTAATAGTGAAAGATTTCCGCTGCACTAATTCACCCCCCCCCCCCCCCCCCTCTTAGTGCTCTTGATCCTAACAATTATTGAATCTCGAATTTTGATGATGAAGTCAATTGTCATTTGGTTATCTAATCCATATATTGAGATAAGTGTGTAGGATTAACTACGATGGCAGTAAGACATGCAGCAAGTGTTGCGCCGGAGTCAAGACCAAGATCACATTGGGGGTTCAAGAGTTCGACGGAAGTCCAGACGGTCATTGGAGGTTTTGTGGGAACAAATCCGAGAAGTCGAGGAGCTTACCAAAGAAGCTCATCAGAACTTGCCAAGAGGATCGTCGCAAGTCGAGGAGTTTGTCGGAAGTCCGCTGGAGCATCGCCGAGGGTTCGTCGGATGTTTGCCAGAAGCTCGCCGGAAGAAGTAATTGACGCACCGGAACACGAGTTGTAGTATTAATATCTTAAATATCATAGTTAGCATGAAGATTAAGTTAGGAATGGGAGGTGATCCCATTAACTTAATTTGGGGCCAATTGGGCCCTTAACAAACCCAAATTGGACCGAATGGATCAACCCATTGGGGCCCAGATTTCCTGGCCGACGGTGGCACCGCCCAAAAGCTTGGTCTCTGAGCGAAGTCAAGTGGTGGTACCGCCCCTGTCAGGTGGTGGTACCACCTGAGCTCGATCTCCGAGTGTAGTCAAGTGGTGGTACCACTCTTGTTAGTGGTACCACCTGACCTCGATCTCCGAGCAGTGGCAGGCGATAGTACCGCCCAGTTCTGGTGGTGGTACCACCAAGACCCCAGAAATCCAGGAGATGACACTTTTGAGCTCCAAATTCAAATAAGTTGGGGGCCTATATAAACCCCACCCTTTCCTACATGAAAGGGCACCGAAAGCTTGCATTTATTCTGAGAATTTGAGAGCTTAAAAGTATTGTAAATGGCTCAAAGTTATTCTCCCTCTTTTCTTCTAAGTTTTGATCATTCAAGAGAGGAGTGGAAATTTGTAAGGGTTGTCTCCTAAGCTCGTCAAAAGGAGTAAAGTTGTAAAAGGATGGTTGGCCTTCGCCTACTGAAGGAAGGCCTCTAGTGGACGTCGGTGACCTTATCGGAGGAGGAAGCCAAAAGTGGATGTAGGTCAAGATTGACCAAACCACTCTAAATCTCGATTTGCAATTACATTATGCTCTCTATCTTAACTGCAAACTGCCTCCGTTACTTTACTTCAACTATACTTTTGTTTGATCTTAAGTTAAAGAACTTTCCAAAATGAACTTTCCAAAACGGTTTTCATTGAAAATGCTTTCATCGTACAAACGTCATTGTAACCAATGAAAGTTTTCCACTGCACTAATTCACACCCCCCCCCTGTTAGTGCTCTTGATCCTAACAATTGATATCAGAGCGGGGTTCACTCTCAATCAGATTAAAACCCAAGAGAGATGGCATACACCGAAAACTAAGAGGGTCACTCTATTATATCACGACCCGAGTCTGATGAGCTAACTGGCCAATAACTCCATTTTGGTCCTTCAACCACGGACCAAAATACATAAGCGGGAGTTAACGTAGTACACTCATCAGACCCATATAAGCCAATCATATACATTGCCCACTTCCGATGTGGGACTAATGGGATGTTACAATATCCCCAACTCAATTAGCTTGACGTCCTTGTCAAGGCCCGACATAACCCAGATCGAACCCTAGCATAGTGCATGTGAGGTTTAACTCAGTGGTGGCTCCACGCCGTGATGAGTTCTCTGACTCCATCCACGGGTAGCCCTTTCCTACTCGAGCCCTCTCACCTTGCCCAAATGCTAGTTCGGCTCTGATACCAAATGTCACGACCCGAGTGAGCTAACTAGCCAATAACTCCATTTTGGTCCTTCAACCACGGACAAAAATGCTTAAGCGGGAGTTAACGTAGTACACTCATCAGGCCCATATAAGCCAATCATACACATTGCCCACTTCCGATGTGGGACTAATGGGATGTTACATATTACACGTCCGTCTATGTTCAACGGGATGGACTACACCTATTGGAAGACCCGAATGAGGATCTTCCTTATTTCCATGGATTTTAAACTTTAGAATATTGTTGAAAATGGATTTTCAAAGTCTTCTCTTCTAATAATCGATTGGAATGAATTGGAGAAGAAGACTTTCGCTCTTAATGCAATGGCTATGAATGCCTTATTTTGTGTGCTTGATAAAAATGAGTTCAATCGTGTTTCGATTTGTGAAATTGTATTTGATATTTGGCATACACTCGAAGTGACTCACGAAGGCACAAGTAGAGTGAAAGAGTAAAAAATCAATCTTTTAGTCCATTCTTATGATTTTTTTCGAATGAAACCGAGCGAGACCATAGGCAACATGTACACCCATTTCACGGATATTGTCAATGGTCTAAAAGGACTCGATAAAAGTTTTTCAGATTTTGAGCTCGTCAATAAAATTCTAAGATCGCTTCCAAAGAGTTGGGACCCTAAAGTCATTGCTATTCAAGAAGCTAAAGATTTAAACAACTTCCCTCTTGAAGAATTAATCGGGTAATTAATTACCTACGAAATGACTTGCAAAGCTCATGAAGAGCAAGAAGACATCCTTCCAAAGAACACCAAGGATATGACACTTAGAACTCTAGAAGACCACTTGAGAGAAAACTTAAGTGATGAGGACTTTGACGATGACTTGGTACTTCTAATAAAAAAATTTAAAAAATTCATTAAAAGAAACAAATTTAAAAATGATACTAAAAATAAACTTGAACCCAAAAAGGACCAAGTTATTTGCTATGAATGCAAGAAGCCGGGACACTACAAAAGTAGTTGTCATCAAGCCAAAAAGAGAACACCAAAGAAGAAGGCGCTCAAAACAACATGGGATGACTCAAGCGCATCCGAAGAAGAGGAGTCCAACACCAAGCAAGTTGCTCATTACGCCCTAATGGCCATCGGAGAGGAGGTAACAAATTTAATTGATGCAGATTTATTATTTGATGAATTGTTAAATGCATTCCATGACTTGTTTGATGAATGCAAAACAATTAGTAGAAAATATAAATTGTTAAAAAAGGAGCATGATATTCTTATTAATAATTTTGATAAATTAAAAACTGAACATAATGATAGTTTAGCTTCATGTATGAAATGTCATGATCTAGAAACTCTCCAAAAGGAGAACTTGCTACTTAAGGACACCTTGAAGAAATTCGAGGTTGGTAGCAAGTCTTTGAATATGATCCTTACAAATAAGGGTCATGTTCCTAAAAGAAGTGGAATTGGATTTGTGAGAAGTTATCATCAAAATCCAACCACCTTTATTAACGGCCCTATCTTGCATGTATCATACCAAAACAAATACAACTTTTGTTACAAACATGGACATAGAATTATCATTGTCCATTCAAGAAAGTTAGTCCAAACAAATTGATTTGGGTTCCTAAAGAAACCATGATAAATTCCATGCAACATGATAAACAATTTAGATTAGTTTTTTAGGCACCCAAGATTAAATGGGTACCTAAAAATCATCCTTTCTTATACAAACATTTACCATCATAAGCTAGGAGCTAGAGTTGATATCTTGCTTTTTGGGTACTCAATATTCATGACACGAGATCCAAAAAGACTCATGATGCTCTCTAGCTAAAATGACAAAAAGAGGATTAGTAGAATTAATACTACCAATTACAGAGTGATACTAATACAATCCTGTTTGATCCCTCAAATTTTGAAACTCATAAATTCCCCTACACACATCCTCTGGATTTCCGAATTCATCGGATTCATTCCTTCTTCATTTATTTTCAGATCCAGCTATATCTTACAAAATCATGAACTTACATCTTGCAAGCCAAGTTTGTATACGATATAAATCATGAACTAGCGAGGTTACAAACTTGCATAATAAGTCATGAACATGTCAAAAACTCTATATGACATTTGAAGTAGCATATGCACTTCACAAGATCTATCATGAATGTACGAAATTTCTCATCTTGTGACGGAAACTTTTATGTAACTATGTAATTAAGGTTGATTGCTCCACAAATAAAAACTCTCTTCAAATTGAAAACACCCACATCAGCCCACACAACCCTAAAAGTAGTGCTCACTGCTTGTAGGCAGTGGCACCACCCAGCTGGTAGTAGCACCGCCGGCTATCACGGGTGGCAAGCAGTTGCACCGCCCAGCCAGCGGTGCCACTACCCGTAATCTGCCCATTTTAAACCAGAGCTAGGGCCGATGGTAGAACCGACCCCAACTCATTCTCTTCTCCTCTTAGCAGCTCTAAACTCTCCTCCACCTCCATTCCTCCCTTTTAGCTGCCAAAAAACTGCCCATTTCATGCAAGATCAAGAATCAATCCTTCATCCTCTTGAAGATCTCAACTAAGGTATTCTCTAAGAGGCTTTTGATTTATGTTTTGTATCATCTACTTTTGCTCATTATTATCTTCCTAAATAGTAGTAGTTATGGGCTCTAGAAGATCCTCTAGGGACAAAGGGAAGAGGAGATTAGAAGAAGACTTTGATTCCACACTTTTCAATTCAAAACTACATGCCCAAAAATTTATTTCCAAAGAGTTTAGAAATGTTCATAAGGGAAAGTATGTTGATCTAAATGAACTAAGTGATTTACAGACAATTCAATGGTTTGCAAATCTAGATCTACTCCTAATCCTACGAATAAGTGAACCCATCTACCCTAGACTTGTTAGGTTGTTTTATAACAATCTACATGTAGATGAAGAAGAAAGGGTGTCTACCTATCTCTTAGGATAACATATATCCATTACGGATAGATTCATTTGCTACATGATAGGCATCCCTATAAAAGATAAAGGTCGTTATTTTAGAGGATTATGGGATGATGAAACAATTGGGACCACATATGTTGATGCCTTAGGAACAATTTTCGGTAATCCCAACTTAGTGATACTTTCTAAAAGCTGTGAATATCTATTACCACTAGACACCAAAGTACTTCATCATATCCTAATTAGTATCATTCTCCCTAAACAATACCATCATGATGAAGTGAGTCAAATGGAACTAGGAACCATGTACTGGATCATGAAAGGACATGACAACTGTTTTGGTTACCTTATTCAACAAAACATGATAGAAATATCTAAAAAAGATATGATGCTTCCATATGGTGGCATAATCACTAGAATACTTAATGCCTACGATATTCCAATACTACCTGACGAAGAGATGATAAAGGTAGATAGATTTAGCATAATAAATAAAAATCTACTTCATCGAATGAGATGTATATTTAGAAATGCTATGTGGGTTAGAATGCCTAGAAGAACCGATCCCCCTTAACCTGAACCAAAATAAAAAACACCAATCTTTAGGGTTACTCAATCTCCTCCAACTGGTCCCGTTGAGGAATCACATCCATTTGAGCAAGCTCCAGCATCATCTATCGAAGACATAGGGATTCGGATGGATCGCTTTGAACAAAGACAAGATCGGCTTAAACATCACCAAGATCAAATCCTATCTGAGCTGTAGCAAATTCATCGACAATTTGACACTTTATTTAGGCATTTTAATTTTTTACCACCTGAATGAATATGTATATATGGACACAAATTCTTCTTGTCTTGTTGTAACATTATGTTGTTGTAAATTCTTTATACTACTCACCTTGATCATAATGCCCCTTGCCTTGATGATTGATAATCCTTGATATGTTTTACTTGATGTATTATTTGGTGAGCATATACAGAGTTAGGAATATTAATTGAACACCGTTTTCATATTTTCCTTAAATCTCTTTATGCTACTCATTTTCATATTTTCCTTGATCACTTAAATTCCACGTTTAGAATTTTACACAAATTTAACATAATTGAATGCTTCAATAACATGCTTACTTTATAAGTTGAAAATATTGTGCCTTGGTTTCCATGATGAGCATGTTATACTCTCATTGTGATTTGAGAAGGTTCATTCATACATCGGATTCTTAATCCTTGAGTACAACAAAACTTTGTCTGAATGCATGAACTTATTAAATTTAGTTTTTGGACTTTCTTGATTCAATGATCAATCACTTAATTGCTATGATGAGAATTTTACAAGATTACATGCCTTAATAACATGTTGAAAATTATATGTTTTGGATGCAAAACTTCCAGGATGATGAGCATGTTTTATCTTCATGATTGTGTTTGAAAATCCATAGCAAAACCTTGTCCGAATAAATGAATGTGTTAAATTTCACTTTCGGACTTTCTTAATCCTAACAATATATGATTTAGTATTTCTCTTCCGGACTTAATGTAGCATTCATAAGCCTATGTCATGTCAAATTTATTTCATATCATTGATTTTTGACATATGGAATCAATTAACAAATGCATCTCTCATAGATTTACCTTGTGAAAAATATTTTTTCGAGAAATGAATTTGATGAAATGATTCCTTCTTATGAATTCTTTCTTGATGAAGGAAGATTTTTAAAATGAAGTACGATTTAATCTCTTATCATTTTAACTTCATTCAAGTAAGTTCACAATGGCTTTCCTCCATGCAAAATGTTAATGACAAATAAAAGGGAAGAAGTAATGAAAGCTATCTTCATGTCATGTTTACTTGAAAATTTTGTATAATTGGTATCCTATCACTTATTGTTGAAAAATGACATGAACCTTTTTATGACATGAATCATTACCATACTTATGCTTAAAATTTGCTTAAATCATTCTCCTTTTTGCTGATGACAAAGGGAAAGAAATATGTGGTAAATTGATGATAGAATTGCTATAATTGCCATATTTGCATTATGTTAAGATATCAAAAGCTTGCATCATAATTTTACGATATTGATATCTTAAAATATGTGGTAAATTAATAATTGCTATACACGTGAAATATTTGCATTAATGAAAAGATATCTAGAGCTTACATTGTAATTTTACAATGTTAATATCTTGCCATGTGATGAAATGCTATGATTGCTATACACTTGAAATGTTTGCATTGTGTTAAAATATCAAGAGCTTACATCGTAATTTTACAATGTTGATATCTTGCCATGTGATGAAATGCTATGATTGCTATACACTTGAAATGTTTGCATTATGTTAAGATATCAAGAGCTTACATCGTAATTTTACATGTTGATATCTTACCATATGATAAATTGCTATGATTGCTATCTTTCATATTTGAAATATAAGACGTGAAAATGGATGTCAAGCTTTGATATAATTTTCAGAGAGATACATCATGATAGGAATCATGATGGGAGTATTGATAAGGTTAAATGAACTTAACTTATCAATATGTCTCTTGAATTCAAAGGCTTTGAATTTAAGAATGACTTATCTCAAGTATGGCATATAGATAGGGGGAGTTAATGTTAACTCCGTCATCAATTGATTGTCATCATAAAAAAGGAGAAGATTATTGAATCTCGGATTTTGATGATGAAGTCAATTGTCATTTGGTTATCTAATCCATATGTTGAGATAAGTGTGCAGGATTAACTATAATGGCAGTAAGACATGTAGTAGGTGTTGCGCCGGAGTCAAGACCAAGATCACGTTGAGGGTACGAGAGTTCGACGGAATTCTAGATGGTCGTTGGAGGTTCTACGGGAACAAATCCAGGAGTTTGCTGGAAGTCCACCAGAGCAACGTCGAGGGTTCGTCAGATGTTCGCCGGAAGCTTGTTGGAAGAAGCGATCGACGCACCGGAACACGAGTTGCAGTATTAATGTACTAAATGTCATAGTTAGCACCGCCTAGAAGTTTGATCTCCGAGTGAAGTCAGGCGGTGGTACCGCTCCCGTCAGGTGGTGGTATCATCCCTGTCAAGCGGTGGTTCCGCTTGAGCTCGGTCTCCAAGCAGTGTCAAGCGGTAGTACTGCGCAGTTCTGGCGGTGGTACCGCCAGGACCTTAGAAATCTGGGAGAAGACACTTTTGAGCTCCAAATTCAAACCAGTTGGGGGCCTATATAAACCCCACCCTTTCCTACATGAAAGGGCACCGAAAGCTTGCATTTATTCTGAGAATTTGAGAGCTTAAAAGTGTTGTAAAAGGCTAGAGGTTCTTCTCCCTCTTGTCTTCTAAGTTTTGATCATTCAAGAGAGGAGTGGAAATCTGTAAGGGTTGTCTCCTAAGCCCGTCAAAAGGAGTAAAGCTGTAAAAGGGTGGTTGACCTTCGCCTATTGAAGGAAGGCCTCTAGTGGACGTTGCTGACCTCATCGGAGGAGGAAGCCAAAAGTTGATGTAGGTCAAGATTGACCGAACCACTTTAAATCTCGGTTTGCATTTACATTCTGCTCTCTATCTTAACTGCAAACTGCCTCTGTTGCTTTACTTCAACTATACTTTTGTTTGATCTTAAGCTGAAGAACTTTCCGAAATGGTTTTCATCGAAAATGCATTCATCGTGCAAACGTCGTTTTAAACCAATGAAAGTTTTCGCTGCACTAATTCACCCCCCCCTCCCCCTCTTAGTGCTCTTGATCCTAACACAATGAGGGAGAACAATTAAAAGTAGGAAGAATCATGTTGGGACGGAGTGGAACATGTTATAAGATTGGACGTTGAGCCGGAGGATCGTTCGACGTATCGATAAAAGGCTTCGGGCCATAGGTTCGGGCATCGGGCCAAGAAGAGCGAAAATTGCACTAAGGAAATCAGAATTGCAAAGGTCAACTGGCCGATTGGGCAATAGGCTGAAAGAGAGGATGATGCACCAAAGAATTAGACGAGGCATCGATGAACCAATGACATGCTGGACAACATTTGAATGGCTTTGTAATAATTATCTAGATCAAAGTAGGTTTTAGGCGTAATTAGGTTGGAATTGAGCCAACTCGATTAGGGGCTAGTTGGCCCAAGTTTGGGCTATGTTGGGCCAAGTGAAAGGCCCAAATAATGACCCAATAAGTGAAATCATCATGACACAATCTCTAAGATTGTGTCAAGCGATGGTACTGCTAGACTGGGCGGTGGTACTGCCTAGTGGTAGGGTGATAGGCAATGATACCGCCCAATGTCAGTGTTGTAGGCGTTAGTACCGCCAGTACCCGAAAATCGAAGATGAGACTCTTTTAGGCTCCAAGTTTAAATCCACTTGAGGCCTATAAATACCTCTCTCATCCCTATTTAACTAACACAAGAATTAAAAGCAAAAAAGGAAGAAAACACTGTTGTAATCTTGTGTGAACTCCTCTCAAACTCTAAGTGTTAGTGAAGTCTAAAATAGGAGGTTATGGGGGTGTAAAGGTTCTCTCCTGAGCTTATCAAAAAGAGAATAGAGTTATAAGAAGGTAATTGGTCTTCGCCTATTGAAGGAAGACCATTAGTGGATGCCAGTGGCCTCGACGGTAGTGAAATCAAGAGTGGATGTAGGTCACGATGACCGAACCACTATAAAACTCAGTTTGTATTTCTATTTATGCAATTTACCTTTACTACAAACTCCCTTAATTGCTTTATCTTCTTATTACACTCTTCCATATGCTTTCAAGTTGGCCATATTTTCGATACGATTTTTTACTGAACGTACGAAAATTTTGAACCGATGTCGATTTTATCCGATACACTAATTCACCCCCCCTCTTAGTCCCGACTCGATCCAAACAACTACTAGAACTATGGAATCACTGTCTGACAATAAGATATCATCAACCATCTATTATTCCGTGAGCAGATCAATCAGTGAACTCATTCTCCAATGAGCATCTATATTGTATCCTTAGTGTCCCCACACAAGCAGCTATGAGACCAGCTACCTCCATCATATGGATGGGTACACAACACACTAGTCTGTTCGGTTATCTCAATATCCCTCTTAAGCAACCTATGACCAGGATTATTTAGGATTTATGTTTAAAGGCGAATTGATTTCATTATCATGATCTCATCGCGATCTGATTCCCATTGCACAGATCTATGGACATCCCAATATACATGCATATATACAACAAGCAATACAAAGTGACAAAAATATCAAAATATAATAAGAAAAATGAATGTGTATCATATAATATGTGTCATCACTCACGTGATTGGCTTGTAGGGCACCTATGATTAGCAATCTCTCACTTGACCTAAAGTCAATCATCTATGTGTCGGATTCCCATCAGACCCTTGTGACACTCAAAGACAATCTGAGATAACGACTTTATCAGTGGATCTGCTATGTTATCTTTGGATGGAACTCTTTCCACTACTACATCTTCTCAGGTCGCGATCTCTCTAATAAGCTGAAACCTCCTCAGAATACTTCTAATGAGACTCGGGTTCCCTCATTTGAGCAATCGCCACGTAGTTATCGTAAGATAAGGGAATCGACTCCTTACTGCCCAACACGACTCCTAGATCTGTGATGAACTTCTTCATCCATACTCCATCCTTTGCTGTCTCTATTACATCATTGTACTCTGCCTTTGTGGTCGAATCTGTAGTAGTATCTTGCTTAGAACTCTTCTAGCTTATTGCTACTCCATTCATGGTGAACACATACTTTAAATTAGACTTTCTATCATCGATATCAGACTTGAAACTCAAGTTTTGTAGCCTTCCACCCTATGTCTACTACCTCCATATACTAGTAAAAGATCCTTAATCCTTCTCAAGTACTTAAGGATTCATTTTATTACTTTTCAATGCTCCAAGCCTGGATCCGCTTGATACCTACTGGTGTCACTTAGAGCATGCACTATATCAGGCCTAGTACATAGCATAGTATACTGTTAGGAACCTTTTACTGAGCTTTTGAATAATGTTTATTGAGTCTATTTAGTCCAGTTGTTTATTGAGTCGGTTTGGTTCAGTTAGAGTCAAGTAGAGGTTTATTTAATATTTATTTATTATTATAGTTCAAGTCCTGATGGACCCTGGGTGGAACTCTATAAATAGGGATGTAACTACTTTTCGGTAATCTATGAAAAATACTATTCTGTCTTTTGACAAACCCTAGGAGGCCGATCCCCTCGAAGTGATCAAGGAGGGCCGATCCCCTCGAAGCGATCAAGGACGGCCGATCTCCTCGAAGCGATCAATGAGGCCGATCCCCTCGAAGCGATTATTATCATCCCCATTTCTCTCATTTCTTCCACGATAAGACTTTAGGGTCTTATCATTTGGTATCAGACCTACGATAAGACTTTAGGGTCTTATCATTTAGTATCAGAGCGACGATAAGACTTTAGGGTCTTACCATTTGGTATCAGAGCCTACGATAAGACTTTAGGGTCTTATCATTTGGTATCAGAGTGGCGATCCTCGGCGTTCTCACTGCAACGTAACAAAAAAAAAAAAAGGCAAAGAATGAAAGAAAGAAAAGAAAGAAGAGAGAGAAGAAAAGGAAGCCGCAGCCACGCACCTCTGCTTCCCCTGCTTGCGGCCAGCCCACCGCCGGCCGTCGCTGCTCTCCGGCCAGCGACCGTCCCTACCCCGCTTTCGGCCAAAGTCCACTGTGGCCGTCGCCTCCCACTCAAGCCACCATCGCTGCTAGGAGACGACGCTGCCAGCGTCTCATCCTACGACAGCCCCGCTTCCCTTCTACCCCACTACCGCTGCAAGGCAACTTCTTCCCCACTGCCACCGTTGCTTCCCAGCCGCTCCATCACCGCCGCCCGCCTCTCAGCCGCAACCCTAACCGAGCGCCCCCCCCCCCCCCCCTTGGGTCGCAGTCGCAACCGCAGCTGCCGGTTGCCGCAGCCCTCGTCGATCACAGCCACGCCTCGAGCGCCGTCGCCTTCCAGCCGACCCACCACCACTGCCAGCCATCGTGCGACGACCGCTGCTTGCCTCCCAACCGCCGCTCCCCCTGGCTTGGGCGAGAACGACCGCCGCCACTCCCTCTTACTCTGCCCCCTTGGTGACCGAAACAGGGTAATCCTCTTGCTGCTGCGAACGGTTCCCACCACCGTCGCCGCTACTGCCCAGCCAGCGACGACGCCACTAGCCGCCCAACCTGCCACCATCGATTCCTATTTTCCCCTGCAGCCTCAGCCTCGGCAACACCACTGCAGCCGCCCTCCAACAGCCCACGCAGCAAGCTCTTGTGCGGCCGCTTCAACCTAGGCGACGCACGCACTGACTCCTCTTCTCAACCTCGGTCGCTTCAATGACACCGTTGTGTCCTCAACCGCACGCGATCCCTCGACGTCACCAACGCCTCCGTAGTGCGGTAGAGACAGAGCAACGCTACCTTCCATCCGCGCTACCCCCAACGACTACTGCTGCCAGCCACCGCAGCCTTCACCTCAACCCCCTCGATCTGCATCGTTGCTGCAGCCCCCTTGCTCTACATCTTTGCTGCAGCCGCCGGTTGCCACCACTGTAGCCTCAACCCCGGCCGCTTCAACGCCACATCCCTCTTGTTCTGCCTCCGCTGCTGTAGTTGTTGGTTAGCATCACCGCAGCCTCAACCTAGCTGCTCGGCAATTGCTTCCTTGGGTCATAGCAGTCACAACCGTCGCCTTTCAGCCTCAGTGCTCTCATCTCACACAGTGACAAAAACACAGGGCAGCAGCTCTTCCTCTATCGCAGCCACCGCAACGGCGAGTCCTTGCCGGCGCTGCCCCCAACCACATCACCATCGCTGCCTCCTAGCCCTCAGCAGCAGCGATCCCTCCACACAGCGACTGCAACAAGCATTATTGCCTCTCGCTAGCGCCTCCTTCCGTAGTGTGACAGAAACAGAGCAACACTACCTTCCATCCGCGCTGTCGCAGCCATCGCAGCGGTGAGCCCTTGGCGATGCTGCCCTAGCCACACCACCATCGCTACCTCCAAGCCCTCAGCAACAGCGATCCCTCTACGCAGCGACCGCAACAAGCATCGCTGCCTCCCACGCGGCGACCACAGCTACATCCCCGCATCCTCGCAGTAACCCTTCATTCCCATAGTGTTGCCACCAATTGCATCACAACAGCAGCACCGAATAGGGCAATGATTGATGCCCTTGACCAACACCAAAAATAGGACTTGAGATTACAGATTTGCAGTCTTACGAAATGGCCATCGATAACTCAGTGAAAGTACAAATGGAAGCATTGGAAATTAGAATTGAGAACCGGTTACAAGAAGTACTTAATGATTTCAAAAAGGAGTTACTGGGGAGCCTTAGTAAATTTCAACAAGGTGGGAGCTCAAGTTCTACATTGCATAGATCTGGAAATACTAGAAAAGGGCCCCAAGATTGTGACACAATCTACTCATACATGAAGGTGGATGGACAACTCTCAAAAATTTGTTAGACTTCTACAGTGTTGGAATATTAGAGTAGGTTTGAAAGATTATCAAATCAAGCTAGAGATTGGTCGGAACGACAACTTCTAGATACATTTATTGAAGGTCTTATTCCAGAGATCCGGTGTGAAGTTAAGGCTCGTCAACCTTGCACTATGATAGTTGCGATCTCATTCGCACATCTACATGAGAAAAAAATCAACAGGGAAAATCATGGAAACAAAAGTGATAACCACCAGATGATCAATATGCCACCCACCATATCTATTCCCAACCAAAGCCTTGACACCCGAGGACTAACCCAAGAACTCAAGAAAAATTCAGCAAAGGGTTTGTACTATGATGAAAAGTGGAGTATGGAGCACCAATGTAAACAAGGGCAGCATATGATGATTGAGCCAATTGGAGAGGAACCGAAAGCAGAAGAGTTGGACTCCGATCATGAAGGTATAAATTCTAATGAAGACGTTGAACCTACCGTACATACAATGCATATATTAGCCGACTACTCTAACCCGCAAACTATGGAAGTTGTCGGAACTCTAGAGCATCAGCCTATTATAGTTTTGATTGATACTGGTAGCACTAACAATTCTATGGACAATGAGACTGTTGACCGATTGGCCCACCACATTGAAGACTATGATAGATTCGAAGTAAAGATCATTGATGGATGGATTTTCACTTGTGATAGCAAAGGTTCAAAGATAAAATTGATTATACAGAGCCAGAAGTTTCATACAACGATTACTACACTGAAAGATCGACCTGTTGCTTACACTCTCAAAAAGTGGAGGCCATACTTATTTGATCAACAGGTTGTGATGCGTTGCAGATAGTCTATGGCTAAAGTGCTGAAAGAGAAGCTTCCCGAGATTGATGCTGCTCAGCCTTGAGGACAAGGCTGATTTGAAGAGGGAGGAACTGTTAGGAACCTTTTACTGAGCTTTTGAATAATGTTTATTGAGTCTATTTAGTCCAGTTGTTTATTGAGTCGGTTTGGTTCAGTTAGAGTCAAGTAGAGGTTTATTTAATATTTATTTATTATTAGAGTTCAAGTCCTGATGGACCCTTGGTGGAACTCTATAAATAGGGATTTAACTACTTCTTTTCGGTAATCTATGAAAAATACTATTCTGTCTTTTGACAAACCCTAGGAGGCCGATCCCCTCGAAGTGATCAAGGAGGGCTGATCCCCTCGAAGCGATCAAGGAGGGCCGATCCCCTCGAAGTGATCAAGGAGGCCGATCCCCTCGAAGTGATCATTATCATCCCCATTTCTCCCATTTCTTCCACGATAAGACTTTAGGGTCTTATCATTTGGTATCAGAGCCTACGATAAGACTTTAGGGTCTTATCATTTGGTATCAGAGCGACGATAAGACTTTAGGGTCTTACCATTTGGTATCAGAGCCTACGATAAGACTTTAGGGTCTTATCATATACATGATAGACCCTATTGTTGAGGCATAGGGTATCCTATCTATATTTGCCCTTTCTTTAGGAGTCTTTGGGGACATACTCCTAAAAAGAGATATATCATATCTCATCGGTACGAGTCCTCTCTTGAATATTTTCATGTCAAACATTTTGATAATGGTGTCTATGTACTTGGACTGGGACAAGCCAAGCATCCTCTTGGATCATCTCTATAGATCCAAATATCCAAGATATAGGATGCTTCCCCTAAGTCCTTCATGGAGAAGTATTTAGATAACCAAGTCTTTACTATGGATAACATTCCTACATCATTCACAATGATCAGGATGTCATCCACATATAACACTAAGAAGGTGATAGCGCTCCCACTTACCTTCCTGTACACACAAGGCTCATTTTCGTTCTTAACAAAGTTATAAGATCTTATTGCCTCATCAAATCTTATGTTCCAACTTCAGGAAGTTTACTTTAGTCCATAAATGGATGTAAGTAACCTACACACTTTATTTAGATAATCCTTAGACATGAATCCCTCAAGTTGTATCTGCTAGTCATATGTGCTCGGCAAGCCAATCACATGAGTGATGGCACGTGTGACTTGACATGTAATCTTTTTACTTATTATATTTTGACATTTATCACTTTATATTGACTATTATATATATGCATGTATATATTGTGATTTCCTTGGATCTGTACAATGAGAATCAGATCGTGATGAGATCACGATAATGAGACCAATTTGTCTTTAAATACAAATCCTAAATAATCTCGGTCATAGGTTACTCAAGAGGGATATCGAGATAACTGGATAGACTGGTGTGCTATATACCTGGCCATATGATGGATGTAGCTGGTCTCATAGCTGCTCATGTGGGGACACTAGGGATACAATACAGGTGCTCATTAGAGAATGAGTTTACTAATTGATCCACTTACGGAATACTTTATGGTTGATGATACCTTATTGTCACACAGCGATTCCGTAGTCCCAATGGTATATCTGATCCTTAGACTTGAGACAACAAGGATATCCTGTATGAGTGCTCCATTCTTTGATATCAGACTTATAGGTTTGGATGTCCCAGATCTAGTACATAGAGGATCATCCACTCATCGGGATCGGTATTCAACCTTACGAGGGCTATTGAGTGTCGATAGAGGATCATCCACTCTTGGTGTCATGAGAAAATGATCCCATGTATTCTTACTCGGACAAATCCCTAGCCAGGGTCATTCGGATTGAGAGAGAAAGAGTTCTTCAGGAGAATCCGATTAGAGCAAGACTCGAGTAGAAACCATATAGGTTTGATAACACCATGCCTGGTATACGGTCTCTGGGATATTAGATAGATGAGAGACTATAGGTACATGGTAACTGAGGACAGACAGGTCCAATGGATTGGATTCCCCTATATTGTCTGGGGACTGCGACGTAGTGGCCTAGTACGTCCACAATCGATGAGTCGAGTGAATTATTATGGAGATAATAATTCACTAAGTCAGAAGGAGTTCTGACAGGTATGACTCACGTCCAGCTCGATATTGAGCCTAGAGGGTCACACACATATGGTAGGTGTTGCGATGAGTAGAGGTTCGGATATGAGATATATGTCGGACCCCCTATCTTATTGGATATCCAATAAGCCCCTGAATTATTGGATCCCATGGACAAGATCCAATAAAATCCCATGAGAAATTATTGGATAGAGATCCATTAATCTAAGAGGCTTGGGCAGTTGGATGAAGATCTAATACCCAATAAGGGAGGATCCATTAGGGTTAAGTTGATAGGGGACCTCCATAAATAGAAGGGATTCAGTGGTTCATAGGCTAGAGCCTTTGCTTGCCTCTCCTATTCTCCTCCCCCTCTCCACCTCAAAGCAGGCTTGGAGTTTTGAGGAGCGTCGTCACAGCCCTGCTGTGTGGATCACTGCTAGAGAGGAGTGTGCTTGACCTCCTTCACCCTCTCCTAGAGATCTGTAAGGATTCAAGGATATACGATCTCCCTAGGTAACACAATCTTTACTATACGTAGTTTTTTATTTCATAGATTTTGCCTACCAATCTTCGTATGATAACGAACATCTCTTTGGAAATAAGGGATTTTGTTTTCTATTCTTCTGCTACGCATGTGACGTCGTCCTCAAAGCTTTCCCAACAGTATCATTTATACCTCCTCCTCGAAGTTGCCATTGAGGAACGCATTTTTCATGTTCATATATTAGATCTCATAATCATAGTGTGCTGCAATAGCCAATAAAATTCAGATGGATTTTAGTATGGCTATATGTGAGAAGGTTTCGTCATATTCAATACTTTGCCTTTGACGATACCCCTTAGCCACTAGCCTTGCTTTATAGGTCTCTACCTTTCCATCTACTCCGATCTTCTTCTTGAAGATCCACTTGCAACCGATGGGTACAATACCCTCAGGTGCATTAACTAAGTTTTAAACCTTATTGAGTACATGAAATCCATCTTAGAATTTGTGGTTTCTTGCTACTTCCCAGAGTTTATACTCGTAATAGCCTCCTCATAGGTCTGAGGATCAATATCAACAATATCCTCTCTTCTAATATATCCCACAAAGTCAGAACTTGTGTGCTAGGTACCTAAACAAACTCGGGCTGTGGAATGGTGCTTGAGCTAGGTTTTCTAACCTCGCTCAACTCTCTCATGCTCCCACTATCTCGGTCAAGAATATGTTCTTTCTTAAAGAACACCGCTCAATTGGCTACAAAGACCTTTTGGTCCTCGGGATGATAGAAATAACAGTCATTAGTTTCCTTAGGGTATCCCACAAATATGCATCATTCCATCCTGGATTCCAATTTATCGGGATTGTATCTTTTGACGTGGGTAGGGCAGCCTCAAATCTTAACAACCTTAATATCATATTTCTTCCCTTTCCATATCTTATATCGAGTAGACACCACTGACTTAGTTAAAATTCTGTTCAGAAGATAAGCTACGGTCTCTATATTGTATCTCCAGAATGAGACGGGGAGGTCGACGAAACTCATCGTGGACCACACTATGTCTAACAGTGTGCGATTCCTCCTTTCGGATATACCATAGAGCTGGGGTGTATAAGGAGGTGTCCACTGGGATAGAATCCTATGGTCTTTGAGGAAATGGGTGAACTTTGTACTCAAGTACTCACCTCCTCGATCTGATCGAAGTGTCTTGAGACTCTTTCCAGTCTGATTCTCCACTTCATTCTTATACTCCTTGAATTTCTTGAAGGCCTCGGACTTATACTTTATCAAGTACACATGTTCATACCTTAAGAAATTATCAGTAAAAGTAATGAAGTAGGAGTAACCACTTATGGCATGAGTTGACATGGGACTATATATATCACACTATATATGAGTTCCAACAACTCAATAACTCTCTCTCCAGTTCCACTAAATGGAGATTTGGTCATCCTTTCACAAAGGTAAGGCTCACAAGTTGTATATGACTCATTAAATCTAAATGTTCATTCTTTAATAACTTTTGAATTCTTCCCTCATGGATATGACCCAGCCCACAATGTCACAAATATGCACTATTCACCTCATCTCGTTTTCTCTTGGACACACTTACATTCATGATATGTGGAGCAGTGTCTAGCATAAACAAACCATTATGCAAAAATCCTTATACCAATCTCCTAGGCTTTGCTAGAATCTGCAACAAATTACAAATGTAATAAGCACTACCAGTATCCAATACCATGCACTATCATAAAAATCTGACAACTAGAGACTGATCATGAATATACCTGAAGCTTCTCTAAGCTTCTATACTTTTTGCAGTTCCTATTCCAATGCCCATCTTTGCCATAGTGGAAGCATTGACCTTTATCTTTTGTTGGGTCTTTCTTAGCAACCTTTGCTTTACCCGATTTGCCCTTGCCCTTCTTAAGGGACTTTTCTACCTATCTTTTCTTTCTGGTCTCACCAGCATAGAGAACTAGCTTCTCTTTCTTGATGGTGCTCTCTGCCTCCCTCAACATATTAAGGAGCTTAGGGAGAGTCACCTCAAGCTTGTTCATATTAAAATTTATTATAAATTGAAAAAAAGAACCTGGTAGGACTGAAGTACAAGGTCTACACATAGGTTATCCTCTAAGACCATTCCTAGACCTATGAGTTTCTCGATCTACTCAATGATATTAAGGACATGGTTCTGAACCGGTATCCCCTTAGTCATCTTGGCATAGAAGAGACTCTTAGATATCTCATATCGTTAAGTCCTTCCCTGTTCCTCAAACAATTTTCAGAGATGTAGGATAATTGATCTTGCATCCATCTTTTCATGTTGTCTCTGTAACTTAGGAGTCATAGAGCCCAACATGTAACACTGAGCAAGAGTGGAATCGTTTTTGTACTTCACATAGCAAGTGATCTCATCCTCGCTTACCCCTTTCTCAGGCGTAGGCATCATTGTATCAAGGATATACATGATTTTCTCTACCGTGAGAACGAATCTCAGGTTGTAGAGCCAATCCGTGTAATTTGGATCAATGAGGTAGTTGACATCAAGTACATTACGTAAGGGATTTGAATGCAACATATTTTTGAAAATGAAGATGTAGCAGAAATAAATCACATGTAGATTTTGTAAAAAAAATAATAACTAAGATAAGGACTTCTATCTTAATCTACTCCTACTATTTTCTCATGAATCACACAACTCCCTCCGATATGTGAATAGGAGAGCCCCGGTAGATCTCTAGTAGGGATCGGGATCTAATCGGCATCTTAACGTAACCTCGAGTGACTCGACCAATTATATTAAGCCCATAAAGGTAGGCAACTCTTGCTAATCACAACTCCTTGTGATTCTCGTACTGTTTGGCATCTGAACCACCATGACCTCGAGTGACTCGATCAACTATGGTGTTTGGTTAAGTTATCACCATTGTTACAAGATGAGTCTGATTCGACAATATGCTATCGAGTGACTCGACCAAGTATATTGTGTTATTAAGTCACTAGTGACATCTCTATGTCATAGGCAAGATAGTGAATCGTGAAATAGGTGAGCCACGAGTGACTCAACCAACTTAACCATCGTCGGGAATCGGTCCCTACCTATAATGATGGAAGGCCACGTGGGTCAATCTAATTGCCTCACGTTTACCGACTTAAGATTATAAAGAGAGAGGATTTTTTTATTTGGTTTCCTAATATGACATGTCTCACACATATATATTTAATATATATCTACATTGCATGCAAATATATATATAGTAAATGTATAAATAATCACACATCAAATGAGCAATCATACCAGATAATCATAGACCACATCCAAATGTGATCAAGCCTGAGCTAGTGGGCCTAATCACTCACATCAAGATCTATGTGTATAGCGGTGCATCTCTATGCCCTATGATCATCCATCTCGTCCTCGTCAATTCTATCGACATCTCGACGTATCTCCATGCATCGTAATCGTCCGTCTCGTGGGTCATGCTATCGCTTCCACGCTCCCACTACACCTCCTCGTGTGATTATAACTTAATCATAGGCATGCAGGCCCGACAATAAACGAGAAATAAAATAGAGGCTCACAAGCCCCAATAATAATAATCAAAAGTACACACATCACACGGTCCATGATCATCTTTCCATACATCATACATCACATTTAAATATTATTATATAGGACTACTAAATAATAATAATAATAATAATAATAATAATAATAATAATAATAATCAATTAAAATTTTTAATTAATTAATATTTTTTAAATCAAGGACATGTAGAGAATTTTTTAAATTGTGAAGGGTATTTTCATAATTTGGATAAAAAGATAGAATTGAAATTTTTTAAATTCATAAGGGTAAAACTATCTTTTTACCTAAAACCTTAACCCTCTTTCTCTCTTGCTTGCTACGGGGACGCTACCCCTACCCGCAAGCGTAGTGTGTTGAATCTTGTATTTTGATGATGAAACTAATTGATAAGTGTTTATAATTTGATATGTGTTTTGAGTGACATAGGAAGCTTCGATCAAGGAGAGACAATTGAAGCAGGAAGAATCATGTTGGGCCGGAGCAAACATGTTAGAAGATTAGACGTCGGGCCAGAGGATCAATCGACGTATTGGCAGAAGGCTTTGAGCCGTGAATTCAGGCATCAGGCCATGAAAAGCAGATATTGTGCCAAGGATATCAGAGTTGCAAAGGTCAACTGACTGATTGGGCAATAGGCCGCAAGAGAGGACGATGCGTCGAAGAATCGAACGAAGCGTCGATGATGCAATGACATGTCGAACAATATGATTCAAATCTTTGTAATAATTGTCTAGATAGAAGTTTTTTTTATATGTGCAAGATTAACTATGATAGTAAGGCATAAAGCAAACTGAAGTCCCGGAGTCAAGAATGCGATTTCATTGGGAGTTCGAGAGTTCGTCAGAAGTTATGATGTTCGTCGGAAGTTCTACCGGAACCAACTAAGAAGTCTAGGAGCTTACCAAAGAAGCTCATCAGAACTCACCAAGAAGATCATCATGAAGTCCAGGAGCTTGCTAGGAGTTTACCGGAACATTGCCGGTAGTTCGTCGAAAGTTCACCGGAAGATCGTCGGAAGCTCGTCGAAAGAGCAATTGACGTACCGGAACTAGAATACTTTATCAATTGTCTTAAATATTGTAGTTAGTCTATAAATTATGTTAGGATTGGGAGGTAATCTCACTAACTTAATTAGGGGCCAATTGAGCTCTTAACAAGGCTGAATTGAGCCATATTGAACAGCCCATTCAGCACCTAAAAGCCCAACCGGCGGTGGCATTGCTTGGGAGACTAAGTCTCCTATGTGGTCTGGATGGTGGTACCACCCAGACTGGGCGGTGGTACCATCAATAGTAAATGCTGCCAGCGGTGATGCCGCCCCTGTCAAGCGATGGTACCACCCAACACAGGTGGTGGTACTGCTTGTACCCGAGAAACCTAGGATGAGGTATTTTTAGGCTCCAAGTTTGAATCAACTTGAAGCCTATAAATACCCTCTCATCCCTGGTTAAAATGTACAAGCACAAAGAATTTAAAAAGGAAAAAACTCTATAGTAATCTCTTGTGAGAATCCTCCTCCCCTAGTCTAAGTGTTAGAATAGTTTGAGAGAGAAATGAGTGCTTGTAAAGGTTGTCTTCTAAACCTGTGAAAAAGAGAAGAGGGGTGTAAGGAGGTTGATCTTCACTTATTAAAGGTGTTGAATCTCGGATTTTGATGATGAAGTCAATTGTCATTTATTATCTAATCCATATGTTGAGATAAGTGTGCAGGATTAACTACGATAAAAGTAAGACATGCAGCAGGTGTTACGCCGGAGTCAAGACAATGATCACGTTGGGAGTTCGAGAGTTCGACGGAAGTTCGGACAGTCGTCGGAGGTTCTGTAGGAACAAATCCGAGAAGTCCATGAGTTTGCCAAAGAAGCTCGTTGGAACTCGCCAAGTGGATCGTCGCAAGTCCAGGAGTTTGCCGGAAGTCCGCAGGAGCATCACCGAGGGTTCATCGGATGATCGATGGAAGTTCGCCGGAAGCTCGCTAGAAGAAGCGATTGACGCACCAGAGTAAGTTGCAGTAAATGTCTTAGGGAATGTCGAAGTTAGCACAATAATTAAGTTGGAAATGGGAGGTGATCCCATTAACTTAATCTTGGGGCAATTGGGCCCTTGAAAAACCCAAATTGGGCCGAATGGATCAACCCATTCGGACCTTGATTTCTGCCAAGCGGTTGAACCGCCGAAGGCAGGAGGTTGCACAACCTGGGCTCAGTCTTTGAGCGAGACTGGGAGGTGCAACCGCTCCAGCCAGGCGGTGGCACCGCCTGGGCTCAGTTTCCGAGCGAGACTGGGCGGTGCAACCTCCCCTGACATGAGTTGGCACCGCTTGGGCTCAGTCTCCGAGCACTAGCTGAGCGGTGTAACCGCCTTAGTCAGGAGGTTGCACTGCCTGAGCTCGGTCTTCGAGCTCTGACAGGAGGTGCAACCGCCCCCTGACAGGAGGTGGCACTGCCTAGAGGCTCAGTCTTCGAGCTCTACCAGGCGGTGCAACCGCTCCAGTCAGGAGGTGCAACCGCCTGATCCCGGAATTTCGAGAATTGATAATTTTGAGCTCCAAATTTGAACTGGGTTGGGGCCTATAAATACCCCACCTATTCAGCACTGAAAGGATAAAGAATACACTCTGAAATCTTGATCTTGTTCTGTGATTTTTAGAGCCCAAAATTGTTGTAAAGGCCAAAAGTCCTTCGCCCTCTTGTCTTCCAAGTTCTAAGCTATAAAGAGAGGAGAGGAAAGAAAATTCTGTAAGGGTTGTCCCCTAAGCTCGTCAAAAGGAGTGAAACTATAAAAGGGTGGTTGGCCTTCGCCTATTGAAGGAAGGCCTCTAGTTGACGTCGGTGACCTCGTCGGTGGAGGAAGCCAAAAGTGGAGTAGGTCAAGATTGACCGAACCACTCTAAATCTCGGTTTGAATTTACTTTGAGCATATTATCTTTACTGCAAACCTCCTCTAAAGTTTACTGCTTTTTGCGCATATACGATCGGGTTTTCAGCTTTGTACTTTCCGAATCAACGTTTAGACGTAAATCTGTTTTTTCGTACGATCATCATATTTCAGTTTGCATTTACGTTTTGATTTCTATCTTAACTGCAAACTGCCTTAATATCCTTGCTTAAGCTAAATCTCGCCTAATCAAGTGATTTACGAATCAGCATTTAGACGTAAATCAATTTCTTCGTACGAACGTCATATTTCAGTTTGCGCTCGTATGCTGGTTTTCATCATAACTGCAAACTACCTTCATTGATTGACTTTAACGTCATCTTGCTTGATCTTAAGTTAAAGTAATCTTAGAATTGGCTTTCACACCAAAATTGTTTATATCGTTCGAACGTTTTTATCGTCGAAAGATTTCCGCTGCACTAATTCACCCCCCCCCCCCCCTCTTAGTGCTCTTGTTCCTAACAATTGGTATCAGAGCGAGGTTAACTCTCAAACAGATTAAAATTCAAGAGAGATGGCATACGCCGGAAACCAAGAGGGTCACTCTATTACACGTCGACCCATGCTCAATGGGACGGACTACACCTATTGGAAGACCCGAATGAGGATCTTTCTTATTTCTATGGATTTTGAACTTTGGAATCTTGTCGAAAATGGATTTTCGAACTCTTCTCTTCCAATGATCGATTGGAATGAATTGGAGAAGAAGGCTTTCGCTCTTAATGCAAAGGCTATGAATGCCTTATTTTGTGCACTCGATAAAAACAAGTTCAACCGTGTTTCGGTTTGTGAAACCGCATTTGATATTTGGCACACACTCGAAGTGACTCACGAAGGCACAAGTAGAGTGAAAGAGTCAAAAATCAACCTTTTGTTACACTCTTTTGAACTTTTCTGGATGAAATCGAGTGAGACTATTGGCGACATGTTTACCCGTTTGACGGATGTCGTCAACGGTCTAAAAGGACTCGGAAAAAGTTTTTTGGATTTTGAGCTCGTAAATAAGATTCTAAGATCCCTTCCTAAGAGCTGGGATCCTAAAGTCACTGCTATTCAAGAGGCGAAAGATCTAAACAACTTCTCTCTTGAAGAACTAATCGGGTCATTAATGACCTATGAGATGACTTGCAAAGAACAGGAAGGATATGGCACTTAAAATTTCAGAAGACCACTTGAGAGAAAACTCAAGTGATGAGGACTGTGACGATGACTTGGCACTTCTAACAAGAAAATTTAAAAAATTCATTAAAAGAAACAAGTTTAAGAATGAAACAAAAAATAAATTTGAACCCAAGAAGGACCAAGTTATTTGCTATGAGTGCAAGAAGTTGGGACACTACAAGAGTGATTGTCCCCAAGTCAAGAAGAGAACATCAAAGAAGAAGGCGCTCAAAGCAACATGGGATGACTCGAGCGCGTCCGAAGAAGAGGAGTCCAACACCGAGCAAGTTGCTCATTACGCCTTAATGGCCATCGGAGAGGAGGTAATGAATTTAATAGATGCAGATTTATCATTTGATGAATTATTAAATGTCTTCCATGACTTATTTGATGAATGCAAGATTATTAGTAGAAAATATAAATTACTAAAAAAGGAGCATGATAGTCTTACTTGTAATTTTGATAAGTTAAAAACTGAATATCATGACAGTTTAAGTTCATGCACAAAATGGCATGATCTAGAAACTCTCCAAAAGGAGAACTTGCTACTTAAGGACACCTTGAAGAAATTCGAGGTTGGTAGCAAGTCATTGAACATGATCCTTGCAAACAAGGGTCACGTTCCCAAAAGAAGTGGAATCGGATTTGTGAGAAGTCCTCACCAAAATCCAACAACATTCATAAAAGGCCCCATCTTACATGTTCGACACCAAAGCAAATGCAACTTTTGTTGCAAACTTGGACACAAAACGCATAATTGTCCATTCAAGAAAATTAGTCCAAACAAATTAATTTGGGTTCCTAAAGGAACCATGATAAATTCTATGCAATATGATAAATAATGTAGATATATTTTTGAGGCACTCAAAAGCAAATGAGTACCTAAAAATCATCCTTTCTTGTAGAAACCTATACCATCGCAAGCTAGGAGCAAGAGATGGTACCTTGATAGTGGATGCTCAAGGCATATGACCGGAGATCCATCTCAATTCTCTAAGCTCACTAGCATAGACGAAGGCTCTGTCACCTTCGGAGATAACAACAAGGGTAAAATCATTGGCAAAGGAACCATAGGTAACAAATCCAACTTCTTTATCGAAGATGTTTTGTTAGTTGATGGTTTAAAATATAACCTCTTGAGCATTAGTCAATTATGTGATAAAGGATATATTGTCAGATTCGAGTCTAATGCTTGCATCATTGAAAAACCACACAAAAACACGTCCATGATTGCATTAAAACAAAATAACGCATACACTATTGACATCAATGAGTTGTGTAATGAAATGTGTTTTTCGGTTTTGAATGAGGATGCTTGGCTATGGCATAGAAGATTAGGTCATGCTAGCATGAAACTAATCACTCAAATATCATCTAAAGAACTTGTAAGAGATATTCCTCATATCAAGTTCATCAAAGATAATGTATCTGATGCTTGCCAATTAGGTAAACAAATTAAGTGCAGTTTCAAATCTAAGAATCAAATAAGCACCTCTAGGCCCTTACAATTGATCCATATGGACTTGTTCAGACCAATCTCTACATCAAGCCTAGGAGGTAGTAAATATGCCTTTGTTATTGTGGATGACTATAGCAGATACACATGGACTTACTTCTTAAAACAGAAAAATGAATGCTTTAGATATTTTACCAAGTTTTGTAAACTTGTTCAGAATGAGAAGGGTTCTATGATTTCGTCAATTAGAAGTGATCACGGTAGTGAATTTCAAAACCATGATTTCCAAGAATTTTGTGAACTTAATGGATACAACCATAATTTCTCTACTCCTAGAAATCCTCAACAAAATGGAGTAGTAGAAAGAAGAAATCGAAATTTATAAGAAATGGCAAGAACCATATTGAATGAACATAGCCTACCCAAATATTTTTGGGCCGAAGCCGTAAATACTGCATGCTATATTTTGAATAGAGTTCTAGTAAGACCCTTACTCACCAAAACTCCCTATGAGTTATGGAACAACAAAAAACCCAATGTTTCATATTTTAAAGTCTTTGGGTGTAAGTGTTTTATCTTGAATGAAAAAGATAACTTAGGAAAATTTGATACTAAATCCGATGAAGGAATCTTTCTTGGTTATACTTCGTTTCTAAAGCTTTTCGTATCTTCAATAAAAGAACTTAAATTATTGAAGAATCCATTCATGTTGTCTTCAATGAGATTTTCGAAATCAGGAAAAACGATTTTGATGATGATGTTAATTTTGATTCCTTGAATTTAAATGAAACCCCGTCTCCAACTAGCAACTTGGATGCATCCACTTCCGAAACATCCTTACCCAAGGATTGGAAGTATGTAGATGCTCATCCCAAGGAGCTAATCCTAGGATACACATCAAAGGGGGTTCAAACACGTTCTTCTCTTAAAAATTTTTGTTCCAACGCCGCTTTTCTCTCTCAAATTGAACCCAAATGTATTGACGAAGCCATGAAAGATGATTCATGGATTATCGCAATGCAAGATGAATTAAATCAATTTGAGAGAAATGAGGTGTGGAAGCTTGTTCCTAGACCAAATGACCATTTAGTTATTGGTACTAAATGGGTTTTTAGAAACAAGCAAGATGAATATGGTATCGTGGTTAGAAACAAGGCTAGATTAGTGGTCAAAGGTTTCAACCAAGAAGAATGTATCAATTATGAAGAAACCTTCGCTCCTGTAGCTCGATTAGAAGCCATAAGGATGCTCATTGCCTACGCTAGTATTAACAATTTTAAGTTGTTTCAAATGGATGTTAAAGCGCTTTTCTAAATGGCTTTATTTCCGAAGAAGTCTATGTTGAACAACCTCCTGGATTTGAAAATAATAGCCTCCCTAATCATGTGTTTAGATTAACCAAAGCTCTCTATGGTTTAAAACAAGCTCCGAGGGCTTGGTATGAGAGACTTAGTTCTTTTCTTATTGAAAATAATTTCACAAAAGGCAAGGTTGATACTACATTGTTCGTCAAGAATTTTGAAAATAATTTTCTCATTGTTCAGATTTATGTTGATGATATTATCTTTTGTTCTACGAATGAATCTCTTTGTGAATCTTTTGCTAAAACTATGAGTCTTGAATTTAAATGAGTTTAATGGGAGAATTAACATTCTTCTTAGGCTTACAAATCAAACAACTAAGCACTGGCATCTTTATTAGTCAAACTAAATATGCTATGAATTTGCTGAAAAAGTTTAATATGAATAACTCAAAAGCTATTAACACTCCTATGAGCACCTCCACTAAGTTAGAAATTGATGAAAGTGGAGAAAGCTTTGATCAAAAAGCTTATAGGGGTATGATAGGAAGTTTACTTTACCTCACTACAACTAGACCAGATATTATGTTCAGTGTAGGACTTTGTGTTAGATTTCAATCAAACCCTAAGATATCTCATCTCAAAGCAGTTAAAAGAATACTTAGATATCTTAATGGTACCACAAATCTAGGATTATGGTACCCAAAATCAGAGAATCTTGAGTTAATTGCTTATGCTGATGCGGACTTTGCTAGCTGTAGACTAGATAGAAAAAGCACATCAGGAACATGTCAATTTTTAGGACATGCCCTTGTTTCCTGGTCATCTAAGAAACAAAACTCGATTGCACTTTAAATAACCGAAGCTGAATATATTGCAGCAAGTGCATGCTATGCACAAGTTGTATGGATGAAAAACACCTTAGAAGATTATAAAATTCATCTTAAAAATATTCCTATTAAATGTGATAACACAAGTGGAATATTCTTAACGAAAAATCCTATACAACACTCAAGAACAAAACATATTGATATTAGACATCACTTTATACGAGATCATTGTACTAATCATGATGTAATCATAGAATTCATTGATACTAAACATCAACTAGCTGATATTTTTACAAAACCTCTAAGTGAAGAACAATTTGATTTCATAAGAAGAGAGTTAGGAATGTTGATGTGTCCGAGTACATAAACTAGTTAAACTTATCTTTCGGACTTTATTGAATGATTAAATCACTTGACTACCATTACATGCCTAAATAACATATTGGAAATTATGTGTTGAATACAAAAATTTCCATAACATAAGCATGTTTTGTCTTCATGATTGTATTTGAAAATCTATAGCATAGTCTTGTCCGAATGCATGAAAGTGTTCATTTCATGTGTGAATTCGCTTAACAATTGGTATCCTAAAAATCGGATTTTCTCATACACTTATATGTGAAAAATATTTTTCTAAAATGGATTTGATGAAATGATTCATGCTTATGAATTCCATCTTGAAATATGAATGATAGTGCTTTTACTTGCAAAGATTTGCTTCACATACATATCTTGATACCTGAACCATGATCGGTTTTAACTTCACTTAGTGTAAACTCACAAATAGCTAGTATCACAAATGGGCTTCCTCCTTCATGCAAAAAGATTATAACAAATCAAAAGGAAGAAGTATTCTAAGTGATCTACATATCATGCTTGTATAATTGATTTCCTATCACTTACTATTGAAAAATAACATGAACCGAGTAAAGGCATGAACAATTATTACACTGATGCTTAAAATTTGCTTATATTGTTCTCCTGGTATCACAATTACCATGCTTTTTGTTGATGATAAAGGGGGAGAAATATATGAGTATTAATGCCATGCTTGCATCACCAAGAGACGCCATGATTGCTATAATTTGCATTATGCCTTGTTTGCATCATGTCAAGATATCAAACAAAAAACTTACATCGTAATTTTACGTATTGATATCTTACCATGTGATAATTGCTAAAACATCATTTGAAATGTGTGCATCATGTAATGATATCAAAATCTTACTTCGCAGTTTTACATGTTGATATCTTACAATATGATGAATTGCTACTATTACCATCATTAAAACTTGAAATGTAAAATTTGAAAATGAATGTCAATCCTTGACATCATCTTCAGAGAGATACATCATGATGGGAATCATGATGGGAGTATTGATAAGTTTAAATGATTTTAACTTATCAATATGTCTCTTGAATTCAAAGGTTTTGAATTCAAGAAAGACTTATCTCAAGTATGGCATATAGATAGGGGGAGTTAAGGTTAACTCCATTATCAATTGATTGTCATCATCAAAAAGGGGGAGATTGTTGAATCTCGGATTTTGATGATGAAGTCAATTTGTCATTTGTTATCTAATCCATATGTTGAGATAAGTGTGCAGGATTAACTACGATAAAAGTAAGACATGCAGTAGGAGTTGCGCCGGAGTCAAGACAATGATCACATTGGGAGTTCGAGAGTTCGACGAAAGTTTGGATAGTCGTCGGAGGTTCTGCAGGAACAAATCCGAGAAGTCCATGAGCTTGCCAAAGAAGCTCGTCAGAACTCGCCAAGTGGATCGTCGCAAGTCCAGGAGTTTGTCGGAAGTCCGCAGGAGCATCACCGAGGGTTCATCGGATGATCGATGGAAGTTCGTCGGAAGCTCGCCGAAAGAAGCGATTGATGCACCGGAGTAAGTTACAGTAAATATCTTAGGGAATGTCATAGTTAGCATAATAATTAAGTTGGAAATGGGAGGTGATCCCATTAACTTAATCTTGGGGCAATTGGGCCCTTGAAAAACCCAAATTGGGCCGAATGGATCAACCCATTCGGACCCTGATTTCTGCCAAGCGGTTGAACCGCCCAAGGCAGGAGGTTGCACCACCTGGGATCAGTCTCCGACCGAGACTGGGAGGTGCAACCACTCCAGCCAGGTGGTGGCACCGCCTGGGCTCAGTCTCTAAGCGAGATCGGGCGGTGCAACCTCCCCTGACAGGAGGTGGCATCGCTTGGGCTCGGTCTCCGAGCACTGGCTGAGCGGTGCAACCGCCTAAGTCAGGAGGTTGCACCGCCTGAGCTCGGTCTTCGAGCTCTGACAAGAGGTGCAACCGCCCCTGACAGGAGGTGGCACTGCCCAGAGGCTCAGTCTTCGAGCTCTGCCAAGCGGTGCAATCGCTCCAGTCAGGAGGTGCAACCGCTTGATCCCGGAATTCCGGGAATTGACAGTTTTGAGCTCCAAATTTGAACTGGGTTGGGGCCTATAAATACCCCACCCATTCAGCACTGAAAGGATAAAGAATACACTCCGAAATCTTGATCTTGTTTTGTGATTTTTAGAGCTCAAAATTGTTGTAAAGGCCAAAAGTCCTTCTCCCTCTTTTCTTCCAAGTTCTGAGCTGTAAAGAGAGGAGAGGAGAGAAAATTCTGTAAGGGTTGTCTCCTAAGCCCGTCAAAAGGAGTGAAACTGTAAAAGGGTGGTTGGCCTTCGCCTATTGAAGGAAGGCCTCTAGTTGACGTCGGTGACCTCGTCGGTGGAGGAAGCCAAAAGTGGAGTAGGTCAAGATTGACCGAACCACTCTAAATCTCGATTTGCATTTACTTTGAGCATTTTATCTTTACTGCAAACCTCCTCTAAAGCTTATTGCTTTCTACGCATATACGATCGGGTTTCAGCTTTGCACTTTCCGAATAAACGTTTAGACGTAAATCTGTTTTTTCGTACGATCATCATATTTCAGTTTGTGTTTACGTTTTGATTTCTATCTTAACTGCAAACTGCCTTAATATCCTTGCTTAAGCTGCATCTCGCCTAATCAAGTGATTTACGAATCAGCATTTGGACGTAAATCAGTTTCTTCGTACGAACGTCATATTTCAGTTTGTGCTCGTATGCTGGTTTTCATCATAACTGCAAACTGCCTTCATAGATTGACTTTAACATCATCTCGCTTGATCTTAAGTTAAAGTAATCTTAGAATCAGCTTTCACACCGAAATCATTTTTATCGTTCGAACGTTTTTATCGTCGAAAGATTTCCGCTGCACTAATTCACCCCCCCCCCCCTCTTAGTGCTCTTGATCCTAACAAAAGGAAGATCGATAGTAGATGCCGGTGGCCTCGACGGAAGAGGAATCGGTGGAGTGGATGTAGGTCACGATGACCGAACCACTATAAAAATCTGGTTTGCCTTTACATTGAGCAATTTACTTTTATAGCAAACTGCCTCTCCTCTTTACTATGCTTTTACTATGCCTACACTCGCATATACTTTCAAGTTTTCAAAATCGGTTTTAACGTACGAAAGAATGTTATGAAACTAACATGATTTTACCGCTGCACTAATTCACTTCCAAACATAGTGCCTGCTGGCGGCTCGCCCGTGGGATGACGCCCTCTTTTGCAAGCACTATGCTGCCCTATGCATCGCTCTTGCGGGTGGTTCTGCCCGTGGGGGTAGTGCCCACAGGTGCTGCCCTCGCACCGCAAGCGCCACCCCTTACGGGGCAATGCCCGAAGGCACCTCTACTAGGGCTCGCCTACGGGCATTATGCCCGCAGGCTACGCTCGCAGGTGGGGCACCCATGGGCTGCAAGCCCGCCCCACCCCCCCAGCTGTTGTAGGTGCAGCGCCTGCGTGTGCGCCGGTGCTGTGCGGCCTTCCTGTCGCCGCCACCCTTGCGGTTGTCATTGTAGGCGACTACACGCACATATATGGCAGCAAGTTGCTGCCCTTTCTCACTTTTGCATTAACAATTTTGATATTAAAAGCTTCTCCAAAATATAACACACACAGTTCAAAACTAATCTTTCACACGAACGTGGCTCTGATACCACTATAGGGAAATCTAGGGGCGACCTCATATGCGCAGCGGAAGAACATAAAATAAAAACCCTAAATTTCTCAATTTGTGTGCCTCGTCGTGCATAGATTGGTGCGCAAAAACTCATGACACAGAAAATCATGTGTGAGACAATTGTGTTACCTAAGGAGATCGTATATCCTTGAATCCCTATAGATCTATAGGAGTGGATGAAGGAGGTCAAGCGTCCTCCTTTATAGCGATGATCTACACAGTAGGGCTGTGACAACTATCCTCAAATCTCTAGGCCTACTATCTCAAGAGGAGAAAGGGAGAGGAGAAAAGGAGGTGGCTACTAAGAAGCCTCATCCTATAGGCCTTTAGTTCCCTCTTATTTATAGAAGCCCCCCAATTAACCCTAATGGATCCTACCATATTGAGTATTGGATCTCCATCCAATTGCCCAAGCCTCTTAGATTAGTGGGCTCTACCCAATAATCTTTTATTAGCTCTTATTGGATCTCGTCTATGGGATCCAATAATTTAGGGGCTTATTGGATATCTAATAAGATAGGGGCTCCAACGGATATCTCATATTTGAACCTCTACTCATCACAACACCAACCATATGTGTGTGACCTTCTAGGCCCAATATCGAGCTAGCCGTAAGTCATACCTATCAGAACTCCTTCTAGCTTAGTGAATTATTATCTCCATAATAATTCACTCGATTCATTGACTATGGACGTACTAGGCCACTACACCGTAGTCTCAAGACGATGCAGGGGAATCCAATCCTTTGAACCTATTTGTAATCAGTTACCATGTACCTATAGTCCCTCAACCATCTAATATCCTAGAGACCATATATCGGGCATGGTGCTGTCAGGCCCATACGGTTTCTCCTCGAGTCTCGCTCTAATCGGATTCTCCCAAAGAGCTCTTTCTCTCTCAATCCGAATGACCTTGGCCAAGGATTTGTCTGAGCAGGAATACATGAAATATTCCTCTTATGATATTGAGAGCGGATGATCCTTTATCGACACTCAATAGCCCTCTTAAGGTTAGCTACTACTCCCAATAACCGGTTGTACTTGATTTGAAACTTCCAAACCTATAAGTTTGGTATCAAAAAGTGGAGTACTCATACAGCGCTCCTTGGTGTTTCAAGTCTAAGGACCATATATACTACTAGGATTACAGAATCACCGTCAGACAATAAGGCATCATCAACCATCTAGTATTCCGTGAGTGGATCAATCAATGAACTCATTCTCCAATGAGCATCTACACTATATCCTTAGTGTTCCCACACGAGCAGCTATGAGACTAGCCACCTTCATCATATGGATGGGTATACAGCACACTAGTCTGTCTAATTATCTTGATGTCTCTCTCAAGTAATATATGACCATGATTATTTAGGGTCTATGTTTAAAGGCGAATCAGTCTCATTATCATGATCTCATCACGATCTGATTCCCATTGCACAGATCCACGGACATCACAATATATATACATATATACAACAAGCAATATAAAGTGATAAAAATATCAACATATAATATGTAAAAAGAATACGTATCATGTCACACGTGTCATCACTCACATGATTGGCTTGCATGACACCAATGACTAGCAGATAGAATGCAAATTATAAATTTAATAGGCTTTTATCATATGTGTACAAATATCGGGAGTTGTATCCTCATAGTACATGAACCCTTGTAAAATTCACTAATTCGATTTGTCCATCTATCTATGGGTATGACATCTACTTTTGGTGTTGAGCTTATTATAGTTAGGATTGCTTTTTGCGAGCATTGAAGTGGGTGATGGTCAATGTAGATGATCATCTCCTTCCTAAGGGGATATATGTGCCAATGCTTAATGGCTTGGTGTAGCATGAGTAATTTTTTATTGTATGTCAGAGTAGTTCTGATTAGATTCTTGAAACATCTTAAACCAAAATAAGCATCATTACATATCTATGTGTATTTGCCTCCAACTCAAATAATCTTTGTAGATTCAATAAGCCTTGGATGGGAACCTCGTCGATCTTTCTCTTCGATAAGTGGAATGTATCATCATGTTTTGTCCTCCACTTGAAGTATTGACTTACCTTTGAGGGAGCACAATGTGTAGCAAGGATAAAAAAGTTATGAATGAACTTTAGGAGATATTAACATACCCCCATAAAGCTTCAAACCTCCGTAACCATCTTTAGCCTTGACCACTCTCAGATCACCTTGATCTTGTCCCGTTTGATCTAGATTTTCCCTCCTATTATGAAGTCAAGGTATACGAGGGTTTATTTTCTAAACTTACACTTCTTCAAGTTGAGCCACAATTATTATTTCTTCAAAAGGTCGAATACCTTCTACATGTATTCAATATTTTTTTTTCTTAATTAGTTATAGATACGAATGTCAGAGAGGTAGACAATGATGAAGTCGATGTGTAGAAGTTCAAAAATAATCTAGATTGCTTCTTTAAGAAAATAAAAATCTAATCATATAATTCTTGAGCAATAAGCTCAAACTTCTTGAGTAAAAGCATAGACTTTGTGAGGCTTCCCTCTAGTCATCATCTCTTTTTTTTTCCCTCTTCTCTTTAGGGATGCCACCTCTCCCTAATCGACTGCCACCTCTCTTTCTTCTTACATTGCTTCTATATTGTTTAGGGCCTCTAGAAGAGGGGAGTAGAGGGTGGTAGACTCCTAACCAGAAAACGACTTGAATTGGCAGGTTAAAATGACTTGAGCCGGCTAGTCTTGGACTTGGAGCTGAATTCGATCGAACTTGGACTTAGAGTTAAATTCGATCGAACTTGGACTTAGAGTTAAATTTGGTCGATCTTGGACTTGGTCTTAAACTCAAACTTGATCTTAGCTGGGTGAACTTGAGCTAGTTTGATCATCCTAGATCACACTAAAAAATCATTGGTTTAAATTTTATATTCTTTTCTATGGTAGGCATGGGCTTGTGGTGGTTATTCTTTTAGCTGCAACTCAAGGAGATTCCTCATCCATAAATAACCCATTCAGTTGCTAATTTTTACAATTTATCTTACATAATTTTCTAAAATTTTTCTTGTTGCTAATTCTTGTATTGTTTTACCAAACATAAGAGTATTCAGTTGTCCTCTTTCCTAATCTTCCTAGTGTTGGTTTATACAATAGAGGATGTTAAAAATAAAATAAGTATAAAAAACCGAAAGCTCGAAAACAAAGCAACACTATTGTTAACGGAAAGCAACACATCTAGTAGGCCAATCTTTTACATGAACTTAATGACAAAACTTGTAAATATTTTTCAGGCAAAGAGAGGATGTGTTTTTCATGTAAGCTTGAAGATAATTTGTCCCTTGACGATGCAAAAGGATCAACCAATACAAGATCTCCAAAAGCGAGGTTTTACTCAAGACACTTAAACCTTTAATGAATTAGGATCATTGAGCAAGCTAAGTATACAATAAAATTTCAACAAAAATAAATTCTTCAAATCCTTCAAATTAACTCTCTTTTATGTTAAAATTGAGGAAAAATGAAAAAAAAATTATTTACTCTTTCAATTACTTCCTTTTCTATTTCTCTTCTTTTTTTGTTGATGATTTGATGTTTTCAGTATTATGCATTGATGTTTGACCATTTGGATCATTAAGGACGCAAAATGTTTACTTATATAGATCTTTTATATAAAGATATGAGATCTCCTCCTTTGATTTTCTTACCAAATGATATAGATCCTTCTCCTCATCAAAAAAAATTCTTTCACCATTTCTCCTTATGGGAGATTATTTCATGCCTCCATCGTGTGTGAGGGGCTTTCTTGGTCGTATCTTATGATATCTTCTCAATCTCATCCTGAACATGGGTGCAAGTTTGTCTTGAGAGGACATCCACCATGATTCCATATTCCTTCTCTAAAACAATCTTTGATCTTATAAAATATAATTTTCTTAGAATTTTTTATTAATTTGGTCTAATATTGGTTTATGTTCTAACATTCTAAGGCTAAATATTTTATATTGGATTTTAATTAAGAATTTAACAAGGAGCTTATCATCACTTAAAAACCAATCACAAATAATGTCATCATGTCTTATTGATTTATTGATTGGTGCTTTGTCACTAAGAAAAAAAAAAAGGTTAAAGTTTAGACAAAATTCTACATCATTTTATAGACCTTGTTATTAATTCATATTGCACTTTATGATTATTATTGTTAATATTATTTTAATTGTTAAAATTTGTAATTATTATTACATTTGTGAACCACACTTTGATAATTGTCTATGCATCTAGTTAAACAAACTAAATAATTACTATCCATATAATAAAATTATACTCATTGAAATCTTGCTAATAAAAATACCCAAAAATTCTTTTTTTCTATTTTGATAATAATTCCAAATTTTACAATTTCGTAATTTTGGTTTAGAAATTATTTCAAAAGTCAACTCCAAGATATTTTGTTCATTGAAATTTTGTATTGGATATTTAATGAATTTCAAATTTTAAAGTACAAAATTTGAATTCCTAAATTACAAATTTTGGAAATCTCCTTTTTTGGGGAAAAACTTCAAATTTTAAAATCGTTAAAGAATTCCTACATTTTAATTCCTTATTTACGCCTTACTATATAATTGTTTCAATAAAAAACAAACAATTATTTCTATTTGAGAAATGACTAATTTAAGTATATCTAAATTTCATAATTTAAAAGAGGAAATTTTGATATTTTTTTTGACCTTTTTTCTTTAAGGAAGATTAAAACAAATTAATACTACCATTGTAACCAAAAGTAGAATTTTAAATTTCAAAATTTTTAATTTTAAAATTATTTGTGCAAGTTGTGTTCCTTAAATAACTTTTATTTTATTTGATAAGGGCAAAATCGTTCCTTCCCAACTCAATACGTGGCCACTAACATGATACAAAATAATAAAATTAGATATGTCGAAATTGCTATGGTCATTTTAATAAAAAAAATTCTTCAAATTATCCTTGATTTAGAGAATATTTTCCTAATCACAAAACATTAGGGAGACTTATTATAGGTCGCATGTTCTTTTCTCTATGCTCTCTATGCACTCTCGAATCACTCAACCTCACTCCCCATTAACTAGCCATTAGATGGATTGCATCCAGAACAATTGACATCAGTCTTCTACTACACACACCTCAAAAAATTAGGAGCATCACTTCGAAGGGTCAGGAGCTCCACCTCGACATTTCAATACCATGGCGATTTAATACTAGTTTGGTTTCTTAGTACATTGGGTTGGATCAACCTTCATCTGCTTTAGGCTTTGACATAGTCATGTCATCCCCAACACCACGTTTAACGATCGACTTTGAAGACAACCTTTGATGTAGAATAAAGGCCAAACATATCATAAGACAATCGTCCTCTTAACAAGACCTAGGAGCATCTGGAAGAAGAAACGCCAACTAATGTGTTCAATATCTTCATAGGTCTAGGATTATCATAACACCCTTTCTCATCATCAGTGTTTTGGGGTCGGTTCTATTGAATCTCAGATTTTGATAATAAAACCAATTGGTAAATTTATTGGACTAATATAATTTTGAGATAAGTGATACAAAAAATACTTCGATCATGAACTTGAACCACTAAAAGGCCAATTGTTAAAATAGGAGAGTTAGACGTTGTGTCGAAAAAATTATTACGTCGAAATTTGGACATTGAACCAAAGGATTGGTCAATATGCTAAAAATCAAACTTCATGTTATAAGTTTGGACATCGTGCCGAGATGATCAGATATTACACCGGAAGATTAGATGTCATGGTAAAATTGACATACTGGTGGAATGACTAGTATACTAAAGGAAATGATGATATACTAGAGGTTCAAGTAGAGTACCAAAAAATCGGACGATATGTTGGAAGAGTGTATAATGTGTCCAAAGCTTCATAAATATGCTAGATGTGTGGTTAATTTGTCAAGGTCTTAATCAATATTATTTTGGGTTAATTTAAGCCGGTATTAGGATGAAACAAAGTCTACTTGTCAAAAAAATTATTGGGCTTGAGGTTGAGTCAAATTAGGCCTATTAGAAGGCCAAACTAGTGGTCTAAATTAGGCTAGATGGTGGTACCATTAGGCCAAGGTGGTAGTACTACTTGAGTCAACCGATAAGTACTATTTTTGTTATCAACTTTTTCGATGGTGGTATCGCCTAGGATGGTTATATTACTGCCCAAAATTTTAATTTTCTGGTGATAGTACTATCAGAGTCTAGATTTATGATATCAAAAGTTATAATAGTAGTACCACCCATATCCTAAAACTTATAGGGATTTGAATTTTTGATCTATTCTCGAAGCCCTATAGGGCCTATAAATATCTCACTCCAAATTGGTCGATGGGACATCCATTTATGAGCTAGTGAAGTATTATAAGCTCTTATTTTGAGCAAAGTTTAAGTCTCCTCCTCTTGAGTTTGATTGAAATTATAAGTTGTAGGAGATGAGAGATCTCTTGTAAAATAAGATTACGAAGGTTATCTCCTAAGCCTAAAAAAAGAGAGTTGTAACAAGGAAAGTTGATCTTTGCCCATTGGAATGAAGATCGATAGTAAAAGCTGATGGCTTCAAGGAAAGAGGAATTGGGAGTGGACAAAGCTTGAGAATGTTGAATCCTAGATTTTGATGATGAAATCAATTGATGAGTTTATGGAGTGATATGCTTTTGAGATAAGTGATGTAGGAAATACTTCGATTTTAGACTTAAACCATCAAAGGGCAAATTATTGAAGTAGGAGAATCAAATGTTGTGCCAAGAAAAGTACCATATCATAAATTGGACGTCAAGTCGGAAGATTGGTTAACGTGCCAAAGATTAGACTTCATATTATAAGTTCAGGTATCGTGTCGAAAGGATCGGGTATTGTGTCAAAAGATCAGATGCTATGAGAAAGTCGACATGCCAATAGATTGAGTGATATACCAAAGGAAAGGACAATGTGTCAAAGGTTTGGATGAAGTATCAGAAGATTAGATAGCATGCTAGAATGACTTATAATGCGTTAATAGCTTTATAATTGTGACAGATATGTGGTTGGATTATTAAAGTCTTAATTGAGGTCTTTTTGAGATAAATTGAGTTGGTATTGGGCCGAAACCATATCAACTTCTCAAGGAACCCATTGGGTGAACCAGGGCTGAATTGGATCTATTAAAAGGCCAAATATGTGACCTAAAGTATGCTTGGTTGGTGGTACCACTAGGCCAAGGCGGTAGTATTGTTTGAGTTAGTCGAAAAGCACTATTTGTGCTTTTTTGATTATTTTGGTAATAATACTGTCCATTCTGGTGGTAGTACCGCCCAGGCCAATAGTGGTACCACCAATGCCTAGATTCTTGGCCCCTTGATGGTAGTAGTATTTACTACCTAGTGTCGACAGTAGTACCATCAGTACCCCAAAATTTTGAATATTTAAATTTTTGGCTCTATTTTTGAAGCCTTTTGGGGTCTATAAATACCCCACTCATTATTGCTTAATAGAGCACTAATTCTTAAGCACAAAAGTATTATAAACTCTCTCTTTGAGTATTATTTGAGTCTCTTCCTACTTAAGTTTAGAGGTGATTCCAAGTCATAGGAGGTGATGTCTCTTGTAAAAGAGTGAGTGTGGAGGTTCTCTCTTAAGTATGTTCAAAGGAGAAGAGTTGTAATAAGGATAGTTGATCTTTGCACGTTAGAAAGAAAATCGGTAGTGAAAGCCAGTGGCCTCGAGAGAAGAGGAATCAAGAGTGGATGTAGGTCGAGATGACTGAACCACTATAATTTGGTTTATATTTCTTTTCTTACCTTGATTTGCTATTACTTACTGATTTACTTACTGATTTACTTTACTTGCAACCCTTACTTGCACTTATGTCGCATTTTTTATATGAATTTATCGATAAAACTGTACAATCGATTAAAATTGTTATAGCACTAATTCATCCACCCCTCCTCTTAGTGTCATTACGATCCTAACAATTGGTATTAGAGCTTAGTTCTCTTAGTTGGATTAACACCCATGAGAGATCTAATGGCTTTTTTAGGCAACCAAGTGAGTCACTCCATCACTCGTCCTCCTATACTCAATGGGACAAACTACACCTATTGGAAAACATGAATACAGATTTTCTTACTTTCTATGGATTTTGATCTATGGAATGTTTTTGAATTTGATTTTCAAAAATCTTGTAAATCGAAGAATAAATGGAATGATTTTAAGAAGAAAATATTTTCCTTATATGCTAAAGCTGTGAATGCTTTATTTTGTGCTTTAGACAAAAATGAGTTTAATCGCATTTCTACTTGTGACGCTGCACATGATACTTAGCATATACTTGAAGTTACTTATGAAGGTACAAATAGAGTAAAAGAACTAAAATTAATCTTTTGGTACATAGTTATGAATTATTTAAAATGAAGTTAATCGAAACCATTGATGACATATACACTCGTTTTACGGATGTTGTCAATGGTTTAAAAGCTCTTAGTAAAAGCTATACTAATCTTGAATTGATAAATAAGATATTAAGATTTTTTCCTAAGAGTTGAGATCTAAAAGTAATGATTATCTAAGAAGCAAAAGACTTGAATAACTTTTCTCTCGAAGATCTCATAGGATCTTTAATAACCTATGAAATGACTTACAAAACATATGATAAAGGAGAGGAAAACCTTTCAAAGAATAGGAAGGATTACTCTTAAATCTAAAGAAGATCATCTGAGTGAAAGCTTAAGTAATGATGATGACATGACACTTCTTACAAGAAGATTTAAAAAGTTCATAAGGAGAAATAAGACTAATTCTCTAGACGAGAATGTAAGAATAAAAGTGAACCTAATAAAGATGCAATTATATGTTATAAATGTAAAATGTTATGGCACTTCAAAAATAAGTATCCAATATTCAAAATGAAGTTGCCAACCTAAAAGAAAAAAAAAGTATTCAAGGTAACATGGGATAAATCAAGTGCGTTAGAAGATGAAGAGCAAATCAATAAAGACGAAGCAGTAAATTATGCTTTGATAGCCTTCAACGATAAGGTATTTGACTCTCTTGAAACATCTTTATCTTATGATGAATTACTTGATGCATTTCATGATTTATATGATGAACTTAAAAAGATTGGTAAAAAATATAATTTGCTAAAAAAGGATCATGTCTCTCTTTAATGACTTTGATGGATTGAAAAAAATAAGTGTGACATTTATATGTCAACATCTTATACTGCCGAAGGAAAGCATGACACATCGGGAGTTTGAACGAAGCACCGGATGAACTAATGATATACTAGATTTTAGGAAAATCTAGGGGCGACATTACATATATAGCAGAAGAACAGAAAATAAAACCCTAAATTTTCAAAAAAGGTGTTCATCGTCATGTGAAGATTGGTATGCAAAAACCCATAAACTTAAATCCATATGTGAGATAGTTATATTACCTAGGGAGATCGTATATCCTTGAATCCCTGCAGATCTATAGGAGATAATGAAGGAGGTTAAGTGCCCTCCTCTCTAGCGATGATCTATACAGCAAGGCTGTGACGATGCTCCTCAAATCGATGCCTAAATCTCCACATAGGCTATCTAAGGAAGAGAAGGGGAGAGGAGAATAGGAGGTGACAACCAAGAAGCTTTTAGCCTATGGGTCTTTGGTTCCCTCCTATTTACAAAGGCCCCTAGTCAACTTAACCCTAATGGATCCTGCCCTATTAGATATTGGATCTACATCCAACTACCAAAGCCTCTTGGATTAGTAGATCTCTATCTAATAATATCTTATTGGCTCTTATTGGATCTCATCCATAGGATCCAATAAGATAGGGGCTCTGATGGATATCTTATATTCGAACTTCTACTCGTCGCAACGCCTACCATATGTGTCTGACCCTCTAGGCCCAATATCGAATTGACCTATCAGAACACTATTTGGCTCAATGAATTATTATCTTCATAATAATTCACTCGACTCATCGATTGCGAACGTACTATGCCACTACGCTATAGCCCCCAAACGGTATAGGGGAATCCAATCTTTTGGACATATCTATCCTTAGTTACCATGTACCTATAGTCCCTCATTCATCTTATTGAATCTCAGATTTTGATGATAAAACCAATTGATAAGTGTTTATGATTTGATCTGCATTTTGAGTGATGCACGATGCTTCGATCAGGATGAGACAATTAAAGCAGGAAGAATCATGGTAGGCTGGAGGAAAACTGTTAGGACCGGAGTGGCACTAAGAAGGGGGGGGGGGGGGGGGGTGAATTAGTGCAACGGTAAAGTATGATAAACTTTCGACGATTTAAACACTTTCGGAAACTTCATACGATAAAAACAACGTTTCGTTTGAAACCGTTTCGATTGTGTTTTAACTTGAAGGCAGTAAGCTATTGAAGGGGATTGCATTAAGGTAATAGTAGGAAGTAAATGCAAACCAGAGAAGATGGTAGTTTATAGTGGTTCGGTCAATCGTGACCTACATCCACTCCTCTGATTCCTCTTCCGTCGAGGCCACCGGAATCCACTAATGATCTTCCATTACTAGGCGAAGATCAACCTCCTTCATACACTCCTCTTACAACCTATTACAAGTGGTTCACCCTTTTACAAAGATTTCAATGAAAAGAAAGGAGGTGAACACTCAAGCTATTGAAAAAAGACTTTTCCTAAAGCTTTTCTCAACTTCTAGCTTCTCAAAAGGTTATTTTCTCAACTGAGAATTGAGGGGTATTTATAGGCCTCAAGAGGATTCAAATTTGGGCTCCAAAATTTGAATTCTCTTTGGTTTCCGATGTTGGTCGTGCCACCGCCTGTCAGTGTCAGACACTAACAGTGGATTGGCGGTGCCACCGTCCAGCTCTCAGGTGCTGGGCGGTGCAACTGCCCAGTCTGCCGGTGCCATCGCTAGACTCTCCGGTTCATTGGTTGGGCTTTAAATTTAGCCCAAACCAAGTCTAATTTTGGGCCCAGTTGGCCCCTACTTTGGTTATAGGATTAACACCTAATCCTAACCCTAATTAACATGCTAACTACGAATTTAAAGCCATTTCCTAAGCAATTACAAAGTCCATAAGTCAAGACTTTTTCCGACGAGCTTCCGGCGAACTTCCGACGGTCTTTCGACGAACTCTCGGAAACCATTCTGCGGACTCCCGGCAAGCTCCTAGATTTCACGATTTGATCTTGGCGAGTTCCAACGAGCTTCTTCGGCAAGCTCGGATCTTTCTCGGTGAGCTCCGCGAACTCCCAACGAAGCTTCCGGCAAGCTTCCGAAAAACCCTTCGGCCAGCTCCCTACTCATTCTCGGCTAGTTCCAGCAGCATTCCCGACGAACCTTCGGACTTCCGTCAAACTCTCGAACTCCCAACGAATCCTTCGCGCTTGACTCCGGCACTTTGTTTCGCTTTATGTCTTCATCGTTATCGTAGTTAATCCTGCACACACAAACCAAAACTCTACTCTGATCTAGACAATTATTACAACGCGAATTGACATTCTGTTGCCCGACACGTCATTGGTTGGCGCTTCGTCCGATTCTTCAGCGCATCGTCCTCTCTTGCAGCTTGTTGCCCAATTGGCGGTTGACCTCCGCAACCCCGATATCCTTGGCACAATTCCGCTCTCCTTGGCCCGATGCCCGACGTCCGAAGCGTTCTGCCATCCAATATCCTAACGTGATCTCCTCCGGCGCAACGTCAATTCCTCCTGCATTAACTGTCTAATCCTGATCGAGTAGACCTACATCACTCAAAATGCAGTTAAACATCTAAACACAATCAATTAGTTTCATCATCAAAATTCGAGATTCAACAATCTCCCCCTTTTTGATGATGACAACTAATTGATGACTAACGGAGTTAACCTTAACTCCCCAGAGTTTAACTAAACTCCCCCTATCAATATGCCATTGATAGAACACTTGGATTATCCCAAATCCAAGTAACATTCATCACATGTTATGAAAAATATTTAAACCATCATGCAAATATATATAAAATATTTAATTCAATGCATGAAGTCATCAATATACTTCACCCCCTTTGTCATCAACAAAAAGGAGAAGTTCCTACTCTTATGTGTTTAGAGAAAAAAAGTTCCATACATTGCATGAAAAACATAGTATCAAATTTTATCGTCATGCAATCTAGCAATTAAAGATGTGTAAGTTTAGCATGTTTGCTTTTCTTGAGATAACAACTAATTGCTTCTCTTTAGACTACAAGCTAGCAATTTTCATGATATGCAAGTTGTAAGCTAGCAAATTTTTGCTTCCTTTGCAATGTTTGAGCTAACAATTTTGCTTCCGTAGCATGTTTCGTATTTTGAGATAGGCAAGATAGCACACTTTTGTATTTTCTTGATGTTTCAAGCTAGCAATTCTCGGTGGTGTTCCAGATAGCAATTTCTTCTCTTTTGAGAAGTGCAATTTTTGCTTTCATCTTGAATTGTGCAAGCTAGCTATCTCCCCCTTAGTCATTGTCAAAAAGAAGGGAAGACCCTTTTTAAAGAAGGGAAGACCCTTTATGTCAATTTCTAAATCATGACAAAGTTGAGTAATCATTCTTATTTAAAAATTTCATAATTGAGATAAACCTTGAATTCTAATTAAGGCAATATTAATCATGATTCACATCATATGTAATACATCACATAAAAAACATAAGTATTGCATGCTTCATTTTAGCAACAAATCGTAGCATTTCATCACATGACAAGATATCAGCAAGTAAAATTACAATGCAAGTTCTTGATATCTTAATATGATGCAAACATGGCATATGACAATCATAGCATTTCGATTATCAATTTACCATATATTTCGATGCAAGCTTCTTTTGATATCTTAACATAATTCAAATTCAAATATGACACTTATAGCATTATTTCATATATTTATCATTCAAATATGGCACTCATAGTATCAATTCATATATTTCTCCCCCTTTATCATTACCGAAAAGAATGGAGAAATCAATGGCCAAAAGATTTTAATCATTATACAAGCCAACTTACAAAATCATGTCATGATATCAAGAAAATTCAAGAAGGACATGATTCATTCAATAAATCCTTTTAATAGAGCAAGAGAATTATACAACCAAGGATCATGATTAAAATATATCAATATTATAGATCAAGTCATGATTCGTGATTCATCATAAAGCAAATTAATTTTCAGTCATCTCATAAGGCTTTTAAAAAATTTTTGAAACATAGGAGAATGATTAATTTAAGCATGCAATGTTTCAATCAAATTCAAGTCATGAATACCAATACTTTCATATTGTGAGTATCAATTCATGAATACCAAAAGATATTATTTTTGATTCCAATTTTGCAAGATCAAGATTATGATTTAAATAAAACTTATTCAAATCAAATCGGTAACTTGAAACTCATAATCAAGTCTTCAAAATCAATTTCGAGATTCACAAAATATCATAAATTCAGTAATCTCGATTAGGCCAATAGTGGTATCACCAATGCCTAGATTCTTGGCCCCTTGATGGTAGTAGTACTTACTACCTAGTGTCGACGGTAGTACTGCCAGTACCCCAAAATTTTGAATATTTAAATTTTTGGCTCTATTTTTGAAGCCTTTTGGGGTCTATAAATACCCCACTCATTATTGCTTAATAGAGCACAAATTCTTAAGCACAAAAGTATTATAAACTCTCTCTTTGAGTATTGTTTGAGTCTCTTCCTCCTTAAGTTTAGAGGTGATTCCAAGTCATAGGAGGTGATGTCTCTTGTAAAAGAGTGAGTGTGGAGGTTCTCTCTTAAGTTTGTTAAAAGGAGAAGAGTTGTAATAAGGATAGTTGATCTTTGCACGTTAGAAAGAAAATCGGTAGTGAAAGCCAGTGGCGACGAGAGAAGAGGAATCAAGAGTGGATGTAGGTCGAGATGATTGAACCACTATAATTTGGTTTATATTTCTTCTCTTACCTTGATTTGCTATTACTTACTGATTTACTTTACTTGCAACCTTTACTTGCAATTATATCACATTTTTTATATGAATTTATCGATAAAACTTTAGAATCGATTAAAATTGTTATAGCACTAATTCATCCACCCCTCCTCTTAGTGTTATTACGATCCTAACAATTGGTATTAGAGCTTAATTCTCTTAGTTGGATTAACACCCATGAGAGATCTAATGGCTTTTTTAGGAAATCAAGTGAGTCACTCCATCACTCGTCCTCCTATACTCAATGGGACAAACTACACTTATTGGAAAACATGAATGCAGATTTTCTTACTTTCTATGGATTTTGATCTATGGAATGTTGTTGAATTTGATTTTCAAAAATCATGTAAACCGATGAATAAATGGAATGATTTTAAGAAGAAAATATTTTCCTTATATGCTAAAGCTGTGAATGCTTTATTTTGTGCTTTGGACAAAAATGAGTTTAATCGCATTTCTACTTGTGACGCTGCACATGATACTTAGCATATACATGAAGTTACTTATGAAGGTACAAATAGAGTAAAAGAATCTAAAATTAATCTTTTTTTGTACATAGTTATGAATTATTTAAAATGAAGTTAATCGAAACCATTGATGACATATACACTCGTTTTACGGATGTTGTCAATGGTTTAAAAGCTCTTAGTAAAAGCTATACTAATCTTGAATTGATAAATAAGATATTAAGATTTTTTCCTAAGAGTTGGGATCTAAAAGTAACGATTATCTAAGAAGCAAAGACTTGAATAACTTTTCTCTCGAAGAACTCATAGAATCTTTAATAACCTGTGAAATGACTTACAAAGCTTATGATAAAGAAGAGGAAAACCTTTCAAAGAATAGGAAGGATTACTCTTAAATCTAAAGAAGATCATTTTAGTGAAAGCTTAAGTGATGATGATGACATGACACTTCTTACAAGAAGATTTAAAAAGTTCATAAGGAGAAATAAGACTAATTTTCTAGACGAGAATGTAAGAATAAAAGTGAACCTAATAAAGATGCAATTATATGTTATAAATGTAAAATGTCATGGCACTTCAAAAATAAGTATCCACTATTCGAAATGAAGTTGCCAACCTAAAAGAAAAAAAAAGTATTCAAGGTAACATGGGATAAATCAAGTGCATTAGAAGTTGAAGAGCAAATCAATAAAGACGAAGCGGTAAATTATGCTTTGATAGCCTTCAACGATGAGGTATTTGACTCCCTTGAAACATCTTCATCTTATGATGAATTATTTGATGCATTTCATGATTTATATGATGAACTTAAAAAGATTGGTAAAAAATATAATTTGCTAAAAAAGGATCATGTCTCTCTTTAATGACTTTGATGGATTGAAAAAAATAAGTGTGACATTTATATGTCAACATCTTATACTAAATATGAAGAGTTAGAATCTCTTAAAAAAGGAAACATATTTCTACAACAAACATTAGAAAAATTAAAATTAAAATTAAGTCATTGAATATGATTCTTACTAGCTATAGTTGTGTATAGGAATTGGCTTCATGAAGAGTAATACTCATCAAAAGCTAATAAAATTTATAAAAGGATCCACATTGCATATTCCTCAAAAAATTTAATATATTTTTTGTTTAATCTTAAATTTTAAGTATGAAATCAATTGATGACTTTATGATCTAATCAGTGTTTAAGAAAAATGACATAGGATTAACTTCGATCATGAAAAGGCAAATCAATTAAAGTAGGAGAATCAAACGTTTAGCCGAAGTCAGAGATCGGGCATCGGGTTGAAAGAATCAGGCATTGCACTAAGATTGGATGTTGCAGAAGGTCAACATGCCAATAGATCGGGCAATATGCCGAAGGAAAGCATGACACATCGGGAGTTTGAACGAAGCAACGGATGAACTAATGATATACTAGATTATAGGAAAATCTATGGGCAACATTACATGTATAACAGAAGAACAGAAAACAAAACCCTAAATTTTCAAAAAAGGTGTTCATCGTCATGTGAAGATTGGTATGCAAAAACCCATGAAACTTAAATCCATATGTGAGATAGTTATATTACCTAAGGAGATCGTATATCCTTGAATCCTTGCAGATCTATAGGAGATAATGAAGGAGGTTAAGTGCCCTCCTGTCTAGCGATGATCTATACAGCAAGGCTGCGACGACGCTCCTGAAATCGATGCCTAAATCTCCACATCGGCTATCCAAGGAAGAGTAGGGGAGTGGAGAATAGGAGGTGGCAACCAAGAAGCTTTTAGCCTATGGGTCTTTGGTTCCCTCCTATTTACAAAAGCCCCTAGTCAACTTAACCCTAATGGATCCTGCCCTATTGGATATTGGATCTACATCAAACTACCCAAGCCTCTTGGATTAGTAGATCTCTATCTAATAATCTCTTATTGGCTCTTATTGGATCTCATCCATAGGATCCAATAAGATAGGGGCTCTGATGGATATCTTATATTCGAACTTCTACTCGTCGCAATTCCTACCATATGTGTGTGACCCTCTAGGCCCAATATCGAATTGACCTATCAGAACTCTGTTTGGCTCAATGAACTATTATCTTCATAATAATTTACTCGACTCATCGATTGCGAACTTACTAGGCCACTACGCTATAGCCCCCAAACGGTATAGGGGAATCCAATCTTTTGGACATATCTATCCTTAGTTACCATGTACCTATAGTCCCGCATTCATCTTACTGAATCTCAGATTTTGATGATAAAACCAATTGATAAGTGTTTATGATTTGATCTGCATTTTGAGTGATGCACGATCCTTCGATCAGGATGAGACAATTAAAGCACGAAGAATCATGTTAGGCCGGAGGAAAACTGTTAGGACTGGAGTGGCACTAAGAGGGGGGGGGGGGGGGGGGGTGAATTAGTGCAACGGTAAAGTGTGATAAACTTTCGACGATTTAAACACTTTCGAAAACTTCATGCGATAAAAGCAACGTTTCGTTTGAAACCGTTTCGATTGTGTTGTAACTTGAAGGCAGTAAGCTATTGAAGGGGATTGCAGTAAGGTAATAGTAGGAAGTAAATGCAAACCAGAGAAGACGGTAGTTTATAGTGGTTCGGTCAATCGTGACCTACATCCACTCCTCAGATTCATCTTCCATCGATGCCACCGGCATCCACTAATGATCTTCCTTTACTAGGCGAAGATCAACCTCCTTCATACACCCCTCTTACAACCACTTACAAGTGGTTCACCCTTTTACAAAAATTTCAATGTAAAGAAAGGAGGTGAACACTCAAGCTATTGAAAACAAGACTTTTCCTAAAGCTTTTCTCAACTTCTAGCTTCTCAAAAGGTTATGTTCTCAGTTGAGAATTGAGGGGTATTTATAGGCCTCAAGAGGATTCAAATTTGGGCTCCAAAATTTGAATTCTCATTGGTTTCCGATGCTGGCCGTGCCACCGCCTGTCAATGGCGGTGCCACCGCCTGTCAATGTCAAACACTGACAGTGGACTAGCGGTGCCACCGCCCAGCTCTCGGGTGCTGGGTGGTGCAACCGCCCAGTCTGGCGGTGCCACCGCCAGACTCTCCGGTTCACTGGTTGGGCTTTAAATTTAGCCCAAACCAAGTCTAATTTTGGGCCCAGTTGGCCCCTACTTGGGTTATAGGATTAACACCTAATCCTAACCCTAATTAACATGCTAACTAAGAATTTAAAGCCATTTCCTAAGCTATTACAAATTCTGCAAGTCAAGACTTTTTCCGGCGAGCTTCCAGCGAACTTCCGACGGTCTTTCGACGAACTCTCGGAAACCATTCTGCGAACTCCCGACAAGCTCCTAGATTTCACGATTTGATCTTGGCGAGTTCCAACGAGCTTCTTTGGCAAGCTCCGATCTTTCTCGGTGAGCTCCGCGAACTTCCAACGAACCTTTCGGCGAGCTTCCAAAATACCCTTCGGCAAGCTCCCTACTCATTCTCGGCTAGTTCCGGCAACATTCCCGACGAACCTTCAGACTTCCGTCGAACTCTCGAACTCCCAACGAATCCTTCGCGCTTGACTCCGGCACTTTGTTTCGCTTTATGTCTTCATCGTTATTGTAGTTAATCTTGCACACACAAACCAAAACTCTACTCTGATCTAGACAATTATTACAACGCAAATTGACATTATGTTGCCCGTCACGTCATTGGTTGGTGCTTCGTCCGATTCTTCAGCGCATCGTCCTCTCTTGCAACTTGTTGCCCAATCGGCGGTTGTCCTCGGCAACCCCGATATCCTTGGCACAATTCCGCTCTCCTTGGCCTGATGCCCGATGTCCAAAGCGTTCTGTCATCCAATATCCTAACGTGATCTCCTCCGGCGCAACGTCAATTCCTCCTGCATTAACTGTCTAATCCTGATCGAGTAGACTTGCATCACACAAAATACAGTTAAACATCTAATCACAAACAATTAGTTTCATCATCAAAATTCGAGATTCAACAAAAACATGTTAGAAGATTGAATGTTGGGTTGGAGGATCGGTCGATGTATCGATAGAAGGCTTCGGGCCATGGATTCGGGCATCGGGCCAAGAAGAGCGGATATTGAGCCAAGGATATTGGAGTTGCACAGTCATTTGGCCAGTTGGGCAATAGGTTGTTAGGATTAAGAGCACCAAGAGGGGGGGGGTGGTGAATTAGTGCAGCGGAAATCTTTCAACGATAAAAAACGTTCGAACGATAAAAACGATTTCGGTGTGAAAGCCGATTCTAAGATTACTTTAACTTAAGATCAAGCGAGATGACGTTAAAGTCAATCTATGAAGGTAGTTTGCAGTTATGATGAAAACCAGAATATAAGCGCAAACTGAAATACGACGTTCGTACGACAAAAGCGATTTTGGTGTGAAAGCCGATTCGTAAACCACTTTAACTTGAGATGAAGCGAGACGTAGTTAAAGCAAGGATATAAAGGCAGTTTGTAGTTATGATGGAAATCAGAACGTAAGCATAAACTGAAATATGATGTTCGTACGATAAAACTGATTTGCGTCTAAACGCCGATTCGGAAAGCACTGAACTTTGAAACACGTTCGTAAAAACATAGAAGGCAGTAAGCTATTGAGGAGGTTTATAGTAAAGATAAGATGCTCAAAGTAAATGTAAACCGAGATTTAGAGTGGTTCGGTCAATCTTGACCTACTCCACTTTTGGCTTCCTCCACCGACGAGGTCACCGACGTCAACTAGAGGCCTTCCTTCAATAGGCGAAGAAGGCCAACCACCCTTTTACAGTTTCACTCCTTTTGACGGGCTTAGGAGACAACCCTTATAGAATTTTCTCTCCTCTCTTTAAAGCTCAAAACTTGGAAGAAAAGAGGGAGAAGAACTTTTGGCCTTTACAATAATTTTGAGCTCTAAAAATCACAGAACAAGATCAAGATTTCGGTGTATGTTCAGTGCTCTTTCAGTGCTGAATTGGTGGGGTATTTATAGGCCCCAACCCAGTTCAAATTTGGAGCTCAAAACTATCAATTCCCGGAATTACGGGATCTGGCGGTTGCACCTCCTGACTGGAGCGGTTACACCGCCTGGCAGAGCTCGAAGACTGAGCCTCTAGGCGGTGCCACCTCATGTCAGGGGCGGTTGCACCTCCTACCAGAGCTCGAAGACCGAGCTCAGGTGGTGCCACCTCCTGACTGAGGCGGTTGCACCTCCTGCTAGAGCTCGAAGACTGAGCTCAGGCGGTGCCACCTCTAGTCAGGGGAGGTTGCACCGCCCAGTCTCGCTCGGAGACTGAGCCCAGGCGGTGCCACCTCTTGGCTGGGGCGGTTGCACCACCTAGTCTCCCTCGGAGACTCAGCCCAGGCGGTGCCACCTCCTGGCTTGGGCAGTTCAACCGCCTGGCAGAAATCAGGGTCCGAATGGGTTGATCCATTCGGCCCAATTTGGGTTTTTCAGGGGCCCAATTGCCCCATGATTAAGTTAATGGGATCACCTCCCATTTCCAACTTAATCATTGTGCTAACTACGATATTCCCTAAGACATTTACTGCAACTTGCTCCGGTGCGTCAATCGCTTCTTCCGGTGAGCTTCCGGCGAACTTTCGTCGATCATTCGATGAACCCTCGGTGATGCTCCTACGGACTTTCGGCAAACTCCTGGACTTGCAACGATCCACTTGGCGAGTTCCGACGAGCTTCTTTGGCAAGCTTATGGACTTCTCGGATTTGTTCCTGCAGAACCTCCGACGACTGTCCAAACTTCCGTTGAACTCTCGAACTCCCAACGTGATCATTGTCCTGACTCTGGTGCAACTCCTGCTACATGTCTTACTTTCATCGTAGTTAATCCTGCACACTTATCTCAACATATAGATTAGATAACAAATGACAATTGACTTCATCATCAAAATCCGAGATTCAACAATCTCCCCCTTTTTTATGATGACAATCAATTGATAATGGAGTTAACCTTAACTCCCCCTATCTATATGCCATACTTGAGATAAGTCATTTTATAATTCAAAACCTTTGAATTCAATTGACATATTGATAAGTTAAAATCATTTAAACTTATCAATACTCCCATCATGATTCCCATCATGATGTATCTCTCTGAAGATGATGTCAAGGCTTGACATTCATTTTCAAATTTTACATTGCATGTTTGAATGATGGTAATAGTAGCAATTCATCATATTGTAAGATATCAACATGTAAAACTACGAAGTAAGATTTTGATATCATTACATGATGCACACATTTCAAATGTTTTAGCAATTATTGCATTTCATCACATGGTAAGATATCAATACATAAAGTTACGATGCAAGTTTTTTGTTTGATATCTTGACATGATACAAACAAGGCATAATGCAAATTATAGCAATTATAGCATCTCTTGGTGATGCAAGCATGGCATTAATACTTATATATTTCTCCCCCTTTGTCATCAATAAAAAGCATGGTAATTGTGATACTAGGAGAACAATATAAGCAAATTTTGAGCATAAGTGTGATAGTCGTTCATGCCTTTACTAGGTTCAAGTTATTTTCCAATAGTAAGTGATAGGAAATCAATTGTACAAGCATGATATGTAGATCACTTTGAATACTTCTTCCTTTGTATTTGTTATAATCTTTTTGCATGAAGGAGGAAGGCCATTTGTGATACCAGCTATTTATGAGTTTACTTTGAGTTAAGTTAAAACCGATGAGAGATTAAATCATGAAGTTAAAATCGATGAGAGATTGAATCATGCTTCATTTTTACAGGTATCAAGATATGTATGTGAAACAAATCTTTGCAAGTAAAAAAATCTATCATCCATATTTCAAGATGGAATTCATAAGCAGGAATCATTTCATCAAATCAATTTCAGAAAAATATTTTTCATCAGTGTATGAGAAAATCCGATTGTTAGGATACCAATTGTTAAGCGAATCCGAAAATGAAATTAACACTTTCATGCATTCGGATAAGACTATGCTACAGATTTTCAAATACAATCATGAAGACAAAACATGCTTATTGTTATGGAAATTTTTGTATTCAACACATAATTTCAAACATGTTATTTAGGCATGTAATGGTAGTCAAGTGATTTGATCATTCAATAAAGTCCGAAAGATAATTTTAACTAGTTATATACTCGGACACATCAACATTCCTAATTCTCTTCTTATGAAATCAAATTGTTCTTCACTTAGAGGTTTTGTAAAAATATCAGCTAGTTGATATTTAGTATCAATGAATTCTATGATTACATCATGATTAGTAACATGATCTCGTATAAAGTGATGTCTAATATCAATATGTTTTGTTCTTGAGTGTTGTATAGGATTTTTTGTTAAGCATATTGCACTTGTGTTATCACATTTAATAGGAATATTTTTAAGATGAATTTTATAATCTTCTAAGGTGTTTTTTATCCATACAACTTGTGCACAGCATGCACTTGCTGCAATATATTCAGCTTCGGTTGTTGATAGTGCAACCGAGTTTTGTTTCTTAGATGACCAGGAAACAAGGGCATGTCCTAAAAATTGACATGTTCCTGATGTGCTTTTTCTATCTAGTCTATAGCTAGCAAAGTCCGCATCAGTATAAGCAATTAACTCAAGATTCTCTGATTTTGGGTACCATAATCCTAGATTTGTGGTACCATTAAGATATCTAAGTATTCTTTTAACTACTTTGAGATGAGATATCTTAGGGTTTGATTGAAATCTAGCACAAAGTCCTACACTAAACATGATATCTGGTCTAGTTGCAGTGAGGTAAAGTAAACTTCCTATCATACCCCTATAAGTTTTTTGATCAACGCTTTCTCCACTTTTATCAATTTCTAACTTAGTGGAGGTGCTCATAGGAGTGTTAATAGCTTTTGAGTTATTCATATTAAACTTTTTCAGCAAATTCATAGCATATTTAGTTTGACTAATAAAGATGCCATTGCTTAATTGTTTGATTTGTAAGCCTAAGAAGAATGTTAATTCTCCCATTAAACTCATTTCGAATTCAAGACTCATAGTTTTAGCAAAAGATTCACAAAGAGATTCATTCATAGAACCAAAGATAATATCATCAACATAAATCTGAACAATGAGAAAATTATTTTCAAAATTCTTGATGAATAATGTAGTATCAACCTTGCCTTTTGTGAAATTATTTTCAATAAGAAAAGAACTAAGTCTCTTATACCAAGCCCTCGGAGCTTGTTTTAAACCATAGAGAGCTTTAGTTAATCTAAACACATAATTAGGGAGGCTATTATGTTCAAATCCAGGAGGTTGTTCAACATAGACTTCTTCGGAAATAAAGCCATTAAGAAAAGCGCTTTTAACATCCATTTGAAACAACTTAAAATTATTACTGCTAGCGTAGGCAAGGAGCATCCGTATGGCTTCTAATCGATCCACAAGAGCGAAGGTTTCTTCGTAATCGATACCTTCTTCTTGGTTGAAATCTTTGGCCACTAATCTAGCCTTGTTTCTAACCACGATACCATATTCATCTTGCTTATTTCTAAAAACCTATTTAGTACCAATAACTAAATGGTCATTTGGTCTAGGAACAAGCTTCCACACCTCATTTCTCTCAAATTGATTTAATTCATCTTGCATTGCGATAATCCATGAATCATCTTTCATGGCTTCGTCAACATATTTGGGTTCAATTTGGGAGAGAAAAGCGGCGTTGGAACAAAAGTTTTTAAGAGAAGAACGTGTTTGAACCCCCTTTGATGTGTCTCCTAAGATTAGCTCCTTAGGATGAGCATCTACATACTTCCAATCCTTGGGTAAGGATGCTTCGGAAGTGGATGCATTCAAGTTGCTAGTTGGAGACGGGGTTTCATTTAAATTCAAGGAATCAAAATTAACATCATCATCAAAATCATTTTTCTTGATTTCGAAAATCTCATTAAAGACAACATGAATGGATTCTTCAATAATTAAAGTTCTTTTGTTGAAGATACGAAAAGCTTTAGAAACCGAAGAATAACCAAGAAAGATTCCTTCATCGGATTTAGCATCAAATTTTCCTAAGTTATCTTTTTCATTCAGGATAAAATACTTACACCAAAAGACTTTAAAATATGAAACATTGGGTTTTTTGTTGTTCCATAACTCATAGGGAGTTTTGGTGAGTAAGGGTCTTACTGGAACTCTATTCGAAATATAGCATATAGTATTTACGGATTCGGCCCAAAAATATTTGGGTAGGCTATGTTCATTCAACATGGTTCTTGTCATTTCTTGTAAATTTTGATTTTTTCTTTCTACTACTCCATTTTGTTGAATATTTCTAGGAGTAGAGAAATTATGGTTGTATCCATTGAGTTCACAAAATTCTTGGAAATCATGGTTTTGAAATTCACCACCGTGATCACTTCTGATTGACGAAATCATAGAAACCTTCTCATTCTGAACAACTTTACAAAACTTGGTAAAATATCTAAAGCATTTATTTTTCTGTTTTAAGAAGTAAGTCCATGTGTATCTGCTATAGTTATCCACAATGACGAAGGCGTATTTGCTACCTCCTAGGCTTGATGTAGAGATTGGTCCGAACAAGTCCATATGGATCAATTGTAAGGGCCTAGAGGTGCTTATTTGATTCTTAGATTTGAAACTGCCCTTAATTTGTTTACCTAATTGGCAAGCATCACATACATTATCTTTGATGAAGTTGATATGAGGAATTCCTCTTACAAGTTCTTTAGATGATATTTGAGTGATTAGTTTCATGCTAGCATGACCTAATCTTCTATGTCATAGCCAAGCATCTTCATTCAAAATCGAAAAACACATTTCATTACACAAATCATTGATGTCAATAGTGTGTACGTTATTTTATTTTAATGCAATCATAGACATGTTTTTATGTGGTTTTTCAATGATGCAAGCATTAGATTCGAATCTGACAATATATCCTTATCACATAATTGACTAATGCTCAAGAGGTTATGTTTTAAACCATCAACTAACAAAACATCTTCGATAAAGAAGTTGGATTTGTTACCTATGGTTCCTTTGCCAATGATTTTTCCCTTGTTGATGTCTCCGAAGGTGACATAGCCTTCATCTATGCTAGTGAGCTTAGAGAATTGAGATGGATCTCCGGTCATATGCCTTGAGCATCCACTGTCAAGGTACCATCTCTTGCTCCTAGCTTGCGATGGTATAGGTTTCTACAAGAGAGGATGATTTTTAGATACCCATTTGCTATTGGGTGCCTCAAAAATAGATCTATATTGTTTATCATGTTGCATAGAATTTATCATGGTTCCTTTAGGAACCCAAATTAATTTGTTCAGACTAATTTTCTTGAATAGACAATAGTGCGTTTTGTGTCCAAGTTTGCAACAAAAGTTGCATTTGCTTTGGTGTCAAACATGTAAGATGGGGCCTTTTATGAAGGTGGTTGGATTTTGGTGAGGACTTCTCACAAATCCGATTCCACTTCTTTTGGGAACGTGACCCTTGTTTGCAAGGATCATGTTCAATGACTTGCTACCAACCTCGAATTTCTTCAAGGTGTCCTTAAGAAGCAAGTTTTCCTTTTGGAGAGTTTCTAGATCATGACATTTTATACATGAACTTAAACTATCATGATATTCAGTTTTTAACTTATCAAAATTACAAGTAAGACTATCATGCTCCTTTTTTAGCAATTTATATATTCTACTAATAATCTTACATTCATCAAATAAGTCAAGGAAGGCATTTAATAATTCATCAAATGATAAATATGCATCTATTAAATTCGTTACCTCCTCTCCTATGGCCATTAAGGCGTAATGAGCAACTTGCTCGTTGTTGGACTCCCCTTCTTCGGACGCGCTCGAGTCATCCCATGTTGCTTTGAGCGCCTTCTTTTTTTATGTTCTCTTTTTGACTTGGGGACAATCACTCTTGTAGTGTCCCGGCTTTTTGCACTCATAGCAAATAACTTGGTCCTTTTTGGGTTCAAGTTTATTTTTTGTGTCATTTTTAAACTTGTTTCTTTTAATGAATTTTTAAAATTTTCTTGTTAGAAGTGCCAAGTCATCGTTACAGTCCTCATCACTTAAGCTTTCTCTCAAGTGGTCTTCTGAAGTTCTAAGTGACATATCCTTCCTGTTCTTTGGAAGGATGTCTTCTTGCTCTTCATGAGCTTTGCAAGTCATCTCGTAGGTCATTAATGACCCGATTAGTTCTTCAAGAGGGAAGTTGTTTAGATCTTTCGCCTCTTGAATAGTAGTGACTTTAGGATCCCAACTCTTAGGAAGGGATCTTAGAATCTTATTTACGAGCTCAAAATCCGAAAAACTTTTTCCGAGTCCTTTTAGACTGTTGACGACATCCGTGAAACGGGTAAACATGTCGCCAATAGTCTCACTCGGTTTCATCCGGAAAAGTTCGAAAGAATGTAACAAGAGATTGATTTTTGACTCTTTCACTCTACTTGTGCCTTCGTGCGTCACTTCGAGTGTGTGCCAAATATCAAATGCGGTTTCACAAACCGAAACACGGTTGAACTCGTTTTTATCAAGCGCACAAAATAAGGCATTCATAGCCTTTGCATTAAGAGCGAAAGCCTTCTTCTCCAATTCATTCCAATCGATCATTGGAAGAGAAGACTTCGAAAATCCAGTTTCGACAAGATTCCAAAGTTCAAAATCCATAGAAATAAGAAAGATCCTCATTCGGGTCTTCCAATAGGTGTAGTCCGTCCCATTGAACATGGGTGGATGTGTAATAGAATGGCCCTCTTGGTTTTCAACGTATGTCATCTCTCTTAGGTTTTAATCCGTTTGAGAGTTAACCCCGCTCTGATACCAATTGTTAGGATCAAGAGCACTAAGAGGGGGGGTGAATTAGTGTAGCGGAAATCTTTCAACGATAAAAAATGTTCGAATGATAAAAACGATTTCGGTGTGAAAGCCGATTCTAAGATTACTTTAACTTAAGATCAAGCGAGATGACGTTAAAGTCAATCTATGAAGGCAGTTTGCAGTTATGATGAAAACCAGAATATAAGCGCAAACTGAAATACGACATTCGTACGATAAAAGCGATTTTGGTGTGAAAGCCGATTCGTAAACCACTTTAACTTGAGATGAAGCGAGATGTAGTTAAAGCAAGGATATAAAGGTAGTTTGTAGTTATGATTGAAATCAGAACGTAAGTGCAAACTGAAATATGATGTTCATACGATAAAACTGATTTGCGTCTAAACGCCGATTCGGAAAGCACTGAACTTTGAAACACGTTCGTAAAAACATAGAAGGTAGTAAGCTATTGAGGAGGTTTGCAGTAAAGATAAGATGCACAAAGTAAATGCAAACCGAGATTTAGAGTGGTTCGGTCAATCTTGACCTACTCCACTTTTGGCTTCCTCCACCGACGAGATCACCGACGTCAACTAGAGGCCTTCCTTCAATAGGCGAAGGCCAACCACCCTTTTACAGTTTCACTCCTTTTGACGAGCTTAGGAGACAACACTTACAGACTTTTCTCTCCTCTCTTTAAAGCTCAGAACTTGGAAGAAAAGAGCGAGAAGAACTTTTGGCCTTTACAACAATTTTGAGCTCTAAAAATCACAGAACAAGATCAAGATTTCGGTGTATGTTAAGGCTCTTTCAGTGCTGAATGGGTGGGGTATTTATAGGCCCCAACCTAGTTCAAATTTGGAGCTCAAAACTGTCAATTCCCGGAATTCCGGGATCTGGCTGTTGCACCTCCTGACTGGAGCGGTTGCAGCGCCTGGCAGAGCTCGAAGACTGAGCCTCTGGGCGGTGCCACCTCTTGTCAGGGGCGGTTGCACCTCCTGCCAGAGTTCGAAGACCGAACTCAAGCGGTGCCACCTCCTGACTGAGGCGGTTGCACCTCCTGCCAGAGCTCGAAGACTGAGCTCAGGCGGTGCCACCTCTTGTTAGGGAAGGTTGCACCGCCCAGTCTTGCTCGGAGATTGAGCCCAGGCGGTGCCACCTCTTGGCTGGGGCGGTTGCACCGCCTAGTCTCCCTCAGAGACTCAGCCCAAGCGATGCCACCTCCTGGCTTGGGCGGTTCAACCGGTTGGCAGAAATCAGGGTCCGAATGGGTTGATCCATTTGGCACAATTTGGGTTTTTCAGGGGCCCAATTGCCCCATGATTAAGTTAATGGGATCACCTCCCATTTCTAACTTAATCATTGTGCTAACTATGATATTCCCTAAGACATTTACTGCAACTTGCTCCGGTGCGTCAATCGCTTCTTCCGGCGAGCTTCCGGCGAACTTCTGTCGATCATCCGATGAACCCTCGGTGATGCTCTTGCGGACTTCTTGCAAACTCCTGGACTTACGACGATCCACTTGGCGAGTTCCGATGAGCTTCTTTGGCAAGCTTATGGACTTCTCGGATTTGTTTCTGCTGAACCTCCGACGACTATCTGAACTTCCGTCGAACTCTCGAACTCCCAACGTGATCATTGTCCTGACTCCGGCGCAACTCCTGCTGCATGTCTTACTTTCATCGTAGTTAATCCTGCACACTTATCTCAACATATATATTTAATAACAAGTGACAATTGACTTCATCATCAAAATCCGAGATTCAACATAGGCCGCAAGAGAGGACGATGCGCCAAAGAATCGGATGAAGCGTTGATGGACCAATGACATGCCAAACAACATGATTCATACTTAGTAATAATTGTCTAGATCGAAGTATGTTTTTGCATATGTAGGATTAACTACGATAGCAAGGCATAAAGCAAAATGAAGTCCCGGAGTCAAAAACGCGATTTCGTTGGAAGTTCGAGAGTTCGTCAGAAGTCTGGACATTCATCGGAAGTTCTGCAGGAACCAGCCAAAAAGTTTCAAAGCTTGCCAGAGAAGCTCATTGGAACTCGCCAAGAATATTGTCGTAAAGTCCAAGAGCTTGCCGGGAGTCCGCTGGAACATTGCTGAGAGATTGTCGGAAGTTCACCGGAAGATCGTTAGAAGCTCATCAGAAGAAACTAGACTTACGAACTTGTTTCGCTCAGTAAATGTCTTAGATTTCATAGTTAGCATGTAATTGAGATTGAAATTGGGTCAACCTAATTATGGGCTAGTTGGGCCCATGTAAGGACTGTGTTGAGCCCAATGAATGGCCCAAACAATGACCTAAGAAGTGGCACCGTCGTGGCACAGTCTTCAAGACTATGTTAGGCGATGGTACCACCAGTCTGGGTGGTGGGATCGCCGAGTGGCCTAGTGTCAGGCGGTGGTACCACCCAGTGCAGTGTCAATGTCAGACTGACACTAGCGGTGGTATCGTCCGAACCTAGAAAACCCAAGATGAGATATTTTTAGGCTCCAAGTTTGAATCAACTTGAGGCCTATAAATACCTCTCTTATCCCTGGTTAAAAAAAATAAGTATTGAGAGTAAAAAGGAAAGAAACTTTGCTTTAATCTTGTGTGAAACTCCTCTCAAAGTTCTAAGTGTTAGAATAGTTTGAGAGAGGAGTGAGTGGGGGTGTAATGGTTATCTCCTAAACCTGGTAAAAGGAGAAAGAGCTATAAGAAGGAGGTTGATCTTCGCTTATAAAGAAAGATCGATAGTGGATGCCGGTGGCCTCGACATAAGAGGAATCGGTGGAGTGGATGTAGGTCACGATGACCTAACCACTATAAAATCGGCGTGTTCTTCTCTAGTTTGCATTTCTATATTTGAGCAATTTACTACTGCAAACCTCTTAACTTGCTTTACATCCACTATACATCTTCTATATACTTTCAAGCTATCTTTACGAAAACGCTTTCAAGTTAACCTCTCTTCGAAATGATTTTCGTCGAAATCAGTTTTTTTCATACGAAGGTTTTTTGAACCGATGTAATTTTATCGCTACACTAATTCACCACCCCCCCCCCCAGTGCCGACTCTTTTCCTAACAATTGGTATCAGAGCCACATTTTTCTCATTTAGTTTAACACCCAAGAGAAATGGCTATTTTCAGCTTTCAAGAGGGACTTCTCTCATTCGTCCTCCCTTGTTCAATGGGACGGACTACACATATTGAAAAACTCGAATGAGAGTTTTCTTGCTTACTTTGGATTTAAATTTATGGAGTATTATGGAAAACGGTTTTTGAATGTCTTCTCTTCTAATGAACCATTGGAATGATTTGGAGAAGAAGATGTTTTCCTTAAATGCTAGAGCCATGAATGCTTTATTTTGTGCTATAGACAAAACTGAGTTTAATCGGATTTCTACTTGAGAAACGGCCTTTGACATTTGGCATGCTCTTGAAATCACACATGAAGGCACTAGCAAAGTTAAAGATTCAAAAATCAACTTTTTGATGCATGATTTTGAGTTGTTTCGTATGGAACCAAGAGAGACTATTGGAGACATGTACACCCATTTTATGGATGTCGTCAATAGTATAAAAAGACTTGGTAAAAGCTTTTCGAATTTTGAACTCGTTAACAAGATTTTACGATCACTTTCTAAAAATTATGATTTGAAAGTAACGGCAATACAAGAATCAAAATATTTAAACCATTTTTCGATTGAAGAACTAATTGGGTCTTTGATAACCTATGAATTGACGTGCAATGCACGTAAATAACTCAAGAACAACCTTCCAAAGAATAGGAAGGATTTGGGACTTAGAACAATTGAAGACCACTCAAGCATAAGCTCAAATGATGGTAAACTTGAACTCCTCATGAAATTTAAAAAGTTCATGAAACAAAAGTTAAAGAACCAAAGTAAAAAGAACACAACTACTTGCTATGAATACAAGAAAAGGAAGCACTTTGTGATGAATCAGCTCATTCGAAGATGAGAAGAAAATCAACAAAGATGAGGTGGCAAACTACGCCTTAACGGCTTTCGACGACGAGGTAATCAAAACTCTTTTAATTTATTTCGAAATTACATGATACTTTTCATAAGTTATCTTTAATTTAGTTTAGAAAAATTATTTTTCTTAAAAATTACATGTTTAATAATGTGATGAAAATGTAAAAATTGGAATCATGCTTATCATGCTAGTAATTTTGAAAATGATAATGACAATTGCATGTTTTATGAAAATACAACGAAATGTTAGATTTAAATGTAATGATAATCCTATGTATATTTTTAAGAAGAAATAATATGTATCTTGATTATTTTCGATTTTGATTGAAAATGATTTATATCTAATAAAACCAAGCTTGACGTCTTAATGAAAATGTTAAGAGGTTTGATATCATGCTTAATATGAAATTGTGCATACCTTGAAAACTTGAAACCATGTTTTGATGTTATGCCCAAAGTAGTGATACATAATGAACATGCTTAATAAATTTATATTTCAAAATTATGCATGATGATTTTAGCGATTTATGGATTATCAATTTTTACCATAATGAAAGTGACTTTTTCGATTTTAAAAATGATGCATATTTTTTATTTGACATAAATGAAAAAGGTATGAAATCAATCACTTAAAATGAAACACAAGAAAAGAAAAATATATTATCATTGGAATTAAAATAATGAATCAATTTATGTTATGAATTTTGTGAACCATGAAATCGATTTTGATGGTTTGAATTTAATGGGTTTTATCGAAATCACGATCTTGATTTCTCAAGATTTATAACTTGAAATCTTTTATAAATCATGATTTCTTACTCTTTATTCACTTGCATTTTGAGAAAAATTTCAATATGAATCATAAGAGTTCTTATGCATGAATTGAAATCTTTTTCTCCTTCGTTTCCTTTTACGAATTACTAAAGAGAATATATTTTTTAAAATTCATGACTTAAAATTTCATTTGAATATCTTTTGATCTCCTAAGATCTCTCTTTGAATATTTAAAGAGGAGAATTTTCTAGATGAATCATGATTTTGATGATTAAAGATTTTATATGCATGTATTGAGATCTTGTTCTTCTACAAGATTAAATGAATTTTATCTATATCATGATCTCCTAAGAATTCTTTTCGTTAATTATTTAAGAGGAGATTTGTTAAAATGAATCATGGTTTCTCTTGATTTCTCAAACTTTAGACTTGATCTTTCTTTTTTTGATGATTGAAATAATGATTGGAATATTGATACAATTATGAATGATGGTTTGGTATTATGCATGCTATACTTCAACTTATGATAATGATACATGCAATACTTATTCTTTTGATTATGATGATGTATGTGATGTATTGCATATGATGATTGAAATTGTTTTGATTTGAATTGAAGGTTTATCTCAATTATGGTATTTTGAAATAAGAATGAATTCTTTACCTTTGTCATGCTTTGAAAATTATTGTAAAGGGAAAAAGAGATACAAAATTATATTCTTCCCTTCTTTTTGACAATGACAAAGGGGAGATAGCTAGCTTGCACAAGTCAAGAAAATACAAAAACTTACAACTTGCACATTAATAAAGGAAGCAAGAATCTCTAGCTTGCACATTTCAACAAGAAAGCTATCTTGCATTTGCTTTCGAAATATTGATAGGTTATATTTTTTAAAAATGATATAAAAATTTGCTAGCTTGCATGATGTAAAACTTGCTATCTTGAACATCACCTAGACTTGCTAGCTTCCAATCTCAAGAGAAGCAACATTGCTATCTTGCTTATCTCAAGAAGCAAAACATGCTAAACTTGCACATCTAGACAAATTTATAAACTTACAAAACTCAAAATTTTTGCTAGCTTGCATGATTATAAAAATAGAGATTATATTTATTATGTAATGATTTAAACTTATATGTCCAAATACATGAAAAGTACATTTCTTTTTGTTGATGACAAAGGGGGAGAAGTATGATCATGATGACGTGTTGCAAATATTCATGATGAAATTTGTAATGACTTGAATTCAGCTTGAATTCAAGGTTTTATCAATATGACATATTGATAGGGGGAGTTTGTTTGAACTTCGGGAGTTAAGTTTAACTCCATCATCAATTGGTTGTCATCATCAAAAAGGGGGAGATTGTTGAATCTCGGATTTTGATGATGAAACCAATTGATAAGTGTTTATGATTTGATCTACGTTTTGAGTGATGCAGGATGCTTCGATCAGGATGAGATAATTAAAGCGGGAAGAATCATGTTGGGCTGGAGGAAAACATGTCAGAAGATTGGATGTCGGGCCGGAGGATCGGTCGATGTATCAATAGAAGGCTTCGGGTATCGGGCCAAGAAGAGTAGATATTGAGCCAAGGATATCGAAGCTGTGGAGTCAATTGGCCGGTTGGGCAATAGGCCGCAAGAGAGGACGATGCGCCAAAGAATCGGATGAAGCTTCGATGGACCAATGACATGCCGAACAACATGATTCATGCTTAGTAATAATTGTTTAGATTGAAGTATATTTTTACATGTGCAAGATTAACTATGATAGCAAGGCATAAAGTAAAATGAAGTCTCGGAGTCAAGAATGCGATTTCGTTGGGAGTTCGAGAGTTCGTCGGAAGTTTGGACGTTCGTCGGAAGTTCTACAAGAACCAGCCGAGAAGTCTCGGAGCTTGCCAGAGAAGCTCATTGGAACTCACCAAGAAGATGGTCATAAAGTCCAGGAGCTTGCCAGGAGTCCGCTGGAACATTACCGAGAGATCGTCAGAAGTTCATCGGAAGATCGCCGAAAGCTCACCGGAAGAAACTAGACTTACGAACTTGTTTAGCTTAGTAAATGTCGTAGATTTTGTAGTTAGTACGTAATTGGGATTGGAATTGGGCCAACCTAATTATGGGCCAGTTGGGCCCATGTAAGGACTATGTTGGACCCAATGAAAGACTCAAATAGTGACCCAAGAAGTGACACCGTCGTGGCACAATCTTCGAGATTATGTCAGACAATGGTACCGCCAGTCTTAGTGGTTCCACTGGTAGGGTGCCAAGCAGTGGTACCGCACAGTGGCCTAGTGCCAAGCGGTGGTACCACCAGTCTGGGCGATGGTACCGCCTAGCGCAGTGTTAGTGTCAGACTGACACTGGCGGTGGTATTGCCCGAATCCAGGAAACCCGAGATGAGATGTTTTTAGGCTCCAAGTTTAAATCAACTTGAGGCCTATAAATACCCCTCTCATCCTTGGTTAAAAAAAACAAGTATTGAGAGTAAAAAGAAAAGAAACTCTACTGTAATCTTATGTGAAACTCCTCTCAAAGTTTTAAGTTTTAGAATAGTTTGAGAGAGGAGTGAGTGGGGGTATAAGGGTTATCTCCTAAACCCGGTAAAAGGAGAAAGAGATGTAAGAAGGAGGTTGATCTTTGCCTATAAAGGAAGATCGATAATGGATGCCAATGGCCTCAATAGAAGAGGAATCGATGGAGTGGATGTAGGTTACGACGACCGAACCACTATAAAATCGACGTGTTCTTCTCTGGTTTGTGTTGAATCTCGTATTTTGATGATGAAACCAATTGATAAGTGTTTATGATTTAATCTGTGTTTTGAGTGATGCAGAATGCTTCGATCAGGATGAGACAATTAAACCAAGAAGAATCATATTATGCCGGGGGAAAACATATCAGAAGATTGGACGTTAAGCCGGTGGATCGGTTGACGTATCAACAGAAGGCTTCGGGCCATAGATTCAGGCATCGGGCTAAGAAGAGCGGATATTGCGCCAAGGATATCGAAGTTACGAAGTCAACTGGTCGATTAGGTAATAAGTCGTAGTAGAGGACAATGCGTCGAGGGACTGATGACATGTCGGACAACATGATTCAATGTTTAGTATTAATTATCTAGATCGAAGTGTGTTTTACATATGTAGGATTAACTACGATAGCAAGGCATGAAGCAAAATGAAGTCCCGGAGTCAAGAACGTGACTTCGTTGAGAGTTTGAGAGTTCGTCGGAAGTTCTGTCGGAACCAACCGAGAAGTCTCAAAGCTTGCCAGAGAAGCTTGTCAGAACTCGCCAAGAATATCATCGTGAAGTCCAGGACCTTGCTGGGAGTCCGTTGGAACATTGCCGAGAGATCGTCGGAAGTTCGCTGGAAGATCGCCGAAAGCTCGTCGGAGGAAACTAGACTTACAGACTTATTTAGCTTAGAATATCTTAAGAATCGCAGTTAGTACGTAATTGGGATTGGATTTGGGCCAACCCAATTAGGGACTAGTTGGGCCCATGTAAGGACTGTATTGGGCCCAATAAGAGCCCCAAACAGTGCCCTAAGAAGTGGCACCATCATGGCATAGTCTTCAAGACTGTGTTAGGCGGTGGTACCACTAGTCTGGGCAGTTGTACCACCCCTGGTAGGGTGCCAGGCGATGGTACCGCTAGTTTGGGTGATGGTACTGCCCAGCACAGCCCCCCAAGTTATGGTACTGTTAGATTGGGCAGTGGTACTGCCTAGCGCTGTGTCAGACTGACATTGGCGATGGTACCGCCCAACGTAGGTGGTGGTACCACTCGTACTTGGGAAACCCGAGATGAGATGTTTTTAAGCTCCAAGTTTGAATCAACTTGAAGCCTATAAATACCCCTCTCATCCCTGGTTAAAAGACACAAGCACAGAGAGATTAAAAGTGAGAAAACGCTGTTGCAATCATAAGTGAATCCTCTCCTCTAAGTTCTAAGTTTAGAATTATGTTTAAAGAGGAGTGTGTGTGCTTGTAAGGATTGTCTCCTAAACCCGGTAAAAGGAGAAGAGGGGTGTAAGAAGGAGGTTAATCTTCACCTATTAAAGGAAGATTGATAATGGATGCCAGTAGCCTTGACGGAAGAGGAATCAGAGGAGTGGATGTAGGTCACGACGACTGAACCACTATAAATCAGTTTGCATTTTACTTTAAGCAATTTATCCTTACTGTAAACCTCTTTAATAGCTTACTGCATTCAATACTTTTCCATACGCTTTCAAGCTATTTTTACGAAACCGGTTTTATCGAAACGAAATGTTTTTGAAGACGTGATTTTATCGCTACACTAATTCACCCCCCCCTTAGTGCTGACCCCATTTCTAACAATTATTATCAGAGCCTCGTGATTTCTCATTTGGTTTAACACCCAAAGAGAAATGGCTCTTTTCGGCTTTCAAGAGGGTCACTCTCTCATTCGTCCTCCCTTTTTCAATGGGATTGACTACACATATTAGAAAACTCGAATGAGAGTTTTCTTGCTTTCTTTGGATTTGAACTTATGGAACATTATCGAATCCGGCTTTAAAAGATCTTCTCTTCCAATGAAAGACTGGAATGATTTGGAGAAGAAGACTGTTTCTTTAAATGCTAGAGCTATGAATGCTCTATTTTGCGCCTTAGATAAAACTGAGTTTAATCGAAACAGCTTTTGATATTTGACACATTATTGAAACCACACACGAAGGCACAAGTAGTGTTAAGGATTCTAAAGGTAATTTTTTGATGTATGATTTTGAACTATTTCATATGAAACCAAGCGAAACCCTTGAAAACATGTACACCCGTTTTATGGATGTCGTCAATGGTTTAAAAGCTCTTGGCAAATGCTTTTCGAATTTTGAACTCATTAACAAGATTTTACGACCGCTTTCTAAGAATTAGGATTCGAAAATTACAGCTGTACAAGAATAAAAAAATTTGAATACCTTTTTGATCAAAGAACTTATCGGGTCTCTAATGACCTATGAAATGACGTGCAATATATGTAAAGAACTTAAGAACTACCTTCCAAAGAATAGGAAGGATTTCGGACTAAGAACAATTGAAGACCACTCGAGCATAAGCTCAAGTGATTGTGAACTTTAACTTTCAATGAAAATTTTAAAACAAGAATCAAAAATTAAAAATGAACTTAAAATGAATAAAAAGAATACATCTACTTACTTTGAATATAAGAAGAGGAACACAAATTAGAATGAATCAAGCTCATCCGAATACGAGGAGAAAATCAACAAAGGCGAGGAGGCAAACTACGTCTTAACGGCTTTCGACGATAAGGTAATCAAAATGCCTTTAATTTATTTCAAAATTACATTATGATTTTCATGATGTATTTTTTTATTTAGTTTAGAAATTTTATTTTTTTTGAAAATTACATGTTTGAAAATGTAATGAAAATGCAAAAATTGGGATCATGCTAGTAATGTCGAAAATGATAATAAAAATTATATGTTTAATAACAAAATGATTTTGGTTGAAAATACCTTATGCTCAATGAAACCATGATTGATGAATATGCTTTATATTTAATGATTTCTTTGGCTTGTATGTCCTATCATGATGAATATTTTGAAAATAAATGAAATCATGTTTGATTTGAAGTAATGCATAATGATCATGCTTAATAAATTTATATTTCGAAATTATGCATGATGATTCTTACGATTTATGGATTATCGATTTTTGCCATAATGAAAGTTGCTTTTTTTATTTTAAAAATGATATATGTTTTGATTTTATAAGTTGAATGATTAAGAATAAATGATGATTTTTCTCTTGATTATAACTTATGATATTTTTTATGAATCATCGTCTTAATTTTGAACTCCTACCATTTTTCTAAAAAGGAGAGATTAATGAATCTATTTATGTCCTTTTTATGAATCTCTTGAAAATGATTTCGATTTGATAAATTGAATTTGAATGAACTTTATCTTGATTTTTCAAAATTTATAACTTGAGATTTCTTATGCACGAATCAAGATCTCTTATGTTTCTTTTATCTACTTATAAAAAGAGATTTATTGAAATAAATCATGTCGTATGACATTAATGAAAAATTGAGACATTATGCATGAATCAAGTTCTCATGAGAATCTATTTACGTTGTCTTCATTGAATTTTCTTGAAAAGATGTTGATGATTTGAATTTGAATGAGTTTTATCAAAATCATGAATGTGATAAAATATGGATGATTGTGATGAAATGTGATGAAATGAATATAATGAAATGAATGAGATGAAATAAATGTGATGAAATAAAAATATGGATGTAATGTAATTTGACATTTAGATACCATCATGATTTGAAATGCTATGATTTGTTACCAAAATGATGTATCATTAATGCTTGAATATCATGTATGATATGCTCATAATGATGATTGATTTATTTTTCGGTATCGTACATGAAAAATGAAATGTAAGGTTTTGAAATTATACATGTTTTAATTTGAAAATATAATTATGCACAAATAAGATTGATACTTATCTTTATCATGTTTTGAAAATTATTGTAAATAGAAAAGAATAATAATATTATATTCTTCCCTTCTTTTTGACAATGACAAAGGGGGAGAAATATTTGCTAACTTACAAATTATAAAGAGAAGAAATTGATATCTTGAACATCACCAAAAATTTGCTACATTCCATGATGTAAAATTTGCTAGAATTGTTAGCTTGTAATCTAAAGAGAAGCAAAGAGCTGCTATCTTAAAAGAAATAAAAATTGCTATCTTGCCAATCTCAAGAAGCAAAACATGCTAAACTTGTACATCTAGCAAAGGTTACAAACTTGCATATTTCAAGAAGCAAGAGTTGCTTTCTTGAATATCTCAAAATTGCTAGTTTGCATGTTATAAAATTTTTGCTATCTTGCATAATGATAAAACTAAAAATTATGTTTATTATGCAATGATTTGAACTTGTATTTCCAAACACATGAAAGGTACACTTCTCCTTTTTGTTGATGACAAAGGGGGAGAAGTATGATCATGTTATACATGATGACGTATTGCAAATATTCATGATGAAATTTGCAAGGACTTGAATTCGGCTTGAATTCAAGGTTCTATCAATATGCCATATTGATAGGGGGAGTTTGGTTAAACTCCGGGAGTTAACGTTAACTCCGTCATCAATTGGTTGTTATCATCAAAAAGGGGGAGATTATTGAATCTTGTATTTTGATGATGAAACCAATTGATAAGTGTTTATGATTTAATCTGTATTTTGAGTGATGCATGATGCTTCGATCAGGATGAGACAATTAAAGTAGGAAGAATCATGTTGTGCTGGGGGAAACATATCAGAAGATTGGATGTCAAGCCGGTGGATCGGTCGACGTATCGACAGAAGGCTTCGGGCCATGGATTTGAGCATCGGGCCAAGAAGAATGGATATTGCATCAAGGATATCAGAGTTATGGAGTCAACTGGCCGATTGGGCAATAGGCCGCAAGAGAGGACGATGCGCCGAAGAATCGGACAAAGCTTTGAGGGACTAATAACATGCCGGACAACATGATTCAATGCTTAATATTAATTGTCTAGATCGAAGTGTGTTTTACATATGCAAGATTAACTACGATAGCAAGGCATGAAGCAAAATGAAGTCTCGGAGTCAAGAACGCGACTTTGTTGGGAGTTCGAGAGTTCGTCGGAAATCCGGACATTCATTGGAAGTTCTATTGGAACCAGCCGAGAAGTCTCGAAGCTTGCCAGATAAGCTTATCGGAACTCGCCAAGAAGATCATCGTGAAGTCCAGGAGCTTGCTGGGAGTCTGCTGGTGTTGAATCTCGTATTTTAATGATGAAACCAATCGATATATGTTTATGTTTTAATCTGCATTTTGAGTGACATAGGATGCTTTGATCAGGATGAGACAATTAAAGCAGGAAAAATCATGTTGTGCTAGAGAAAACATGTTAGAAGATTGGACGTCGAGCCGGTGGATCGGTCGACATATTGATAGAAGGCTTCGGGCCATGGATTCAGGCATCGGGCTAAGAAGAGCGGATATTATGCCAAGGATATCGAAGTTACGGAGTCAACTGGCCGATTGGGCAATAGGCCGTAAGAGAGGACAATGTGCCGAAGAATCGGACGAAGCATCGAGGGACTAATAACATGCCGGACAACTTGATAAATGCTTAGTATTAATTGTCTAGATCGAAGTATGTTTTACATATACAGGATTAACTACGATAGCAAGGCATTAAGCAAAATGAAGTCCTAGAGTCAAGGAAGCGATTACGTTGGGAGTTCGAGAGTTCGTCGGAAATCCAGACGTTCGTCGGAAGTTCTAGAGGAACCAGCCGAGAAGTCTCGGAGCTTGCCAGAGATGCTTATCGGAACTCACCAAGAAGATCGTCGTGAAGTCTAGGAGCTTGCCAGGAGTCCGCCGGAACATTGCCGAGAGATCGTTAGAAGGTCATCGGAAAATAACCGGAAGCTCGCCGGAAGAATAGACATAGGGACTTGTTTAGCTTAGCAAATGTCTTAGGATTTCGTAGTTAGCACATAATTAGGCTTGGATTTGGGCCAACCCAATTAGAGGCCAAGTAGGCCCATGTAAGAACTGTGTTGGGCCTAATACGAGGCCTAAAAAGTGCCCCAAGAAGTCTCACCATCGAGGCATAGTCTTCGAGACTATGTCAGGCGGTGGTACCACCAGTTTGGGTAGTTGTATCGCCCCTGGTAGGGTGCCAGGCGGTAGTACCGCTAGTCTGGGCAATGCTACCGCCCAGCACTGCCCCCCAAGCGATGCGATTGCCCAGGATAGTGTCAGCGTCGACAGACACTGGGCCGTGGTACCGCCCGTGCCCGAGGAACCCGGGATGGGAAAGTTTTAGGCTCCACGTTTGAATCAACTTGAAGCCTATAAATACCCCTCTCATCCCTGGTTAAAACACATAAGCACAGAGAGATTAAAAGAGAGAAAATGCTGCTGCGATCATAAGTGCATTCCCTCCTCTCATTCCTGGTTCAACCGCCCCTGACAGGAGGTGGCACCGCCTGAGCTCGATCTTCGAGCTCTGGTAGGAGGTGGCACTACCTGAGCTCGGTCTCCGAGCTCTGGCAGGTGGTTGAACTGCCTCAGTCAGGCGGTGGCACCGCCTGAGCTCGGTCTTCGAGCTCTAGCAGGAGGTGGCACCGCCTAGAGGCTCAGTCTTCGAGCTCTACCAAGCGGTGCAACTGCCAGATCTCGAAATTTCGAGAATTGACAGTTTTGAGCTCGGAATTCAAACTGGGTTGGGGCCTATAAATACCTCACCCTTTCAGCACTGAAAGGGCACCTAGAAACCACTGAAATTCTGATTTTACTTTGTGATTTTTGGAGCTCAAAAGTGTTGTATGAGTTGAAAGTTCTTCTTCCTCTTTTCTTCCAAGTTCTAATCTGTTAAGAGAGGAAAGAAAATTCTGTAAGGATTGTCTCCTAAGCCCGTCAAAAGGAGTGAAACTGTAAAAGGGTGGTTGGCCTTCGCCTATTGAAGGAAGGCCTCTAGTGGACGTCGGTGACCTCATCAGAGGAGGAAGCCAAAAGTGGATGTAGGTCAAGATTGACCAAACCACTCTAAATCTTGGTTTGCATTTACTTTGAGCATCTTATCTTTACTATAAACCTCCTCAAAAGCTTACTACCTTTTGCGCATATACGATCGTGTTTCAAGCTCTGCATTTTTCGAATCGGCGTTTAGACGTAAATCATTTTTATCGTACGAACATCATATTTCAGTTTACGTTTACGTTCTGATTTCTATCATAACTGCAAACTGCCTTTATATCTTAGCTTTAACTGCATCTTGCTTGATTACAAGTTAAAGTGATTTACGAATCGGATTTTCTACTGAAATCGCTCTTATCGTACGAACGCGATTTTAATCGTCGAAAGTTTTTCGCTGCGCTAATTCACCCTCCCCCATCTTAGTGCTCTTGATCCTAACAATTGGTATCAGATTTGGGTTAACTCTCAAACGGATTAAAACCCGAGAGAGATGGCATACGCCAGAAACCAAGAGGGTCATTCTATTACACGTCCACCCATGTTCAATGGGACGGACTACACCTATTGGAAGACACGAATGAGGATCTTTCTTATTTCTATGGATTTTAAACTTTGGAATCTTGTCAAAAATAGATTTTCGAAGTCTTCTCTTCCAATGATCGATTGGAATGAATTGGAGAAGAAGGCTTTCGCTCTCAATGCAAAGGCTATGAATGCCTTATTTTGTGCATTTGATAAAAACGAGTTCAACCGTGTTTCGGTTTGTGAAACCACATTTGATATTTGGCACACACTCGAAGTGACTCATAAAGGCACAAGTAGAGTGAAAGAGTCAAAAATCAATCTTTTGATACATTCTTTCGAACTTTTCCGGATGAGACCGAGTGAGACTATTGGCGACATGTTTACCCGTTTCACGAATGTCGTCAACGGTCTAAAAGGACTCGAAAAAAGTTTTTCGGATCTTGAACTCGTCAATAAGATTCTAAGATCCCTTCCTAAGAGTTGGGATCCTAAAGTCACTGCTATTCAAGAGGTGAAAGATCTAAACAACTTTCCTCTTGAAGAACTTATCGAGTCATTAATGACCTACGAGATGACTTGCAAAGTTCATGAAGAGAAAGAAGACATCCTTCCAAAGAACAGGAAGGATATGACACTCATAACTTTAGAAGACCACTTGAGAGAAAACTCAAGTGATGAGGACTGTGATGATGACTTGGCACTTCTAACAAGAAAATTTAAAAAATTCATTAAAAGAAACAAGTTTAAGAATGACACAAAAAATAAACTTGAACCCAAGAAGGACCAAGTTATTTGCTACGAGTGCAAAAAGTCGGGACACTACAAAAGTGATTGCCCCCAAGCCAAAAAGAGAACATCAAAAAAGAAGGCGCCAAAGCAACGTGGGATGACTCGAGCGCGTCCGAAGAGGAGGAGTCCAACACCGAGCAAGTTGCTCATTATGCCTTAATGGCCATCGGAGAAGAGGTAACGAATTTAATAGATGCAGATTTATCATTTGACGAACTATTAAATGCCTTCCATGACTTATTTGATGATTGCAAGATTATTAGTAGAAAATACAAATTGCTAAAAAAGGAGCATAATAGTCTTACTTGTAATTTCGATAAGTTAAAAATTGAATATCATGATAGCTTAGGCTCATGCATAAAATGCCATGATCTAGAAACTCTCCAAAAGGAAAACTTGCTACTTAAGGACACCTTGAAGAAATTCGAGGTTGGTAGCAAGTCTTTGAACATGATCCTTGCAAACAAGGGTCACGTTCCCAAAAAAAGTGGAATCGGATATGTGAGAAGTCCTCACCAAAATCCAACCACCTTTATAAAAGGCCCCGTCTTACATGTTCGACTCCAAAGCAAATGCAACTTTTGTTGCAAACATGGATACAAAACACATTATTGTCCATTCAAGAGAATTAGTATGAACAAATTAATTTGGGTTCCTAAAGGAACCATGAAAAATTCTATGCAACATGATAAACAATGTAGATCTATTTTTGAGGCACCCAAAAGCAAATGGGTACCTAAAAATCATCCTTTCTTGTAAAGATGTAAAACATCATAAGTTGGGAGCAAGAAATAATATCTTGCTCTTTGGATTCTCGATATTTATGACCCGAGATCCAAAAAGAACACGCGATGCTCTCTAGCCTAAATAACAAAAAGAGGATTAGAAAATTAAAATTACATATGCGATATAGATACAATCCTATTTGATCCCTCAGAATTGGAAACCCATGATTCTCCCTTCACATATCCTCTGGATTTTCGAACCCATCAATTTCATCCGTTCGTTACTTTCGAATCTAACTATATCATGAACTTACTAAGTTTGTCATGAACTTGCAAGGCTTACTAACTTGAACAATCTGTCACAAACATGTGTACGACATTTAGAGTATGCACATCAAAAGGATCTATCTTGATCGTACAAAATTTCTTATCTTAAAATAAAAATTCTTACGTAATTACGTAAGTAAAGTTGATTGCTCCACAAATAAAATACCTCTCAAAGTCAAAAACATTCAAATCAGACCACACAGCAGTCAGAACCATGCTCACCGCCTGTAGCGGTTGCATCGCCCCAGCTGAAGGTAGCACCGCCGCCTATCACATATTGCAAGCGGTTGCACCGCCCCAGCCAGCGATGCAACCGCCCGCAATCCTGCCCCCTTTTAAACCGAACTAGGGCCGGTGGTGGAACCGACCCCAACTCACTCCCTTCCCCTCTTTACTCTTCCAAAGCTTCTCCACCTCCATTTCTCCCCTCATAGCATCCCAAATACTCCTCATTTCGAAGCAAAAGATCAACAATCTCTGCTTCTCTTGAAGATCTCACTAAGGTATTCTCTAAGAAGCCCTTAAATTCTGTTTTTGATTCATTTACTCTTGCTCATTACCTTCCTCTTAAATAGTAGTAGTTATGGGGTCTAGAAGATCCTCAAGGGACAAAGGGAAGAGGAGATTAGTGGAAGACTTTGATCTTACCCTTTTCGATTCAAAATATCATGCTGAAAAGTTTTCCTCTTTCAAATTTAGAAGTGTCAATAAGGGAAAACATGTAGATTTAGATGAACTAAGAGACTTAGAGACAATCCAATGGTTTGCAAACCTAGATCTACTCCCTATTTTACAAATTAGTGAACCCATCTATCCAAGACTTGTTAGATTATTTTACAATAATATACAAGTAGATGAAGAGGAAAGAATGTCTATCTATCTCTTAGGACAACATATCTCCATTACGGATAAATTCATTTGCGACATGATAGGTATTCCCGTAAAAATTAGAGGACTTTATTTTAGAGGATCATGGGATGATGAAACTGTTGGGACAACATATGTTGAAGCCTTAGGAACAATTTTCGCTAATCCCAACTTAGCGATTGTTCCTAAAAGTTGTGAACATCTACTACCACTAAACACTAAGGTACTTCATCATATCCTAACTAGCATCATTCTCCCTAAACAATACCATCATGATGAAGTAAGCCAAATAGAATTAGGAACTATGTATTGGATCATGAAAGGACATGACATCTGTCTTGGTTATCTTATCCAATAAAACATGTTAGAACTATCTAAGAAAGACATGATGCTTCCATATGGTGGTATAATCACTATAATACTGAAAGCCTACGATATTCCAATACCACCGACGAAGAAGTAATAAAAGTATATAGGTTTAGCATAATAAATAAAAATCTACTTCACCGATTGAGATGTGTTTATAGAAATGGTAACTGGGTTAGAATGCCTAGAAGAACCGATCCCCCTCAACCTGAACCAGAACCGGAAACACTAGTCTTTAGGGGCACTCAATCTCCCCCAATCTGTCCCTTTGAGGAAACACATTCATTTGAGCAAGCTCCTGCATCATCTGTCGAAGGTATTGGGATTCGGATGGACCGATTTGAACAAAGACAAGAACGGCTTGAACATCGACAAGATCAAATCCTATTTGAGCTGCAGCAAATTCATCGATAATTTGACTCTTTATTTAAGCATTTTAATTTTTCACCTCCTGAATGAGCTTGTATGTGAACACAATCACCTCTTGTTACTCACCATGATCACAATGCCCTTTGCCTTGATCTTTGATATGGTTACCTGATGTATTTATTTGTGAGCATACGTAGAGTTACAAACATCACTCATTGTTTAATCTCGTTACTCATTGTCGGATTTTACATTGAAACTAAATGTTTTTATAACCACTTTGAAAACCTTGTGCCTTGGTTTCCATTGATAAATATGATTTGAGAAAATGATATACCAATGCAGTTGATGCGTCATGTGTCTTGATATTGCTATGATGTTATTATATTGCCATGATACTAAACATCAACTAGCTGATATCTTTACAAAACCTCTAAGTGAAGAACAATTTAATTTTATAAGAAGAGAATTAAGAATGTTGATGTGTCCGAATACATAAACTTGTTGAAATTATTTTTCGGACTTTATTGATTGATTGATCAATTTCACTTAATTACCATGATGATTTTACACAATTACATGTTGGAAATTATGTGCATGAATATAAAAAAATTCCATGATGATAAGCATGTTTTGTCTTCATGATCATATTTGAAAATCAATAGTATAGTCTCGTCCGAATGTATGAAAGTCTTAATTTCATTTTCGGATTCTCTTAAAAATCAAAGTTTCTTGATACATTATCCTCTTCCGGACTTAATAAAGCATATGTTATAACAAGTTTAATTCTCATCATTGTCGACATATGAAATACATCTCTCATACACTTATCATGGATGATAGTGTTTTTACTAGCAAGGATTCGTTTCTCATACATATCTTGATCCTTGTAAAAATGAAGCATGATTTAATCTCTCATCAATTTTAGCTTCATTTAAAGTAAACTCACAAATAGACTTCCTCCTTTATGTAAAAAGACAATCACTAAAACAAAATTGGTATCTCCATGTCATGTTTGCATAATTGGTTTCCTATCACTCACTATTGGAAAATGACATGAACCTAGTAAAGGCATGAACAATTATCACACTTATGCTCAAAATTTGCTTATATTGTTCTCCTGGTATCACAATTACCACACTTTTTGTTGATGACAAAGGGGGAGAAATATATGAGTATTAATGCTATGCTTGCATCACCAAGAGATGAATAGATGCTATGATTACTATAATTTGCATTATGCCTTGTTTGTATCGTGTCAAGATATCAAACAAAAAACTTGCATCGTAATTTTACGTATTGATATCTTACCATGAGATGAAATGCAATAGATGCTATGATTGCTATAATTTGTATTATGCCTTGTTTGTATCGTGTTAAGATATCAAACAAAAAACCTGCATCATAATTTTACGTATTGATATCTTACCATGAGATGAAATGCAATAATTGCTAAAACATTTGAAATGTGTGCATCATATAATGATATCAAAATCTTACTTCGCAGTTTTACATGTTGATATCTTACAATATGATGAATTGCTACTATTACCATCATTCAAACTTATAATGTAAAATTTGAAAATGAATGTCAAGCCTTGACATCATCTTCAGAGAGATACATCATGATGGGAATCATGATGGGAGTATTGATAAGGTTAAATGATTTTAACTAATCAATATGTCTCTTGAATTCAAAAATGACTTATCTCAAGTATAGCATATAGACAGGGGGAGTTAAGGTTAACTCCATTATCAATTGATTGTCATCATCAAAAAGGGAGAGATTGTTGAATCTCGGATTTTGATGATGAAGTCAATTGTCATTTGTTATCTAATATATATGTTGAGATAAGTGTGCAGGATTAACTACGATGAAAGTAAGATATGTAGTAGGAGTTGCGCCGGAGTCAAGACTATGATCACGTTGGGAGTTCGAGAGTTCGACGGAAGTCTGGACGGTCGTCGGAGGTTCTGTGGGAACAAATCCGAGAAGTTTAAGAGCTTGCCAAAGAAGCTCATCGGAACTCGCCAAGTGGATCGTCGCAAGTCCAGGAGTTTGTCGGAAGTCCGCAGGAGCATCACCGAGGGTTCATCGGATGATCAACGGAAGTTCGCCGAAAGCTCGCCCGAAGAAGCGATTGACGCACCGGAACAAGTTGCAGTAAATGACTTAGGAAACATCATAGTTAGCACAATGATTAAGTTAGAAATGGGAGGTGATCACATTAACTTAATCTTGGGGCAATTGGGCCCCTGAAAAACCCAAATTGGGCCGAATGGATCAACCCATTCGGACACTGATTTCTGTCAGGCGGTTGAACCGCCTCAGTCAGGCGGTGTCACCACTTGAGCTCGATCTTTGAGATCTAGTAGGAGGTGCAAAACCGCCCCTGACAGGAGGTGGCACCGCCTGAGCTCGGTCTTCGAGCTCTGACAGGAGGTGCAACTGCCCTTGACAGAAGGTGGCACCGCCTGAGCTCGGTCTCCGAGCTCTAGCAGGCAGTTGAACCGCCTCAGTCAGGCGGTGGCACCGCCTGAGCTCGGTCTTCAAGCTCTAGCAAGAGGTGCAACTGCCCCTGACAGGAGGTGGCACCGCCTAGAGGCTCAGTCTTCGAGCTCTGTTAGGCGGTGCAACCGCCAGATCCCGAAATTCTGGGAATTGACAGTTTTGAGCTCGGAATTCAAACTGGGTTGGGGCCTATAAATACCCCACCCTTTCAGTACTGAAAGGGCACCCAGAAACCACCGAAATTCTGATTTTACTTTATGATTTTTAGAGCTCAAAAGTGTTGTATGAGTTGAAAGTTCTTCTTCCTCTTTTCTTCCAAGTTCTAATCTGTTAAGAGAGGAAAGAAAATTCTGTGAGGGTTGTCTCCTAAGCCCGTCAAAAGAAGTGAAACTATAAAAGGGTGGTTGGCCTTCGCCTATTGAAGGAAGGCCTCTAATGGACGTCGGTGACCTCGTCAGAGGAGGAAGCCAAAAGTGGATGTAGGTCAAGATTGACCGAACCACTCTAAATCTTAGTTTGCATTTACTTTGAGCATCTTATCTTTACTGCAAACCTCCTCAAAAGCTTACTGCCTGCTGCGCATATACGATCGTGTTTCAAGCTCTGCATTTTCCGAATCGGCGTTTAGACGTAAATCGTTTTTATCGTACGAACATCATATTTCAGTTTGCGTTTATGTTCTGATTTTTATCATAACTGCAAACTACCTTTATATCTTAGCTTTAACTGCATCTTGCTTGATTACAAGTTAAAGTGATTTACGAATCGGATTTTCTACCGAAATCGCTCTTATCGTACGAACGCGATTTTAATCGTCGAAAGTTTTTCGCTGCACTAATTCACCCCCCCCCTAGTGCTCTTGATCCTAACACATAAGCTATTTCGTAAATAGAAACTCGGTTGAATTCATTTTTATCCAAAGCATAAAATAAAGCATTCATAGCTTTGGCCCATTCATTGAAAGAGAAGACTTTTGAAGTCTATTTTCAATGACATTTCATAAATCGAGGTTCAATGAAAGTAAGAAAAATCTTATCCGAGTTTTCCAATAAGTATAGTCTGTCCCATTGAACATAGGAGGATGAATGATAGAGTGACCCTCTTGAAAGCCGAAAAGAGCCATTTCTCTTAGATGTTAAACCAAATGAGAAAAACGTGGCTCTGATACCAACTGTTAGGATCAAATCGGGGTACTAGCGGTACTAGTGCCTATGTTGGGCGGTACTACCGCCAAGTCTAGTAGTACCACCACTTGACAAAGCCTTAGAGACTAGGCTCTAGCAGTACCATCGCCTGACAAGGCGGTACCACCGCCTGACTGCCTTTTATGGCTGGCGGTACCATCGCCCATTCTGGCCGATGTTAGGATCGAGTCGGCACTAAGAGGGGCTTGAATTAGTGTAGTGGATAAAAGTGTCGGTTAAAAAAAAACTTCGTACATTAAAAAACGATATCTGAAGATAGCTTGAAGGTGTGTTTGTTCATAAGGGTAGTGAAAGCCAAGTAAGGAGGAAGTTGTTGAATCTCAGATTTTGATGATGAAACCAATTGGTAAGTGTTTATGATTTGATCTATGTTTTTAGTAATGCCGGATGCTTCGATCAAGATGAGACAATTAAAGCAAGAAGAATCATGTTGGGCCGGAGGAACATGTCAAAAGATTTGACGTCGAGCCGGAGGATCAATCGACGTATCAATAGAAGGCTTCGGGCCATGGATTCGGGCATCAGGCCAAGAAGAGCGGATATTGCGCTAAGGATATCAGAGTTATGGAGTCAACTAGCCGATTGGGCAATAGGCCATAAGAGAGGACAATGTGCCAAAGAATCGGATGAAGCGTCGAGGGACCAATGACATACTGGACAACATGATTAATGCTTAGTATTAATTGTCTAAATCGAATTATGTTTTTACATGTGCAGGATTATTAACTACGATAGCAAGGCATAAAGCAAAATGAAGTCCCGGAGTCAAGGACGTGATTTCGTTAGGAGTTCAAGAGTTCGTCGGAAGTCCAGGCATTCGTCGGAAGTTCTATAGGAACCAACCGAGAAGTCTAGGAGCTTGCCAAAAGAAGCTCATTGGAACTCGCCAAGAAGATCGTCATAAAGTCCAAGAGCTTGCTGGAAGTCTGTTGGAACATTATCGGGAGATCGTCGGAAGTTCGCTGGAAGATCATCGGTAGCTCACCTGAAGAAACCAAGACCTAGGGACTTGTTTAGCTTAAGTATGCCTTAGATTTCATAGTTAGCACGTAATTGGGATTTGGATTTGGGCCAACCCAATTAGGGGCCAGTTGGGCCCATGTAAGGACTATGTTGGGCCCAATGAAAGGCTCAAACAGTGACCCAAGAGATGGCACCGTCATGGCACAATGTTCGAGACTGTGTCAGGCGGTGGCATCGCTAGTATGGGCGATGGTACCGCCTAGTGGCCCAGTGCTAGGCGGTGGTACCGTCCAACATAGGCGGTGATACCACCTGGACCTAAAAAACCCGGGATGAGATGTTTTTAGGCTCCAAGTTTGAATCAACTTGAAGCCTATAAATACCCCTCTCATCCCTGGTTAAGATACACAATACTTGAGAGTAAAAATAGAAAGAAACAATGTTGCAATCTTGTGTGAACTCCTCTCAAAAGTTCTAAGTGTTAGACTAGTTTGAGAGAGGAGTAAGTGGGGGTGTAAGGGTTATCTCAAAAACCCGGTAAAAGGAGAATCGAGTTGTAAAAGGTAGTTGGTCATCATCTATTGAAGGAAGACCGATAGTGGATGTCAGTGGCCTCGACGGAAGAGGAATCGGCGGAGTGGATGTAGGTCACAACGATCGAACCACTATAAAATCTGGTTTGCATTTCCTTCTTGCAATTTACATTCACTGCAAACTACCTTCAATACTTTTACAAACATGCTTTCAAGTTAAGTTTCTGAAATCAGTTTTTATCGTACGAAGGATTTTCAGAACCGACGTTCTTACCGCTGCACTAATTCCCCCCCCCCCCCCCCCCCCCTCTTAGTGTCGACCCCTTTCCTAACAATTGGTATCAGAGCCTCCTTATCTCTCACTTGGTTTAACACCCAAGAGAAATGGCTCTTTTCGGCTTTCAAGAGGGACTTTCTCTCATTCGTCCTCCCTTGTTCAATGGGACAAACTACACATATTGGAAAACTCGAATGAGAGTTTTCTTCCTTTCGATTGATTTTAATTTATGGAATATGGTCAAAAACAGTTTTCAAAGGTCTTCTCTTCCAATGAACCATTGGAATGATTTGGAGAAGACTTTTTCTCTAAATACAAAGGCTATGAATTTCTTATTTTGCGCCTTAGATAAAACTGAGTTTAATCGGGTTTCTATGTGCGAAACGGCTTTTGGCATATGGTGCACTCTCGAAATCATACATGAAGGCACTAGCAAAGTTAAATATTCGAAAATCAACTTTTTAATGCATGATTTTGAACTTTTTTGAATGAAGCCGAGCGAAACCATTATTGACATGTACACTCATTTTACAGATGTCGTCAATAGTTTAAAAGCTCTTAGTAAAAGCTTTTCAAATTTCGAACTCGTTAACAAGATTTTAAGATCTCTTTCTAAAAATTAAAATTCAAAAGTAATGGCTATTCAAGAATCAAAAAACTTGAATACTTTTTTGATCGAAGAACTTATCGAGTCTTTAATGACCTACAAAATGACTAATGTGACACTTGACGATCATGAGAACTACCTTTCAAAGAACAGGAAGGATTTTGAACTTAGAACAATTGAAGACAACTCGAGCATAAGCTCAAGTGATGGTGAACATGAACTCCTCACTATGAAATTTAAAAGGTTCATAAAACAAAAGTTAAAGAACAAAAGTAAAAAGAATGCAATTACTTACTATGAACGCAAGAAGAAGGAAGCATTTTGGGACGAATCAAGCTCATCTGAAGACAAGGAGAAAATCAACAAAGGCGAGGTGGCAAACTATGCCTTAACGGCTTTCGACGACGAGGTAATCAAAATGCCTTTAATTTATTTCAAAATTACATGAGTTATTTTTAATTTAGTTTAGAATAATTATTTTTCTTGAAAATTATATTTTTAAAAATAAAATGTAAAAAATATATATGATCATGCTAGTAATTTTGAAAATGATAATAAAAATTTCATATTTTATGTTAATGGAATAAAATGTTAGATTTAAATCTAATGATTGCAAATTTGATTTTCAAGAAGAAATAATGTGTCTCTTGATAATTTTCGATTTTGAATGAAACCATGCTTGATGTCTTAATGAAAATATTAAGAAGTTTGATATCATGCTTAATGATGATGCATGGCTTTTGTATGAAAACCTAAGCATGAAAAGTTGATACTCCTAAAAAGAAAAATGCATGACTACAACAAACAAAATGATCTTGATGGAAAATGCTTTATGAAATCAATTTCAATGATGCATAATGATGTAATTATGTAATGAAAATATTGAATATTTTGAAACCATGTTTTGATGTCATGCATAATGATCACGCTTAATAAATTTCGAAATTATGTATGATGATTTTTAAGTAATTTATGATTTATTGATCTTGATGGTTTTTATGACAAAATTTATTTTTCGATCCTAAACGATTGATGATATATATATTTTTATTTGGCATAAAAAGGACAAAGGCATGCTTGTATGAAACAAACTAAAAAGAGGAAAGCTTTCTCCTTGAAATATTTATCTACTTTATCAATTTATTTAAAAAGGAGAGATTAATGAATCTATCCATATCCTTTTTTTAAAACTATTGCAAAACAATTTTGATTTGACGATTCAAATTTGAATGAGCTTTATCTTGATTTTTCGAGATTTATAAATTGAGATCTTTTTTTTCTTCTTGTTTCTTCTCGGTATTTTCTTAAGAGGAGATTTTCTAAATGAATTATGATTTTTCTTGTGAGTTCTTAGATTTATTACTTGAGATTTTTTTTAATCAAGATCTCTTCTTTGTACTCCTATAATTTTTTTTGGTATTTTATTTAAGAGGAGATTTAATATATGAATCATGTCTTTTGGTATTTACATGATCTTATCTCTCATGATATGATTTATTTTTGTATACCTCCTTGTATTCATCACCCAATTATTTTTTCTTGATGAGATGAAATAAATGTGATGAAATAAAAATATGCATGAAATATGAGATGCAATGTAATTTGACATTTAGATACTATCATGATTTAAAATACTATGATTTGTTGCTAAAATGATGTATTATAAATGTTGATTTAATATTTGGTATCATGAATACTTTAAATGATGAATGTTTGGTATCATGATCAAAATGTTGATAAATGCTTAAAAATTTTAATGTCTTAGTGTCATGTATGATATGGTCATAATGATGATTGATTTTTTTTTGGTATCATGCATGAAAAATGAAATGTAAAGTTTTAAAATTGTATATGTTTTAATTTAAAACTATTATGATGCATAAACATATTGAAATAAGATTGATACTTTACCTTTGTCGTGCTTTGAAAATTATTGTAAAGGGAAAAAGAGATACAAAATTGTATTCTTCCCTTCTTTTTGACAATGACAAAGGGGGAGATAGCTAGCTTGCACAAGTCAAGAATATACAAAAACTTGCAACTTGCACATTGTTAAAGGAAGCAAGAATCGCTAGCTTGCACACTTCAATAAGAAAGTTATCTTGCATTTGCTTTCGAAATATTGCTAGCTTATATTTTTTAAAATGATGTAAAAATTTGCTAGCTTGCATGATGTAAAACTTGCTATCTTGAACATCACCTAGACTTACTAGCTTCCAATCTCAAGATAAGAAGCATTGCTATCTTGCTTATCTCAAGAAGCAAAACATGCTAAACTTGCACATCAAGCAAAATTTACAAACTTGCAAAACTCAAAATTTTTGCTAGCTTGTATGATTATAAAAATGTAGATTATGTTTATTATGCAATGATTTAAACTTATATGTCCAAACACATGAAAGGTACACTTCTCCTTTTTGTTGATGACAAAGGGGAAGAAGTATGATCATGTTATGCATGATGACGTGTTGCAAATATTCATGATGAAATTTGCAATGACTTGAATTCAGCTTGAATTTAAGATTCTATCAATATGACATATTGATAGGGGGAGTTTGTTTAAACTCCAGGAGTTAAGGTTAACTCCGTCATCAATTGGTTGTCATCATCAAAAAGGGAGAGATTATTGAATCTCAGATTATGATGATGAAACCAATCGATAAGTGTTTATGATTTGATCTACATTTTTAGTGGTGCAGGATGCTTTGATCAAGATGAGATAATTAAAGCAGAAAAAATCATGTTGGGCTAGAGGAACATTCAAAAGATTGGATGTCGAGCCGGAGGATCGGTCGACGTATCAATAGAAGGCTTCGGGCCACGAATTCGGGCATCGAAGAAGAGCGAATATTGCACTAAGGATTGTTGGGAAAATCTTTAGGGGCGACATCACATGCGCAGCGGAAGAACAAGAAAACAAAATCCCCGATTCTCAAAGAGATGTTCTTCGTCGTACGAAGATTGGTGCGCAAAATCCGTGAATCTGAAAAACTGCATATAGAATAGATTGTGTTACCTAGGGAGATCTTATATCCCTTTTTCTTGTAGATCCTTAGGAGAGGGTGAAGGAGGTCAAGCGTCCTCCTCTCTAGCGGTGATCCACATAGAAGGGCTGCGACGATGCTCCTCAAAACTCCAGGCCTGCTCTGAGATGGAGAAGGGAAGGAGAAAAGGAGAGGCAAGCAAAGGCTCTAGCCTATGAGGCTCTGAATACCTCATATTTATAGAGGTCCCCTGAAAAACCCTAATGGATCCTCCCCTAGTGGGCATTAGATCTGCATCCAATAACCCAAGCCTTTTAGATTAGTGGATCTCTATCCAATAATCTCTCATTGGCTCTTATTGGATCTCGTCCATGGGATCCATGCTAGTCATAGGTGCCCAGCAAGCCAATCACGTGAGTGATGGCACGTGTGACTTGATACAGAATCTTTTTGCTTATTATATTTTGGCGTATATCACTTTATAACTATTGCATATGTGCATATATATATTGTGATGTCCTTAGATTTGTGCAATGGGAATCGGATCGTGATGAGATCACGATAATGAGATCGATTCACCTTTAAACACATATCATAAATAATCCCGGTCATAGGTTACTCGAGAGGGACATCGTGATAACCGGATAGACTGGTGTGCTGTATACCCGTCCATATGATGGATGCAGCTGGTCTCATAGCTGCTCGTGTAGGGACACTAGGGATACAGTACAGGTGCTCATTAGAGAATAAGTTCATTGATTGATCCGCTTACGGAATGCTGGATGGTTGATGATGCCTTATTGTCAGACAGCGATTCCGTAGTCCTAGTGGTGTATCTGGTCCTTAGACTTGAGACACCAAGGATGTCCTGTATGAGTGCTCCACTCTTTGATACCAGACTTATAGGTTTGGCTGTCCCAGATCTAGTACAGCTGGTCATTGGGAGTGGTAGTCGACCTTACGAGGGCTATTGAGTGTCGATAGAGGATCATCCACTCTCGGCGTCATGAGAGGAATATCCCATGTGTTCTTGCTTAGACAAATCCCTGGCCAGGGTCAATCGGGTTGAGAGAGAAAGAGTTCTCCGGGAGAATCCGATTAGAGCGAGACTTGAGTAGAAACCGTATGGGTCTGACAGCACCATGCTCGATATACGGTCTCTGGGATATTAGATGGATGAGGGACTATAGGTACACGGTAACTGAGGACAGACAGGTCCAATGGATTAGATTCCCCTGTATCGTCTGGGGACTACGGCGTAGTGGCCTAGTACGTCCGTAGTCGATGAGTCGAGTGAATTATTACAGAGATAATAATTCATTGAGTTAGAAGGAGTTCTGACAAGTATGACTCACGGCCAGCTCGATATTGGGCCTAGAGGGTCACACACATATGGTAGGGATTGCGATAAGTAGAGGTTCGGATATGAGATATCCGACGGAGCCCTTGTCTTATTGGATGCAGATCCAATACCCACTAGGGGAGGACCCATTAGGGTTTGACAGGGGACCTCTATAAATAGGAGGGATTCAGAGCCTCATAGGTTAGAGCCTTTGCTTGCCTTTCCTATTCTCCTCTCCCTCTCCACCTCAGAGCAGGCCTGGAGTTTTTGAGGAGCGTCGTCGCAACCCTACTGTGTGGATCACCGCTAGAGAGGAGGACGCTTGACCTCCTTCACCCTCTCCTAAGGATCTGCAAGGAAACAGGGATATATGATCTCCCTAGGTAACATAATCTACTCTATATGCAGTTTCATGTTTCACGGATTTTTGTGCACCAATCTTCGCACGATGACGAACATCTTTTTGGGAATCGGGGATTTTGTTTTCTTGTTCTTCTGCTGCGCATGTGATGTCGCCCCATGATTTCCCAACAATGGTATCAGAGCCAGGTTGTTCGTGCGAATGATTGGTTTGAACTGCGTGTGTTGTGTTTAGGAAGAATTTTGACGTCAAAATCGTTGACGCAAAAAACAAGGAAGGGCAGCAACAGTTGCTTCCCTCGATCTGCGTGCCTGCAGCACAACCAAAGGCGAGCAGCACAGGGGCTGCGTCTACAGCAGCCGGCCGGCGGCCTGCTTACAGCAAGCTTGCGTCCGGCGGGGCTGGCAGCCCGCGAGCAGAGGCACCTACGGCCGCTTCTCCCGCGGGGTGAGGCACCGCAGGGCAGCGGCGCTTGCCGCCGCTGCTCCCGCGGGCGAAACCCCCCCCCACAGGGGCGGCCGCCCGGCGGGACTGCACCACCTGCGGGCGTAGCCCCGCCGGGGCAGAACCGCCCGCGGAGGCGGCGGCGCCCGCGGGAGCCCACCTGCACCGGCAGCGCCGCCAGCGGGCGTGCCGCCGCCTACAGGCGAGGGCAGTGCCCTCACCCCGCCGCACAGGCCGCCGCTGGCCGGGTGGCGGCGGCGGCAGCAGCGAAAGGGGGAAAGGGCATTAGGGTTTTCTGGGCAAAAGACAGTTTTGCCCCTCGGAATTTGAGAAATTCCAGTTTTTGTCTTTTGTCCAAATTATGAAAATACCCCTATAAATTCAGAAATTCCCTATATGTCCCTGATTTCAGAAAATATTAATTAATTAAAAGCTTTAGTTGATTATTATTTTTACTATTATCTAGTAGTCCTACATGATGATGATTATTTATACATGTGGTGTATGATGTGTGGACGGATGATCATGGACCGTGTGATGTGTGTACTTGTGATTATTATTATTGAGGTCTACGAGCCTCTATTATATTTCTCGTTTATTGTCGGGCCTGCGTGCCTATGATTAAGTTGTAATCACATGAGGAGGCGCAGCGGGAGCGTGGATACGATAGCGGGACCCACGAGACAGACGATCGCGATGCATGAAGATGCATCAAGATGTCGACGGAACCGACGAGGACGAGATGGACGATCAAAGGGCATGGAGATGCACCGTTGCACACATAGATCTTGATGTGAGTGATTAGGCCTACTGGCTCGGGCCTAATCACATTAGGTTGTGGTCCATGATCATCTGGTGTAATTGATTATACACATACTAGATAAGTAAATATATTTGCATGCGATGTAGATATATATTAAATATGTATATTTATGACATGTCATATTAGGAGACCAAATCTTAGAAACATCTCTCGATAATATTAAGTCGGTAAACGTGAGGCAATTAGATTGACCCTCGTGGCCTTCCATCGTTATAAGTAGGAACCGATTCCCGGTGTAGGTTGAGTTGGTCGAGTCCCTCGAGACTCACCTATATCGCGATTCGCTATCTTGCTTATGACATAGAGATGTCACCGGTGACCTGAGGTCGTGGTATACTTGGTCGAGTCCCTCGAGGGTATATCATCAAATCAGACTCATCTTGTAACGAAGGTGTTGACTTAACCGAGCATCATGGTTGGTCGAGTCCCTCGAGGCCATGGTGATTCGGAGGCCGAACAGGACGGGAATCACAAGGAGTTGTGATTGGTAAGAGTTGCCTACCTTTTAGGCTTAGTGTGATTGGTCGAGTCCCTCGAGGTTACACTAAGACGTTGATTGGATCCTGATCCCCACTAGAAGTCTGCCGGAGACTTCCGTTTCACATGCTGAGGGTGTCGCGTGACTCGTTAGTAAAATAGTGTGAGCATATTAAGATAGAAGTCCATATCTTGATAGTTTATTTCTTGCAAAATCTGCATGTTATTCATTTCTGCTGCATCTTTATTTTCAGAAAATGTCGCTTTCAAATCCCTTACGTGGCATACTTGATGTCAACCGTCTCACCGGTCCAAATTATACGGATTGGCTCCGTAACTTGAGAATTTGTTCTCACAGCGGAGAAAATCGTGTACGTCCTTGATACGGTGATACCTACGCCCGAAGAAGGTGCAAACGAGGATGAGATCGCTCGCTACGTGAAGTACATTGATGACTCCACTCTTGCTCAGTGCTATATGTTGGGCTCTATGACTCCTGAGTTACAAAGACAACATTAAAAGATGGATGCCAGATCCATTCTCCTACATGTCCGCAAATTGTTTGAGGAACAGGGAAAGACTCAACGATATGAGATATCCAAGAGCCTCTTCCACACTAGGATGACTGAGGGGACACCGGTTCAGAACCATGTCCTAAAGATGATTGAGTGGAGAGAGAAACTCACAGGTCTAGGAATGGTCCTAGAGGATAACTTGTGTGTGGACATTGTACTTCAGTCCCTACCAGATTCCTTTTCATAGTTCATAATGGATTTTAATATGAACAAGCTTGAGGTGACTCTCCCAAAGCTCCTCAATATGTTGAGGGAAGCAGAGAGTACTATTAAGAAAGAGAAGCCAGTTTTCTACACTGGTGAGACCAGAAAGAAAAGGAAAGCAGAAAGGTCCCTTAAGAAGGGAAAGGGCAAGGGCAGACCAGGTAAAGCAAAGGTTGCTAAGAAAGACCCAATAAAGGACAAAGGCCAATGCTTCCACTATGGTAAAGATGGGCATTGGAAGAGAAACTGCAAATAGTACCTTGCAGAAAGGGCGAAATAGAAGCTTGGAGAAGCTTCAGGTACATTCATGATCAATCTCCAATTGTTAGATTTTTGTGATAGTGCATTGGTATTGGATACTAGTATTGCTTATTACATCTACAATTTATTGTAAATTCTAGCAAAGCCGAGGGGAGATTGACGAGAGGAATATTGCATAAAGGTTTGTTTATGCAAGACACTACTCTACATATCATGAATGTAAGTGTCTAAGAGGAAACGAGAGGAGGTGAACAGTGTATACCTATGGCATTGTAGGCTAGGTCATATCCATGAGGGAATGATTCAAAAGTTGCTAAATAATGGATATCTAGATCCATTCGACTATGTGTCATATGTAACTTGTGAGCCTTGCATTCGTGGAAAACTGACCAACTCTCCATTTAGTGAAACTGGAGAGAGAGCCACTGAGTTGTTGGAACTCATACATAGTGATGTATGTGGACCCATGTCAACTCATGCTATTGGAGGTTACTCCTACTTCATTACATTTACTGATGATTTCTCAAGGTATGGATATGTGTACTTAATGAAGTACAAGTCCGAGGCTTTTGAGAAATTCAGAGAGTATAAGAATGAGGTAGAGAACCAGACTGGAGAGAGTATCAAAACTCTTCGATCAGATCGAGGAGGTGAGTACTTAAGTACAGAGTTTACTTAGTTCCTCAAGGACCATGGGATATTATCCCAATGGACACCTCCTTATACACCTCAGCTCAATGGTGTCTCTGAAAGGAGAAATCGTACGTTATTAGATATGGTACGGTCCATGATGAGTTTCGCTGACCTACCCATCTTATTCTAGGGATATGCCCTAGAGACCGCAGCTTACCTTCTGAACAGAGTTCCAACTAAGTCGGTAGTGTCTACACCATATGAGATATGAAAAGGGAAGAAGCCTGATCTTAAGGTTGTTAAGATTTGGGGCTGCCCTGCCCACATTAAAAGACACAACCCCGATAAGTTAGAATCAAGGACAGAGCGATGCAAATTTGTGGGACACCCCAAGGAAACTTATGGGGATTATTTCTATCATCTCGAGGACCAAAAGGTCTTTGTAGCTAAGAGAGTAGTGTTCCTTGAGAAGGAACACATTCTTGGCGGAGACAGTGGGAGAATGATAGAGTTGAGCGAAGTTGGAGAACCAAGCTCAAGCACCACTCTACAGCCCGAGTCTGTTCAGGTACCTAATACACAATTTTCAACTTTACGCAGGTCTGATAGAGTATCTCATCCTCCTGAGAGATATGTGGGACATATTAGAGGAGAGGATGTTGAGGATATTGATCCTCAAACCTACAAGGAGGCTATTATGAGTATAGACTCCGGGATGTGGCAAGAAGCCATGAATTCTGAGATGGATTCTATGTACTCCAATAAGGTTTGGAACCTAGTTGATGCGCCCGAAGGTATTGTACCCATCGGTTGCAAGTGGATCTTTAACAAAAAGATCGGAGTAGATGGAAAGGTAGAGACTTATAAAGCAAGGCTAGTGGCTAAGGGGTATCGTCAAAGGCAAGGTGTTGATTACGACGAAACATTCTCACCCGTAGCAATGCTAAAATCCATCAGAATTCTATTAGCTATTGCAGCACACTATGATTATGAGATCTGGCAGATGGATGTGAAAACCGCATTCCTCAATGGGAACCTCGAGGAGGAGGTGTATATGATGCAACCTGAGGGATTCGTGTCCAAGAACTGCCCAGATAAGGTGTGTAGGTTGCTTAGATCCATTTATGGACTAAAGCAAGCTTCCCAAAGTTGGAACATAAGATTTGATGAGGTAATCAGATCTTATGACTTCGTTAAGAACGAAGATAAGCCTTGTGTGTATAGGAAGGTAAGTGGGAGCGCTATCACCTTTTTGGTGTTATATGTGGATGACATCCTCATCATTGGGAATGACGTAGGAATCCTATCCACAGTAAAGACTTGGTTATCTAGACACTTCTCCATAAATGACTTAGGGGAAGCATCCTATATCTTGGGGATTAGAATCTATAAAGATAGATCCAAGATGATGCTTGGCTTGTCCCGGTCCAGGTACATAGAAACCATTGTCAAAAGTTTTGGCATGGAAAATTCCAAGAAAGGGCGAACATGGATATGATACCTTATACCTCAGCAATAGGGTCTATCATGTATGCCATGCTATGTAATACGCCTGATATAGCGCATGCTCTGAGTGTCACGAGCAAGTATCAGGCGGATCCAGGCTTGGAGCACTGGAAAGCAGTAAAGTGTATCCTTAAGTACTTGAGAAGGACTAAGGATCTTTTACTCGTATATGGAGGTAATAGCCTTAAGGTTGAAGGCTACACAGACTCAAGTTTTCAGTCTGATGTCGATGATAGCAAGTCGAATTTAAGGTATGTGTACACCTTGAATGGAGGAGTAGTATGTTGGAAGAGTTCCAAGCAAGATACCACTGCTGACTCGACCACAGAGGCGGAGTACATTGCTGCATCAGATGCAGCAAAGGAGGGAGTCTGGTTGAAGATGTTCATCACAGATTTAGGAGTCGTTCCGGATAGCGAGAAGTCGACTTCCTTATATTGCGACAACTATGGGGCGATTACTCAAATAAGGGAACCCGTGTCTCATCAGAAGTGTTCTGAGGAGGTTCCAGCTTATCAGAGAGATCGTAACCCGAGGAGATGTAGTAGTGGAAAGAGATCCATCCGAAGATAACATTGCAGATCCACTGACAAAGCCGGTCTCAGATTATTTTTGAGCGTCACAGAGGTCTGATGGGGATCAGACACATACGTGATTGGCTTTAGGTCAAGTGGGAGATTGCTAGTCATAGGTGCCTAGCAAGCCAATCACGTGAGTGATGGCACGTGTGATTTGATACAGAATCTTTTTGCTTATTATACTTTGGCGTATATCACTTTATAACTATTGCATATGTGCATATATATATTGTGATGTCCTTGGATTTGTGCAATGGGAATCGGATCGTGATGAGATCACGATACTGAGATCGATTCACCTTTAAACACATATCCTAAATAATCCCGGTCATAGGTTACTCGAGAGGGACATCGTGATAACCGGATAGACTGGTGTGTTGTATACCCGTCCATATGATGGATGCAGCTGGTCTCATAGTTGCTCGTGTAGGGACACTAGGGATACAGTACAGGTGCTTATTGGAGAATGAGTTCACTGATTGATCCGCTTACGGAATGCTGGATGGTTGATGATGCCTTATTGTCAGACAATGATTCCGTAGTCCTAGTGGTGTATCTGGTCCTTAGACTTGAGACACCAAGGATGTCCTGTATGAGTGCTTCACTCTTTGATACCAGACTTATAGGTTTGGCTATCCCAGATCTAGTACAACTGGTCATTGGGAGTGGTAGTCGACCTTACGAGGGCTATTGAGTGTCGATAGAGGATCATCCACTCTCGGCGTCATGAGAGGAATATCCCATGTGTTCTTGCTCAGACAAATCCTTGGCCAAGGTCATTCGGGTTAAGAGAGAAAGAGTTCTCCGGGAGAATCCGATTAGAGCGAGACTCGAGTAGAAACCGTATGGGTCTGACAGCACCATGCTCGATATACGGTCTTTGGGATATTAGATGGATGAGGGACTATAGGTACACGGTAACTGAGGACAGACAGGTCCAATGGATTGGATTCCCCTGTATCATCTGGGGACTACGGCGTAGTGGCCTAGTACGTCCGTAGTCGATGAGTCGAGTGAATTATTATAAAGATAATAATTCACTGAGTTAGAAGGAGTTCTGACGGGTATGACTCACGGTCAGCTCGATATTGGGCCTAGAGGGTCACACACATATGGTAGGGATTGCGATGAGTAGAGGTTCGGATATGAGATATCTGACGGAGTCGTTGTCTTATTGGATGCAGATCTAATACCCACTAGGGGAGGACCCATTAGGGTTTGACAGGGGACCTCTATAAATAGGAGGGATTCAGAGCCTCATAGGCTAGAGCCTTTGCTTGCCTTTCCTATTCTCCTCTCCCTCTCCACCTCAGAGCAGGCCTGGAGTTTTTGAGGAGTGTCGTCGCAACCCTGCTGTGTGGATCACTGCTAGAGAGGAGGACGCTTGACCTCCTTCACCCTCTCCTAAGGATCTGCAAGGAAACAGGGATTTACGATCTCCCTAGGTAACACAATCTACTCTATACGCAGTTTCATGTTTCGCGGATTTTTGCGCACCAATCTTCACACGATGACGAACATCTTTTTGGGAATCGGGGATTTTGTTTTCTTGTTCTTCCGCTGCGCATATGATGTCGCCCCATGATTTCCCAACAATCCAATCATTCAGGGGCTTATTGAATATCCAATAAGACAAGGGCTCCATCGGATATCTCATATCCGAACCTCTACTCATCGCAATGCCTACCATATGTGTGTGACCCTCTAGGCCCAATATCGAGTTGGCCGTGAGTCATACCTTTCAAAACTCCTTCTAACTCAGTGAATTATTATCTCTGTAATAATTCACTTGACTCATCAACTACGGACGTATTAGGCCACTACGCCGTAGTCCCTAGACGATATAGGGGAATCCAATCCATTGGACCTGTCTGTCCTCAGTTACCGTGTACCTATAATCTCTCATCAATCTAATATCCCAAAGACCGTATATCGAGTATGATGCTGTCAGACCCATACGGTTTCTACTCGAGTCTCGCTCTAATCGGATTCTCCCGGAGAACTTTTTCTCTCTCAACCCGAATGACCCTGGCTTGGGATTAGCAAGAACACATGGGATATTCTTCTCATGATGTCGAGAGTGGATGATCCTCTATCAACACTCAATAGCCCTCGTAAGGTCGACTACCACTCCCAATGACCAGTTGTACTAGATCTGGGATAGCCAAACCTATAAGTCTGGTATCAAAGAGTGGTGCACTCATACAAGACATCCTTGGTGTCTCAAGTCTAAAGACCAGATATACCACTAGGACTACGGAATCACTGTCTGACAATAAGACATTATCAACCATCCAGCATTCTGTAAGCAGATCAATCAGTGAACTCATTCTCCAATGAGCACTTGTATTGTATCCCTAGTGTCCCTACACGAGCAGCTATGAGACCATCTACATCTATCATATGGACGGGTATACAGCACACTAGTCTGTCCGCTTATCATGATGTCCCTCTCGAGTAACCTATGACCGGGATTATTTAGGATATGTGTTTAAAGGTGAATCGATCTCATTTTCGTGATCTCATCACGATCCGATTCCCATTGCACAAATATATATATATATATATATATATATATATATATATATATATATATATATATATATATATATATATATAATAGTTATAAAGTGATATATGCCAAAATATAATAAGCAAAAAGATTCTGTATCAAGTCACGCGTGCCACCACTCACGTGATTGGCTTGCTGGGCACCTATGACTAGCAATCTCTCATTTGACCTAAAGCCAATCATCTATGTGTCGGATCCCCATCAGACCCCTGTGACGCTCAAAGACAATCTGAGACAATGGCTTTATCAGTGGATATATAATGTTATCTTCGGATGGAACTCTTTCCACTACTACATCTCCTTGAGTTATGATCTCTCTGATAAGGTGGAACCTCCTCAGAACATGCTTAGATTTCTGATGAGACCTAAGTTCCTTCGCTTGAAAAATCGCCCCGTTGCTGTCACAATATAAGGAGATCAGCTCCTCGCTACCCGGCACGACTCCCAAATCTGTGATGAACTTCTTCAACTAGACTCCCTCCTTTGCTGCATTTGATGCAGCAATGTGCTCCGCCTCTGTGGTCGAGTTAGTAGTAGTATCTTGCTTGGAACTCTTCCAGAACACTACTCCTCCATTCAAGGTGTACACATACCCTGAATTCGACTTGCTATCATCAACATCAGACTGAAAACTTGAGTATGTGTAGCCTTCAACCTTAAGGCTACTACCTCCATATACTAGTAAATGATCGTTAGTCCTTCTTAAGTACTTAAGGATACACTTTACTGCTTTCCAATGCTCCAAGCCTAGATCCGCTTGATACTTGCTCATGACACTCAGAGCATATGCTATATCAGGCCTAGTACATAGCAAGGCATATATGATAAACCCTATTGCTAAGGCATAAGGTATCATATCCATATTAGCCCTTTCTTCTAGAGTCTTTGGGGACATACTCGTAAAAAGCGATATCCCATGTCTCATTGGTATGAGACCTCTCTTAGAATTTTCCATGCCAAACCGTTTGACAATGGTTTCTATGTACCTAGACTGGGACAAGCCAAGCATCCTCTTGGATCTATCTCTATAGATTCTAATCCCCAAGATATAGGATGCTTTCCCTAAGTCCTTCATGGAGAAGTGTCTAGATAACCAAGTCCTTACTGTGGATAGCATTCCTACATCATTCCTAATGATCAGGATGTCATCCACATATAACACCAAAAAGGTGATAGCGCTCCCACTTACCTTCCTGTACACTAAAGGCTCATCTTCGTTCTTAACGAAGTCATAAGATCTGATTGCCTCATCAAATCTTATGTTCCAACTTCGAGAAGCTTGCTTTAGTCCATAAATGGATCTAAGCAACCTACACACCTTATCTGTGTTGAATCTCGGATTTTGATAATGAAGTCAATTGTCATTTGTTATCTAATCTATATGTTGAGATAAGTGTGCAGGATTAACTATGATGAAAATAAGATATGCAACAGGAGTTGCATCGAAGTCAAGACAATGATCACATTGGGAGTTCGACGGAAGTTCGGACAGTCGTCGGAGGTTCTACGGGAACAAATCCGAGAAGTCCATGAGCTTGCCAAAGTAGCTCGTCGGAACTCACCAAGTGGATCGTCACAAGTCCAGGAGTTTTCCGGAAGTCCGCAGGAGCATCACCGAGGGTTCATCGGATGATCGACGGAAGTTCGCCGGAAGAAGCGATTGACGCACCGGAGTAAGTTGCAGTAAATGTCTTAGGAAAAATCGTAGTTAGCACAATGATTAAGTTGGAAATGGGAGGTGATCCCATTAACTTAATCTTGGGGCAATTGGGCCCCTGAAAAACCCAAATTGGGCCGAATGGATCAACCCATTCGGACCCTGATTTTTGCCAAGCGGTTGAACCGCCCATGCCAGGAGGTGGCACCGCTTGGGCTAAGTCTCCGAGCGAGACTGGGTGGTGCAACCGCCCCAGCAAGAGGTGGCACCGCTTGGGATCAGTCTCCCAACGAGACTGGGCGGTGCAACCACCCCCGATAGGAGGTGGCACCGCCTAGGCTCGGTCTCCGAGCTTTGGCTGAGCGGTGCAACCGCCTCAGTCAGGAGGTGGCACCGCCTGAGCTCGGTCTTCGAGCTCTGGCAGGAGGTGCAACCGCCCCTGATAGGAGGTGGCACCGCCTAGATGCTCAGTCTTCGAGCTCTGCCAAGCGGTGCAACCGCTCCAGTCAGGAGGTGCAACCACCAGATCCCGAAATTCCAGGAATTGACAGTTTTGAGCTCCAAATTCAAACTGGGTTGGGGCCTATAAATACCCCACCCATTCAGCACTGAAAGGGCACAAAATATACACCGAAATCCTGATCTTGTTCTGTGATTTTTAGAGTTTAAAATTGTTGTAAAGGCTAAAAGTTCTTCTCCCTCTTTTCTTCCAAGTTCTGAGCTTTAAAGAGAGGAGAGAAAATTCTGTAAGGGTTGTCTCCTAAGCCCGTCAAAAGGAGTGAAACTGTAAAAGGGTGGTTGGCCTTCGCCTATTGAAGGAAGGCCTCTAGTTGACGTCGGTGAACTCGTCGGTGGAGGAAGCCAAAAGTGGAGTAGGTCAAGATTGACCGAACCACTCTAAATCTCGGTTTGCATTTACTTTGAGCATATTATCTTTATTGCAAACCTCCTCTAAAGCTTACTGCTTTCTGCACATATACGATTAGGTTTCAAGCTTTGCACTTTCCGAATCAGCGTTTAGACATAAAACAGTTTCATCGTACGATCATCATATTTCTGTTTGCGTTTACGTTTTGATTTCTATCATAACTGCAAATTGCCTTTATATCCTTGCTTAAACTGCATCTCGCTTAATCAAGTGATTTACGAATCAGCATTTAGACATAAATCAGTTTTTTTGTACGAATATCATATTTTAGTTTGCGCCTACTATCTGATTAGAATCATAACTGCAAACTGCATTTATATCTTTGTTGCATCTCGCTTAAACAAAAGTTAAAGTGATTTACGAATTGGCTTTCTTACCAAAATCACTTTTAATGAACGAACGTAGTTTTTATTTTTCGTAGAAGGTTTTCCGCTGCACTAATTCACCCCCCCCCCCCCCCCTCTTAGTGCTCTTGATCCTAACAATTGGTATCAGAACGGGGTTAACTCTCAAATGGATTAAAACCCAAGAGAGATGGCATACGCCGGAAACCAAGAGGGTCATTCTATTACACGTCCACCCATGTTCAATGGGACGGACTACACCTATTGGAAGACCCGAATGAGGATCTTTCTTATTTCTATGGATTTTGAACTTTGGAATCTTGTCGAAAATAGATTTTCGAAGTCTTCTCTTCCAATGATCGATTGGAATGAATTGGAGAAGAAGGCTTTCACTCTTAATGCAAAGGCTATGAATGCCTTATTTTGTGCGCTTGATAAAAACGAGTTCAACCGTGTTTTGGTTTGTGAAACTGCATTTGATATTTGGCACATACTCGAAGTGACTCACGAAGGCACAAGTAGAGTGAAAGAGTCAAAAATCAATCTTTTGTTACATTCTTTCGAACTTTTCCGGTTGAAATCGAGTGAGACTATTGGCGACATGTTTACCCGTTTCACGGATGTCGTCAACAGTCTAAAAGGACTCGGAAAAAGTTTTTCGGATTTTGAGCTCATAAATAAGATTCTAAGATCCCTTCCTAAGAGTTGGGATCCTAAAGTCACTGCTATTCAAGAGGCGAAAGATCTAAACAACTTCCCTCTTGAAGAACTAATCAGGTCATTAATGACCTACGAGATGACTTGCAAAGCTCATGAAGAGTAAGAAGACATCCTTCCAAAGAACAGGAAGGATATGGCACTTAGAACTTCAAAAGACCACATGAGAGTAAACTCAAGTGATGAGGATTGTGATGATGACTTGGCACTTCTAACAAGAAAATTTAAAAAGTTCATTAAAAGAAACAAGTTTAAGAATGACACAAAAAATAAACTTGAACCCAAGAAGGACCAAGTTATTTGCTATGAGTGCAAAAAGCCGGGACACTACAAGAGTGATTATCCCCAAGTCAAAAAGAGAACATCAAAGAAGAAGGCGCTCAAAGCAACATGGGATGACTCGAGCGCATCCGAAGAAGAGGAGTCCAATACCGAGCAAGTTGCTCATTACGCCTTAATGGCCATCGGAGAGGAGGTAACGAATTTAATACATGCAGATTTATCATTTGATGAATTATTAAATGTCTTCCATGACTTATTTGATGAATGCAAGATTATTAGTAGAAAATACAAATTGCTAAAAAAGGAGCATGATAGTCTTACTTGTAATTTCGATAAGTTAAAGACTGAATATTATGATAGTTTAGATTCATGCATAAAATGTCATGATCTAGAAACTCTCCAAAAGGAAAACTTGCTACTTAAGGACACCTTGAAGAAATTCGAGGTTGATAGCAAGTCCTTGAACATGATCCTTGCAAACAAGGGTCACGTTCCCAAAAGATGTGGAATCGGATTTGTGAGAAGTCCTCACCAAAATCCAACCACCTTCATAAAAGGCCCCATCTTACATATTCGACACCAAAGCAAATGCAACTTTTATTGTAAACTTGGACACAAAATGCATTATTGTCCATTCAAGAAAATTAGTCCAAACAAATTAATTTGGGTTCCTAAAGGAACCATGATAAATTCTATGCAACATGATAAACAATGTAGATCTATTTTTGAGGCACCCAAAAGCAAATGGGTACCTAAAAATCATCCTTTCTTGTAGAAACCTATACCATCGTAAGCTAGGAGCAAGAGATGGTACCTTGATAGTGGATGCTCAAGGCATATGACCGGAGATCCATCTCAATTCTCTAAGCTCACTAGCATAGACGAAGGCTATGTCACCTTCAGAGACAACAACAAGGGTAAAATCATTGGCAAAGGAACTATAGGTAACAAATCCAACTTCTTTATCGAAGATGTTTTGTTAGTTGATGGTTTAAAACATAACCTCTTGAGCATTAGTCAATTATGTGATAAAGGATATATTGTCAGATTCGAATCTAATGCTTGTATCATTGAAAAACCACACAAAAACACGTCTATGATTGCATTAAAACAAAATAACGTATACACTATTGACATCAATGATTTGTGTAATGAAATGTGTTTTTCGGTTTTGAATGAGGATGCTTGGCTATAGCATAGAAGATTAGGTTATGCTAGCATGAAACTAATCACTCAAATATCATCTAAAGAACTTGTAAGAGGAATTCCTCATATCAAGTTCATCAAAGATAATGTATGTGATGCTTGCCAATTAGGTAAACAAATTAAGGGCAGTTTCAAATCTAAGAATCAAATAAGCACCTCTAGGCCCTTACAATTGATCCATATGGACTTGTTCGGACCAATCTCTACATCAAGCCTAGGAGGTAGCAAATACGCCTTCGTCATTGTGGATGATTATAGCAGATACACATGGACTTACTTCTTAAAACAGAAAAATGAATGCTTTAGATATTTTACCAAGTTTTGTAAACTTGTTCAGAATGAGAAGGGTTCTATGATTTCGTCAATTAGAAGTGATCACGATGGTGAATTTCAAAACCATGATTTTCAAGAATTTTGTGAACTCAATGGATACAACCATAATTTCTCTACTCCTAGAAATCCTCAACAAAATGGAGTAGTAGAAAGAAAAAATCGAAATTTACAAGAAATGGCAAGAACCATGTTGAATGAACATAGCCTACCCAAATATTTTTGGGCCGAAGCCGTAAATACTGCATGCTATATTTTGAATAGAGTTCTAGTAAGACCCTTACTCACCAAAACTCCCTATGAGTTATGGAACAACAAAAAACCCAATGTTTCATATTTTAAAGTCTTTGGGGGTAAGTGTTTTATCTTAAATGAAAAAGATAACTTAGGAAAATTTGATGCTAAATCCGATGTAGGAATCTTTCTTGGTTATTCTTCGGTTTCTAAAGCTTTTCGTATCTTCAATAAAAGAACTTTAATTATTGAAGAATTCATTCATGTTGTCTTTAATGAGATTTCCGAAATCAGGAAAAATGATTTTGATGATGATGTTAATTTTGATTCCTTGAATTTAAATGAAACCCCGTCTCCAACTAGCAACTTGAATGCATCCACTTCCGAAATATCCTTACCCAAGGATTGAAAGTATGTAGATGCTCATCCTAAGGAGCTAATTTTAGGAGACACATCAAAGGGGGTTCAAACACGTTCTTCTCTTAAAATTTTTTGTTCCAACGCAGCTTTTCTCTCTCAAATTGAACCCAAATATGTTGACGAAGCCATGAAAGATGATTCATGGATTATCGCAATGCAAGATGAATTAAATCAATTTGAGAGAAATGAGGTGTGGAAGCTTGTTCCTAGGTGTTAGGACCCTTTTTCTGAGCTTTTGAATAATGTTTATTGAGTCTGTTTAGTCCAGTTGTTTATTGAGTCGGTTTGGTTCAGTTAGAGTCAAGTAGAGGTTTATTTAATATTTATTTATTATTAGAGTTCATGTCCTGATGGACTCTGGGTGGAACTCTATAAATAGGGATGTAACTGCTTCTTTTCAGTAATCTATGAAAAATACTATTCTATCTTTTGACAAACCCTAGGAGGTCGATCCTCTCGAAGTGATCAAGGAGGGTCGATCCCCTCGAAGCAATCAAGGAGGGCCGATCCCCTCAAAGCGATCAAGGAGGCCGATCCCCTCGAAGCGATCATTATCATCCCCATTTCTCCCCTTTCTTCGACGATAAGACTTTAGGGTCTTACCATTTGGTATCAGAGCCTACGATAAGACCTTTAGGGTCTTACCATTTGGTATCAGAGCCTACGATAAGACTTTAGGATCTTATCATTTGGTATCAGAGCCTACGATAAGACCTTTAGGGTCTTACCATTTGGTATCAGAGCTACGATAAGACTTTAGGGTCTTATCATTTGGTATCAGAGCGACGATAAGACCTTTAGAGTCTTACCATTTGGTATCAGAGCGACGATCCTTGGCACGTTCCCGCTGCAACGTAACTAAAAAAAATAAAAAGGAACGGAAGAGAGAAAGCAGAGAGAGAAGAAGAAGAAGTCGCAGCCACGCATCCATGCTTCCTCTGCTTGCGGCCAGCCCACCGCCGCCCCTATTCTCCGGCAGGCCACGCCCTCCCTTGCTGCCTCCTTTCCACCGCCGGCGCTGCGTCCCAGCCGATCGACCAACGCCGCCATTGACCCCCAGCCGGCGACCTCTCCTCCTCGCTTTCCCGTCTCGCTCGAACAAGAAGGATCACTGGCGCCGTCTCCCTGCCAACGGACCACCCCTTCGTCGTTGAGACTCTCGGCAACGCTGCCCTAACTTCTCTGCCACCGTGCCCCCCCCGGGTCGCAGCCACAGCCGTCGGTTGCCCCCCCCCCCTCCCCCCTCTTCACGGTGACCGAAATATGGCAACTCACCGCTGCTGCCCTTGTTTCTGCTAGTCATAGGTGCCCAGCAAGCCGATCACGTGAGTGATGGCACGTGTGACTTGATACAGAATCTTTTTGCTTATTATATTTTGGCGTATATCACTTTATAACTATTGCATATGTGCATATATATATTGTGATGTCCTTGAATTTGTGCAATGGGAATTGGATCGTGATGAGATCATGATAATGAGATCGATTCACCTTTAAACACATATCCTAAATAATCCCAGTCATAGGTTACTCGAGAGGGACATCGTGATAACCAGATAGACTGGTGTGCTTTATACCCGTCCATATGATGGATGCAGCTGGTCTCATAGCTGCTCGTGTAGGGACACTAGGGATACAGTACAGGTGCTCATTGGAGAATGAGTTCACTGAATGATCCGCTTACGGAATGCTGGATGGTTGATGATGCCTTATTATCAGACAGCGATTCCGTAGTCCTAGTGGTGTATCTGGTCCTTAGAATTGAGACACCAAGGATGTCCTGTATGAGTGCTCCACTCTTTGATACCAGACTTATAGGTTTAGCTGTCCCAAATCTAGTACAACTGATCATTGGGAGTGGTAGTCGACCTTACGACGGGTATTGAGTATCGATAGAGGATCATCCACTCTCGGCGTTATGAGAGGAATATCCCATCTGTTCTTGCTTAGACAAATCCCTGGCCAAGGTCATTCGGGTTGAGAGAGAAAGAGTTCTCCGGGAGAATCCGATTAGAGCGAGACTCGAGTAGAAACCGTATGGGTCTGACAACACCATGCTCGATATACGGTCTCTGGGATATTAGATGGATGAGGACAATAGGTACACGGTAACTGAGGACAGACAGGTCCAATGGATTGGATTCCCTTGTATCGTCTAGGGACTACGGCGTAGTGGCCTAGTACTTCCGTAGTCAATGAGTCAAGTGAATTATTACAAAGATAATAATTCACTGAGTTAGAAGGTGTTCTCACAGGTATGACTCACGGCCAGCTCGATATTGGGCCTAGAGGGTCACACACATATGGTAGGCATTGCGATGAGTAGAGGTTTAGATATGAGATATCCGACGGAGCCCTTGTCTTATTGGATGCAGATCCAATACCCACTAGGGGAGGACCCATTAGGGTTTGACAGGGGACCTCTATAAATAGGAGGGATTCAAAGCCTCATAGGCTAGAGTTTTTGCTTGCCTTTCCTATTCTCCTCTCCCTCTACACCTCAGAGCAGGCCTGGAGTTTTGCGGAGCGTCTTCGCAACCCTACTGTGTGGATCACCGCTAGAGAGGAGGATGCTTGACCTTCTTAACCCTCTCCTAAGGATCTGCAAGGAAACAGGGATATACGATCTCCCTAGGTAACACAATCTACTCTATACGTAGTTTTAAGTTTCATGGATTTTACGAACCAATCTTCGCACGACGACGAACATCTCTTTGGGAATCGGGGATTTTGTTTTCTTGTTCTTTCGATGCGCATGTGATGTCGCCCCCATGGTTTCCCAACAGTGGTATCAGAGCCAGGTTGTTCGTGCGAATGATTGGTTTTGAACTGCGTGCGTTGTGTTTAGGAAGAATTTTGGTGTCAAAATCGTTGACGCAAAAACAAGGGCAACAACATTTGCTGCCCTCGATCTGCGTGCGTGTAGCGCAGTCGCTCGGCGGCCTGCTTGCAGCAAGCTTGCGTCCGGCGGGGCTAGCAGCCCGCGGGCAAAGGTGCCTGCGGCCGCTTCTCCCGCGGGGTGAGACACCGCAGGGCAGCGACGCTTGCCGCCGCTGCTCCCACGGACAAAAACCCCCCACAGGGGCGGCCGCCCAGCGGGACAGCACCGCCTGCGGGCGATGCCCCGCCGGCAGAACCGCCCGCGGGGGCGCCCACCTGCAGTGGTAGCGCCGCCAGCGGGCGTGCCGCCCGCAGGCGAGGGCAGCGCCCCGCCCCCCGCCGCACAAGCCGCCGCCAGCAGTGTGGTGGCGGCGGCAGCAAAGGGGAGTAGGGCATTAGGGTTTTCTAGGCAAAAGATAGTTTTGCCCCTCGAAATTTGAGAAATTCTATTTTTTGTCTTTTGTCCAAATTATGAAAATACCCCTATAAATTCATAAATTCCCTATATGTCCCTGATTTCCGAAAATATTAATTAATTAAAAGGTTTAGTTGATTATTATTTTTATTTTTATCTAGTAGTCCTACATGATGATGATTATTTATACATGTGATGTATGATGTGTGGACGGATGATCATGGACCCTGTGATGTGTATACTTGTGATTATTATTATTGAGGTCTGCGAGCCTCCATTATATTTCTCGTTTATTGTCGGGCCTACGTGCCTATAATTAAGTTGTAATCACATGAGGAGGCACAGCGGGAGCATGGATGCGATAGCGGGACCCACGAGACGGACGATCGTGATGCATGAAGATGCATCAAGATGTCGACGGAACCGACAAAGACGAGATAGACGATCACAGGGCATGGAGATGCACCGTTGCACACATAGATCTTGATGTGAGTTATTAGGCTTACTAGCTCGGGCCTAATCATATTAGGTTGTGGTCCATGAATATCTGGTGTGATTGCTTATACACATACTAGATATGTATATATATTTGCATGCGATGTAGATATATATTAAATATGTATATGTGTGACGTGTCATATTAGGAGACCAAATCATAGAAACATTTCTCGATAATATTAAGTCGGTAAACGTGAGGCAATTATATTAACCCACGTGGCCTTCCATCGTTATAAGTAGGAACCGATTCCCGGTGTAGGTTGAGTTGGTCGAGTCCCTCAAGACTCACCTATATCGCGATTCGCTATCTTGCTTACGACATAGAGATGTCACCGGTGACCTGAGGTCATGGTATACTTGGTCGAGTCCCTCGAGGGTATATCATCAAATCAGACTCATCTTGTAACGAAGGTGTTGACTTAACCGAGCATCATGGTTGGTCGAGTCCCTCGAGGCCATGGTGATTCGGAGGCCGAACAGGACGGGAATCACAAGGAGTTGTGATTGGTAAGAGTTGCCTACCTTTTAGCTTAGTGTGATTGGTCGAGTCCCTCGAGGTTACACTAAGACGCTGATTGGATCCTGATCCCCACTAGAAGTCTGTCGGAGACTTCCGTTTCACATGCTGAGGGTGTCGCGTGACTCGTTAGTAAAATAGTGTGAGCATATTAAGATAGAAGTCCATATCTTGATAGTTTATTTCTTGCAAAATCTGTATGTTATTTATTTCTACTGCATCTTTATTTTCAGAAAATGTCGCTTTCAAATCCCTAACGTGGCATACTTGATGTCAACCGCCTCACTGGTCCAAATTATACGGATTGGCTCTGTAACTTGAGAATTGTTCTCACAGCGGAGAAAATCGTGTACGTCCTTGATACAGTGATGCCTACGCCTGAAGAAGGGGCAAACGAGGATGAGATCGCTCGTTACGTGAAGTACATTTATGACTCCACTCTTGCTCAGTGCTATATGTTGGGCTCTATGACTCCTGTGTTATAGAGACAACATGAAAAGATGGATGCCAGATCCATTCTCCTACATGTCCGCAAATTGTTTGAGGAACAGGGAATGACTCAGCGATATGAGATATCCAAGAGCCTCTTCCGCGCTAGGATGACTGAGGGTTCACCAGTTCAGAACCATGTCCTAAAGATGATTAGGGGATAGAGAAACTCACAAGTCTCGGAATGGTCTTAGAGGATAACTTGTGTGTGGACATTGTGCTTCAGTCCCTACTAGATTACTTTTCACAGTTCATAATAAATTTTAATATGAACAAGCTTGAGGTGACTCTCCTAGAGCTCCTCAATATGTTGAGGGAGGCAGAGAGTACTATTAAGAAAGAGAAGCCAGTTCTCTACACTGGTGAGACCAAAAAGAAAAGGAAAGCAGAAAGGTCCCTTAAGAAGGGAAAGGGTAAGGGCAAACCAGGTAAAGCAAAGGTTGCTAAGAAAGACCCAGCAAAGGACAAAGGCCAGTGCTTCCACTGTGGTAAAGATGGGCACTGGAAGAGAAACTACAAAGAGTACCTTGCAAAAAGGGCGAAATAGAAGCTTAGAGAAGCTTCAGGTACATTCATGATCAATCTCCAATTGTCAGATTTTTATGATATAGCATTGGTATTATATACCAATATTGCTTATCATATCTACGATTTATTGTAAATTCTAGCAAAGCCGAGGGGAGATTGACGAGAGGAATATTGCATAAAGGTTTGTTTATGCAAGACACTACTCCACATATCATGAATGTAAGTGTCTAAGAGGAAACGAGATGAGATGAACAATGCATACCTGTGGCATTGTAAGCTAGGTCACATCTATGAAAGAAGGATTCAAAAGTTGCAAAATGATGGATATCTAGATCCATTCGACTATGTGTCATATGCAACTTGTGAGCCTTGCATTCGTGGAAAACTGACCAACCCTCCATTTAGTGGAACTGGAGAGAGAGCCACTGAGCTGTTGGAACTCATACATAGTGATGTATGTGGACCCATGTCAACTCATGCCATTAGTGGTTACTCCTACTTCATTACCTTTACTGATGATTTCTCAAGGTATGGATATGTGTACTTAATGAAGTACAAGTCCGAGGCATTTGAGAAATTCAGAGAGTATAAGAATGAGGTGGAGAATCAGACTAGAAAGAGTATCAAAACTCTTCGATCAGATCGAGGAGGTGAGTACTTAAGTACAAAATTTACTCAGTTCCTCAAGGACCATGGGATATTATCCCAATGGACACATCCTTATACACCTTAGCTCAATGGTGTCTCTGAAAGGAGAAATCGTACATTATTAGATACGGTACGGTCCATGATGAGTTTCGCTGACCTACCCATCTCATTCTGGGGATATGCCCTAGAAACCACAGCTTACCTTCTAAACAGAGTTCCAACTAAATCGGTAGTGTCTACACCATATGAGATATGGAAAGGGAAAAAGCCTGATCTTAAGGTTGTTAAGATTTGGGGCTGCCCTACCCATGTTAAAAGACACAACCCCGATAAGTTAGAATCAAGGACAAAGCGATGCAAATTTGTGGGATACCCCAAGGAAACTTGTGGGTATTATTTCTATCATCTCGAGGACCAAAAAGTCTTTGTAGCTAAAAGAGCAGTGTTCCTTGAGAAGGAACACATTCTTGGCGGAGATAGTGGGAGAATGATAGAGTTGAGCGAGGTTGGAGAACCAAGCTCAAGCACCACTCTACAGCCCGAGTCTGTTCAGGTACCTAATACACAAGTTTCAACTTTACGCAGGTCTGATAGAGTATCTCATCCTCCTAAGAGATATGCGGGACATATTAGAGGAGAGGATGTTGAGGATATTGATCATCAGACCTACGAGGAGGCTATTATGAGTATAGACTCCGGGAAGTGGCAAGAAGCTATGAATTCTGAGATTGATTCTATGTACTCCAATAAGGTTTGGAACCTAGTTGATGCGCCCGAAGGTATTGTACCCATCGATTGCAAGTGGATCTTTCAGAAAAAGATCGGAGTAAATGGAAAGGTAGAGACCTATAAAGCAAGGCTAGTGGCTAAGGGGTATCGTCAAAGGCAAGGTGTTAACTACGATGAAACCTTCTCACCCGTAGCAATGCTAAAATCTATCAGAATTCTATTGGTTATTGCAGCACACTATGATTATGAGATCTGGTAGATGGATGTGAAAACTGCATTCCTCAATGGGAACCTCGAGGAGGAGGTGTATATGATGCAACTTGAGGGATTCGTGTCCAAGAACTGCCCAGATAATGTGTGTAGGTTGCTTAGATCCATTTATGGACGAAAGCAAGCTTCCCGAAGTAGGAACATAAGATTTGATGAGGCAATCAGATCTTATGACTTCGTTAAGAACGAAGATGAGCCTTGTGTGTACAGGAAGGCAAGTGGAAGCGCTATCACCTTTTTGGTGTTATATGTGGATGACATCCTGATCATTGGGAATTACGTAGGAATGCTATTCACAGTAAAGGCTTGGTTATCTAGACACTTCTCCATGAAGGACTTAGGGGAAGCATCCTATACCTTGGGGATTAGAATCTATAGAGATAGATCCAAGAGGATGCTTGGCTTGTCCCAGTCTAGGTACATAGAAACTATTGTCAAATGGTTTGGCAAGGAAAATTCCAAGAGAGGTCTCATACTGATGAGACATGGGATATCGTTTTCTATGAGTATATCCCCAAAGACTCAAGAAGAAAGGGCGAACATGGATATGATACCTTATACCTCAGCAATAGGGTCTATCATGTATGCCATGCTATGTACTAGGCCTGATATAGCGCATGCTCTGAGTGTCACGAGCAGGTATTAGGCGGATCCAGGCTTGGAGCACTGGAAAGCAGTAAAGTGTATCCTTAAGTACTTGAGAAGGACTAAGGATCTTTTACTTGTATATGGAGGTAATAGCCTTAAGGTTGAAGGCTACACTGACTCAAGTTTTCAGTCTGATGTCGATGATAGCAAGTCGAATTCAGGGTATGTGTACACCTTAAATGGACGAGCAGTGTGCTGGAAGAGTTTCAAGTAAGATACTACTACTGACTCGACCATAGAGGCAGAGTACATTGCTGCATTAGATGTAGCAAAGGAGGGAGTCTGGTTGAAGATGTTCATCACAGATTTGGGAGTTTTTCCGGATAGCGAGAAGTCGACTTCCTTATATTGCGACAACTATGGGGCGATTACTCAAATAAGGGAACACGGGTCTCATCAGAAGTGTTCTGAGGAGGTTCTAGCTTATTAGAGAGATCGTAACCCGAGGAGATGTAGAAGTGGAAAGAGTTCCAATCGAAGATAACATTGCAGATCCATTGACAAAGCCGTTGTCTCAGATTGTCTTTTAGCGTCACAGGGGTCTGATGGGGATCAGACACATAGGTGATTGGTTTTAGGTCAAGTGGGAGTTTGCTAGTCATAGGTGCCCAACAAGCCAATAACATGAGTGATGGCACGTGTGACTTGATACAGAATCTTTTTGCTTATTATATTTTGGCGTATATCACTTTCTAACTATTGCATATGTGCATATATATATTGTGATATCCTTGGATTTGTGCAATGGGAATCGGATCGTGATGAGATCACGATAATGAGATCGATTCACCTTTAAACACATATCCTAAATAATCCCGGTCATAGGTTACTCGAGAGGGACATCGTGATAACCGGATAGACTGGTGTGCTGTATACCCGTCCATATGATGGATCAGCTGGTCTCATAGCTGCTCGTGTAGGGACACTAGGGATACAGTACAGGTGCTCATTGGAGAATGAGTTCACTGATTGATCCGCTTACGGAATGCTGGATGGTTGATGATGCCTTATTGTCAGACAACGATTCCGTAGTCCTAGTGGTGTATCTGGTTCTTAGACTTGAGACACCAAGGATGTCCTGTATGAGTGCTCCACTCTTTGATACCAGACTTATAGGTTTGGCTGTCCCAGATATAGTACAGCTGGTCAATGGGAATGGTAGTCGACCTTACGAGGGCTATTGAGTGTCGATAGAGGATCATCCACTCTCGGCGTCATGAGAGGAATATCCCATCTGTTCTTATTCAGACAAATCCTTGGCCAGGGTCATTCGGGTTGAGAGAGAAAGAGTTCTCCGGGAGAATCCGATTAGAGCGAGACTCGAGTAGAAACCATTTGGGTCTGACAACACCATGCTCGATATACGGTCTCTGGGATATTACATGGATGAGGGACTATAGGTAAACGGTAACTGAGGACAAACAGGTCCAATGGATTGGATTCCCCTGTATCGTCTGGGAACTACGGCGTAGTGGCCTAGTACTTCCGTAGTCAATGAGTTAAGTGAATTATTACAGAGATAATAATTCACGGAGTTAGAAGGAGTTCTGACAGGTATGACTCACGGCCAGCTCGATATTGGGCCTAGAGGGTCACACACATATGGTAGGCATTGCGATGAGTAGAGGTTCAGATATGAGATATCCGATGGAGCCCTTGTCTTATTGGATGCAGATCCAATACCCACTAGGGGGGGACCCATTAGGGTTTGACAGGGGACCTCTATAAATAGGAGGGATTCAGAGCCTCATAGGCTAGAGTCTTTGCTTGCCTTTCCTATTCTCCTCTCCCTCTCCACCTCAGAGCAGGCCTGGAGTTTTGAGGAGAGTCGTCGCATCCCTGCTGTGTGGATCACCGCTAGAGAGGAGGACGCTTGACCTTCTTCACCCTCTCCTAAGGATTTGCTAGGAAACAGGGATATACGATCTCCCTAGGTAACACAATCTACTCTATACGCAGTTTTAAGTTTCGCGGATTTTGCGCACCAATCTTCGCACGACGACGACATCTCTTTGGGAATCGGGGATTTTGTTTTCTTGTTCTTCCGCTGTGCATATGATGTCGCCCCCATGATTTCCCAACAGTTTCCAGCCGCGCCTCCACCAGTCGCGCCTCCTCCAGCACTTCTCTTTCCCTCGAGTGTCGTTGCCGCCCAGCCGACCCATCACCGCTGTGGGCCACCGTGTGACGACCGCCGCTCGTCTCCCAGCTGCCGTCGCTTCCCCTTGCTGCGCATCTAACCGAAACAGAGCACACTTGCTCTACCCTTGTTTCAGTCGCGCCACACCTTGCTCTGCATCTAACCGAAACAGAGCACACTTGCTCTGCCCTTATTTCAGCCGCGCCACAATCGCATGGGTTCCCTTGCTGCTGCCGGCTGTCGCCACTCTCGCTGCTACTTCCCAGCTACTGTGCAGATGCCCTTGACTAGACATCAGAAACAAGAACTGGGGATTACTGACTTGCAATCGTACGCAATGGCTATCGATAACTCAGTGAAAGCACAAATGGAAGCATTGGAAATTAGAATTGAGAACTGGTTATAAGAAGTACTTAATGATTTCAAAAAGGACTTATTGGGGAGCCTTAGTAAATTTCAACAAGGTGGGAGCTCAAGTTCTACATTGCACAAATATGGAAATACTAGAAAAGGGCTCCAAGATTGTGACACAATCTACTCGTACATGAAGGTGGATGAATAGCTCGCCAAAATTTGTCAGACTTCTACAGTGTTGGAATATCAGAGTAGGTTTGAAAGATTGTCAAATCAAGTTAGAGATTGGTCGGAACGATAACTTCTGAATACTTTTATTGAAGGACTTATTCCAGAGGTTCGATGTGAAGTTAAGGCTCTTCAACCCCGCACTATGATAGCTGCGATCTCATTCGTACATCTACATGAGAAAAAAATCAACAGGGAAAATCATGAAAACAGAAGTGACAACAACCAGATGATTAGTAAGCCACTGGCCCCATCTATTCCCAACCAAAGCCTTGACACCCGAAGACTAACCCAAGAAGAACTCAATGAAAGATTAGCAAAAAGTTTGCACTATGATGAAAAGTGGAGTATGGAGCACCAATGTAAACAAGGGCAATATATGATGATTGAGCCAATTGGAGAGGAACCGAAAGCAGAAGAGTTGGACTTCGATTATGAAGGTGTAAAAACCGATGAAGATATTGAAGCCATCACACATACAGTGCATGCATTGGCAAGCTATGCTAACCCACAAACTATGAAAATCAAAGGAACTTTGAAGCATCAGCCTGTCACTATGTTGATTGATACGTGCAGCACTAATAATTTTATGGACAGGAAAGTTGTAGCCTGATTAGCTTACCGCATTGAAGGCTGTGACAGATTCGAAGTAAAGATTAATGATGAACATATTTTAACTTGTGATAGCAAAGGCCAGGAGTTTCTTGCAATGATTACTACACTAAAAGATCGACCTGTTGCTTACACTGCCAAAACATGGAGACCATACTTACTTGATCAACGGGTTATGATGCGTTGCAGATAGCCTATGATTAAAGTGCTGAAAGAGAAGCTCCCCGAGATTGATGCTGCTCAGCCTTGAGGACAAGGCTGATTTGAAGAGGGAGGAACTGTTAGGACCCTTTTTCTAAGCTTTTGAATAATGTTTATTTAGTTTGTTTAGTCCAGTTGTTTATTGAGTCGGTTTGGTTCAGTTAGAGTCAAGTAGAGGTTTATTTAATATTTATTTATTATTAGAGTTCAAGTCCTGATGGACTTTGGGTGGAACTCTATAAATAGGGATGTAACTACTTCTTTTCAGTAATCTATGAAAAATACTATTCTGTCTTTTGACAAACCCTAGGAGGTCAATCCCCTCGAAGTGATCAAGGAGGACCGATCCCCTCGAAGCGATCAAGGAGGCCGATCCCCTTGAAGTGATCATTATCATCCTCATTTCTCCCCTTTCTTCCACGATAAGATTTTAGGGTCTTATCATTTGGTATCAGAGCTACGATAAGACTTTAGGGTCTTATCATTTGATATCAGAGCGACGATAAGACCTTTAGGGTCTTATCACTAGGCCAAATGACCATTTAGTTATTGGTACTAAATGAGTTTTTAGAAACAAGCAAGATGAATATGGTATCGTGGTTAGAAACAAGGTTAGATTAGTGGCCAAAGGTTTCAACCAAGAAGAAGGTATCGATTATGAAGAAACCTTCGCTCCAGTGGCTCGATTAGAAGCCATAAGGATACTCCTTGCCTACGCTAGTAGTAATAATTTTAAGTTGTTTCAAATGGATGTTAAAAGCGCTTTTCTTAATGGCTTTATTTCCGAAGAAGTCTATGCTGAACAACCTCCTGGATTTGAAAATAATAGCCTCCCTAATCATGTGTTTAGATTAACTAAAGCTCTCTATGGTTTAAAACAAGCTCCGAGGGCTTAGTATGAGAGACTTAGTTCTTTTCTTATCGAAAATAATTTCACAAAAGGCAAGGTTGATACTACATTGTTCATCAAGAATTTTGAAAATGATTTTCTCATTGTTCAGATTTATGTTGATGATATTATCTTTGGTTTTACGAATGAATCTCTTTGAGAATCTTTTGCTAAACCTATGAGTCTTGAATTCGAAATGAGTTTAATGGGAGAATTAACATTCTTCTTAGGCTTACAAATCAAACAACTAAGCAATGGCATCTTTATTAGTCAAACTAAATATACTATGAATTTGCTAAAAAAGTTTAATATGAATAACTCAAAAGCTATTAACACTCCCATGAGCACCTCCACTAAGTTAGAAATCAATGAAAGTGGAGAAAGCTTCGATCAAAAAACTTATAGGGGCATGATAGGAAGTTTACTTTACCTCACTATAACTAGACCAGATATCATGTTCAGTGTAGGACTTTGTGCTAGATTTCAATCAAACCCTAAGATATCTCATCTCAAAGCAGTTAAAAGAATACTTAGATATCTTAATGATACAACAAATCTAGGATTATGGTACCCAAAATCAAAGAATCTTGAGTTAATTGCTTATGCTGATGCGGACTTTGCTGGCTGTAAACTAGATAGAAAAAGCACATCAGGAACATGTCAATTTTTAGGACATGCCCTTGTTTCCTGGTCATCTAAGAAACAAAACTCGGTTGCACTATCAACAACCGAAGCTAAATATATTACAGCAAGTGCATGCTGTGCACAAGTTGTATGGATGAAAAACACCTTAGAAGATTATAAAATTCATCTTAAAAATATTCCCATTAAATGTGATAACACAAGTGCAATATACTTAACGAAGAATCCTATACAACACTCAAGAACAAAACATATTGATATTAGACATCACTTTATACGAGATCATGTTACTTATCATAATGTAATCATAGAATTCTTTGATACTAAACATCAACTAGCTGATATTTTTACAAAACCTCTAAATGAAGAACAATTTGATTTCATAAGAAGAGAATTAGGAATGTTGATGTGTCCGAATACATAAACTAGTTAAAATTATTTTTTGGACTTTATTGAATGATCAAATCACTTGACTGTCATTACATGCCTAAATAACATGTTGGAAATTATGTGTTGAATACAAAAATTTTCATAACAATAAGCATGTTTTGTCTTCATGATTGAATAACATAGTCTTGTCCGAATTCATGAAAGTGTTAATTTCATTTTCGGATTTGCTTAACAATTAGTATCCTAAAAATCATATTTTCTCATACGCTTATTATATGAAAAATATTTTTCTAAAATGGATTTGATGAAATGATTCCTGCTTATAAATTCCATCTTGAAATATGAATGATAGTGTTTTTACTTGCAAAGATTTGTTTCACATACATATCTTGATCCTTGTAAAAATGAAGCATGATTTAATCTCTCATCGATTATAACTTCACTCAAAGTAAAATCACAAATAGCCTTCCTCCTTTATGCAAAAAGATTACAACAAATAAAAAGGAAGAAGTATTCAAAGCAATCTATTTATCATGATTTCCTTTATATGCTTGGAAAACAACATGTAAAGGCATGAACAACTATCACACTTATGCTCAAAATTCGCTTATTGTTCTCCTACTATCACAATTACCATGCTTTTTGTTGATGACAAAGGGGGAGAAATATATGAGTATTAATACCATGCTTGTATCACCAAGAGATATATGAATTGATGCTATGATTGCTATAATTTGCATTATGCCTTGTTTGTATCATGTAATGATATCAAAATCTTACTTCGCAATTTTACATGTTGATATCTTACAATATGATGAATTGCTACAATTACCATCATTCAAACCTGTTATGTAAAATTTGAAAATGAATGTCAAGCCTTGACATCATCTTCAGAGAGAAACATTATGATGGGAATCTTGATAGGAGTAATGATAAGTTTAAATGATTTTAACTTATCAATATGTCTCTTGAATTCAAAGGTTTTGAATTCAAGAATGACTTATCTCAAGTATTGCATATAGACAGAGGGAGTTAAGGTTAACTTCATTATCAATTGATTGTCATCATCAAAAAGGGGGAGATTGTTGAATCTCGGATTTTGATGATGAAGTCAATTGTCATTTGTTATCTAATCTATATGTTGAGATAAGTGTGCAGGATTAACTACGATGAAAATAAGATATGCAACAGGAGTTGCGCCGGAGTCAAGACAATGATCACGTTGGGAGTTCGAGAGTTCGACGGAAGTTCGAACAGTCGTCAGAGGTTCTGCGGGAACAAATCCGAGAAGTCCATGAGCTTGCCAAAGAAGCTCGTCGGAACTCGCCAAGTGGATCGTCGCAAGTCCAGGAGTTTTTCGGAAGTCCGCAGGAGCATCACCGAGGGTTCATCGAATGATCGACGGAAGTTCGCCGGAAGAAGCGATTGACGCACCGGAGAAAATTGCAGTAAATGTCTTGGGAAAAATCGTAGTTAGCACAATGATTAAGTTGGAAATGGGAGGTGATCCCATTAACTTAATCTTAGGGCAATTGGGCCCCTGAAAAACCCAAATTGGGTCGAATGGATCAACCCATTCGGACCCTGATTTCTGCCAAGCGGTTGAACCGCCCAAGCCAGGAGGTGGCACCGCTTGGGCTAAGTCTCCGAGCGAGACTTGGCAGTGCAACCGCCCCAGCCAGGAGGTGGCACCGCCTAGGCTCAATCTCCGAGCGAGACTGGGCGGTGCAACCTCCCCTGACAGGAGGTGGCACCGCCTGGGCTCGGTCTCCGAGCTCTGGCTGAGCGGTGCAACCGCCTCAGTCAGGAGGTGGCACCGCCTGAGCTCAGTCTTCGAGCTCTAGCAGAAGGTGCAACCGCCCCTGACAGGAGGTGGCATCGCCCAGAGGCTCAGTCTTCGAGCTCTGGCAGGCGGTGAAACCGCTCCAGTCAGGAGGTGCAACTGCCAGATCTCGAAATTCCAGGAATTGACAGTTTTGAGCTCCAAATTCAAACTGGGTTGGGGCCTATAAATACCCCACCCATTCAGCACTGAAAGGGCACAAAATATACACCGAAATGCTGATCTTGTTCTGTGATTTTTAGAGTTCAAAATTGTTGTAAAGGCCAAAAGTTCTTCTCCCTCTTTTCTTCCAAGTTCTGAGCTTTAAAGAGAGGAGAGAAAATTTTGTAAGGGTTGTCTCCTAAGCCCATCAAAAGGAGTGAAACTATAAAAGGGTGGTTGGCCTTCACCTATTGAAGGAAGGCCTCTAGTTGACGTCGGTGACCTCGTCGGTGGAGGAAGCCAAAAGTGGAGTAGGTCAAGATTGACCGAACCACTCTAAATCTCGGTTTGCATTTACTTTGAGCATACTATCTTTACTGCAAACCTCCTCTAAAGCTGACTACTTTCTGCACATTTACGATCGGGTTACAAGCTTTGCACTTTCCGAATCGGCATTTAGACGTAAAACAGTTTCATCGTACGATCATCATATTTTTGTTTGCATTTACGTTTTGATTTCTATCATAACTGCAAACTGCCTTTATATCCTTGCTTAAATTGCATCTCGCTTAATCAAGTGATTTATGAATCAGCATTTAGATGTAAATCATTTTTTTGTATGAATATCATATTTCAGTTTGCGCCTACTATCTGATTAGAATCATAACTGCAAACTGCATTTATATCTTTGCTGCATCTCGCTTAAACAAAAGTGAAAGTGATTTACGAATCGGCTTTCTTACCAACATCACTTTTAACAAACGAACGCAGTTTTTATTTTTCGTAGAAGGTTTTCCGCTGCACTAATTCACCCCCCCCCCCTCTTAGTGCTCTTGATCCTAACAATCTATGCAGTTCTTGGACACGAATCCCTTAGGTTGCATCATATACACCTCCTCCTCGAGGTTCCCATTGAGGAATGTGGTTTTCACATCCATCTGCCAGATCTCATAATCATAGTGTGCTGCAATAGCCAATAGAATTCTGATGGATTTTAGCATTGCTACGGGTGAGAAGGTTTCATCGTAGTCAACACCTTGCCTTTGACGATACCCCTTAGCCACTAGCCTTGCTTTATAGGTCTCTACCTTTTCATCTACTCCGATCTTTTTCTTAAAGATCCACTTGCAACCGATGGGTACAATACCTTCGGGCATATCAACTAGGTTCCAAACTTTGTTGGAGTACATAGAATCCATCTCAGAATTCATGGCTTCTTGCCACTTCCCGGAGTCTATTCTCATAATAGCCTCCTCGTAGGTCTGAGGATCAATATCCTCAACATCCTCTCCTCTAATATGTCCCACATATCTCTCAGGAGGATGGGATACTCTATCAGACCTATGTAAAGTTAAAACTTGTGTATTAGGTACTTGAACAGACTCGGGCTATAGAGTGGTGCTTGAGCTTGGTTCTCCAACCTCGCTCAACTCTATCATTCTCCCACTATCTCTGCCAAGAATATGTTCCTTCTGAAGGAACACTACTCTCTTAGCTACAAAGACCTTTTGGCCCTCGAGATGATAGAAATAATACCCACAAGTTTCCTTAGGGTATCCCACGAATTTACATTGCTCTGTCCTTGATTCTAACTTATCGGGGTTATGTCTTTTAACGTGGGCAGAGCAGCCCCAAATCTTAACAATATTAAGATCAAGCTTCTTCCCTTTTCATATCTCATATGGTGTAGACACTACCGATTTAGTTGGAACTCTGTTTAGAAGGTAAGCTACGATTTCTAGGGCATAACCCTAGAATGAGATGGGTAGGTCAGCGAAACTCATCATGGACCATACCATGTCTAATAGCGTACGATTTCTCCTTTTAGAGACACCATTGAGCTGAGGTGTATAAGGGGGTGTCCATTGGGATAATATCCCATGGTCCTTGAGGAACTGAGTAAACTCTATACTTAAGTACTCACCTCCTCGATCTGATCGAAGAGTTTTGATACTCTTTCTAGTCTGGTTCTCCACCTCATTCTTATACTCTCTGAATTTCTCAAAGGCCTCGGACTTGTACTTCATTAAGTACACATATCCATACCTTGAGAAATCATTAGTAAAGGTAATGAAGTAGGAGTAACCACCAATGGCATCAGTTGATATGGGTCCACATACATCACTATGTATGAGTTCCAACAGCTCAGTGGCTCTCTCTCCAGTTCCACTAAATGGAGAGTTGGTCAATTTTCCACGAAGGCAAGGCTCGCAAGTTACATATGACACATAGTTGAATTGATCTAGATATCCATCATTTAGCAACTTTTAAATCATTCTTTCATGGATGTGACCTAGCCTACAATACCACAGGTATGCACTGTTCATCTCATCTCGTTTCCTCTTAGACATATTTACATTCATGATATGTGTAGTGTCTAACATAAATAAACCATTATGCAATGTTCCTTTCATGATGATCTTATCATCTAATTATATCGAACAACCATTGTTCTTAAAAACTAATTTATATCCACTAACTATCAAACATGAAATGGAGATAATGTTTTTGATAATAGAAGGAACAAAATAACATGCATCTAATGCAATAAAAGCTCCACCAGACAGATGTAGGGGGACCTCGCCAACAGCTACTACAGCAACTTTTGCTCCATTACCTATCTTGAGGTCCATTTCGTCTCTCTCTAGTCTCATAGGCCTTGCTAGAACCTGCAACGAATTGCATATATGATAAGCACTATCGGTATCCAATACCCATGTGTTATCATAAGAGTCTGACAAATAGAGATTGATCATGAATGTACCTGAAGCTTCATCAAGCTTTTGTTTCGCCCTTTCTACAAGGTACTCTTTGTAGTTCCTCTTCCAATGCCCATCTTTGCCATAGTGGAAGCACTGGCCTTTGTCCTTTATTGGGTCTTTCTTAGCAACCTTTGCTTTACCTAGTTTGCCCTTGCTCATTCCCTTCTAAAGGGACATTTTTGCTTTCCTTTTCATTTTGGTCTCACCAGTGTAGAGAACTGGCTTCTCTTTCTTAATAGTACTCTCTACCTCCCTCAACATATTGAGGAGCTCTAGGAGAGTCACCTCAAGCTTGTTTATATTAAAATTCATTATGAACTGTGAAAAGGAATCTGGTAGGGACTGAAGAGTCACCTCAAGCTTTTTCTTAAAGATCCACTTGCAACCGATGGGTACAATACCTTCGGGCGCATCAACTAGGTTCCAAACCTTATTGGAGTACATAGAATCCATCTCAGAATTCATGGCTTCTTGCCACTTCCCGGAGTCTATTCTCATAATAGCCTCCTCGTAGGTCTGAGGATCAATATCCTCAACATCCTCTCCTCTAATATGTCCCACATATCTCTCAGGAGGATGGGATACTCTATCAGACCTATGTAAAGTTAAAACTTGTGTATTAGGTACTTGAACAGACTCGGGCTATAGAGTGGTGCTTGAGCTTGGTTCTCCAACCTCGCTCAACTCTATCATTCTCCCACTATCTCTGCCAAGAATATGTTCCTTCTGAAGGAACACTACTCTCTTAGCTACAAAGACCTTTTGGCCCTCGAGATGATAGAAATAATACCCACAAGTTTCCTTAGGGTATCCCACGAATTTACATTGCTCTGTCCTTGATTCTAACTTATCGGGGTTGTGTCTTTTAACATGGGTAGGGCAGCCCCAAATCTTAACAACCTTAAGATCAGGCTTTTTCCCTTTCCATATCTCATATGGTGTAGACACTACCGATTTAGTTGGAACTCTGTTTAGAAGGTAAGCTGTGGTTTCTAGGGCATATCCCCAGAATGAGATGGGTAGGTCAGCGAAACTCATCATGGACCGTACCGTATCTAATAATGTACGATTTCTCCTTTCAGAGACACCATTGAGCTAAGGTGTATAAGGATGTGTCCATTGGGATAATATCCCATGGTCCTTGAGGAACTGAGTAAACTCTATACTTAAGTACTCACCTCCTCGATCTGATCGAAGAGTTTTGATACTCTTTCTAGTCTGGTTCTCCACCTCATTCTTATACTCTCTGAATTTCTCAAAGGCCTCGGACTTGTACTTCATTAAGTACACATATCCATACCTTGAGAAATCATCAGTAAAGGTAATGAAGGAGTATCCACCAATGACAAGAGTTGACATGGGTCCACATACATCACTTTGTATGAGTTCTAATAGCTCAGTGGCTCTCTCTCCAGTTCCACTAAATAGAGAGTTGGTTAGTTTTCCACGAATGCAAGGCTCGCAAGTTGCATATGACACATAGTCGAATGGATCTAGATATCCATTAGCAACTTTTAAATCCTTCTTTTATGGATGTGACCTAGCCTACAATGTCACAGGTATGCACTGTTCATCTCATCTCGTTTCCTCTTGGACACATTTACATTCATAATATGTAGAGTAGTGTCTAACATAAATAAACCATCATGCAATGTTCCTTTCGTGATGATGATCTTATCATCTAATAATATCGAACAACCATTGTTCTCAAAAACTAATTTATATCCACTAACTATCAAACATGAAATGGAGATAATGTTTTTGATAATAGAAGGAACAAAATAACATGCATCTAATGCAATAAAAGCTCCACCAAGCAGATGTAGGGCAACCTCGCCAACAGCTACTACAGCAACTTTTGCTCCATTACCTATCTTGAGGTCCATTTCGTCTCTCTCTAGTCTCATAGGCCTTGCTAGAACCTGCAACGAATTGCATATATGATAAGCACTATCGGTATCCAATACCCATGTGTTATCATAAGAGTCTGACAAATAGAGACTGATCATGAATGTACCTGAAGCTTCATCAAGCTTTTGTTTCGCCCTTTCTACAAGGTACTCTTTGTAGTTCCTCTTCCAATGCCCATCTTTGCCATAGTGGAAGCACTGGCCTTTGTCCTTTATTGGGTCTTTCTTAGCAACCTTTGCTTTACCTAGTTTGCCCTTGCTCATTCCCTTCTAAAGGGACATTTTTGCTTTCCTTTTCATTTTGGTCTCACCAGTGTAGAGAACTGGCTTCTCTTTCTTAATAGTACTCTCTACCTCCCTCAACATATTGAGGAGCTCTAGGAGAGTCACCTCAAGCTTGTTTATATTAAAATTCATTATGAACTGTGAAAAGGAATCTGGTAGGGACTGAAGCACAATGTCCACACACAAGTTATCCTCTAGGACCATTCCTAGACCTATGAGTTTCTCTATCCACTCAATCATCTTTAGGATATGGTTCTGAACCGGTGTCCCCTCGGTCATCCTAGCGCGGAAGAGGCTCTTGGATATCTTATATCACTGAGTCCTTCCCTGTTCCTTAAACAATTTGCAGACATGTAAGAGAATGGATCTGGCATCCATCTTTTCATGTTGTCTCTGTAACTCAAGAGTCATAGAGCCCAACATATAGCACTGAGCAAGAGTGGAGTAATCAATGCACTTCATGTAGCGAGCGATCTCATCCTCGCTTGCCCCTTCTTCGGGCGTAGGCATCATTGTATCAAGGACGTACATGATTTTCTCCGCCATGAGAACAATTCTCAAGTTACGGAGCCAATCCGTATAATTTGGACCAGTGAGGCGGTTGACATCAAGTATGCCACGTAAAGGATTTGAAAGCGATATTTTCTGAAAATAAAGTTGCAGCAGAAATGAATAACATGCAGATTTTACAAGAAATAAACTATCAAGATATGAACTTCTATCTTAATATGCTCCCACTATTTTACTAACGAGTCACGCGACACCCCTCAGCACGTGAAACGGAAGTCTCCGGCAAACTTCTAGTGGGGATTAGGATCCAATCAGCGTCTTAGTGTAACCTCGAGGGACTCGACCAATCACACTAAGCCTAAAAGGTAGGCAACTCTTGCCGATCACAACTCCTTGTGATTCCCGTCTTGTTCGGCCTCCGAATCACCATGGTCTCGAGGGACTCGACCAACCATGATGCTCGATTAAGTCAACACCTTCGTTACAAGATGAGTCTGATTTGATGATATGCCCTCGAGGGACTCGACCAAGCATACCATGTCCTCAGGTCACCGGTGACATCTCTATGTCGCAAGCAAGATAGCGAATCGTGATATAGGTGAGTCTCGAGAGACTCGACCAACTCAACCTACATCGGGAATCGGTTCCTACTTATAACGATAGAAGGCCACGTGGGTCAATCTAATTGCCTCACATTTACCGACTTAATATTATCGAGGGAGATGTTTCTATGATTTGGTCTCCTAATATGACATGTCACACATATACATATTTAATATATATACATATCTAGTATGTGTATAAGCAATCACACCAGATGATCATGGACCACAACCTAATGTGATTAGGCCTGAGCCAATAGGCCTAATCACTCATATCAAGATCTATGTGTGTAATGGTGCATCTCCATGCCCTGTGATTGTCCATCTCATCCTCGTCAGTTCCGTCGACATCTCGATGCATCTTCATGCATTGCGATCGTCCGTCTTGTGGGTCCCGCTATCGCATCCACACTCCCGCTACGCCTCCTCATGTGATTACAACTTAATCATAGGCACGTAGGCCCGATAATAAACGAGAAATATAATGGAGGCTCGCTGACTCTAATAATAATAATCACAAGTACACACATTACATAGTCCATGATCATCCGTCCACACATCATACATCACATGTATAAAAAATCATCATAATGTAGGACTACTAGATAATGATAAAAATAATAAACAACTAAACTTTTTAATTAATTAGTATTTTATGAAATCAGGGACATATAGGGAATTTTTAAATTTATAGGGGTATTTTCATAATTTAGACAAAAGACAAAAACTAGAATTTCTCAAATTCATAAGGGCAAAACTATCTTTTTGCCCAAAAATCTTAAGCCCCTCTCCCTTTTCGCTACTGTTGTTGCCGCCGCCACCTTGCCGGCGGCGATAGGTGCAACGGGGCTGGGGCATCGCCCCTGCAGGTGGGCCCCCCCGTGGGTAGCGCTGCCCCTACGGGCGAGCGCCCCTATGGGCGCCGCCCCTTCCGCGGGCGGTTCTGCCTCGCCGGGGTTTTTGCCCGCGGGAGCAGCGGCCACAGGCGCCGCAGCCCTGCGGTGCGTCACCCCGCGTGAGCATCGGTCGCAAGCGCCGCTACCCTGCGGTACCTCTGCCCGTTGGCTGCTAGCCCCGCCGGTCGCAAGCCTGCTGTAGGCACAACGCTTGCGCATGTGCTGATGCTGTGCTGCTTGGCTACGGTTGCCGCAACAGGTGGCTGCAAGCATGCAAATCGAGGGTAGCAACTGTTGCTGCCCTTCCTTGTTTTTGCGTCAATGATTTTGATGTCAAAATTCTTCCTAAACACAACACACACAGTTCAAAACCAATCATTCGCACGAACAACCTGGATTTGATACCACTGTTGGGAAATCTTAGGGGCGACATCAGATGCGCAGCGGAAGAACAAGAAAACAAAATCTCCGATTCCCAAAGAAATGTCCGTCGTCGTGCAAAGATTGGTGCGCAAAATCCACGAAACTGAAAAACTACGTATAGAGTAGAATGTGTTACCTAGGGAGATCGTATATCCCTGTTTCCGTATAGATCTTTAGGAGAGGGTGAAGGAGGTCAAGTGTCCTCCTCTCTAGCGGTGATTCACATAGTAGGGCTACGACGATGCTCCTCAAAACTCAAAGCTTGTTCTGAGGTGGAGAGGGGAAGGAGAATAGGAGAGGCAAGCAAAGGCTCTAGCCTATGAGGCTCTGAATTCCTCCTATTTATAGAGGTCTCCTGTCAAACCCTAATGGATCCTCCCCTAGTGGGTATTGGATCTGCATCCAATAACCCAAGCCTTTTAGATTAGTGGATCTCTATCTAATAATCTCTCATGGGCTCTTATTGGATCTCATCCATGGGATCCAATAATTCATGGGCTTATTGGATATCCAATAAGACAAGGCCTCCGTTGGATATCTCATATCCAAACCTCTACTCATCGTAATGCCTACCATATGTGTGTGACCCTCTAGGCCCAATATCGAGCTAGCCGTAAGTCATACATGTCAGAACTCCTTCTAACTCAGTGAATTATTATCTATGTAATAATTCACTTGACTCATCGACTATGGACGTACTAGGCCACTACGCCGTAATCCCTAGACGATACAGGGGAATCCAATCCATTGGACCTATCTGTCCTCAGTTACCGTGTACCTATAGTCCCTCATTCATCTAATATCCCAAAGACCGTATATCGAGCATGGTGTTGTCAGACCCATATGGTTTCTACTCGAGTCTCGCTTTAATCGGATTCTCCCGGAGAACTCTTTTTCTCTCAACCCGAATGACCCTGGCCAGGGATTTGTTTGAGCAAGAACACATGGGATATTCCTCTCATGACACCAAGAGTGGATGATCCTCTATTGACACTCAATAGCCCTCGTAAGGTCGACTACCACTCCCAATGACCAACTGTACTAGATTTGGGACAGCCAAACCTATAAGTCTGGTGTCAAAGAGTGGAGCACTTATAAAAGATATCCTTGGTGTCTCAAGTCTAAGGATCAGATATACCACTAGGACTACGGAATCGCTGTCTGACAATAAGGCATTATCAACCATCCAGCATTCCGTAAGCGGATCAATCAATGAACTCATTCTCCAATGAGCACCTATACTGTATCCCTAGTGTCCCTACACGAGCAGCTATGAGACCAGCTGCATCCATCATATGGACAGGTATACAGCACACTAGTCTGTCCGGTTATCACGATGTCCCTCTCGAGTAACCTATGACCGGGATTATTTAGGATATGTGTTTAAAGGTGAATCGATCTCATTTTCGTGATCTCATCACGATCCGATTCCCATTGCATAAATCCAAGGACATCACAATATATATGTGCATATATGCAATAGTTATAAAGTAATATATGCCAAAATATAATAACAAAAAAGATTTTGTATCAAGTCATACGTGCCATCACTCACGTGATTGGCTTGTTGGGCACCTATGATTAGCAAGCATAACCTTTCATAAATGTATTCAAATTTGAAAGGAAATAAAAGCAAGAGCATACAAGGATTCCAAGCAATCATATATAGCTTAATTCAAATAAAAAGGTTAGATGAGTTTAATGTGCAAAGGAAGAAAACTGGAATAGGCACATATCGAAAGCAAATGCGGAACAATGAGATATACATGTGCCTATATAAATCAATATGATATAGCATAAACGTTACACAATAGTTTTCAAGAATGTAAATAATTTTAAGGACAAGAGCATACAAGGATTCAAAGGAGTAATATAAAGCTCAATTGAATAAGAAAGCTAAATTAAATTAATTTCCAAAGGAATGAAACCAGAATATGCGAAATCGACCAAAGCTCGATTTATGGCAGAATTCGAGAGGCACATTGAATAAATGATTCAAACTATCAATTTTACTCCAATATGCTCAAGAAATCTATTGTAAAAATATATTTCAATCTATTTTCAGATAAAATAAGTCTCATATGAATCGAAGTTTTCAACAAAGAGTTACAATTGATTTAGTAACCAAAGGTCAGAAAACAAAATTATTGTTTTACAGAATTCATAAGATCGTTCAATAGATAACTGGGTAGGCATTTGGACTCTAAATATTTCAATCTAGGAATCAAATGAAAGATCTAAGAGTCTAGTTTCAATGAAATAAGCTTTGAATAAATCAAAGCTTCCAACAGGGACTTATAGGCAGTTCAGTATCGAAAGGTCAGAAATTTTGATCCCTATTTTGCAGAATTCGTAAGCTCATTTGAAACAGAAGTTTGGAAAGGCAAACTTACTCCAAATTCTTAAAATACCTATCAAAAGAAAGGTTTATGAGTCTATATTCAGGTCAAACAAGTTTTGTCCAAATCAGGGGTCAGTGCATAAAGTTATAACCATTATAAGGTAGAAAGGTCAGAATCTTGAAAGTTTCATAGATTCGAATCGTTACGTCTAAACAAGAGATATATCAAATGCAAAGCTAGAACAATTCAAAGTTCCTCATATTTAAAGCAAATGTAAAGATAAAATTACAGTAAGGAAAGATCAGGACACTTGCAATAGGAAAGATTAGAAAGCTTGCAATAAGAAGGATCGGAACACTTGCAATAGAAATGATCGAAACACTTGCAATAGGAAAGATCGGAACACTTGTAATAGGAAAAATTGAAACACTTGCAATAGGAAGAATCAGAACAATTGCAATAGAAAGGATTGAAACACTTGAAAAGAAAATGTTCAGGACACTTACAATAAGAAAGATCAGGACACTTGCCTTTCGAAGGTTTTGGTCCAAAGATCTGAAGGTGTATGCCTGAATCCTTCTATTATTCCTTTGTCTACTCTCCTTGTTTCATTTTCTGCACCTATCTTCTTTTTTCCCAGCCATAGCCATAGCCACGATCACAACCGCAGCCCCTTCCACTACACTACTTCCTTTCTTCCTTCTCTCATTCCTTCTTTTTTTTCCCAAACACAACTGTCGCAGCCACCACCACCACCACCACAGCTGCAACCCATTTTTTTCCCTTTCCTTTCTTTCTCTTTTCCAAAAGCAACTGATGCAGCCACTGTCGCTGTTGCTGCTGCAGTCACACCGCTGCCGCAGCCACAATCGTACCACTACCGCTGCCGCTGCTGCAACCGTAGCCACCTTCCCCTCTTCCTCTTCTTCCATCTTTTCTCCCTCTTCTTCTTCCTTTCCTTCTCTTCTTTCTCAGGTGCAACTGCTGCAGTCGCAACCGCAACCACAGCCACGACCGTAGCCAAACCACAACCGCAGCCTCTTCTTACGCTTCTGCTCTTCTTCCTCTCCTTCTCTTCCTGCTGCAGTTGCCACCGCCGCAGCCGCAGCTGCAGCCCCTCCTTTCCCTTCTCTTCTTCTCCTCTTCTTCCTTGCTTCTCTTTTTCTTCCCTTCTCCTCCCCGATGCATAGCGCCTCCTCTCCTTTGTTTCCTCCTGTAGGAAACAGAGGTGCTGCAGCCCTAGCTGCTGCAGCTACCTCTCTCTCATCTCCCTCTTCTCCTTTTTCTTCTTCTTCTTCTTCTTCTTCTTCTTCTTCTTCTTCTTCTTCTTCTTCTTCTTCTTCTCTTTTCTTCTCTTCTCCCTCTTCTTCTTCTTCTCTTCTTATCCTTTTCTTTCCTTCTCCTCCCCGACACCTCACACCTCCTCGCTGCAGCCCTTGTCGCAGCCACCTTCCTCTTTTATTCTTCTTCCCTTTCTTCTCCCTCTTCTTCTTCTTCTTCTTCTTCTTCTTCTTCTTCCCTTCTTCTCTACTTTTCCTCTTTCTCCCCAATGCCCCATAGCTTCTCTCTCTATTTCCTATGCGTGGGAGGTGGTGGGATAAAACCGTCACCCTTTCCGTATTTTTTTTTTAACTTAATAGTTTAGTCCTTAAAATTTCTATATTTACATATAGGTCCTCTGATTAACAAATAAATCCTTATTAATAAATTTCAGAAGTGAGGGATATTACAGATATGCTCCAAAATATTTCGTTTGCCATTGATATGCTCCGAAATGCTCCATATTACATTGATATGTTCATGAACATTTCATACGCTATTGATATGCTCCAATTACTCTATAGTTCATTTGTTATGAATCAAATATATTTTGATTGAAATGACATTTATGATTTTATATCTAATGAGATGGTATTCTTGAATCTCTTGTATTCTGCCTTGCATTATGATACATTGTTTGTTTGAAACTATCCTTTTTCATTCTGGATATGTTTTGTCATTTGCTGAGCTGTTTTTACCTCACTCTATTTTTATATAATTTTTTCAGGATAGCTTGTCACTCTTTGAAATATTTGAATTAGGCTAAGGTAGTGGAGAGTTATTTAGAATTGTGGGCAAATCTTATTGGTTGATATATTATGGTTATTGTTGTATAAACATATTTTATATATAATGAAATGTTATCGATGAACCCGAATGGATATATCGTGTAAAAGTTTTAAATGACCTCTTACATTTGAAATTTTGGAATGTTTAGTTTACGATAATAAGAAATTATGGTAATTGATTGGAGTTCTGATTGTATAAATTGTTTACCTTGTGGATTTGTAAGTGTTGTTAATGTTTTGTTAAGTTGGCTTGGGTTTTCATAAATATGAATTATCGAGTGATGTGATATATGATTATAAACTATACAGGTTTTATGGATATGAATTTAACTGAATATTTCTCAGTGTCCTCAAATATTAGTTTGGATCCTAGATTGATTGTGATTGAAAATTTTAATATTATCGATTTAAGGGGGTGTGATAGTTGGGTACCTCGGTCAATAGGTCAAGTCTTTGCCCGAGTTATGTATGTTGGCCAATTGTCGCTCGAGCCACGTCTCGATGAACTAGTCCAAGCTGTGCCCGAGTTGGGTACCTCGGTCAACAAATCCAGTCTTTGCCCGAGTCATGTAACTCGGCCAATTGTTGCTCGAGCCAAGTTTCGACGGACTAGTCCAACCTATTCCATTGTTAGGTACCTCGGTCAATAGGCCTAATATATACCTGAGTCGTGTGTTGAATCTCGGATTTTGATGATGAAACCAATTGATAGGTGTTTATGATTTAATCTACGTTTTGAGCGACGTAGGATGCTTTGATCGGGATGAGACAATTAAAGCAAGAAGAATCATGTTGGGCCGGTGGAATATGTCAGAAGATTGGACGTCGAGCCGGAGGATCGGTCGATGTATCGACATAAGGCTTCGGGCCATGGATTCGAGCATCGGGCCAAGAAGAGCAGATATTGCGCCAAGGATATCGGAGTTACGGAGTCAACTAGCCGATTGGACAATAGGCCGCAAGAGAGGACGATGCGCCGAAGAATCGGATGAAGCATTGATGGACCAATGACATACCGGATAACATGATTCAAGCTTAGTAATAATTGTCTTGATCAAAGTATGTTTTACATATGTAGGATTAACTATGATAGCAAGGCATAAAGCAAAATGAAGTCTCGATGTCAAGAACGCGATTTCGTTAGGAGTTCGAGAGTTCGTTGGAAGTCCAGACGTTCGTCGGAAGTTCCGTAGGAACTAATCGAGAAATTGTTGAGAGATTGTCAGAAGTTCGTCGAAAGATCACCGGAAGCTCGCCGGAAGAAACTAGACTTACGAACTTGTTTAGCTTAGGAAATGTCTTAGAATTCGTAGTTAGCATATAATTGGGATTGGATTTGGGCCAACCTAATTAGGGGCTAGTTGGGCCCATGTAAGGACTATGTTGGGCCCAATAAAAGGCCCAAATAGTGACCCAAGAAGTGGCACCGTCGTGGCATAGTCTTCAAGACTATGTTAGGCGATGGTACTGCCCAGTGGCCTAGTGCCAAGCAGTGGTACCGTCAGACTGGGCTATGGTACCACCCACTTCAGTGTCAGTGTCAGACTGACATTAGCGGTGGTACTGCCCGGACCGAAGAAACCGGGATAAGATGTTTTTAAGCTCCAAGTTTGAATCAACTTGAAGCCTCTAAATACCCCTCTCATCCCTGATTAAAAGACACAAGCACAGAGAATTTAAAGAAGGAAAAACGCTGTTATAATCTCTTGTGAGAATCCTCCTCTTCTAGTCTAAGTGTAATAATAGTTTAAGAGAGGAGTGAGTGCTTGTAAGGGTTGTCTCCTAAACCCAATAAAAAAAGAAGAGGGGTGTAAGAAGTGTTAGGATCGGAGTAGGACTAAGAGGGGGGGGGGGTGAATTAGTGCAGCGGATTAAAATGTTGGTTTCGACAAATCTTTCGTACGATAAAAAATCGAACTCGGAAGTGCTTATCTTGAAAGCGTGTTCGTAAAGGTGTGCAGCAAAAGTAATGAGGAAGTAAAGCACATATGAAGGTTTGCAATAAGGTAAATAGCAATAAGTAAATGCAAACCAGAGAACACACAAATTTAAAGTGGTTCGGTCAAAATGACCTACATCCACTTGCGAAGCCTTCTTCGAAGAGGCTCCCAACTTCCACTAGCAAATCACTTTAAAGGGGAAGGACAAATACCCCTCTTACAACCTTTTAAAAGTGGTTCACACTCTTACAAATTTTCGAAGAGAAAGAGGGAGGCGAACACTCAAGCTATTGAAAACAAAAACTTGCTAAAGGCTTTGCTAAGACTTTTATCTCAATATCTTGCTTCTCAAAGGTTATTTTCTCAGTTAAGAATTGAGGGGTATTTATAGGCCTCAAGAGGATTCAAATTTGGGCTCCAAAATTTGAATTCTCTTTGGTTCCCAATGCTAGCGGTGCCACCGCCTGTCAGTGTCTGACACTGACAGTGTACTGGCGGTGCCACCGCCCAGCCAAGCGATGCCACCGCCAGGCTCTCGGGTGCTAGGCGGTGCCACCGCCCAGCCAAGCGGTGCCACCGCCTGGCTCTCAGGTTCTAGGCGGTGCCACCGCCTACACTATTTTCAGCTCACAGGTTGGGCTCCAAACTTGGCCCAAACCAGTCCGAACTCGGGCCCAATTGGCCCCTACTTGGATTATAGGATTAACACCTAATCGTAACCCTAATTAACGTGCTAACTATGAATTTAAAGACATTTCCTAAGCTATTACAAAGTCCGCAAGTCAAGACTTTTTCCGGTGAGCTTCCGGCGAACTTCCGGCGGTCTTCCGACGAACTCTCGGAAACCATTCTGCAGACTCCCGGCAAGCTCCTAGACTTAACGATTTGATCTTGGCGAGTTCCAACGAGCTTCTTCGGCAAGCTCCAATCTTTCTCGGCGAGCTCTGCGAACTTCCAACGAACCTTTCGGCGAGCTTCCGAAAAACCCTTCGGCAATCTCCCTACTCATTCTCGGCTAGTTCCGGCAGCATTCCTGATGAACCTTCGGACTTTCGTCGAACTCTCGAACTCGCAACAAATCGTTCGCGCTTGACTCAGACACTTTGTTTCACTTTATGTCTTCATCGTTATCGTAGTTAATCCTGCACACACAAGCAAAAACTCTACTCTGATCTAGACAATTATTACAACGCGAATTGACATTCTGTTGCCCGGCACGTCATTGGTTGGCGCTTCGTCCGATTCTTCAGCGCATCGTCCTCTCTTGTGGCTTGTTGTCCAATCGACGATTGACCTCCGCAACCCCAATATCCTTGGCGCAATTCCGCTCTTGGCCTGATGCTCGACGTCCGAAGCCTTCTGCCATCTAATATCCTAACGTGATCTCCTTCGGCGCAACGTCAATTCCTCCTGTGTTAACTATCTAATCCTGATCGAGTAGACCTGCATCACTCAAAATGCAGTTAAACATCTAAACACAATCAATTAGTTTCATCATCAAAATCCGAGATTCAACAAGAAGGAGGTTGATCTTCGCTTATTAAAGGAAGATCGATAGTGGATACCGATGGCCTCGATGGAAGAGGAATCGGAGGAGTGGATGTAGGTCACGACAACCGAACCACTATCGGTTTTCATTTCTGTTTTGCTATTTATCTTAATTACAAACTACCTTCCTTGCTTTACATCAACTACACTTCCGTATGCTTTCAATTTAAAGATCTTTCCGAAATGGTTTTCATCGAAATCAGATTTTATCGTACAAAAGTTTCAAACCAACATAATTTTTACTGCTGCACTAATTCACCCCCCCTCTTAGTGCCGACCCCTTTCCTAACATCGTGTACCTCGGTCGGTCACCATCAGAGCCGTGCCTCGCAGCCAATCCGATGATTAGATCACATCTTGACTAGCTTTGCTTGGCCAGCCACTCCTCGAGTTATGTTGCTTGACTAATCTAGCCCTGAAATATAAGCTCCCGCTCAACGAATGACTAAACCACCAATCCCAGTACGACGGTCGACCCAACCAGCAAAAGGAACCAAGCCATGCCCCGAGCCCCTCCATGAGGAACCCAAAGCATGCCCTATTTTTTGGGAGGGGGGGGGGGGGGGGGGGGGGGTTGGGGTGGTGGGAGGATTATGATAAGGCATATTCTAGCATCGCCCCCATGACCATAGTCAACAAACACATCAGTGCGGATATGGAACCTCGAGACGGAGATGGTGCGTCGCATCAACATGGCACCTCAGACTCGGGTGGGTGACTGCCCCTTCTCGCATTGTCTGAAGTCGCACGAAACAATGTCGCACAGTACAGAGCCGCCCCGGAAAGCTCAGAACAACGCCGCGCGACGTGGATCCATACAAGTCGATCAGTGCTCACACTGAGGTACAAGCCAGCCGCCCGAGAAGTTGGCCGCCATCATTAGATCGCTACGACGAACCCTCACTCGTAGGTATAAAAGCCAACCCTCTTATCGACATCAGGGGGGAGGAAGATGAAATTCCTTGAACTCCACTCAATACTAACTTGACTTTTGGAGGGGTCGAGTCAGGAAAACCCCCTCCCGACTTTGACCTATGTGTAAGAACTTGGTGACGATGAAGCAGACCGCTCACTGATAGGAAGGACCGCGTTAGGAGACGAGTCTCAAACTCAACCCAACCCGATGGACATTTTTACCAATCGACCATCTGCACCGATGATTCTGTGAATCTGAGACTGGATCGAGCCGTGTTGACCTTAACCATGAAGTAAAGATTTGCTAACATGTAGAGTGAGAGATGGACGATATTATGCTGTGATTAGGATGATCAGTATCAGATAGACCTTCAAACTGAGTTGGAGTAATACTCACCGTTAAAATATACCGCCAAAAGACTATTATTTGTAGTCGTGAAACCAGAGATAATTTCTATCTAACGAAAAGGAAAGAGTGAGGAAGATAAACGTCTTTCTAAGTTGTATTGAATGTGACTCCCAAATAGAATTTATATTGTACCGATTCTATCTCTAGAATAAAATGAGTATACTCTCATCTCATCATATCCTTTAAAGAGACAGAGTAAATATTAAGATGCCTCTCGGGATAGATCGACCCAACCTATAAAAAAAAAAATTATAATCAAGGATGCGATGGTCAAATATTATTCCTTTAACAAAATATATTCTAAACATATAATGCGAAATAATATTAAAAAAATATAAAACTCATCTTATCTTTAGAGAGAGATAACTCAACGTGCTGATTAGCTATTTTTATTAGAAAAAAATAAAAGATTTGAAGGTCGAATTAGGTTGAGAATTGAAATTTGATATATTGGACATTTAGAATAATCTAATTTTTTTGTTTTTTTGACAAAAAAAAAATTTGCTTATTCCCATTATAGAGTTTCTAACTCAAGATGTATAAAATACAATTATGCTATCACTCAATCTGGAAATCGATCCAACATGAAAAGTTCAAAAGGAAATTAGTAACACACATGACCGGCTAAAATGATGCATCCTAAACTAGCAAGCGTCCGATCACATTCCAAACCTATCCCAAGACGCATGAGGCTGTCATATCGCGGCGGGCTTTGTTCGTCACACGGTGGAATACAAAGGAGAGAACCTGTGGTTGACATTTTTTCCGGTGAATGTCACATTAATGTTTCCTTGGTTACGGAAACAGTCTAAAAAAGGAAAAAGTATGGACCACTAGACGCGTCTATATATATATATATATATATATATATTTTTTTTTTTTTTTTTGGCAGCGCAAGCACCCAGAAACTTACCCGTTTAGACATGAACGGTGGGCCCATCATATATTCAGAACCTTGGGAGGGTCTGGATCTGTGTCACTAATCGGCGTCAGGAACTAATCGCAGATTAATCGCACTGCGGCGTGGCAGAGCCGGCGGGCCTTCTTTAACCGGCAAGTTACGCTATTTACCCCCAATAATTAGAGCCACGGGAGCCCCCAGCAATCTCATAAGGTAACCGTATGGGCCGACTCTGCTTGATTGTCTCACCGAGTCACGATGTGCGTTTCTTTAGCGGGTGGATGACAAAGGTGCAGCCCTCGACCGACCTAGCCCTGGCGTGGCTTAGACGGTCACTGGTTGCCCCGGGAGGCAAGGCATCAAAACATCCTACAATTAAACGCATAAGATTACTCGTAGGGTCAGCACGCAATTGCTATCGTCTTCTCCACGCGTCCTTCACGCTAGGCTTTGACAAAATTGTGCAGCGGATGCTCGATACCTCATACAAAATAGGTACGCACGCAGCGTGGCCTTCAATGAAATATAAATTCTGGTGCAGAGTACCAATTGTTCTCCTCACGATATATATGTATATATATTGTTGCCTCACCTTTTACTGTTTCTTTTGCTGGATGGATAAATTGGTTTATTCGGTCGCTAGTTTTTGATTTCTGAACGAATTGGAAGGATTATGTTGCAGCGATTCGTGGACAACCTTCTCGCCGTCACAAAAGAGTTCGTCCCTTTTCCTGCTTTTGCTCCCCTCTTCCTCTTCTTTTGTTTATTTCGTGCCATGCTTGCTCTTGTTTTTGTAAATTTCGTTTAATGGTACCTGGCTAGAAATGAAATAGGTTTCTTCGCAACCATACGTAATTGCTTTGTTCACTGAATGAAATTTTGTGATTCTAATGGGTGAGGTTGCGATGATGATTCCGTTTAACTTTTGGGTTTTGAGGATCAACGATAGTAACCTATTTGACGAAATACCTTTCCTGTGCGAAAGATGCGTAATTTGTCCATTGTTAAAGAGTGGCTCTCTTTGCTGGCCTTATGATTTGACTCCTGCAGGTGATTTGCTTATTGATGATTTATGATTGATAATCAACATTTTTTGTGCTCGTGGGAGATATCTTATTAGTGTATCTCATGGTACCTAGAGGTAGTTTGTTACCTACAGTTGTCATATGGATGGAATAGACGTAGACATTTGATGTAGGAGAAGAAATGGAGACTCTTAAGATAAAGGCTGGAGTGATAAGAAGCAAAAATATATGTTTCGGGAAGTATTGGGATATTCAAGACCCAGGAGCCAGGCTTCAAAGCATTTTCATGTTGTTTCTGTTATTATGTTCATTTGTATTCTTGTTGCATTTCAAAAATCAGAAATCCACTAGCCTTCTTAAGATTTGCATTGCAGCATATTCTACGGTATGGTGTGTGGACTTGTGGGAATAATTCTATTTCAATTCCAGAGTTTAGGTCAGTGGCATATTTTGTGCTCGTTTGAAAACTCTTTATATGGTCCAAGGATTCCTTTATATATTGATCTTGCACTTATCGGAGTGGTTATATAAATGTTGATTTCGTTGAGGTTTTTCCCTCTGTGCTGTTTTAAGGGAATAAGTCTTTATGCTTTGTTTAAAGGGCGTTCAAATAAGAATCAGATTGAGATCGATCAAGGCTTTTGTTGTGCAACTTAACACCACCAACATTGACTATGTTAGTAGATCCAGGATTCATCCTAGTGAACGCAGATTCCCTCTGACAAACTACAAATATGCGTCATGATGATAGCTCCATTCACATGTACATATATGGATTTGGATGGAGGAAAAAGAATTAAAATTATTTTTTGTTACATTTAATTATTGTGTTCTGTTCCATTTGTTTGTTCTTTTATTGCTGAAAATGATATGTTGAAAATAGAAGTTAGATTTTTTGTTGACTACTGTTGTATAATAATTTGTTGTGGACCAATTAGTTCATTTTTTTTTTGGGAATAGTGTCTTCTAGAGGTTCTTCCAGGGCCATCAATTTTACACCTGAGTTAGTATGTTCTCTTATTGTTGGTGTCTTTTCTGAAATGGCTTAAAGAAATAAAATCATCATTCCTTGGACTTGTTGACTTTTGTGTTACTATAAATCTACACTTGTGTGGAAATTTGTACTTACTATTTAAGGTTGTTGTCCATGTCCATTTAATGTCTTGAACTTTTTTCTCGTGACCAGTGCTATAGTTTATAGAATTGAATCCTAGGATTGTTATGCTGGGTGGCATGGTTTTGAAACATATTGCACTATGCCAACTTGTATTTTAGATGCTTATATATGGCTAGGCCAAATTTTGGAATGTGCTAATCAGCACAAGGATGGGGTAATCTATACGACGGGATTACAGTGTCAAGAAACTATCTACAAGTTCCCATGCTACTAGGGGTTGGCATAGACAGGTATATATTTGCCATTTATTGTGGAGAACTGAAGATCTAAATATTTACCCATTGTCTAATAAAATGTGGTCCATATTTTTGAATTTATTTTGTTATACAGAAAAAATATTAACCTTTAACTGCAAGTCTTTGGATCGTATACGTTTGTAGTGCCTAAGCTTTTACAGTTTTGAGTTAGTCTTAGATATATGGATATTTGATTTGTGTAGGGGTCTCTTTATCTCATGTTTTGGTATACTTGAATATTTTATGTGCCATGTCTTGCAGGTCGGTGAAGACATTCACTTATGAATCTTTAATCAATATTGCAAGGCTGATAAATGGGGTATCAGCCCTTGTGTTGACTATACTGCCAGGGAAGACAACCATTTTGGAAGGGATTCATGGCTGGGAACTCAGACCCACCTTACGTGGACCTCGTCTTCCTCGATGGATGGAAAAGTAAGTTTTGTCTCATTTCATTATTGGAGATATGTTCATTAATTCTCTTAATTTGTTTTATGAATATTAGTTAATGATCATTATAAACTTTATCTACACATTTTATGCATCTGAAGTGAATGATACTCTTTCAAGTTAAAATGACTACTATATGGTTGTAGGAAAAAAGAAATGGATGAGCTAAGGCTTTGTTGTTCTTGGGAAAGAAAATGAAGTTTTAGACTCTGGTTCATGGAATGCAATGTATCAAGCAGTGTTTATTGGTTCGATCGTGAACCGACACATACACTGTCCATTTCGAGCGGTCCACATATGGTACTGGGATTGGACCTGTTTTCCTTTTGCTTATTTCTCGATGCTAGAAGGCTACAACCTGCCCCCTCTTCTGTGCCTCTCACGACCTGCAATGCATGCAACCCTCCATGGCTGTCGGCCTCCCATTGCGTGCTGCAAACCTCTTCCTCCTCTGTCGCCACTTCCTCCTCCACCTCTTATAAGTTGCTTCGGAGAATGCTAAAAATCTGAGAAATTAATTGTAACTTGGTTAATTGTCTTCTGTTTACTTTTGTGGATTCTAATGTATTTATAAAGGAAATCTTAGTTTATTAGGGAGAGTGTCACTGGATTTGCTGATGTTTGGTTTCTGATTATTTATATCTCTTTTATTTTTCTTTCTGTGTGACCAAATGACAGTATGTTTGGCAACTTCTGCATAGAGATAAACACCTTGTGCATTGGGCATCTCATATATCTTGCTGTACTTTAGTTGTGATCAATTTAGGTTAAACATAAATATACTAATGGAATGCATACATTCTATCCTCAGAATCAGGGACATCTAAGTCCAACTTTATCTCTTCCCTTAGCATAGGTTGACATTAGTATGCATACTTACTGTTATGGTGATCTTTAAACTTTGTGTGTACAAATAGCATAGAATTATTCTGAGAAATGGATATTTGAGAATTGTTTGTTTGCTTTTTACATTAATGGTGCTGTTATCTCTGCATTTCTAACATATATAGGTCTAATTTTATCATTTTATTACTCATGATGACAGTGGTGTTTCTTCATTCAACAAGCTTGTTCATGAGCTTTCCATGGATACTGAAACTTCCTCAGATGCTGATTCTATAGCAGGCGAAGAGGATAATGAAGAGAACATATATCCTTCCTCTCCCTTGTCGCAGGCTTCACGGCTATCATATAGCAGCACTTTCACTAGATATGATCGACATTTCATACGCTCAATCAAATTCATGCTTTCCTGGATCCTTTGGCCTGCAGTATTTCTTCTAAGGCTGCCACATATTGTCTTCCAGTTGGCATGTTTTAGAAGAGGTGGGACGGTCCCCACAGGCAACTTAAGAGTACGCCATATTTCAAGCCCTCACCAGACAAGAAGGTCAGTTCATACAAAGGATCATGTTGTTCAGCGCACAACTGATAGGAGACGAGGCGTAATTGAGGTATTATCCAGGATCATGTTACCTGAAATTCTTAGTCTAGGTGGCACAAACAATTCAGATATTGAAACTTATGTTGATACACTAATTTCTCGTGTTAACTTTACAAGAATAACTTAGCAAAGCTCTTATCTAGGATCTGCATCTGGCAATCGAGATATTCATCGAGTCAGCTTTCGAGACTGCCCATAATGTTGCACACTTCCTTCTTTCCCCTTCGCAACTTCACAGAAGATTGTTCGGATGGTTCTATTCAAATGGAGGTACTAGAAAAGATAACTACGGTGTTGACATGAATATGGTGATTCCAACTAATACACTTGGCGATGATGAACCAACGCCAACTGAAAGGCAGCACACTTTACATTATTCTCTGAATACTGATGCTCGGACATGTCAAGATGTAATAACTGAGCTTGGGTAAGAACCATCTGCTTATTTTTTTCTCATATTTTCTTGGTTCTTATTTTTAACAAAAAATCATGAAGAATAAAACACAGCTGATATGACTAACCATCATTTGGAGAAGACTATTGCCAGTTTTTTATGCCTCATATGCATAACTTCTTTACATGCGAGGGCAAGGTTGTATATATTGATTCTCCCAAATACCACATCCATGAGACCCTTGTGTGCTAGACTACCTAATTTTTATTTACATACATATACCCCCATGTTTTGGTATATTTGTCGGATGTCAAAATCAAGGATTGAAACTTTGTACCGTATCGGTGTACTCGGTATGGTACGGTATGGCATACCGAACGGTATGCCTAAAAATATATAAATATATAATTAATATATAAAAATATAAAATATATTTTTTTTATAAAAAATAAAAACTAATATTTAAAAATATAAAAATGATATAAAAAAAGGCGTACGCAGTCTTGGCAACGTCGCCTCCTCCTCTTCTCCTTGTCGCCTCGTCTATAGTATTCGGCGAAGAAGGCGACGAAGACGTCGAAGGCCACAGACGTCTCCAGCCTTCGAATACGTCGAAGGCCACAGATGAAGAATACGATGAAGAAGAAGGTCATAGAGTCGCAAACGAGGCGATAAAGGAGATCGCCTCTTCTGCTGCTCTAGCCGCCACCTCCCCTGATCTCCGTGCCTCCAGATCCTCCTCTTTACAACTTTCCTCGCTGTTACCTCCTGGATTAGGATCGTCGAGGGACGACGGTGCCAGATCGGGATTGAGAAAGGGTGTGGAAACAAGTTTGCGTCAAGGTTTTCTCGATTCTCCCTCTTCTTCTCCCTCTTTTTTGAATGCCCTCTCCTTCTTCTTCCTTATTTGACACTTCTCCCTCAGCCTCACCGTAGCCAAGCCGTAGCCAAGCTGATACCGCCTGGTATCAGGCGGTAACGGTTGAAATTTTGATTGTTACTGCTTGAAATAGTCTCGTATCGTCCGATACAGGGCTATATCGAGTGGGCGGTCTGCGTACCAATTCACGGGCGGACCGGTACGAGCAATACGATTTGAAATTGCAAACCTTGGTTAAAATCGACAATTTAGTTGTCAAGGTATGACTTTTGGAGTCCTTCATCAAAGAATAATGTGTCAGGCTCCACAACCTAAAAAATCCATATTTTGATTGGGATTAGCTTGATTAGAGATTCATATATAAATATAAAAAAATCAAAATAAAAAAAAAGTAAAGTAAAGATATAGGCTAAAATGTTATAAATTTTATAAAATAAAAAAATTATAAAATGATAGGCAATAAAGTGAAAAATAAATTCTTAAAACAGGCCAGATGAGGAACTAACAAAGCAGTAATGACTTAAAGAGTGATATACATTTAATAAAACAATGTGAGAAAAAGAATGAAGAGAAGGGAAATGATAGAAAGAAAGAGTATGAATAAATTAAAAGTTTATAGTGAAAAATTGTAATGCACCAATTGATTGTAATGAATTACTTGATTAACGGTTAGAAGATAAATTATGTCAAAACAATGATATTATTTTAAATTTTTAATATGCCTAGTAATTCTTGAACTAAAGAGTTAATGACAATGTAACATTAACAATGTTAACCATATGGTCAAATTTTTTTTTTGCTTTTCTTTATTTTTCTATTTGATCATTTGTTATTTTTTTTCCTTTGCTAAATATATAAGACTCCTTTGAGAGTCCTCTTTTCAATGAGTCCATATAAGTATTTGCCTCGATCTTGCTAACCACTATTAGTCTATCTCAACATCATCCTTGACCTTCCCATTGTTGACAAATCGAAGCCCCATACACCTGGTCACATTTCCTAATGGTTGCCACCTTTAAGTGTGTTTGTACCCCATCTAAGGGCTGTTTAATGTGGTCTGCTGAACTCCCATTTAGGTTGGCCACTCTGTGAAGTCATGGCCATATTGACTCATCTTGTGCTGCATTCAACATTTGCTATTTTGATCATGACAGGTTGTGGCTTGATACTTTTTAAAGATTTTTTAAGGTCATCTAAGATGCCTATGTCAAAATTTAGGATAGGAAGATCCATCCTAAGGCAGGAGTACTGGAGATTCCTAATCCTATTCCCAACTTTTGTAGTTGGCTTCATGTTTCTTCCTTTAATTTTCTTTAAGACAATATTGTTAGTCAATGTAAAAGAAGTCCATAAATCGTTGATACGATCTGAAACATTCTTCACTTATCTTCTATTGAGTTACACCTAACTGTTTATGAATATAACCATTTTTTGTTCATTTATTTCTAGTGATCCCAATTCCCATATATTCATCTCAACTAGGATTGGAAATTTTATACCACACATATGATCAGGAGTGACCTTGGAGGCTTGACACTGGGTTGTGATAGGACATAATTTAACAAACCAATTGGGATTGAGATTGGGACAGCATCATTAATCCTTGCCACAAAGCCTACATCGCCTTGTCCATGCTTTGCCTCCAAGAATTTCATATAAGTAACTTTCTCTTCTATCTTGCAAATATAACTAGCAAATATGCATGAGGTGAGAAAAAATTAATACCATTCATGCTTTTGTAGACCAGGAATGATACTATAATTATTAACTTGGGTTGAGGGCAGAGCATGGATGGACAGGGTTTTTGAGTGGCTGGATAAGGGAGGTATTCGCTTCTGATTTCCTCTTCTTAGCAACACAAGTTTTCAGTAAGTGTTGTTTCCTAGCTATCCAACATTTTGGCCTGTATAGTATGGCTGGCCTTGCAATTGGCTTATGGAATTTTCCATATAAGAAGTGTGTAATAATCACATAAAAACGCTGGATGCCCTTCTCAATTTTAACAAGTTTGTTCCTGATTTATGAATAATATATTGATCAATCTCTTCTTTTGTTTGCTAAATAATAAGATATCCAAAACTTGTACTTTGTAGTATTTTTTATCCATTTGATTTTAAACCATACTCTTAGTTCTTCTAATAGCATTACTAAAAAATAAAAATGTCCCTGTTATATTAGGTTTTAGTTCTAATTAAACAACTATAATAGAGAATATAATGTAGAGAGTGAAAGATGTGGGAGGTGAAAGATTACAGCTAGAAGCCGGAAGAATAAGTAGATAAAGGGAACTATGACTATCAGGCCTCAAAGAGTGAAAGATGAGGGAGGTAGGAAGACAAATTAAAGAAGAGAAAGGAATAAACAAGCTAAATGACCTTCAGGAAAGTGAGTGTTTTCAAATATAAAACTTAATGTTCTTCTCAGACATGTTTCTATCTTGGAGATTGAGGACTATTTTTTAAACTAACAAGCTAACTACTAAGATTAGGTAAGGAATATATCTCATCTTCTCCCAATATAAATTATTTGATTTCTCAAAGGTAAGATTTTATGTTATCATCTTTTTAAAAGATGGTAAATAGAACTTGTCCCACAAAAACCCACCCAACATCTAAATAATACAATGGAAGTCCAAAAGTTCATGAAAATTCTAAATGAATCTGTTCTTGACTCAACAAACATCACTCCCAGAATTGGATGCATCAGTTGCTTCCAATGCATGTCATCACATTCTCATGATTGATAAGTTAATTCCACACTAGATGAATGGTTTCTATAGTAGTTTGATTGTACAATGCAAATTAATATTGCAAGGCTGACCATGATGGTTGGACATGGTGGCACCCTCCTCTGATACTGAACTGATGCGATTATGGGAAAACCATTATTCTAAAGAGAATGATAGAATGAGAGAGACAGGCATTGGTCAGTTTGGTGTGTACAGACAAACTTTGATACCAAACTAGTGCAAGCACAGTTGGTTAGCTTCGTATGTATGTGTGAAATCCTTGATTCTAAACTTATGTAAGCATAGTAACCCTAGTGCCAAACTGATTTAAGCACATACAAAATGTATAAGTAAAAGGAGTGAAAAGACAAGGGAGGTAAACTAGTGTGGTAGAAAGAGAGTGTAGAAGTAGAATGAACTGCTTAAGATTGAGAAAGGGATAAACCAGGCTAAATGACTTTAGAGAAAATCAATGTATTTATTGATAAAATTCATGCCCTCGTACATTTAGCCATCTGAGGCTTTATTTATAAGGTAACATTTTAACAGTTAAGATAACATAAGGATTTTATATCTTATCCTTGCTTAGTTAAATTTTGAAAATTTTATCTAACTTTCCAAAAATAAGATCTTATGTTATCATTCTTTAACAAAATGATGAGATAAAATTTATCCTAAAAAAACCTCTCCAATTTCTAATTTGTACAAGAAAATTAAAAAATCCATAAAATATTAAAAAAATCTAATTTAGTCTCAACAAACTTGACTCCTAGATTAGATGTATCAATCGCTTCCATTGTGTGTCTTCACACTCATGATTGATGAATATTCTCCAGATTGGATGGATGACCTAGATAGTATCTTGATTTGATGCAAATTAATATTGTAAGACCGACTAACATGGTCAAAATGGTGGTGCCCTCCTTTGGTACCAAACTGATAAAAGCATGGTAAAATTGTTATCATAAGAGGAATAAGACAATGAGGGAGAAAGAAGACAGGTAGAAAGACGGAGGTTAGAAGCCAGATGATATAACCAAGAAGGTTACCTCGGAGAGAATCTAAGCATACCAAACCATTATAAGCATTATAGCTCTTAAACCAAATGAATGTAAGCATGAGCAGAACATATATGATGAGGGACTGAGAGGACGATGGCGATAGAGAGTTTATCATATATGCATGGAGGTTTTGATACCAAATTTATGCAAGCATGATCGCTCTAATACCAAACAGATGCAAGAATGATACAACTTATCCGAACTAATGCAAACACAATGTGTCTAATACCAGCTGATGTGAGCATGGTAGCTTCTTTATCAAAGTGATGTGAGCATGGTAGCTTCAGTATCAAACTGATGTGAACACAATAGCTCCTGTACCAAACCTATGTAAGCATAAACACAGCATATTTGAAAAGGGTGTGGAAGCAAGAAAGAGGTAATGCGTGGTCGGAAGACAGAAGTTTATATGAAGATGAACTACTCAAGATTGAGAACGGGATAAATAAGGCCAAATAACCCTGAGGAAAAATCAATGTTTTCATTAATAGAAGTTCATGTCCTCCTACATATAACCATCTAAGATTTTCTTCTCTAATCTGAGAATTTAACTACTATGATCAGATAAAAGAAGATATTTATGTTTATTCTCTTAGTTCATAAAGATAAGAACATATCATCTTTTAAGAAATTATGACAAAATTTATCCTACAAAAATTCCTCAACATCTCATCAATATAAAAATAGTCTAAAAATCCAAAAATTAAACTAATCTGGACTTAACAATCTTGACCCCTAGATTAGGATGCATCAGCTAATTAGTTAATAACTCCTGGTCTCCATTGCTTAAATATAAAATTAATTATAACTAAGCTTTCATAAAGCTAAATAATATCATTAGTAAATAGCATACTTCATGTAATTTTATGCTGAATATCTATTAAATTCAAGTGATATTAGTGTTTATTTTCCCTTAGTCTGGTTCTCAGGTACTAGCTTGTTGGGAATTCTATATCTCTATTAGCAAGTACCTATTGTGACATAGTTGATTATGCCTTTGATATCTGAGTCCAAGAATTCTGGCTTTCTAAGATTCCAAGTACTCTCTTCAACTTGTTAGTTATCATTGGCATAGGAGATGCTTTAATTGAATTAGAATAAAAGTTTGCATTTTGCAGACTTCTAGTAGTACTTTTTTTTTTTTCCAAAAAAGAAATATACTAGCAGGTCAAAAAAAGCAGGAGATCAGAATGTTTATTATTGTACCTATAATAATTTGCTTTCTGTCTGACAAGTTTCCTAGTTAATTGCAATTCTGCAGAGGTATGCTACATATTCCTTGTTACAGATAACTTTTATAGTTAGGAAAGTAGGGTAGCAGAGACCATAAAAGAGTTTACAGCTACTTAGTTGACTCATTACTAGGCGTCAAAAGATGCCAAGGTTCAAAAATGTCCGAGGCGCTAGGCGCTCGCCCAAGCGCTCGCCCGAGCGAAGTGAGGCGCTAAAATATAAAAATATATAATATAATTAATAAATATAATTATTTAAATTTTTAAATAAAAATATGCTATTAAATTAATCTAAAAAATACAAATACTATTACTAGTATACAGTTAACAGTATACTATCGAAAGAGGAGAAGAGTGTAAGGGAAGAGTCGGAAGACTGAGGGTGTTGACTGAGAAGAGCGGGAGCGGTGGCTGCGAGCGACAATAGTGGCAGCAACAACAGCGAGCAACAGCAGCGACAGCGGGAGCGGCAAGCGACGACAGTGGCACCGGCAGTAGCGAGCAACGGGAGCAAGAGTGGAAGCGACGAGTGGAGACAGTGGCAACGGTAGCAGCGACATCGGGAGTGGGAGTGGGAGCGGGAGCGGCGAGCGACGACAGTGGGAGTGACAGCGGTAGTAGCGAGCAGCGACAGCGAGAGTGGCGAGCGGCGACAGTAGCAGCGGCGGCAGTCGCGTGAACGGTGAGCAGGGTTAGGGTTGGGGAAGTCACGCTGATATCGGTGCTTTAGTTGGTTCGATTGAACCAACTAAAGCATCGTAGACCGAACCAGACCTCAAACGCTGGTTCGGTCGCCTGGTTTAACCCAGGTGCTCGCCCGAAGCGCTCGGCGCCTAGCCTCGGGCGAGCACCCAGGCAACGCCTGTTTGAAGCACGCCTCCTGGAAATGAAGCGACCTCGGGGCTCGCCTCGCCTCGCCCGAGCGCCTAGGCAAGCGCCCGAGCACATTTTTAAATCACTACATCCTATGGAATAGAATATTACCTAAAGCAGACTACCCAGCCAAAACTTAACCTTACAAGTTACAAGGACATGATTATAGTCAGTCATTGTAATTGACTGACTTTAAGCCTTAACTTGACTCTCTAAGAGGAAAATTAAAATGAAAAAAACTATAGAATTGCTATTCTAATTCAGTTTATTTTGGCTAGGTTTGTTCATGTTTGGCGTAATTTAATCGAGTGGCATTTGCAGCTTCTTGTTGATTGCTTTGCTGCATAAGATATTTCCATACAGCAACAAACAATAACAAAGCCGTAGGTCCCAATTATTTGGGGTCGCCTACATGGATCTTTTGCAGCCATTGAAATATGTTAAAAACCATATGCTTAGTTAAGTTCAAAGTACTTAAATCTTTATTTATAGTTTCTATTAAAGTTTTTTTAGATCTTTTGCCTCTCCTCTTACCACTAACATTACTTATTTCACTGCTTCTGACTATTGCATAAGACACTTCCATGAACTCTCTAATGTGTATGTTGATGGTTAGAATGTTGGTGGGTAAATAAATTATGATGGCAAAGATTTTTTATTTTATTTATTTGGTTATCTATTTTACTGTGGAGGGGAATTATGATTGGTTTTTATGATTTAGTAGATTGAGCTAGTGAGCATTTAGAGCAACCAATGTGCTTGGAGAGGGGGCATTAAGAGTTAGGTTGATGTGTCCCGAGACTCTTTTGTTGGTCTTTCCCTTATTTTAGTAAGTTATTTTTAGGTTAAACAAAGTCAATTTTTAGTTTAGGAATGATTAGGTTTAATTATCCTCTCTACTGAAATGTTTTGGGTCAGTTATCAGCCAATTTGTCTTTGTCAATCAGTCAATTTGTGTTTGTCAAATTGTTGTTTTATTTCTTCTTGGGCTTGATTTGGATCAATTTGCATTAGGTCAGGACTAGTTCAATTGGGTTTAAGTTCTTTTTACATTTGTATTACAGTTTGTTGAAAACGCTAAATGTTAATGTTCACAAAACTGTAGCATGGTTTCGTCATGTTATTCTACTCTTCCAAGAGTAGGATTTTAATCATAGGCTCATAGCTAGATTTGTAATGAAGGCTGGCTGATCCTATCCAATAAAGTAGGAATTACCCAGGAGGTTATTGGTTACTGTTCTATGCTTCAAGAATTCTAAGGACTCGAATCTCATCGGATAGTAGCAACAAAATGTGATGACAGCTAGCATTTCAACAAGCAATATTCATCAAGATTTTTGGAGAAGTAACCTGTCACATTAGCCAACTAGCAATTCTCAACAAAATATTTGAACATGGTATCAGAGTTGCCGCGTTTTTCCAATCATATTTGATTACACAAGATGTGAAAGCTTTGCTGATTCTGAAGCAATTGGATGAGCTATTCTACTTAGACATGGAAAAATTTTGGAAGAAGAGTAATTTTTGCAGTTAATGTACAATTAAGCCAAAGAAATGAAAATTTTCACTCAAATTTGTACATAGTATGTATGTTTCAGGTTGTTATCATCCTCATTGGGTTTTTAATTGGTATAGAGTACGGTTCCCAGTGGCTGGCAGTGTTCTAAGCTGTTGGCTTGCATGCCTAACTCGAGCTCATATTAGACTTGGTTCGTCTGGTGACTTTACTTAATATGCTCCTATTTTGACCTATCTGAATCCTTAACTGAGTAATGTTACAAGCTGATGTCTAATAGCTTTGTGGTTTTCTGTTCTTGTGATAATTTTCATGTTTGTTGATTTACCTGTTTGATCTTTTAATTATATCTTGACAATGGTAAACAACATAAATCTAATTTTTTTATTATGCCATTTGTCTATTAATGTTTATTTGCATTTCTGAATTTCAGGTATCCTTATGAGGCTATTCGTGTGGTTACCTCTGATGGATATGTACTGCTTTTGGAGAGAATTCCAAGGTTGACATAGAAGATGTTCACTAGTGTTCTTCCCAGTTTAATTGTTCATGTCTTCACTTTTGTTTGTTTTCTACTTGAATTTTTCCCTACAGGCGTGATTCAGAAAAGGTTGTCTATTTGCAACATGGAATATTGGACTCCTCAATGGGGTGAGTTGCATTTGATAAAATTATATTGTTCACTAGTTATATTAATTTTATATGTGGAGTGATATTCTCTTTCGTTGTTTGCCATTTTATTTGTTAAACAAAGTTTTGGATGAACAGTGTAGGTCATAGTACTGCTTCTCCAACATTAAGTTACTTTCACATAACTATCATACATTGTGAAAATTGCTCCTTGAATCATTTGCAAAATCTGATCAGTTTATACTGAACACATTTTTTTTTTTCTGAAAAGAAGTTTCAGGTTTTTTTTTTCAAACATTGAAAACATTAACAGCTGCAAGTTCCTTAGTAACTATATTAATACTGGAAAAATTCCATTTGCATCTTGCTGTTCTCATCTTTAGGTTACAAATCATCTGATTTCTCATCTTTTGAACTTATGTTGAGTAATTGAATTTGTGTTTGTTTGAAATTTTGTAGAAGATTCAATTTCATGGTGTTATGTTTGTTTGACTCTATTCCCCTTGAAGTAGGAATCATTATACACAATTCCACTTATATAGCATATAAAGTCTTCCATGTAAAATTACATGGAGTACAGCAAATTAAAGATATAGGATTTGGTCTGGCTTTAAACTATGATCAGTGTGTTGGAATTTGATGCCGAGAACCTAAACTATGTTTCAAACTATCTAATGAAGATTCCAATAATTGCTCTATAGTTGCATGTGAAATTCTTTTATGTACATAAAATTTTCAGTTATTACATTTGGTTAATTTGTCAATTGCCATGATCATCTTGGATTTTTCTTGGATGGCTTCATTATGTATCTAAATGGTTCAGGGCATTGGATCATCTTGGATTTTTCTCAAATTTGGAGAATATATTAAGAGGATCTTAGATTGCTTAGGTGTTCTTGTAGTTTAGACTATCTGCATTTACGAATTAAAGGTTTAAAGACTTCTTACTGTTTTAAGACTTAATACAAGAAAGAAAAATAAGACAATTATATTTAGTCAAATCTATCTTAATTGAATCTGAGTGATATCTAGGGAAATCAACTCAGATCCATATTGGTTGATCAAGTTTGATTGATTAGATTTGTATTTTAGGGATATTCTCTTCATGTTTCAATCTGTTACATCACTATTCTATTTCTTTGACAAGCATTAGCTGCCATCTAATACTTCTGTTTTGCATTTGCTAGTTGGATCTCCAATGGGGTTGTTGGTTCTCCTGCTTTTGCAGCTTTTGATCAAGGTTTGCTTATTTTTTCTTCAAGTAAATTAACAAAACATTGGAAATTTATTAGACCATCCAATTTTGCATGTTTAATTTTCAGGTTATGATGTTTTTCTTGGAAACTTACGTGGGTTAGTTTCAAGGGAGCATGTGGACGTGAACATTTCCTCACGCAAGTAAGTTGTTGTTTTATCATAAATTCCTTGCTTTTTATTGCATTAGCACTTAACTAGGCATTTGTCTTAATTGTTGATCATCCAGAGTGCTGCTGTCTGGATCTCGTAGTTCGATGATTGTTTTAGGGTTGCAAAGAGCCTTATAGTTTGTTGTTTTTTATGAAGATTTTGATTGGGTGACCAAACACCTCAAAAAAAAAGGATCAAATATTTATTAGGATCTAATGCCCCTCTCATGTACAAGCCGGATTAGACTTGATGCATAAACCAAACTTAAGCACATGGCTCTGGCCAATTTAGGAAAAAGGGCATTGCACAAGTATTAGTCAAACACGAGACGAGTAAAGAGTGGCAGGAACATGATCAAACTCACAACTTTCTTTGATACCATGATAAAAACTTTCCAAAAGCCAAGCCGTTAGGGAAAACCCAATACATATTAGGTTCTAAAAGTTTTCCCACTTGATTTCTTCCTGTTTATTGTTGGTTTTCTTGGATTTTTTTAGTAGGATTTTTTACTAATAAGCCGGAGTTTAGACAAGTTGTATGGAAAAACATGCTCTCTGTTAAGTGGATTAGGCTTATAGAATATGGATATATGGGATATTTAGTTTTCCATCGAAATCATTGACAGCTTTGTTCTACAAAAACACCCACCTTCGATGTTTTCGAGCACAAAAAAATTCTTTAATTGTCTAAGTATTCTATTTATTAATAAAGTTAAAGAAATGGGTGCTATTGTAGTTTTTCATATGCTTGAGCAGACAACAGAACCTGGCATGTGTATTCTGAAGGGATGTCTATAACTTTTATCTGGTATTAGAAGCATGAAGAGGTTAAGAGAGGGCATTGCAGAGCTTAACTACAATGTGATTTGACATCCCTATCTGCCGAACAGTGATCAGGAGGTTTTAGTGTCATGTTTGTCACTTGTCAGAACATATATGCTGATCCTAAATGATGCAGGTACTGGAGATATTCTATCAATGAGCATGCGACAAAGGACATACCAGCAATGATAGAGAAGATACATGAGATAAAAACTTCTGAATTAAATAAACTTTCTAGACCTGATTTGGATGGAGAAGTACATGATCAGCCCTACAAACTGTGTGCAGTCTCCCACAGCCTAGGAGGAGCAGTTATGCTGATGTATGTCATAACATCTAGAATTGAGTTGAAACCTCACAGATTATCAAGGTTGATCTTGTTGTCTCCTGCGGGTTTTCATGATGACTCTACAATAGTGTTTACATTACTGGAGAAACTTCTGCTACTTCTCGGTCCTGTGCTTGCTCCCATCGTCCCTGGACTGTATATACCTACTAGGTTCTTCCGGATGCTCATTAACAAGTTAGCTAGAGATTTTCAGAACTACCCTGCTTTGGGAGGTCTTGTGCAGACTCTTATGAGCTACGTGGTGGGTGGTGATAGCTCAAATTGGATTGGAGTGCTTGGATTGCCTCATTACAACATGTATGACATGCCTGGGGTATCACTTCACGTGGCCCTTCACCTTGCACAGATGAAGCGAGCAAGAAAGTTTATAATGTATGATTATGGAAGTGCAGCTGCAAATATAGAGGCATACGGAATGCCAGAGCCTTTGGACTTGGGAAAAAATTATGAACTTATTGACATTCCTGTCGATTTGGTAGCAGGGCGAAAAGACAAGGTTATTCGACCATTAATGGTGAGAAAGCACTACAGGTTGATGAAGAAAGCAGACGTTCAGGTTTCTTACAAAGAGTTTGAATATGCTCATTTGGACTTCACATTCTCACACAGAGAGGAGCTTTTGGCCTATGTCATGTCCCGTCTTTTGCTGGTGGCTCCAACACAAAAGCACCACAGAGCCCAGGGTGCTGTAAGGCTGAAACCCAATGGAACCCAGTCAACATCCGAGTCCGATGACCTGGAGCATTCAGGAACAAGAAGTGAAATTGTTCCTTACAGTTGAGTGATATACTATGTTATTTGTAGGCTTCAGCCATATGTTACCCCATAGATGAAACTTTGTTTGATACGTGTTTCATAGGAGGAATGTAAATCAGTAGTCATTGCCACACTTCCTCTGTAACTGGTGAGAAGGGTCCGTTGAGAACCCTAAAGGAAACTGGTCTCTTGTTGGATCTCTTAAACGAGAAAAAAGTGACAGACTTTGTTTGTATCATTTTCTTTTGAAGTATTCTCAATCGTCAAATTCTTTCTGTGTTATTTCACATGTTCATTTACTTATGGTATGACATTCAGGAACGCTAAAGGGTCGTCAATGTTCTTTTTTTAGATGTTAAATAAAAAACAGGTAAATTATTCTCAGTAGCTGTGGTTGAGAATCAATGATGTCATCCAAATACTCGTGTGCAATATCAAATTCTAATTTTATTGATCGAGTATTTGTATCATTGTCGGCAACAAATAACTATTATTATTATTATTTTTCTGTTCCAAATAGAAAAAGCTATATTATATTACTATTCAGTCTCTAATCTCAAGTTCGTCTTGGAAGATTACAGAAAAGAAATACAAATCCGAAGACCATTTATTTTTACAGATATAAGCAATTTCAAATTCTTTAGCATATAAATATATAACTTAAGGATATCTCGAACACAATTAGTGGCTATCATAGCTGCGTCCATTTCAATCCCTACTCTTTTATCACTGTACCAGCATCTCATATACGTTTGCTAAATAGGATCAGCCAAGAACCGAAGTGATCCCTTCTCGCCGGACCATGCTACGGTGTCGACGATGAGCCGTATCCCTCTAATTGTTCCATCGGATTCTCTGTATTTCCACATATTGCTCCGGCACTCATTCAATATAAAGGTCATTTCATCAATCAAACCGAAAAAAGTGAATGATGTTATTACCTTTTCGTCTCAATTTAAGCTAGATTTGAAATTCGATTTGTCACATTACATTACATGCTTGATAGGTGGGTATTAGGAAATACAGTTTATTATCATTATATTATTCTCTAATCTCACCAGTTATGTAGTGTACTTCTGGTAGGATCTTTGAAGCCACTTTAAAAGGCTGAAATGTACATTTCCTTTGATCTTTTTGATAGGAGGCTCTTCAGTAGTAAATCAGATTGATTGGCAAAAGTATCCATTATTAATGGTGTAGGGAAACGATCATCATCGGATCAACAAAATAAACGACCGACCATTAATTAATACAGGAACCTTGTTAACCCAATAAGTTATCATCGCTGTCATTGTCGTTGTACAATTAATTGTACGTCATGTTTTGTTATTTTCAAGAAAATAAATAAAAATAAAAAACAGTAACAAGAAGACTTCTATTAACTAACTAACTAACTAACTAACCAGATGGGTACAACATGTCAGTGCTCAAAGAGACAATAAAAAGGATCACGTCAGTGATCCCATCACAAAAAAGAGGATTTGGTTGAGCTAACAATTTTTCCATAGTGCATCTCAGATTAGTTTTCTCCATGTAGAGCTCCTATCTTTATTTTTGGATAAAAGTATTATCCTTAATCACTCAGTTTGTCCTTTTCCTCATTTTTCTCACTTTTTTAATCTATTTAATTTAATCATTTCAGTCAACTCAAATATTTAACCGATTTAGAATAAAAACTTAAAAATTAGATAATATTAATATATCAGTTTATAGCAACAAAAATATAAAACTATATATATATATATATATATATATATATATATATATATATATATATATATATATATATATAAAGTAGCAATAAAATTATAAATAAATAGTAATTATCGAAATAAATTATAAAAACAAAATAAAATCATATTATTGAATATAAAATTATAATATTATCGATATATTTTAAAAATAATAAAAATTATAAATTTATAAAATTTAATGAAATATTAAAAATGACTTTAAAAACCAAAATAATTATTTTTATAATTTTGAGCAACTAAAATATGCATTTTTCTAATTTTAGTTTTTCAAAGGTTGAATTTAGCCTAAAATGAGTAAATAGGATATAATTAAAATTTATTCTTCAGAATTTTTAAATTTTCATAAAACCTTACAATTGACTAGAGAAGGCCAAAATGACTAATTTTTTATTTTTTGGACTGTTAAATAACGTATTTTTAATTTTTTGAACCTAAAGCACCTATTTTTTAAAAATAAAAAATAAGTTCTTTAATGATACAAAAAGTTATTTTCTGCTTCTCTAGTCAATTACATAACCTTTACAACAACACACACTAACTCATAGTTTTCGATAACATTATAGGCAAAGTGTTCTTTACAATAACTTCTTGTTAAACCACCAAAAATATGTCACAATCTTTTAGCATTTCACCATCGATAAGCTCAACAAGTGACTATCATATCTATGATATAGAGAAAGTCAATTATGTGACATAAATATTAAAGTGTAAAGCATATATTCAAGACTCATAGGAGCAATGAGTAATATATAAACAAATCAAGATCAAAAGGCATGAACTCGAGACATATTATATTTCATTTGATTTGTTATCAAAAAGAACATATAATAACATAGGAGTGAATTAAGATCATAATGTAAGACATGAGCTCAAGTCATATTTAATATGTCATTGATATCAAAGAAACATATACTAACATAGGAGTGAATCAAGATCATAATATAAGACATGAGCTCAATAATAGTCATATTTAACATACTATTTGATTTATTGATGATAGTAATGGAGCGAAGATCATATCATATGCGCATATCAAGAACGAATACAAGTCATGAGTTTAAGTGACATATTTGATACTTCATTCAATGCATTCATATCAAAAGAGCGTATATTAACATATAAACATGTTTCTTGGAAAACATATTAAAGAAACATAGGATATGAAGTGGGCTCATAATATAGTAAAATACCACTCGTTCCTAGATGTCCACTAGTCTCCTAATTCTAGATGAAGTCATTAGAGTCGACACGAATATCATAAACTTTACACATATATCCTTTTTAATTTCTAACAAAGGTTCATATTATCTCACAAATATCAAAATATAATAAGAACACTCATATAAGAAAGCCGGATATATTGGAAGCATATGTGAGACAACAATAATATACATATGCATGTATGTAATAATATCAAGCTAACATGAACATATCAATTATAACAAGAATCAATTACTAAGAGATAAAAGGGGTTTAAAAGCAATAACATGATACTCATTTGATGGAGGATGCTAGCTGATAATATATTTCAATCATATCAAAGGAACATAGACGATATAGTTGTTAGGAACGAGTCAGCACTAAGAGGGGAGGGGGGGGGGGAAGGAATTAGTGCAGCGGTAAAAAGTCAGTTTCGGAAAATCTCTTTTATATGATTAAAACCAATCTCGAAAGATGTTAAATTGAAAGTGTATGCGAAGGTAGGCGTAGTAAAAGCATAGTAAGGAGGAGAGGTAGTTTGCTATAAAAGTAAATTACTCAAAGTAAATGCAAACCAAGTTTATAGTGGTTCGGTCGTCGTGACCTACATCCACTCTCGATTCCTCCTCCATTGAGGCCACTGGTATCCACTATCGGTCTTCCTTCAATAGGTGAATACCAACCACCTTTTACAGCTCTTTCTCCTTTTACTGGGTTTAGGAGATAACCCTTACACCCCCACTTACTCCTCTCTCAAACTATTCTAACACTTGAAGAAAGAGAGGAGTTAGTTTAACCAGAGATAAGATGGGTATTTATAGACTTCAAGTTGATTTAAACTTGGAGCCTAAAAAGGTCTCATCCTGGGTTTCCCAGGTCTTGGCGGTACCACCGCATGCAGCATTGACACTGAGCGGTACCACCGCCCAATCTGATGATTCCATCGCCTGGAAGACTCTGTCTGGGTGGTACCACTATCTGACACAGTCTTAGAGAATGTGCCATGACGGTTCCACTTGTTGGGTCACTATTTGGGCCTTTCATTTGTCACGCCCCTCAAAATATCAATAATATTAAAAATTTCCATCACAAATCAATCCAGGATCCAAACTAACATTTGAACACACTAAAAAACTTTCAATCAAATTCACATCTATAAAACCTATGTAGTTTATAATCATGTATTACATTACTCGATAATTCATATTTATGGTAACCTAAGCCAACTTAACAAACATGAATAATATTTATAAATCCATAAGCTAAGTAATTTATACAATCAGAACTCCAACCATTTACCATAAGTTCATATCATCGTAAACTAGACTTAACATTCCGAAATTCCAAATAAGAGAGATCTTCTAACACTTTTACACGGTATATCCATTTCGATTCATCGACAACATTTCATTACATACAAAATATGCTTATACAACAATAACATAATAACCAACAAGACTTGCCTATAATTTTGAATAGCTCTCCACTTCCTTAGCCCAATTTAAAATATCTCAAAGAGTAACAAGCTGACCTGAAGGATTTATATAACAACAGAGTGAGCTAAAAACAACTCAGTAAGTGACAAAGAATATTCAGAACAAAAGGAACAGTTTCAAACAAGTAAGGTATCATAATGCAAGGCATAATACAAGAATTCTTAATAATACCATCTCATTAGATACAAAATCATATGTGTCATTTCAATCGAAACATATTTGGTTCCAATACAAATGGAGCATAGAGTAATTGGAGCATATCAATAGCGTAGGAAATATTCCAGAGCATATCAACGGCATATGAAACATTTCGGAGCATCCCAATAACAGATGAAACATTTCAAAGCATATAAATAATAAATGAAACATTTCGAAGCATATCAATAGTGTAGGAAATGTTCCGGAGGATATCAACGACATATGGAATATTTTGAAGCATAACAATAGCAGATGAAATATTTCGGAGCATATCAATAGCGTATGAAATGTTTCGGAGTATATCAATAACAAATGAAACATTTCGGAACATATTAATGGTATGTGAAATATTTCAAAGTATATCAATGGCATATGAACCATTTAAGAGCATATCAAATAACAAATACAGAACAAAAGTTCAAATGTCGAATTTGATGTTACATTTATATCATTCTCATCCAAAGCACATATAGAAACACATAACAAAAGCTCTAGATATCATATCAAACACATAGAAGGTGAAGTGGGACCATAACATAATATGGTACATCTATTTCTGAACGACCACCAAACATAAGTCTCTCACGTTTGGGAGCTCCATCCACCTACGTCTGAGTGAAGTCATAGGGGGCCGGTAGAGCATCGCGGGCTCTATGCATAACTCCCTTTACCATTTCTAGTAAAGGTCCACAATATCCCACAAACACCAAAGTACAAAAGGACAGTATGAACAATAAATAGCATATATCGAAAGCACACGCGGAACAATAAAACGTACATGTGCCTTTACGAGTCAATACGATGCAAGCATAATCTTTCACAAATGTATTCATATTTGAAAGGAAATGAAAGCAAGAGCATACAAGGATTCCAAGCAATCACATATAGCTCAATTCAAATAAGGTTAGATGAATTCAATGTCCAAAGGAATGAAACTGGAATAGGCATATATCGAAAGCAAATGCAGAACAATGGGATATACATGTGCCTGTATGAGTCAATACAATATAGCATAAACGTTACACAATAATTTTCAAGAATGCAAATAATTTTAAGGACAAGAGCATACAATAATTCAAAGCAGTAATATAAAGCTCAATTGAACAAGAAAGCTAAATGAAATAAATTTCCAAAGGAATGAACCCAGAATATACGAAATCGACCAAAGCTCAATTTCTGGCAAAATTCGAGAGGCACATTGAACAAATGATTCAAACTATCAATTGTGCTCCAATATACTCGAGAAAGCTATTGTGGAAAGATATTTCAATCTATTTTCAGATAAAATAAGTCTAGTATGAATCGAAGTTTCTAACAAAGAGTTACAATTGATTTAGTAACCAAAGGTCAGAAAACAAAATCATTGTTTTGCAGAATCCATAGGGTCAGATTCAATAGATAACTAAGCAGACATTTAGACTCTAAATATTTCAATCTAGGTATCAAAAGAGAGATATACGAGTCTAGTTTCCAATGAAATAAGTTTTGAATAAATTAAAGTTTCCAACAGGGACTTATAGGCAGTTCAGTATCGAAAGGTCAGAAATTACGATCCCTATTTTTCAGAATTCGTAGGCTCATTTGAAACAGAAGTTTGAATAGGCAAACTTACTCCGAATTCTTAAAATAACCTATTGAAAGAAAGGTTTATGAGTCTATATTCAGATCAAATAAGTTTTGTCCAAATTAGAGGTCAGTACATAAAGTTATAACAATAACAAGGTAGAAAGGTCAGAATCTCAAAAATTTTATAGATTCAAATCGTTATGTCTAAACAGGTGATATATCAAATGCAAGGCTAGAACAATTCAAAGTTTCTTATATTCAAAGCAAATGTAGAGATAAAATTACAGTAATAAAAGATCAGGATACTTGCAATAAGAAAGATTAGAAAGTTTGCAATAGGAAGAATCGAAACACTTGTCTTTCGAAGATTTTGATCCGAAGATCTGAAGAAGATGGACGCCTGAATCCTTCTTCTAATTTTCCTCTATCTCCTCTCCCTATTTTCATTTTATGCACCAATCTTCTTTCTTCCTTTACAATCGTAGCTCGTGCAGAATATAGGGGCACATTCACCTGCTCTTCCTTACTCTTGTTCCTTTTTCTTTCTTTCTCCAACGTAGCTGCCGCAGTCACCGCCACTGCCGCTGCCACAATCGCAGGCCCTTCCACCGCACTGCCTTCTTCCTCCTCTTCTTTCGTAGACACAGCTGCTACAAACGCAGCTGCCACAGCTGCAGCCCCTTTTTTTCCATTTCCTTTCTTTCTCTTTTCCAAAAGCAGCTGCTGTAGTTGTCAACCGCCGCAGCTACCACAGCTGTCAACCGCCGCAGCTACTGATAGAAGATAAGATTTCCCCAACTATATGAGAAAATTTTATCTATTCTGTTGAGGAAAATCCTTTATTATATTGCGAAAAATCCTTCCTCCTAATCCCTATAAATAGGAGAGGGACATGCTAATGCATTCAAGCTACTTCACTTCTTTAATAAAGCTTCTTCAATTATTGTTCTTATCTTCTATTATTTCTATCATGGTATCAGAGCTGCTTGCCTAGAGCAAGCTTCCTTCTCTCTTCTCACTACCAACTTATCACTGTTGCTTCTCCATCTCTGATGGCAAAAGAAAAAACTTTCTACCATTGCTTTTCCATCGTCAGCCCATCGGTGCGACAAATCTTTCCTCTTCGGCGAATGGCAATTGTCTTCTCCACTGCCACTCTGTGCCAATGTCTGTTCCCTTCATCTGCGGCGTCTCTAGTGCTGTGCTCACCAGCATTGCCCCACCTTTCTTCCTCGCTGTAGCTACCTCCTACCTCTTTTGCTGCAGCTTCCTCCTCTGCTGCACCTTCCTCCTATGTTGCAGCTTCCTCCTTTGTTGTAGTAGCAACACTGCAACATTACTGTAGATTTCTCCTCTGCCATCATCGCAGCCGTCGCAGCCACAATCGTCATCATCGCAGCCACAATTGTCGCCGTTGCAGCCGCAATCGTCGCCGTCGCAGCCGCAACTGCCGCCGTCGTCGCAATCGTAGCCGCTGCCATCATAACCGCAGTCATCGTCGTCGAAACTGTAGCAACAACAATAGCAGTAGCAATATGCTCTTGCCCTACTCATGAAACCTCTCGCCTGTAAACCATATTTTGCATCGATCCAAGATTTGTATCCTTGTTAGGAGCACCATCTTGCGGGGGTATGATAGAAGATAAGATTTCCCCAACTATATGAGGAAATCTTATCTATTCTATTGAGGAAAATCCTCTATTCTATTGAGAAAAATCCTCCCTCCTAATCCCTATAAATAGGAGAGGGACATGCTAATGCATTCAAGCTACTTCACTTCTTTAATAAAGCTTCTTCAATTATTGTTCTTATCTTCTATTATTTCTATTAGCTACCTCTTCCTCTTCTTCCCTCTCATTCTTCTCTTCCAGCTGCAGCTGTCAACCGCCGCAGCCACAGCCTCTTCTTCCTCCCCTGCTCTTCTTCCTCTCCTTCTCTTCTAGCTGCAGCTGCCACCACCGTAGCCGCAACCCCTTCTTTCCCTTCTCTTCTTCCCTTCTGCTCCTCGGCGCCACACACACCCTCTCCTCTGTTTCCTCCTACAGAAAACAGAGGTGTCACAACCTCTTCTCCCGCTTCTCCTTCTCTTCCTCTTCTTCTTCTTCTCCTTCTCTTCTTCTCCTCTTCTTCCCTTCTCCTCCCCGATGCCCCACACCTCATCGCTGCAGCCCTTGCCGCAGCCACCCTCCTCTTTTCTTCTTCTTCTTCTTCTTCTTCCCTTCTCCTCCCCGACGCCCCACACATGAACTCCTCTGTTTCCTCCTACATGAAACAGAGGTGCTGCAGCCCTAGCTGCTGCAGCTACCTCTCTCTCCTCTCCCTCTTCCCTCTCTTCTTCTTCTTCTTTTCTTCTCTTCTCCCTCTTCTTCCTCCTCTCTTCTTTTCCCTCTTCTTCTTTTCTTCTCTTCTGCCTCTACTTCTCTTCTTCTTCTCCCCATGCCCCATAGCTCTCCCTCTGTTTCACATGGGGGGCGGTCGGATAAAACCAAAATTTTTAGTTTTTTTTTTTTGTAACTTAACAGTTTAGTCATTGAAATTTCTATATTTACATATGGGTCCTCCGATTTACAAATAAATCCTTATTAATAAATTTCAAAAGTGAGGGATATTACATCATTAGGCCTAACACAGTCCACACATGGGCCCAACTAACCCCTAATTGGGTTGGCATAATTCTAATCCCAATTATGTGCTAACTATGAAATTTAAGACATTTACTAAACTAAATAAGTCCGTAAGTGTAGGTTTCTTCCAGCGACCTTCTGACGATCTTCCAGCGAACTTCTGACGATCTCTCAGCAATGTTCCAACGGACTCTTGGTAAGCTCCTGGACTTCACGACGATCTTCTTAGCGAGTTCCGATGAGCATTTTTGGCAAGCTCCTAGACTTCTCGGTCAATTTCGACAGAACTTCCGACGAATGTCCGGACTTCCGACGAACTCTCAAACTCCCAACGAAATCGCGTCCTTAACTCCGAGACTTTATTTTGCTTTATGTCTTGCTATCATAGTTAATCCTGCATATATAAAACCTACTTCGATTTAGACAATTATTATAAAGCTTTGAATTATGTTGTCCGGCATGTCATTGGGTTATCAACGCTTCATCCGATTCTTCGACGCATCGTCCTCTCTTACGGCCTATTGCCCAATCGACCAATTGACCTTCGCAACTCTGATATCCTTGGCGTAATTTCCACTCTTCTTGGCCTGATGCCCGAAACCATAGCCCGAAGCCTTATATCGATACGTTGAGCGATCCTTCAGTGTGACGTCCAATCTTCTGACATTTTTCTCCGACCCAACATGTTTCTTCCTACATCAATTGTCTCTTCTTGATTGAAATTTCCCTCGTCGCCCAAAATGTAGATTAAATCATAAATACTATCAATTGGTTTCATCATCAAAATCTGAGATTCAACAATCTCCCCCTTTTTTATGATGACAACCAATTGATGACGGAGTTAACTTTCACTCCTAGAGTTTAAACAAACTCCTATCAATATGCCATATTGATAGAACTCTTGGATTCAAAAATCCAAGCAATATATTATCATAAACTTATGCATAATATCATACTTCTCCCCTTTTGTCATCAACAAAAAGGAGAAGTGCAACTATCAAGTTGTTAGACATACAAGTTCAAATCGTTGCATAATAAACATAATCTTCAGTTTTATCATCATGCAAGCTAGCAAAAATTTTGAGTTTTGCAAGTTTGTAAATTTTGCTATATGTGCAAGTTTAGCATATTTTACATCTTGAGATAGCACTATTGCTTCTCTTGAGATTGCAAGCTAGCAAGTCTTGGTGAAATTCAAGATAGCAAGTTCTACATCATGCAAGCTAGCAAATTTTTACATCATTTAAAAAAAAAAATATAAGCTAGCAATATTTGAGATGTTCAAGAAAGCAACTCTTGCTTCTTGAAATAGCAAGTTAGCAATCTTTGCTTCTCCTTTGAGATGTGCACACTATCAATTCTTTCTCCCCCTTTGTCATAGGTAAAAAGAAGGGAAGAATACAATTTTGTATCTTTTTTTCTTTTATAATAATTTTTAAAGTATGACAAAGATAAATGATCATTCTAGAGTATCATTTCAAAAAATGATAATGGTTGACTTTCACAATATTTCATAAAAAAAAATTATACTATTGCATGCATCATTCCAAATCATAAATATTTCAAATCGTGATGGTATCAAAACGTCAAATTATATCCTATTATGCATGATTATAACTTCTCATTTATATGCATCAAAATAATATTATGAGTATTTCATACATTCATATCGTCACATGAAGAATATCAAGAAGAATTAATTAGGTGGCGAGATAAACACTTCATGAAAATAAGAAATTAAATATAAAAATTATATCATGAAAGATAAAACTCATTCAAATTCAAATCGTCAAATCAAAATCATTTTCATTCACAAAAACATAATATATATGGATTTATTAATATTTTATCGAAAAATCAATAAGATAGAGATGAAAAATGTATTCATTTTTTATGTGTTTCATTTGAAGTTGTTTGATTTCATATAAGTATGCTCAAGTTTTTTTCATATGAAAACCATACATCGTAGTTTAGAATCGAAAGAGAAAATCTCATCATAGAAATCATCAAGATCAATAAATCATAAATTACCCAAAAATCATCATTACTTCAAATCATTATGCATAATTAAATATAAAATCATTAAGCATGATACTTACATTATTTCATATAAGCATGTCTTTTTCATTTATGCTAAATCAAAATATGCATCATTTTTAAATCCGAAAAAACAACTTTTATTACAGTAAAAACTGATAAGCCATAAATTACAAGAATCATTATGCATAATTTCGAAAGATAAACTCATTAAGCATAATCATCAAACATGGTTTCATAAGGTATCTTTTAATCGAAAAACTATATGGAATCATCAAAATACACATTCTTGCTTCTTAAACACATACATAAGATTAATCTTACTAGGTGTACAATCATTAGATTTATATCTAATATTTTATTTCATTATCATAAAACATGCAATTGTCATGATCTTTTTCAAAATTACTAGAAAGATAAGCAAGATCCTAAAACTTTCAACATTTTCATTATATCTTTAACCATGTAATTCAAAAAAAAATTATATAATTTTCTTAAACTAAATTAAAAATAACTCATGAAAAATATCAAGTAATTTCAAAGTAAACTAAGAGGATTTTAATTATCTCATCATTGAAAGCCGTTAAGGCGTAGTTTGCCACCTCGCCTTTGTTGATTTTCTCCTCGTCTTCGGATGAACTCGATTCTTCCCAAAGTACTTCATTCTTCTTGCGTTCATAGTAAGTAGTTGCATTCTTTTTAAGTTTATTTTTATTCTTTAATTCTTGTTTCATGAACTTTTTAAATTTCCTAGTGAGGAGTTCAAGTTCATCAACACTTGACCATTTGCTCGAGTGGTCTTCAATTGTTCTAAGTGTCAAATTCTTTCTGTTCTTTGGAAGGTTGTTCTCAAGTTTATCATGTTCAACATGTGCCATAAAACTCATTTCATAAGTCATTAAAGACCCAATAAGTTCTTCAAGTGAAAAATGGTTCAAGTTTTTTGATTCTTGTATTGCCGTTATTTTTGAATCCCAATTTTTAGAAAGTGATCGTAAAACTTTATTAACAAGTTCAAAATTCGAAAAATATTTGCCAAGTGCTTTTAAACCAATGACAACATCTGTAAAATGGGTGTACATATCAACAACGGTTTCACACGGCTTCATTCGAAATAGTTTAAAATCTTACATTAAAAGATTGACTTTAGACTCTTTAACTCTATTCGTGCCTTCGTGTGTGATTTCAAGAGTGTGCCAAATATCGAAAGCCGTTTTACACATAAAAATTCGATTGAATTCATTTTTGTCTAAGCCGCAAAATAAGACATTCATAGCCTTTGCATTTAAAGAGAAAGTCTTCTTCTCCAAATCATTCCAATAGTTCATTGGAAGAGAAGACATTTGAAAACCAAATTCGACTATATTCCATAAATCAAGATTCAATGAAAGTAAGAAAACTCTCATTAGAGTTTTCTAATTTGTGTAGTTTGTCTTATTGAATAAGGGAGGACGAATGAGAGAGTAACTCTCTTGAAAGCCAAAAAGAGCCATTTCTATTTAGGTGTTAAACCAAATGAGAAAAACGTGGCTCTGATACCAACTGTTAGGAATGAATCGGCACTAAGAGGCGGGGGTGAATTAGTATGATGGTAAAAACATCAGTTTCAAAAAATCTCTTTCGTACGATTAAAACTGATCTCGAAAGATGTTAACTTGAAAGCGTATGCGAGCGTAGGCATAGTAAAAACACAATAAGGAGGAAGACAGTTTACTATAAAAGTAAATTACTCAAAGTAAATACAAACCGAGATTATATTGGTTCGATCGTTGTGACCTACATCCACTCCCGATTCCTCCTCTGTTGAGGCCACCGGTATCCACTATCGGTCTTCCCAATAGGTAAGACTAACCACCTTTTACAGCTCTTTCTCCTTTTACCGAGTTTAGGAGATAATCCTTACACCCCCACTTACTCCTCTCTCAAACTATTCTAACACTTGAAGATGGAGAGGAGTTCACATAAGATTATAGTAGCGTTTCTTTCTTTTTCACTCTCAATTCTTGTGTAGTTTAACTAGAGATGAGAGGGGTATTTATAGGCTTCAAGTTGATTCAAACTTGAGCCTAAAAAGGTCTCATCCTGGGTTTCCTGAGTCCTGGCGGTGCCATCGCCTGCAGCACTAACATTGGGCGGTACCACCGCTTGGAAGACTATGTCTGGGCAGTACCACCACCCAGACTAGCGGTACCACCACCTGACATAGTCTCAAAGACTGTGCCACGACGATGCCACATGTTGGGTCATTGTTTGGGCCTTTCATTGGGCCCAACACAGTCCATACATGGGCCCAACTGGCCCCTAATTGGGTTGGCCCAATTCTAATCCTAATTATAACTATAAAATTTAAGACATTTACTAAGCTAAACAAGTCCGTAAGTCTTGGTTTCTTCCGACGAGTTTTCGACGATCTTCCGACGATCTCTCGACAATGTTCTAGCAGACTCAGTAAGCTCTTGGACTTCACAATAATCCTCTTGGCAAGTTTTGATGAGCTTCTTTAGCAAGCTCCTAGACTTCTCGGTCAATTCTGGTAGAACTTTCGATGAATGTCCGAACTTTCGATGAACTCTCAAACTCCCAACGAAATCGCGTCCTTGACTCTGAGACTTTATTTTGCTTTATGCTTTGCTATCATAGTTAATCCTGCACACATAAAACCTACTTCGATTTAGATAATTATTACAAAGCTTTGAATTATGTTGTCCGGCATATCATTGTCCGATTCTTCGACGCATCATCCTCTCTTGCGGCCTATTGCCTGTTGAATCTCGTATTTTGATGATGAAACTACTTGACATATGTTTATGATTTAATCTGCGTTTTGAGTGACGCAGGATGCTTCGATCAGGATGAGACAATTAAAGCAGGAACATTATGTTGTGCCGGAGGAACATGTTAGAAGATTGGACGTCGGGCCGGTGGATCGGTCGACGTATCGACAGAAGGCTTCGGGCCGTGGACTCGGGCATCGGGCCAAGAAGAGTGGGTATTGTGCCAAGGATATCGGAGTTGCGGAGTCAACTGGCCGATTGGGCAATAGGCTGCAGGAAAGGACGATGCGCCGAAGAATCGGACGAAGCGTCGAGGGACCAATGACATGCCGGACAACTTGGTTAATTGCTTAGGATTAACTGTCTCGATCGAAGTTTGTTTACATGTGTAGGATTAACTACGATGAAAGTTAGACAAGCAGTAGGAGTTGCGCCGGAGTCAAGTTCATGGTCACGTTGGGAGTTCGAGAGTTCGATGGAAGTTCGGACGGTCGTCGAAGGTTCTGCGAGAACAGATCCGAGAAGTCCAGAAGCTTGCCAAGCGAAGCTCGTCGGAACTCGCCAAGTGGATCGTCGCAAAGTCCAGGAGTTTGCTGGAAGTCCGCAGGAGCATCACCGAGGGTTCATCGGATGATCGACGGAAGTTCGCCGGAAACTCGTCGGAAGAAGCGATTGACGCACCGAAGCAAAGCTGCAGAAATTGTCTTAGATTTAATCGTAGTTAGCACGTTGATTAAGTTGGAAAATGGGAGGTGATCCCATTGGCTTAATCTTGGGGCAATTGGGCCCCTGAAAGACCGAAATTGGGCCGAACGGAACTAACCATTCGAACCCTGATTGCACTAGGAGGTGCAACCGCCTAGGCCAGGAGGTGGCACCGCCTGGGCTAAGCCTCCCAGCGAGACTGGGCGGTGCAACCTCCCCAGCCGGGAGGTCGCACCGCCTGAGCTCAGTCTTCGAGTTAGACTGGGCGGTGCAACCTCCCTGACAAAGAGGTGGCACCGCCTGAGCTCAGTCTTCAAGCAAGACTGGGCGGTGCAACCTCCCTGACAGAGAGGTGGCACCGCCTGAGCTCAGTCTTCGAGCAAGACCGGGCGGTGCAACCTCCCTGACAGAGAGGTGGCACCGCCTGAGATCGGTCTTCGAGCTCTGCCAGGCGGTGCAACCTCTCCAGTCAGGAGGTACAACCGCCTGATCCCGGAATTCCGGGATTTGATCGTTTTGAGCTCCAAATTTGAATTTGGTTGGGGCCTATAAATACCCCACCCATTCAGCACTGAAAAGATACAGACCTACACCGAAATCTTGATCTTTTCTGTGATTCTAAGAGCTCAAAAGTGTTGTAAAGCCTTTAAGTCTCCTCCTTCTGTTCTTCAAGTTTTGAGTTGTAAAGTGAGGAGAGAAAGGTCTGTAAAGGTTGTCTTCTGAGCCTGTCAAAAGGAGAGAAACTGTAAAAGGGCAGTTGGCCGTCGCTTATTGAAGGAAGGCCTCTAGTTGACGTCGGTAACCTCATCGGTGGAGGAAGCCAAAAGTGGAGTAGGTCAAGACTGACCGAACCACTCTAAATCTCTGGTTTGCGTTTATTTTGAGCACTTTATCATTACTGCAAACCTCCTACATAGCTACTGCTCTCTGTGCTTTTACGAATGAGTTCTGTGCAGTTTACGTTCACATCTTAATTCCATTTACAAACTGCAAACTACTCTCTACGCTTTTACGAACGAATTCTGTGCAGTTTACGTTTACGTCTTGATTTCACTTACAACTGCAAACTGTCTTCTGCGCTTTTTTACGAACAAGGTTCTGTGCAGTTTACGTTTACGTCTTGATTTCATTTAGAACTGCAAATTGTCATCTGCGTTTAGACGCAAACTGCGTTTAGACGTAAACTGCGTTTAGACGTAAACTACGCTTAGACGCAAACTGCGTTTAGAGGCAAATTGCGTTTAGACGTAAACTGCGTTTAGACGTAAACTGCGCTTAGACGCAAACTGTGTATAGACGCAAACTGCGCTTAGACGCAAACTGTGTTTAGACGCAAACTGCGCTTAGACGCAATCTGCGCTTAGACGCAAACTGCACTTAGATACAAACTGTGAATCAACTTTTGCATCATAATAGTTTCTATCAAACGAACGCAGCTTTCGGTTTTAATCACTGTAAAATTTCCGCTGCACTAATTCACTCCTCCCCTCTTAGTGCTCTCGATCCTAACAATTGGTATCAGAGCGAGGTATTTCTTATTTCGGATTTACACCCGAGAGAAATGGCTCTTCAAGAGGGCTTTTCGGTCTTTCGTCCACCGTTCTTTAACGGATTGGACTACACTTATTGGAAAACTCGAATGAGAGTTTTCTTGATTTCTCTAAATATGGATTTATGGAATATCGTTGAAAACGGTTTTCAACTTCCCTCTAAACCGATGAACGAATGGTCGGATTTAGAGAAGAAGTATTTTTCTTTAAACGCAAAGGCTATGAATGCCTTATTTTGCGCTTTGGACAAAAATGAGTTCAATCGGGTTTCTTTGTGCGAAACGGCTTTCGATATTTGGCGCACTCTTGAAATCACGCACGAGGGAACTAGTAGAGTCAAAGACTCGAAAGTTAATATTTTACTGCATGATTTCGAGCTTTTTCATATGAAACCAAGCGAAACCGTTGTTGACATGTACACCCGTTTTACGGATGTCGTCAATGGTTTAAAATCACTTGGTAAAAGCTTTTCGGATTTTGAACTCGTTAACAAAGTTTTGCGCTCACTTTCTAAAACTTGGGATTCAAAAGTAACTGCTATTCAAGAAGCTAAAAACCTAAACAACTTACCACTTGAAGAACTAATTGGTTCATTGATGACATATGAAATGGTGCACAATGCACATGATGAACATGTTGAACACAATCACCTTCCAAAGAACAGGAAGGATTTGGAACTCTGGACAAATGAATGCCACTTGAGCGATGACTCAAGTGATGAGGACAATGATGAACAAAACAACCTTCCAAAGAACAGGAAGAATTTGGGACATAGAACATTTGAAGACCACTCGAGCATAAGCTCAAGTGACGGTGAACTTGAACTACAAATGAAACAAAAATTAAAAAGCAAAAAGAATCGAACTACTTGCTTTAAACGCAAGAAGAAGAACAAAAATTGGGATGAATCGAGCTCCTCCGAAGAAGAGAAAGTCAACAAAAGCAAGGCGGCAAACTACGCCTTAACAGCCTACAATGATGAGGTAATCGAAATCCCCCTAATTTATTTTGAAATTACTTGATGCTTTCATGATGTATTTTTCTCTTTTAGTTTAGAATTAATTTTCTTAAAAATTACATGTTAAAAAAAAAAATTATTATGATCATACTAAGTAATTTCGAAAATGATAATATTGCATATTTTATGATAAACAAATAAAATGATCTTGATTGAAAATATGAAATCATGGTTAAAAAGTAATAATGTGTATTACGTTGATTTCCATTGTTATTTCTCGATTTTGATTAAAGATCATGTTTGATTTGAAGAAATGCATAATGATGAAATTAAATATTTTGATTAACAATTTTATGCATGAGATTTTAAGCCGATGATAAGCATGTGTTATTCTCATGAGTATATTTGAAAAACTATGGCAAAAATGTGCTCGAATGCATGAACGTGTTAAGATTATTTTTCGGACATTCTTGATTCAATGTTCAAAACACTTAATTGCCATGATGATTTTACACTATAACATATTGGAAATTATATGTTTTGGATACATAAATTTTTATGATCATGAGCATGTTTTATCTTCATAATTGAACTTGAAAATCTATAGCAAAATCTTATCCGAATGCATGAAAGTACTAATTTCATTTTCGGATTCACTTAACAATTGGTATCCTAACAATCGGATTTTCTCATACACTTATGAAAAATATTTTTCTAAAATGGATTTGATGAAATGATTCCTGCTTATAAATTCCATCTTGAAATATGAATGATAGTGTCTTTGCTTGCAAAGATTTGTGTCACATACATATCTCCTATGATTCATGTGCAGAAAAAGAATTTATAAATCATAATACAATGAGATTTCTTATGCAAAAATAAAGTGCTTTTATGATTCTTTGCTAAAGAGAATAATTATTAAAATCATGATCTTGATAATTATAACATGAAACTCTTTATAAATCAAGATCGTTCATTATGCTCCCTACATTTATCAAAAAGGAGTTCTTCAAATGAAATGCAACTTGTCTTTTGATTTCATGACATTTTATGAATTTCGAAATTAATTTTAATGACTTGATTATGAGTTTCAAGTTGACGATTTGATTTGAATAAGTTATGTCTAAATCATAATCAGGATCTTGCAAAATTGAAATCACAAATAATATCTTTTGGTATTCATGAATTGATACTCACAATATGAAAGTATTGGTATTCATGACTTGATTTTGATTGAAACATTACATGCTTAAATTAATCACTCTTCTATGTTTCAAAAATTCTTTAAATGCCTTATGTGATGACTGAAAATTAATTTGCTTTATGATGAATCACGAATCATGACTTGATCTATGATATTAAAATATTTTAATCATGATTCTTGGTTATATAATTCCTTTGCCCTATTAAAATGATTTGTTGAATGGATCATGTCCTTCTTGAACTTTCTTGATATCATGACAAGATTTTATAATATGGCCTGTATAATAATTAAAAAATTTTGGCCATTGATTTCTCCCTTCTTTTCGACAAAAACAAAGGGGAGAAAGCTTTTGCTAGTTAGAACATGCAAAGAAAAGCAAGTGCAATCTTGCACATAAAGCAAGTGTTGAATTGCCATGATTGAACCTAAGAATCTTGCTATGCTTTTGTGCTTATATGGTGTGATGAAAATATAGCTTCATGTTATAAAAACTTGCATATATTTTAAAATAGCTAGAGCTACCTCTCCTTTTGTTGATGATAAAGGGGGAGAAATATATGAATTGATACTATAAGTATTTTTCATCATGTTAAGATATCAAGAACTTGCATCGTAATTCTACTTGATGATATCTTGCCATGTGATGAAATGCTACGATTTGTTGCTAAAATGATGCATGCAATACTTATGCTTTCTACGTAATGTATTGCATATGATATGAACCTTGATTAAAATTACCTTGATTTGAATTCAAGGTTTATCTCAATTATGGAATTTTGAAATAAAAATGATTACTCACCTTTGTCATGATTTATAAATTGACAGAAAGGGTTTTCCCTTCTTTTTGACAATGAGGAGATAACTTGCATGCACAATTCAAGAAGAAAGCAAATTTTCACTTCTCAAAAGAGAAGAAATTGCTATCTTGAACATCTTAAGAAACAAAAAGAACAAAGGTGCTATCTTGCCTATCTCAAGAAGCAAAACATGCTAACTTGCGCATCTAGCAAAGTGGACAAAATTTTCATGTTTCAAGAAGCAAGAGTTGCCTTCTTGAACATCTCAAATTTTCTAGCTTGCATGTTATAAAAGTGCTATCTTGTATGCTGTAAAACTTGCATATCTAAAACTTGATAGCTTGAATGTTCTAAGCATGATGTAACATTTGCTAAATTTTCCGGCTTCAAAACTGCATGATGATAAAACTTGATATTATGTTTTTCATGCAATAAGTTGAACCAATATCACAAACACTTGATTGTGGTACTTCTCCTTTTTGTTGATGACAAAGGGGGAGAAGTATTTGATGACATGACATATGATGCATAAGTTTATGCATATGTTCATGTTGACGTGTTGCAAGTATTCATAATGAATATTGCAATGACTTGAATTCAGTTTGAATTCAAGGTTCTATCAGTATGGCATATTGATAGGGGGAGTTTGTTTAAACTCTGGGAGTTAAGGTTAACTCTGTTTATGATGACATGTTGCTTAGATTTTTGAATCTAAGAGTTTCTATCAATATGGCATATTGATAGGGGGAGTTTGTTTAAACTCCGGGAGTTAAGTTTAACTCCATCATCAAGTGGTTGTCATCATCAAAAAGGGGGAGATTGTTGAATCTCGTATTTTGATGATGAAACTACTTGACATGTGTTTATGATTTAATCTGCGTTTTGAGTGACGCAGGATGCTTCGATCAGGATGAGACAATTAAAGCAGGAACATCATGTTGTGCCGGAGGAACATGTTAGAAGATTGGACGTCGGGCTGGTGGATCGGTTGACGTATCGACAGAAGGCTTCGGGCCGTGGACTCGGGCATCGGGCCAAGAAGAGCGGGTATTGTGCCAAGGATATCGGAGTTGCGGAGTCAACTGGCCGATTGGGCAATAGGCTGCAGGAAAGGACGATGCGCCGACGAATCGGACGAAGCGTCGAGGGACCAATGACATGCCGGACAACTTGGTTAATTGCTTAGGATTAACTGTCTCGATCAAAGTTTGTTTACATGTGCAGGATTGACTACGATGAAAGTTAGACAAGCAGCAGGAGTTGCGCCAGAGTCAAGTTCATGATCACGTTGGGAGTTCGAGAGTTCGACGGAAGTTCGGACGGTCGTCGGAGGTTCTGCGAGAACAGATCCGAGAAGTCCAGAAGCTTGTCAAGCGAAGTTCGTCGGAACTCGCCAAGTGGATCGTCGCAAAGTCCAGGAGTTTGCCGGAAGTCCGCAGGAGCATCACCGAGGGTTCATCGGATGATCGACGGAAGTTCGCCGGAAACTCGCCGGAAGAAGCGATTGACGCACCGAAGCAAAGCTGCAGAAATTGTCTTAGATTTAATCGTAGTTAGCACGTTGATTAAGTTGGAAAATGGGAGGTGATCCCATTGGCTTAATCTTGGGGCAATTGGGCCCCTGAAAGACTGAAATTGGGCCGAATGGAACTAACCATTCGGACCTTGATTGCACTAGGAGGTGCAACCGCCTAGGCCAGGAGGTGGCACCGCCTGGGCTAAGCCTCCCAGCGAGACTGGGCGGTGCAACCTCCCCAGCCGAGAGGTGGCACCGCCTGAGCTCAGTCTTCGAGCTAGACTGGGCGGTGCAACCTCCCTGACAGAGAGGTGGCACCGCCTGAGCTCAGTCTTCAAGCAAGACTGGGCGGTGCAACCTCCCTGACAAAGAGGTGGCACCGCCTGAGCTCAGTCTTCGAGCAAGACTGGGCGGTGCAACCTCCCTGACAGAGAGGTGGCACCGCCTGAGCTCGGTCTTCGAGCTCTGCCAGGCGGTGCAACCTCTCCAGTCAGGAGGTACAACCGCCTGATCCCGGAATTCCGGGATTTGATCGTTTTGAGCTCCAAATTTGAATTGGGTTGGGGCCTATAAATACCCCACCCATTCAGCACTGAAAAGATACAGACCTACACCGAAATCTTGATCTTTTCTGTGATTCTAAGAGCTCAAAAGTGTTGTAAAGCCTTTAAGTCTCCTCCTTCTGTTCTTCAAGTTTTGAGTTGTAAAGTGAGGAGAGAAAGGTCTGTAAAGGTTGTCTCCTGAGCCTGTCAAAAGGAGAGAAACTGTAAAAGGGCAGTTGGCCTTCGCCTATTGAAGGAAGGCCTCTAGTTGACGTCGGTAACCTCATCGGTGGAGGAAGCCAAAAGTGGAGTAGGTCAAGACTAACCGAACCACTCTAAATCTCTGGTTTGCATTTATTTTGAGCACTTTATCATTACTGCAAACCTCCTACATAGCTACTGCTCTCTGCGCTTTTACGAACGAGTTCTGTGCAGTTTACGTTCACGTCTTAATTCCATTTACAAACTACAAACTGCTCTCTGTGCTTTTACGAACGAATTCTGTGCAGTTTACGTTTACGTCTTGATTTCACTTATAACTGCAAACTGTCTTCTGCGCTTTTTTACGAACAAGGTTCTGTGCAGTTTACGTTTACGTCTTGATTTCATTTAGAACTGCAAACTGTCATCTGTGTTTAGACGCAAACTGCGTTTAGACGCAAACTGCGTTTAGACGTAAACTGCGTTTAGACGCAAACTGCGTTTAGACGCAACCTGCGTTTAGACATAAACTGCGTTTAGACGTAAACTGCGCTTAGACGCAAACTGTGTTTAGACGCAAACTGTGTTTAGACGCAAACTGCGCTTAGACGCAATCTGCGCTTAGACGCAAACTGCACTTAGATACAAACTGTGAATCAGCTTTTGCATCATAATAGTTTCGCAGCTTTCGGTTTTAATCGCTGTAAAATTTCCGCTGCACTAATTCACCCCCCCTCTTAGTGCTCTCGATCCTAACATTGCCCAATCGGCCAATTGACCTCCGTAACTCCGATATTCTTGGCGCAATTCTGCTCTTCTTGGCCCGATGCCCGAAATTATGGCCTGAAGCCTTTTGTCGATATGTCGACCGATCCGTCGCTGTGACGTCCAATCTTTTGACATTTTTCTCCGGCCCATCATGATTCTTCTTGCTTCAATTATCTCTTTTTGATTGAAGTTTCCTACATCACTCAAAACATAGATTAAATCGTAAATACTATCAATTGGTTTCAACATCAAAATCTGAGACTCAACAATAGTAAAATCATAACATATATAGAGTAATATTAAAGCTAACTTGAATATATACACATCTCATTCAATTATGATAAGAATCAATGATTAAAAGATAAAAAAGTTTATATCATTAACATGAGTCTCATTTGAGTGAAGATTTTTGCTAAAATCAAGTTCCAAAAGTAGCAACAAGAATTAAAAATTTTTAGAAATAATATGTTCTAGCGATGTCAATAGGGTAAGTTTCACTAGATATTTGGATCAACAATTATGCTACAAATTATTCAAGTAAAATATTGTTAAAAAGATATATAAGTCTACTTTCAAATAAAATAGATTTTATATGAATTAGAGTTATGTACTGAAAGGTACAAGTAACTAAATATAAATAGGTTAGAATCATATTATCTCTATTTAGAATAATTCAGGAGATTAATTCTAATAAACAATTGGATAGACATTTGTACTGCAAATTATTCAGATAGAGTACTAAAAAAAGATACAAGAGTATAATTTCCAACAAAAGATATTTGGCTTGATTCAAAGTTTTGTATAGAAAACATAATTAAAATAAGGTAGAGAGGTTAGGTCATTTTATCTCTGTTTGACAGAATTTAAAGGATCAATTTAAATAAATGTTTGGATAGGTATTTAAATTCTAAATCATTCAAAAAAAGTATCAATAGCAACATATAAGAGTCTATTTTTCAACAAAAGAGGGTTTGCTCAATTTTTAGCCTATACAAAATATTATAGTTGAAATAATACAAATAGGTTAGACTATTTTGTCTATGTTTAATAGAATTAAGGGGTGATGTTTGAATAAGCATTTAGACTTCAAATCATTTAAATAGGATATGAAAAGAAAGATACAAGCATCTACATTCTGACAAAAGTAATTTTACTTAAATCATAATTTTGAACACAATGTTATAGTAAAAACAAAATGTAGATAGGTTAGGATTTATCATAAATTTTAGAATAGTAAGTTTACAACTCAAATGAGATTGATGCTAATGTAAAGAGGCAAAGCTTTATTAATCATTCATAAATAAGAAGGAATCAGAGATAAGAATAATGGGATACAATACTTGCCTTGAAAGTTAATCTCCAAAAATCTTGAATTAGCCCAAAATTCTCAAGTCAAACCAAGGATTCACTTCTTTTCCTCCTCCAATTCTCTAATGCAAGGTAGAAAGTAGCAAACTATAACTTGATAATATTTTTCTCCTTTTCTTTCTAATTACAAGTGTTTAGATAATATAAGAGTTGCAATGTGACAACTATGCATGGAAGAAACATAGATGCCAACCATATAACAAGCATGGGTGGCACATTTTTTTAATTTAGCTAGTGACACGTCTTCTATTTTCACTCTTTTCTTTTTATACAGATTCTAAGATTCACAATTTCATCCCTAGCATTAGTCCTCCAATATAAAAATTACTTAAATGTAAAAAATTATTAAATAAATTCTTATATTAAAATAATTAAAAAATTTATCATATCATAAATAATTCAGAAATAAAAGCTATTATAGTATAGTATATATATATATATATATATATATATATATATATATATATATATATATATATATATATATATATGTTTTAACAATGCAATGTGAGAGTGTCTGGATGTGTTATGATATATGATACATATATATGTTATGATGTGTGGTGTGGGAGTGCATATATAAATTATGACATACGGTATGAGGTATAGATATATATTATAACGTTAGGTGTAAGAGTTTATGTATATGATATAATGTGCAATATAGGGGTGCACATATATATTAAGATATGTAGTGTGAAAGTTAATGGATGCATTATGATTTCCTATTACTTGTACTATGAACTATTTTTCCACTTAGGCTTTGTGATTTACTTTGAATCGAAGTTTTACCTCTGCATTTGTCATATTACAAGATTATATGTTGCTAAAATGAACATAAGAAGATGCATTTACTATGAAATATTTTATGCATTTGCATATATGACATGTGGTGTGGGCATGCACGTATATATATATATATATATATGATGAAATAGAGTAATAGTTCATAAATGTATTATGATTTCCTATTACACATACTATGGACTATTATTGCAAAAATATTTTGTTTTACTTTAAATCATAATTTTACATATTTATTATGCATATATTATGTATGGGTTTGTATGTTGTTAAAGAGATCATAAGAAGATGAGTCTATCTTGAAATATTTGATGTTCTTGTATATATGACGTATGAGAATACATATTTATGTGATGATATATAATATTAGAGTTTATAGAAGTATTATAATTTTCTATTGCATGTACTATGACTTGCTCATGTACATATGTGTTATGATTTACTTCAAATCAGAGTTTTAGCTCTTTATGATGCATTTATCATGTTATGTGAGTATATGTTGCTAAAGAGGCCATAAGGAGGTGAGTTCATTGTGAAATGTTTTATGCATTTGATTTTGAAATATTACATATATAATATGATGTATGTTTACCTAAATAAAACTATCAAAGGTTATACTTAATGAGTTATCATTCATTGTAGATGGGCTGGGAGGTGAGTAGATGTGCATTTATGCCTATATAAATCTAGGTGATGACCTGTGGGCATACATTTTATATAGGTAAATTTTGGACAGGATATGCATATGGTAGTTGAGTCTTATATTTTTATAGCATATGTACAACTATCAAACACCACTGTGCATAGGAAAGACAATTTTATTTTATTTGACAAGTTAGCATAGTTCTCCCACATCTATCTTCTCAAGTTCCTATCCATACTTTTTGATTCATCACCTGCACTAGTAAGGATTTCAGAATGGAGTTTCACTAAGGCTAAGTACCAACGGAAGTGTCAAAAGAGAAGAAAGAGAAGAGTTTTTGTTTGAAGAGCAAGAGAGGATGAAATGAATTATAGCCTGAGTTCAAAGAGGAAGGAGAGAGGTCGGGTCGGGGCATAAGAGAATCTAGTACTTCTTCGACAGCTAATTTCGTTTTTGTCAACTTGAAGTCCTGTTTTCAACGGTAGGAGTTGAGTTCCAGTGGCAGTAGTCCTTTTTACAGGGATTGATCCTCGAATTTCTTCTTTCAAATGTATATATGGTTTTTCTCTCGGAGCGGGAGTTTCGTTTAGAGCATAAGATGGAATTTTCTTTTAGCGTGGAGAGAGCTATCGAAAGTACTTAATGGAATTATTGCTTGTTTGCTTGACGTCGGTCATGGTGAGGAGAGAGCTACCGAAAGAAGGTACGCAGGAAGTCGAACCTGGTAAGAGCCATTGCTTTTTATGTTGCTTATTCGCTAGCTGATGTACTAGTTTCTTACGTCGAGTCAACCTTTTATTGAACTTTTTAGTATTGATTATAGTGCGCCGAGGACAAGATTCATTTCTGTACTTTACTGTCGGAGGATCTATAAAAGAAAAGGAAATGTACCTACAGTTAATCTTCTTGGGCACAGCTGGAATAAATTGTTACGATTGAAATGGATACTAAGAGGGAAGTGAATTAATGCTTAGATAAAAACGATGTTGATTCAAATATTCATTCGATAAAGTTTGTATCCGAAAAAACGTTTAAACTTGAAAATATTCGCAAGTAATTGACGATAATGAGCAAGTAAATCAGTGAGTGATGACAATAAAAAGCATGAAAGAAATGACATAGAAATAAAGCATACTGGATTTATAGTGGTTCGATCGTCGTGACCTACATCCACTCCCGATTCCTCTTCACTCGAGGCCATCGATTTCCACTATCAATCTTCTTTCAATGGACGAAGATCAACTACCCTTTTATTGACAACCAAGAGATTTCCTTTGATAACAGAGATTTGAAATTATCTATACTGATGTTTGGGTCCCTGCTCCCGTCACTTCTTTTGACAAGTTTAGATTTTATATTATTTTTGTAGACTATTTTACTAACTACACATGGATATGCCCTCTTCGTCATAAATTAGAAGTTTCTACAATCTTTACCAACTTTAAAAAGCTGGTTAAAAACTTCTTTCAATCTACAATTAAAACAGTCTACTCTGATGGTGGAGGTGAATATCAAGCCCTCACTTCCTATCTTTCAACTTGTGGCATCTAACACCTTAAGTCACCCCACACACTCCTCAGTTCTACTGAATGCAAACATCGACATATCGAAGAAACTGGTCTCACACTTCTACATCATGCCTCTCCTACTACTGACATAATATCCTTAGCATCACAACAACCTTCTTTACCTAGTACCATTGATGTATCTTAGCCTATCTCAACCCCTGTCGACGCCTCTCTACCACCCATACCAATAACACAACTTCTAGTTCCTAGGCATCCAATGACAACACGCTCAAAAAGTGGTATCTTTAAATCATGTTAGGTTCTCGACCTGCATGCTATCACCAAATCCTCTCCCGAGACCAATGAATCCACCACAATTATTCAAGCCCAAAAATCTCCTCACTGGCGTAAAACCATGTGTGAAGAATATGATGCTCTTCTCTATAACTCCACATGGACTCTTGTACCTTTTCATCCCACACAAAACGTCATTGGGTGTAAATGAGTCTTTCAAATTAAGTGGAACCTCGACGGGTCCGTTGCTCGATATAAAGCACGATTAGTAGCCAAAGGGTTTTATCAACGACCTGGAGTTGACTTCATAGAGACTTTTAGTCCTATAGTTAAACCTATAATAATTCGGCTTATTCTAAGTTTGGCCATCTTCAAAGGCTATCACTCATGATAATTGGATGTTAACAATGCCTTTTTATAGGGGACTCTAACTAAAGATGTCTTTATGCAGCAATCCCTTGGCTTTGTTCATCACCAGTATCCGAGATATGTATGTAAATTACAAAAAACCATTTATGGACTCCGTCAAGCTCTAAGAGCTTGGTATACTAAACTTGAATCGTTTCTGATATCAATTGGCTTCATCAACTCCAAGTCCGATACCTCTTTATTCCTTCGACAATAATATGGAAATACAATATATTTTCTAGTATATGTAGATGATATTATTGTTACAGGTAATGATCCCTTGGAGATTTAGACATTTTTAAAGCAATTGACTGATCGATTATCCCTCAAAGATTTAGGACCCTTGAGCTACTTTTTGGGAATGGAAGTAATATTTATATCCTCAGGTCTCCTCCTCTCACAGAGAAAGTATATTCAAGAATTATTATCAAAGACAAATATGCAGGATGCGAAAGAAGTTGCTACTCCTCTCTCTACTACTGAATCACTCAAATTATGTGATGGTAGTCCTATCACGGACTCAACTCAATACCGACAAGTACTTGGCTCCTTACAGTACTTGGCTCTCACTCGTCCAGATATCTCATTTGTAGTCAATAAATTATCTCAATACATGCACCAGCCTTTTGTTATGTATTGGTCTGCGGTTAAATAAATTTTGTGGTATCTTAAAGGGACCCTTAATCATGGTCTCTTTCTCTGTAAAACCACTCAACTTCATCTCCATACCTTTGCTGATATTGATTGGGCGGGAAACATTGATGATAGAACCTCCACATCAGGGTATGTCGTCTTTCTTGGGTCTAATCCAATTAGTTGGAGTTCTAAGAAGCAAAAGACAGTGGCCCAGTCTACAACTGAAGCTGAATATCGTGCTATTACTACCACTACTGCTGAACTCAATTGGGTCATAAATCTCCTTAAGGAACTCAAAGTCAGCTCTACCTATACTCCTACAATATATTATAACAATGTTGGAGCTACCTACTTATGTGTCAATCTAGTGTTCCACTCACGCATGAAATACATTACCATCGACTTTTATTTCGTGTGAGATCAAGTTGTCAGACATCAACTTTGTGTCTCTCATGTCCATATGGTTGATCAACTAGCAAGCTCACTCATGAAGCCTCTAGCCTGCAAACTATTTTTGTTGCATCGATCCAAGATCGGTATCCTTGATAGGAGCTCGATCTTGTGGGGGCATGATAACCGAGAGATTTCCTCTGATAACAGAGAGATTTCCTCAACTACATAACAGATGAGATTTCCTTAACTGCATGAGGGAATCTCTCTGCTCAGTTAAAGAAATATTCTCTTTCACCATGTATAAATAGACTTCATATAATGCTAATTGAAATATGCTTTTCTCTTTACCTTTACAATTTTATTCTTCATTCTCTCATTTTTATCATTTATATCCCTTTTCCCCTTTTTCACAAGTTTAGGAGATAACCTTTACAGCCACTCACCTCTCTCTTAAACTTCACCCAACACTTAGAGCTTGAGAGGAGTTCTCACAATATTACAAAAGTGTTTTCTTTCTTTTTTGCTCTTAGTTCTTGTGTTTAGCGAGCAGGGATGAGTGAGGTTTTTATAAGCCCCAAATGAATTCAAATTTAGAGCCAAAAAATTGAATCCCTAGGATTTCAGGGTACTAGCGGTACCACCGTTAATATTAGGTGGTACCACCACTAGTACTCTCTGACACTAGGCAGTACCATAGCCCAGTCTGGCGGTACCATTACCTGACACAGTCTTAGAGACTATGTCTTGGAGAATGAGCTGCTGGCGGTTCCACCGCCTAACCCAACTTTTGGGTCACTGAATGAGCCTTTCACTTAGCCCAAAATAACCCTAATTCGAGCCCAATTGGCCCATAATTGAGTTAGCCTAATTACATTCTAAACTAACCCAATTAGAACAAAAACTACTTCGATCTAGATAATTATTACAAAGCATGAATCACATATTATCTGACATATTATTGGTTCATTCGGCGTTTTGTCCGACCCTTTAGCGCAAGCGCATCGTCTTCTTCTTTGGCATATTGCCCAATCAGCATGTTGTCTTCCCACAACATCCGATCTCCTTGGGATAATATTCGATCTTCTTGGCTCGATGCTTGAACTCATGGCATGAAGCCTTCTGCTGACATATCGACCGATCCTTCGGCTCAACGTCCAATCTTCTGACATGCTCCTATAGGGAAATATAGGAGGTGACATTACATGCGTAGTAGAAGAACATAAAATAAAATCCCCAAAATTTTTAAAGATTTGTTCATTATTATGCGAAGATTGGTCCGCAAAAATCATAAAACCAAAAACTGTGTATATAAAAGATTATGTTGCCTAGGGAGATCATATATCCCTGAATCCTTACAAATCTCTAGGAGAGGGTGAAGGAGGCCAAGCGCCCTCCTCTCTAGCGATGATCCATACAATAGGGCTGCGAGGATGCTCCTGAAACCCCTAAGCCTGTTATCTGAGGAGGAGAATGAGAGGAGAATAGGAGATGACAACTCAGAGAGGATCTAGCCTGTAAACTAGGTTTCCTCCTATTTATAGAGGTCTCCTATCAACTTAACCCTAATGGATCATATCCTAGTGGGTATTAAATTTCTATCCAAATACCCAAGCCTCTTAGATTAGTAGATCTCTATCTAATAATCTCTCATTGGCTCTTATTGGATCTCATCCAAAGGATCTAATAATTTAGGGGCTTATTGGATATCCAATAAGATAGGGGCTCCGATGGATATCTCATATCCGAACCTCTACACATCGCAATGCCTACCATATGTGTATGACTCTCTAGGCCCAATATCGAGCTGGTCGTGAGTCATACCTGCCAGAACTCCTTCTAGCTTAGTGAATTATTATCTCCATAATAATTCACTCGACTCATCGATTGTGGACGTACTAGGCCACTACGTCGCAGTCCCCAAACGATACAGAGGAATCTAATTCATTGGACCTGTTTGTCCTCGATTACTATATACATATAGTCTCTCATCCATCTAATATCCTAGAGACTGTATACCGAGCATGGTGTTGTCAGACCCATATGGTTTCTACTCGAGTCTCGTTCTAATCGGATTCTCTTAGAAAACATTTTTTCTCTCAATCTGAATGACCCTAGCTAGAGATTTGTTTGAGCAAGAACATATGAGATATTTTTCTTATGATATTGAGAGCAAATGATCCTTTATCGACACTTAATTGCCCTCGTAAGATTGACTACTACTCCCGATGACCGATTGTGCTAAATTTGGAATCTCCAAACCTATAACTCTGGTATCAAAGAGTAGAGTACACATATAGGACAACCTTGATATCTCAAGTCTAAGGACCAAATACACCACCAGGACTCCGAAATCGCTGTTTAACAATAATGCATCATCAACCATCTAGCATTCCATAAGCGAATCAATCAATGAACTTATTCTCCAATGAGCACCTGCACTGTATCTCTAGTGTCCCCACACGAGCAGCAATGAGACTAGTTGCTTTGATCGTATGGACGGGTATATAATACACTAGTCTGTCTGGTTATCTCGATGTCCCTCTCGAGTAACTTATGACCGAGATTATTTCAGATCTGTGTTTTAAAGGTAAATCAGTCTCATTATCATGATCTCATCACGATCCAATTCCCATTACACAGATCCATGGACATCACAATATATTCAAGCAACAATCAATATAAAATGATAAAATATTAAATAATAATAATAAGCAAAAAGATTACGTGTCAAGTCACACGTGCCATCACTCACGTGATTGGCTTGCAGGGTATCTATGACTAGTAATCTCCCACTTGACCTAAAGCCAATCACCTATATGTCTGATCCCCATCAAACCCCTATGACGCTTAAAGACAATATGAGACAACAACTTTGTTAGTGGATCTGCGATGTTATATTCGGATGAAACTCTTTCCACTGCTACATCTCCTCAAGTCACGATATCTCTAATAAGCTAGAACCTCCTCAGAATACTTTTGATGAGACCTAGGTTCCTTCGCTTGAGTAATTGCCCCGTTGTTGTCGTAATATAAGGGAATCAGTTCCTCATTACCTAGCACGACCCCTAGATCTGTGATGAACTTCTTTATCTAGACTCCCTCCTTTGCTACCTTTGCTGCAGTAATGTACTTTGCCTTTGTGATCGAGTCAACAGTAGTATCTTGCTTGGAACTCTTCCAGTACACTGCTCCTTCATTCAAGGTGTACATATACCCCGAATTCGATTTGCTATCATCAATATCGGACTGAAAACTCGAGTCCATGTAGCCTTTAACCCTGAGGCTACTACCTCCATATACTAGTAAAAGATCCTTAGTCCTTCTTAAGTACTTAAGAAGGATACACTTTACTACTTTCCAATGCTCGAAGCCTAAATCTTCTTGATACCTACTTGTGATACTCAAAGCATGTGCTATATCAGGCATGTACATAGCATGACATATATGATAGGTTCTATCATTGAGGTATAATGTATCCTATTTATGTTCACCCTTTCTTTAGGAATCTTTGGAGACATACTCCTAGAAAGCGATACCCCATGTCTTATCGGTATGAGTTCTCTCTTGGAATTTTCTATACCAAACCTTTTGACAATGGTATCTATGTACTTGGATTAGGACAAGCCAAGCATCCTTTTGGATCTATCTCTATAGATCCGAATCCCCAAGATATAGGATGCTTTCCCTAAGTCCTTCATGGAGAAGTGTCTATATAACAAAGCATTTACTATAGATAGCATTCCTATATCATTCCCAATGATCATGATGTCATCCACATATAACACCAAGAAGGTGATAGCGCTCTCACTTACCTTCCTATATGCACAAAGTTCATCTTCATTCTTAACGAAGTCATAAGATCTGAATGCCTCATCAAATCTTATGTTACAACTTCAGGAAGCTTGCTTTAGTCCATAAATGGACCTAAGAAACCTATACATCTTATCTGGGCAATCTTTGGACATGACTCCCTCAAGCTTTATCATATACACCTCTTTCTCGAGATTGCCATTAAGGAGCACGGTTTTCACATCCATCTGTCAGATCTCATAATCATAGTGTGCTGCATAACCCAATAGAATTTGGATAGATTTTAGCATGGTTACGGGTGAGAAGGTTTCATCATAGTCAACATCTTGCCTTTAACGATACCAGTAACATCCATCATTTTTGAAAATTTAGTACATGCATATTTGTAAATATGAGGATTATTTAATATTTTTTTTATATTAAATGACATTATATTAAAAGTTTATGGCTAGAGACCTAAGAGTGAATATTAAAAATTTGATATGATTTATGAAAGATTCAGATTTAAGTTAAATAAAAAAAAATGGTGGACATGTGTCATTAGCTAACCTAAGGTTGGTGCCACTTATGTTTGCTCTAAAGATGACACATAGTCCTTTTCATGCATGCATGACACCTTGCAACCTTTGTATTAGCCAAACCCAAGTAATTAGAGTAATTAGATTAGAGATTAAAGAAAAAAAACTTAAGTTTCTGCAACCAACGTTAGTTTGAGAAGAGAAGGGAAGAAGAAGAAGAAGAAGAAGAAGAAGAAGAAGAAGAAGAAGAAGAAGAAGAAGAAAAAGAGGAAAAGGAAGCTTTGCTTGAGGTTTTGCATCAACTCCCCACATTTGGGAATCAAACTCTTCTAAGGCAAGTGTTCTAACCCCATCCTACAGTAATCCTAATCTCTGTTTTTATTTTAATTCTGTATAATTTGAAAGATTTCAGCTTAGCACCAAACCTTCCTTTCGTTTTGATACAAAGCCATGAATTTGTAATTTTTCGATAATCTGACCTCTATGTACTGTTTCAGACCTAACTTTTAGCACTAAACTCTGATTTAGGTAAAGACTAATTCATTTGAAAGTAGACTTAAAGATCTTTATTTTGATACTAAGATTGAATGATTTGGAGTTTAAATGCCTACTCAGATTTCTATTTCAATTAACCCTATAGATTTTGCAAAATATGGACTATAATTTCTGACCTCTTGTTGCTTAATTGCTTATAACTTCCTGCTGGGAACTCAGATTCATGCAAAATATAATTTATTGAAACTAGACTCAAACATTTCTGTGCTTATCTGATTTTGAATTTTTAGAATACAAATGCAAACTGAAAACATATGTTTTTATCGACCCTATGGATTTAGTAAAATAGAGCTGATGTTTTTTGACCTTTTACTATGAAATTATTTGTAACTCCCTATTGTAAACTCAAATTCTAGAAAAATTTAATTTATCTGAAAATAGATAAATACATCATTCGAATGATATATATTTTATATAAATTGGAGCATAATTGGTTATCTAAATAATTTATGCAATCTGCCTCTTAAATTCTGCCAGAATCAAGCTTTGGTCGATTTTTCCTCCCATTGTTTCTTCTTTTTGGTAATCAATTTCAGAAAAAACCCTTACTTAAGTTGAGCTTTACATTATTGTCTTGAATTCCTGTATACTTTTGTCCTTCAATTATTTGTATACTTGCATTTATTATGTAAGTTTAAGTTTGTATCGTAATGTTTTGTATAGGCACATGCATTCCGTTATTTCCGCATGTGTTTTTGATATGTCCCAATTTTATTGTTCACTATCCTTTTATACTCTGGTGTTTGTGAGATAAATATGAACCTTTGTCAGAAATGATAAAGTGAGTTATGCTTAGAGACCGAGATGCTCTGTTGGCCCCCTATGACTTTACTCAAACGTGGGTGGATGGAGCTCCCAAATGTGGGAGACTTATGTTTAGTGGTCATTCAGAAATGGATGGACCATATTATATTATGATCTCACTGCATCTTCTATATGTTTGATATGATATCCAAGGCTTTGGCTGTGTTTCTATGCATGCTTTGGATAAGAATGAAATGAAAGCAACGTCATGTGACATTTGAGCTTCTATTCATATTTTGTTCTTTGATATGTATCCAAAGTGTTTATATGTCTTTGTTATACCTTGAAATATAACATATGCCATGGATATGCTCCTTATGCTAATGATATACTCCAGTTACCTTTTCTCGATTATATGAACAAAACATGCTTCGAATGAAACGACATCGTAATTCTGCATTCAAACAAAACATGCCTCTGTTTTCATCTTGTATCTCTGCTCTGTATTTTTGATACCTTATTTGTTTGAAAATTGTCCTCTTTGTTATGGATATGTTAGTCACTTGCTAAGCTTTATATGCTCACCCCGTTGCTATATAAAATTTTCAGGATAGCTTATCGCTCGCTGAAATGTGTAAATTGGGTTGAGGTAGTGGAAAGCTAGAAGATTTTGGGACAAATATTTCGTACTTGATAGGTTGATGTTGTATATGTTCCTTTTGTGTGTAATGAAATATCAATGACAAATCTAGATCGATGTATCTTGTAAATATTTGGAAAGTATCTCTCATGTCGGGATTTTGAGAATGTTAAGTTTAAGCTGTGTAATGATATAAACTTATGGTATATGTTGGTACTGTGATTATATAGATTGTCACGCTTTTGGATTTATGATGTGGTTATGGTTTAGTTAAGTTGGCTTTGGATTTTGTGAAGTGATACGATGGTATGATTATAAACTACCCAGGTTTTATGAATTGTGGATTATATTAGTGAATTTTGACTTGAGTGTTTTCTTAGTGGTCTCAAATGTGTGATTGGATCCAGGATTGTTTGTTGAATTATAATATTATCAATTTTGAGTTAGGTTCATACGTCCTGAATAAGAATTAAATTTTGGCGGCATAACAGAGGTGGTATTAGAGCATGGTTTGAGGATCACTAAGATTTTTTTTTTTGATATGCTAGATGCACAATAAAAAAATTTGGAGGTTTAATGACTTATTCAGAGATTGATCAAAAAAATTCTCTTTCGTTGTTTTTAGGAAGTGAGGATGACAAGGTCATACGGTTCTCCTATTGCATCTACTACTGATCAATTTAGTGGAATTATGAGAACTCTAGAGACTATGACATAAGTGATGGAACAATAAGTCCAACAAGGAAGAAATGATAGAATGGGGACATCAAACTAGATTGGGTTGGGAATTGAACAGATTAAGAAGCTTAGTCCTCTCAGTTTTAGTAGTAAGCCTAATCCAATGGTAGTAGAACGATGGATAATGTAAATAGAGAAACTATTTGATGTCTTAAATTGCCCTGATGATTAGAAGGTTTCTCTTGTAGCCTTTATGTTGGAAGGAGAGGCTGAGCACTGGTGGAGAATGATTAAAAGGATTTCTAAAATCAAACATGAGCTAATCACATGGAAGTTATTCATAGAAAAGTTCAACGATAAATATTTTTCAAATTGCATTAGAGAGTAGAAAGAATTGGAGTTCTTGGATCTCATCTAGGGAAATTTGATAGTTGCAAGGTATGAATCTAAATTCACTGAGCTCTCCAGATTTGCCACTCATATAACTGATGATGAAATTAGAAAAGCAAAGAAATTTGAAAGGGGCCTGAGGCCAGCTATAAGAAGTCGGATATCAGCATTGAAACTCCAATCTTATGCTGATGTGGTCGAAAGGGCTCTGATAATTGAAAGAGACTGAGGAAATTCAGGAAATCAGGGATAAGAAAGATAAGAAGCTTATCAGCAAAAGTAAGAGAAGGAATGAATTTGAAACAAGTTATAAGAGGGTCAAGACATCCAGATTTGATTAAAAAAAAACCACCACAGAGGACTCGGTTATGTGCTAAATGCAGATTAAATAATGAAATAAGTCAATGTTTTTGGACGACTGAAGTTTGTTTTGCTTGCGGCAAGTTAGATCATAAAGTAAGAGATTGCCCACTGAACAAGAAGAAAGAGCCACTACCTCCTAAGTCAACAACCCATGCTAGAGTATATGCTATCACTGAACAGGATTCCAGAGCCTCTAAATCAGTGGTTGAAGGTATTCTTCATATTTCTAAAAGAAATGCAAAAGTTTTGTTTGATCCTGGTTCCAACTTATCTTCTGTTTCACAATACTTTGCTTATTACTTGGGCATTCAACCTAGACTCCTGGATTATATGTTATGTATAACTACTGCTGTTGGGGATTCTTTGACAGCAAACTTAGTTTATCCATCTTGTTTGATTTCTATCAGAGAATATGAACTTCTTGTTGATATGATTCTCCTAGAGATCCAGGGTTTTGATATTATATTTGGCATGGATTGGTTATCTTTCTATCATGCTAGTATTGATTGCTATACAAAAATAATTACTTTCTGCATACTAGATCAGTCTATATTTTATTTTGAGAGTATTAGCCATGATTTGCCTCCTTGCTTGATATCAGCACTTTAGGCTTATCGTCTTATGCAGAAGGGTTGTTTTTGTTATATTGTGTGCGTAAAGGAGCATTCAAATCAAGAAACTCATCTAAATGAAATTTTAGTGGTCAATGAGTTCCCTAATGTATTTCCAGATAACTTGTCTGGTTTAACTCTAGATAGAGAGGTTGAATTTACTATTGATTTTGTCCCCAAGATAACCCCAATATCTAAGCCTCCTTACAGAATGACACCACTTGAGCTAGAGGAATTGAAAAAGCAACTACAAAAATTATTAGATAAGGGTTTTATTCGACCCAGTGTTTCACCATGGGGTGCTTCGGTACTAGTAGTTAAGAAGAAGGATGGAACATTGAGGCTTTGTATTGATTATAGACAATTGAATCAGATGACCATCAAGAATAAGTATCCCCTACCTAGAATTGATGATTTGTTTGATCAATTGTAGGGTGCACAAGTATTCTCCAAGATTGATCTAAGGTCAGGTTACTATCAATTGAAGATCAAGAAGGAGGATATTCCAAAAATAGCTTTTAGAACTCGATATAGTCAGTATGAATTCTTAGTAATGTCTTTTGCTTTAACTAATGCCCCTACTGCTTTTATGGAACTGATGAATAGGATATTTCAGTCATTCCTAGATGATTATGTAATTGTATTCATTAATGACATATTAGTATATTCAAAGAGTAATCAGGAGCATAAGGAACACTTGAGAAATATATTGTCCATACTAAGAGAAAAGAAGTTGTATGCAAAGTTCAGAAAATGTGAATTTTGGCTAAATGAAATTGCTTTCTTAGGCCATGTGATTTCAAGGTAGGGCATATCTATTGATCCAAAGAAAGTTGAAGTTGTAGTTAAGTGGGAAGTACCAACAAATGTAACAGAAGTTAGAAGCTTCTTGGACATGGCAGGTTATTACAGGAGATTTGTGGAGGGATTTTCTCGAATCGCTCAACCTCTCACCAAACTCACTCAAAAGAATGTGAAATTTGTATGAGGTGATAATTGTGAGCAATGTTTTCAAGAGTTAAAAAGGAGATTGACTAGTGCCCCTATTCTCACTATTCCAAGTGGTGATGAGGGATTTATGGTTTATACTGATGCCTCAAGAAAAGGCCTTGGATGTGTTTTGATGTAAGAAGGGAAAGTGATTCCTTATGCTTCTAGACAACTAAATAGTTATGTACTGAATTATCCAACTCATGATTTGGAATTGACAGCAATTGTTTTTGCTCAAATGATTTGGAGGCATTACTTGTATGGGTGAACATTTGAAATCTTTACTGATTACAAAAGTTTAAAGTATAATTTTACTAAAAAAGAGTTAAATATGAGGCAGTCGAGATGGATAGAACTTCTAAAGGATTATGATTGTACCATTCATTATCACTCGAGTAAAGCTAATGTTGTAGCAGATGCTCTTAGTAGAAAATCTACAAGTTTTATGACGACTTTGGTTATGAAGTAATGGAAGTTATTAGAAGAGAATTATGATTTGAATGTTATAAGAAAATGGTAAGACTCGATGAAATTAATGACCTCCATCCAAGTGCAATCTGATCTCATTCAACAAATTAAAGAATGACAACTACAAGATCGATGCTTAATCTGCTTAAGAAATGAAGTAGAAAAGAGATTGAAACAGAATTTTCAAGTTTCAGATGATGGCCTATTGAGATTTGGAGATAGAATATATGTTCCAAATGACCCAGATATCAAAAATCAAATCTTGAGGAAATGTCATAATTCAAAGTACACCATGCATCCTGGTAGCAATAAGATGCATAGAGATCTCCAAAGTCATTATTGGTGGAAAGGCATGAAGAAGGAGATTGCAATATATGTTTCGAAGTGTTTGACTTGTCAGCAAATCAAAACAGAACACTAAAGACCTAGAGGTTTGTTGCAACCTTTAGATATTCCTGAATGAAAATGAGAATGTATTACCATGGACTTTGTTTCAGGACTACCCCGAACTTCTAGAAAGCATGATGCTATTTGGGTTATCATTGATAGGTTAACGAAATCTACACATTTCCTACCGATCAATATGACTTATTCTCTTGATAGGCTTGTAGATTTATATATCAATGAAATAGTAAGACTTCATGGTATTCCAAAGGTGATCATCTCTGATAGAGACTCCAGATTTCTATCTAGATTTTGGAGAAGGTTACATGAATTTATGGGCACTAAAGTCAAGTTTAACACTGCTTATCACCCTCAAACTGATGGTCAATCGGAAAGAACCATTCGAACACTTGAGAATTTCCTTCGAGCCTATGTTATGGATTGGAAAGGTGAATGGGATAAAGATATATCTCTTATTGAGTTCACTTATAATAAAAGTTATCTTTCAAGTATTCAGATGGCTCCTTATGAAGCTTTATATGGGCAAAAGTGCAGGACGCCTATATGTTGGGAAGAAATTGACGATAGAAAGTTAGTAGCACTAGACAAAGTATAAGAGACTACTAAAAAAATTCAACTTATAAAAAAAATGTTAAAGACTACTCAGAGTCATCAAAAGAGATATGCTGATATCAGAAGATGAAATATTGAGTTTCAAATCCGGGATTTTGTATTCCTGAAGGTCCCCCTTCTAAAGGCGTTGTAAGATTTGGGAAGAAAGGAAAATTAAGCCCAAGATTTATTGGACCTTTTAAGATTCTTGGGATGATTGGTTCTTTCACTTACAAGATTGCCTTGTCACCATCGTTATGCTATATCCATGATATATTTCATATTTCAATGATAAGAAAGTATATACCTAATCTCTCTCATATCATTAAGTATGAGTCGATGGTGATTGATAAAGACTTATCTTATGTGGAAGAGCCCATTCAAATTGTTGATAAGAAAGAAAAGATCCCGAGGAATTAGGTCATCCCTCTAGTTAAAGTGATCTGGAGATATCATTCTGGAAAGGAAACAACCTGGGAGCTTGAGAAAGAAATGAAGAAAACATATCCTCATCTTTTCGTCTAATGAGGCATGATAAATTTAGAGGACTAAAATTTTCTTTTAAAAAGGGGAGAGTGTAACATCCCCCATTTTTGAAAATTTAGTAAATGCATATTTGTAAATATGAGGATTATTTAATAATTTTTTTTATTAAATGATATTATATTAAAAGTTTATAGCTAAGGACCTAAGAGTGAATATTAAAAATTTGATATGATTTATGAAAAATTTAGATTTAAGTTAAAGAAAAAAAAATGGTGGACATGTGCCACTAGCTAACCTAAGGTTTGTGCCACTTATATTTGCTCTAAAGATGAAACCTAGCCACTTTCATGCATGCATGACACCTTGCAACCCTTGTATTAGCAAAACCCAAGTAATTAGAGTAATTAGATGAGAGATTAAAGAAAAAAAACTTAAGTTTCTGCAACCAACGTTAGTTTGAGAAGAGAAGGGAAGAAGAAGAAGAAGAAGAAGAAGAAGAAGAAGAAGAAGAAGAAGAAGAAGAAGAAGAAGAAGAAGAAAAAGAAGAAGAAGAAGAAGAAGAGGAAGAGGAAGCTTTGCTTTAGGTTTTGCATCAACTCCCCACATTTGGGAATCAAACTCTTCTAAAGCAAGTGTTCTAACCTCATCCCATAGTAATCCTAATCATTGTTTTCATTTTAATTCTATATAATTTGAAAGATTTCAACTTAGCACCAAACCTTTCTTTCATTTTGATACAAAGCCATGAATCGGTAATTTTTTGATAATCTGACCTCTATGCACTATTTCGGACCTAACTTTTAGTACTAAACTCTGATTTAGGCAAAGTCTAATTCATTTGAAAGTAGACTTAAAGATAATTATTTTAATACTAAGATTGAATGATTTGGAGTTTAAATTCCTAATCGGACTTCTGTTTCAATTAACCCTATAGATTATGTAAAATAGGGATTGTAATTTTTTACCTCTTTTTGCTTAACTACTTATAACTTCCTGTTGGGAACTCAGATTCATGCAAAATATGATTTATTGAAAACTAGACTTAAATATCATTCTGTGCTTATCTAATTTGAAATTTTTAGAATACAAATACAAATTGAAAACATCTTTTTTTTTTACCTTGCGGATTCAGTAAAACAGAGCTGATGTTTTTAGACCTTTCACTACCAAATTATTTGTAACTCCCTATTGTAAACTTGAATTCTAGAAAAACTTAATTTATTTGAAAATAGATTAACACATCTTTCGAATGACACATATTTTATATAAATTGGAGCATAAACGATTATCTAAATAATTAATGCAATTTACCTCTTAAATTCTACCAAAATCAAGCTTTGGTCGATTTTGCCTCCTCTTGTTTCTTCTTTTTGGAAATCGATTTCAGCAAAAACCCTTACTTAAGTCGAGATTTACATTATTACCTTGAATTCCTATATACTTTTGTCCTTCAATTATTTGTATACCTGAATTTATTATGCAAAGTTCAAGTTTGTAACGTAATATTTTGTATAGGCACATGCATTCCGTTGTTTTCGTATGTGTTTTCGATATGTCCCAATTTTATTATTCACTATCCTTATGTACTCTAGTGTTTGTGGGATAAATATGAACCTTTGCCAGAAATGATAAAGAGAGTTATGCTTAGAGCCCGCGATGCTTTGTCGGCCCCCTATGACTTCACTCAAACGTGGGTGGATGGAGCTCCCAAACATGGGAGACTTATGTTTGGTGGTCATTCAGAAATGGATGGACCATATTATGTTATGATCCGACTTCACCTTCTATGTGTTTGACATGATATCCAAGGCTTTGGCTATGTTTTTATGTATGCTTTGGATAAGAATGAAATGAATGCAATGTCATGTGACATTTGAGCTTCTATTCATGTTTTATTCTTTGATATGTTTCCAAAATGTTTATATTTCTTTGTTATACCTTGAAATATACCATATACCATGGATATGCTCCTTATGCCAATGATATACTATAGTTACCTTTCCTCGATTATGTGAAGCTCCCAAACATGGGAGACTTATGTTTGGTGGTCATTCAGAAATGGATGGACCATATTATATTATGATCTGACTTCACCTTCTATGTGTTTGACATGATATCCAAGGCTTTGACTATGTTTTTATGCATGCTTTGGATAAGAATGAAATGAATACAATGTCATGTGACATTTGAGCTTCTATTCATGTTTTATTCTTTGATATGTTTCCAAAATGTTTATATTTCTTTGTTATACCTTGAAATATACCATATACCATGGATATGCTCCTTATGCCAATGATATACTATAGTTAACTTTCCTTGATTATATGAACAAAACATGCTTCGAACGAAACGACATCGTAATTCTTCATTCAAACAAAACATGCCTCTATTTTCGTCTTGTATCTCTGCTTTATATTTTTGATACCTTATTTATTTGAAAACTGTCCTCTTTGCTATTGAATATGTTAGTCACTTGCTGAGCTTCTTGCTGAGCTTTGTATGCTCACCCTGTTGCTATATAAAATTTTCAGGATAGCTTATCGCTCGCTAAAATGTATAAATTGGGTTGAGGCAGTGGAAAGCTAGAAGATTTTGGGGCAAATATTTCGTACTTGATAGGTTAATGTTGTATATGTTCCTTTTGTGTGTAATGAAATATCAATGACAAATCTAGATCGATATATTTTGTAAATATTTAAAAAGTATCTCTTATTTCGGGATTTTGAGAATATTAAGTTTAAGCTGTGTAATGATATAAACTTGTGGTATATGTTGTTTCTGTGATTATATAGATTGTCACGCTTGTCATGCTTTTGGATTTATGATGTGGTTATGGTTTAGTTAAGTTGGCTTTGGATTTTGTGAATCATTAAGTGATACGATGGTATGATTATAAGCTGCATAGGTTTTATGAATTGTAGATTATATAAGTGAATTTTGACTTGAGTGTTTTCTTAGTGGCCTCAAATGTGTGATTAGATCCTGGATTGTTTGTTGAATTATAATATTATCAATTTTGAGTTTGGGTCATACCTCTTGAATAAGAATTAAATTTAGGGGGCGTGTCAAAGGTGGTATCAGATGATTTGCAGATCACTAAGATTTTTTTTTTGATATGCTAGATGCACAATAAAAAATTTTGGAGGTTTAGTAACTTTTATTCAGAGATTGATCAAAAAAATTCTTTTTTGTTGTTTTTAGGAAGCGAGGATGATGAGGTCATCTGGTTCTTCTATTGCATCTACTATTGATCAATTGAGTGGAATTATGAGAACTCTCGAGACTAGGACATAAGTGATGCAACAATAAGTCCAACAAGGAAGAAATGATAGAATGGGGACATCAAATCAGACTGGGTTGGGAATTGAACAGTTTAAGAAGCTTGGTCCTCCTAGTTTTAGTGGTGAGCCGGATCCAATAGTAACAGAACAATAGATGATGCAGATAGAGAAAATATTTGACATCTTAAATTGCCCTGATGATCAGAAGGTTTCTCTTGCAGCCTTTATGTTGGAAGGAGAGGCTAAGCACTGGTGGAGAATGATTAAAAGGATTTTTGAAATCAAACATGAGCCAATCATATTGAAGGTATTCATAGAAAAGTTCAACGATAAATATTTTCCAGATTGAATTAGAGAGCAGAAAGAATTGGAGTTCTTGGATCTCATCTAGGGAAATTTGACAATTGCAAGGTATGAATCTAAATTCATTGAGCTCCCCAGATTTGCCACTCATATAGCTGATGATGAAATTAGAAAAGCAAAGAAATTTGAAAGGGGCCTAAGGCCAACTATAAGAAGTCGGATATCAGCATTAAAACTCCAATCTTATGCCGATGTGGTCGAAAGGGCTCTGATAATTGAAAGAGACTTGGAGGAAATTCAGGAAATCAAGGATAAGAAAGATAAGAAGCTTATTAGCAAAAGTAAGAGAGGGAATGAATTTGAAACAAGTTATAAGAGGGTCAAGACGTCCATATTTGATAAAGAAAAACCACTATAGGGGACTCAGTCATGTGCTAAATGTAGATTAAATCATGAAACAAGTCAATGTTTTTGGATGACTGGAGCTTATTTTGCTTGCGGCAAGTTAGATCATAAAGTAAGAGATTACCCACTGAACAAGAAGAAAGAGCCACTACCTCCTAAGTCAACACCCATGCTAGAGTATATGCTATCACTGAATAGGATTCCAGAGCCTCTAAATCAGTGGTTGAAGGTATTCTTCATATTTCTAAAAGAAATACAGAAGTTTTATTTGATCCTGGTTCCAACTTATCTTTTGTTTCATTATACTTTGCTTATTACTTGGGCGTTCAACCTAGACCCCTAGATTATATGTTATGTGTAACTACTACTGTTGGGGATTCTTTGACAGTAAACTTGATTTATCTATCTTGTTTGATTTCTATCGGAGAATATGAACTTCTTGCTGATTTGATTCTCCCAGAGATCCAGGGTTTTGATATTATACATGGTATGGATTGGTTATCTTCCTATCATGCTAGTATTGATTGCTATACAAAAATAATTACTTTCCGCATACTAGATCAGCCTATATTTTACTTTGAGGGTATTAGCCATGATTTGCCTCCTTGCTTGATATCAGCACTTCAGGCTTATCGTCTTATGCAGAAGGGTTGTTTTTGTTATATTGGATGCATAAAGGAGCATTCAAATCAAGAAACTCACCTAAATAAAATTTTAGTGGTCAAAGAGTTCCCTGATGTATTTTCAGATGACTTGCCTAGTTTACCTCTAGATAGAGAGGGTGAATTTACTATTGATTTGGTCCCTAGGATAACCCCAATATCTAAACCTCCTTACAGAATGGCACCACTTGAGCTAGAGGAATTGAAAAAGCAACTAAAAAAACTATTAGATAAGGGTTTCATTCGACCCAGTGTTTCACCATGGTGTCACGGACTTAGCTGGTTTCGCCTAAGTCGTGCGGCACCCTTGCGTGTCCGTCCGCAAAGGTCAGCCTCCCCGAAGCCTCCCATGTCCCTTAGGACCCACAAAAGAGAGAAACGGGTTAGAGAAAATGCCTCATTCGGGATCCACAAGCAAAAATCTCCGAAAACACTTCATAAACAATGCAAATTACAAATATACTTTACAAGCTCTGAACAGTTGCACAACAAAGGGTAAAATGGTCCATTATAGATCAAAAATCTCTCACACGTGTCCATATGACACAACCTTTATTTATAAGCCTAAAGCGGCCATCAACCCTACTAAAATGGGACTATTAAGCCTTCGGCCATCCCTCTACATGTTGTACAAAGCATGAACATACCAAAAGACACGGACATACATAAGCATTACATCAAACATCCAGTTTCGAAGTTTGTCCATGATAATGGGGTGCTCTAGTGCTATTTGTTAAGAAGAAGGATAGAACATTGAGGCTTTGTATTGATTATAGACAATTGAATCAGGTGACCATCAAGAACAAGTATCCCCTACCCAGAATTGATGATTTGTTTGATCAATTGCAGGGTGAACAAGTATTCTCCAAGATTGATCGAAGGTCAGGTTACTATCAGTTGAATATCAAGAAGGAGGATATTCCAAAAACAGCTTTTAGAACTCGATATGATCAGTATGAATTCTTAGTAATACCTTTTGGTTTAACTAATGTCCCTGCTACTTTTATAGAACTGATGAATAGGATATTTCAGCTATTCCTGGATGATTATGTAATTGTATTCATTGATGACATATTAGTATATTCAAGGAGTAATCAGGAGCATAAGGAACACTTGAGAAATATATTGTCCATACTAAGAGAAAAGAAGTTGTATGCAAAGTTCAGAAAATGTAAATTTTGGTTGAAAGAAATTGCTTTCCTAGGCCATGTGATTTCAGGGAAGGGCATATCTGTTGATCCAAAGAAAGTTGAAGCTGTAGTTAAGTGGGAAGTACCAACAAATGTAACAGAAGTTAGAAGCTTCTTGGGCATGACAGGTTATTACAGGAGATTTGTGGAGGGATTTTCTCGAATTGCTCAATCTCTCACCAAACTCACTCAAAAGAATGTGAAATTTGTATGGGGTGATGATCGTGAGCAAAGTTTTCAAGAGTTAAAAAGGAGATTGACTAGTACCTTTATTCTCACTATTCTAAGTAGTGATGAGGGATTTATGGTTTATACTGATGCCTCAAGAAAGGGCCTTGGATGTGTTTTGATGCAAGAAGGGAAAGTGATTGCTTATGCTTCTAGATAACTAAAGAGTTATGAACTGAATTATCCAACTCATGATTTGGAATTGGCAACAATTGTTTTTGCTCTAAAGATTTGGAGGCATTACTTGTATGGGCGAATATTTGAAATTTTATTAATTAAAAGAGTTTAAAATATATTTTTACTTGAAAAGAGTTAAACATGAGGCAGTGGAGATGGATAGAACTTCTAAAGGATTATGATTGTACCATTCTTTATCACCCGGGTAAAGCTAATGTTGTAGCAGATGCCCTTTGTAGAAAATCTACAAGTTTTATGACGACTTTGGTTGTGAAGCAATGGAAGTTATTAGAAGAGAATTATGATTTGAATTGTATGAGAAAAGGGCAAGACTCAATGATATGAATGGCCTCAATCTAAGTGCAATCTAATCTCATTCAACAAATTAAAGAAGGACAACTACGAGATCGATGATTAATCTGCTTAAGGAATAAAGTAGAAAAAAGATTAAAACTGAATTTTCAAGTTTCAGAGGATGACTTATTGAGATTTGGGGATAGAATATATGTTCCAAATGACCCAGGTATTAAAAATCAAATCCTGAGGAAAGGTTATAATTCATAGTACACCATGCATCCTGGGAGCACTAAGATGTATAGAGATATCCAAAGTCATTATTGGTGAGAAGACATGAAGAAGGAGATTTCATTATATGTTTCAAAGTGTTTGACTTGTCAGCAAATCAAAACAGAACACCAAAGACCTAGAGGTTTGTTACAACCTTTATATATTCCTGAATGGAAATGGGAATGTATTACCATGGACTTTGTTTCAGGACTACCCTGAACTTCTAGAAAGCATGATGCTATTTGGGTTATCATTGATAGGTTAACGAAATCTGCACATTTCCTACCGATTAATATGACTTATTTTCTTGATAGGCTTGCAAATTTATATATTAATGAAATAGTAAGACTTCATGGTGTTCCAAAGGAGATCATCTCTGATAGAGACTCCAGATTTCTATCTAGATTTTGAAGAAGATTACAGGAATCTATGGGTACTAAAGTCAAGTTTAGCACTGCTTATCACCCTCAAATTGATGGTCAATCAGAAAGAACCATTCAAACACTTGGGGATTTCCTTCGAGCCTATGTTATAGATTGGAAAGGTGAATGGGATAAAGATATATCTCTTATTGAGTTCATATATAATAATAGTTATCATTCAAATATTCAGATGGCTCGTTTTGAAGTTTTATATGGGCGAAAGTCTAGGACACCTATATGTTGGGAAGAAATTGGCGATAGAAAGTTATTAGCACTAGACAAAGTACAAGAGACTACTGAAATAATTCAACTTATAAGAAAAAGGTTAAAGACTGCTCAGAGTCATCAAAAGAGTTATGCTGATAATAGAAGATGAAATATTGAGTTTCAAATCGGGGATTTTGTATTCTTGTAGGTCTCCCCTTCTAAAGGCGTTGTAAGATTTAGGAAAAAAGGAAAGTTAAGCCCAAGATTTGTTGGACCTTTTGAGATTCTTGAGAGGGTTGGTTCTGTCGCTTATAGGATTACCTTGTCACCATCATTGTGCCATATCTATGATTTATTTCATGTTTAAATGATCAGAAATTATATACCTAATCCCTCTCATATCAGTAAGTATGAGTCGATGGTAATTGATAAAAACTTGTCTTATATGGAGAAGCCCAATCAGATTATTGATAAGAAAGAAAAGAACCTGAGGAATTGGGTCATCCCTCTAGTTGATGAACTCGAATTGTGAACCCTTCATGTGTGGCCTCTGCCAATTCATCGCAGGGTCTCTTCTGCTAGTCATAGGTGCCCAGCAAGCCAATCACATGAGTGATGACACGTGTGACTTGATACAGAATCTTTTTGCTTATTATATTTTGGCGTATATCACTTTATAACTATTGCATAAATGCATATATATATATATATATATATATAGTGATGTCCTTGGATTTGTGCAATGGGAATCGAATCGTGATGAGATCACGATAATGAGATCGATTCACCTTTAAACACATATCCTAAATAATCCCGGTCATAGGTTACTCGAGAGGGACATCGTGATAATCGGACAGACTAGTGTGCTGTATACCCGTCCATATGATGGATGCAGCTGGTCTCATAGCTGCTCGTGTAGGGACACTAGGGATACAGTATAGGTGCTCATTGGAGAATGAGTTCACTGATTGATCCGCTTACGGAATGCTAGATGGTTGATGATGCCTTATTGTTAGACAGCGATTCCGTAGTCCTAGTGGTATATCTGGTCCTTAGACTTGAGACACCAAGGATGTCCTGTATGAGTGCTCCACTCTTTAATACCAAACTTATAGGTTTGGCTGTCCCAGATCTAGTACAGTTGGTCATTGGGAGTGCTAGTCGACCTTACGAGGGCTATTGAGTGTCGATAGAGGATCATCCACTCTCGGTGTCATGAGAGAAAAATCCCATGTGTTCTTGCTCAGACAAATCACTGGCCAAGGTCATTCGGGTTGAGAGAGAAAGTTCTCCGGGAGAATCCGATTAGAGCGAGACTCGAGTAGAAACCATATGGGTCTGACAACACCATGCTCGATATACATTCTCTGGGATATTAGATAGATGAGGGACTATAGGTACACGGTAACTGAGGACAGACAGGTCCAATGGATTGGATTCCCTTGTATCGTCTGGGGACTACGGCGTAGTGGCCTAGTACGTCCGCAGTCGATGAGTCAAGTGAATTATTACAGAGATAATAATTCACTGAGTTAGAAGGAGTTCTAACGGGTATGACTCACAGCCAGCTCGATATTGGGCCTAGAGGGTCACACACATATGGTAGGCATTGCGATGAGTAGAGGTTCGGATATGAGATATCCGACGGAGCCCTTATCTTATTGGATACAGATCCAATACCCACTAGGGGAGGACCCATTAGGGTTTGATTGGGGACCTCTATAAATAGGAGGGATTCAGAGCCTCATAGGCTAGAGTCTTTGCTTGCCTTTCCTATTCTCCTCTCCCTCTCCACCTCAGAGCAGGCCTAGAGTTTTGAGGAGCGTCGTCGCAACCCTGCTATGTGGATCACCGCTAGAGAGGAGGACGTTTGACCTCCTTCACCCTCTCCTAAGGATCTGCAAGGAAACAGGGATATACGATCTCCCTAGGTAACACAATCTACTCTATACGCAGCTTTAAGTTTCGCGGATTTTGCGCACCAATCTTCGCACGACGATGAACATCTCTTTGGGAATCGGGGATTTTGTTTTTCTTGTTCTTCTGTTGTGCATATGATGTCGCCCCCAAGATTTCCCAACAGTGGTATCAGAGCCAGGTTGTTCGTGCGAATGATTGGTTTTGAACTGCGTGTGTTGTGTTTAGGAAGAATTTTGACGTCAAAATCGTTGACGCAAAAACAAGGAACGACAGCAACAATTGCTGCCCTCGATCTGCGTACGTGCAGCGCAACCGAAGGCGGGCAGCATAGGGGCTGCGTCTGCAGCAGCCGGCCGGCGACCTACTTGCAATAGGCGCCAGTCCGACGGGACCGGCAGCCCACGGGCAAAGGCGCCTGCAGCCGCTTCTCCCGCAGGGTGAGGCGCCGTAGGGCAGCGGCGCTTGCCACCGCTGCTCTCGCGGGCGAAACCCCCCCCATAGGGGCGGCCGCCCGGCGGGACAGCACCGCCTGCGGGCGTTGCCCCACCGGCAGAACCGCCCACGGGGGCGCCCACCTACAGCGACAGCGCCGCCAGCGGGCATGCCGCTTGCTGGCGAGGGCAACGCCCTCGCCCCGCCGAACAGGCCGCCGCTAGCAGGGTGGCGGCGGCGGCAGTAGCAAAAGGGAGTAGGGCATTAGGGTTTTCTAGGACAAAGACAGTTTTGCCGCTCGGAATTTGAGAAATTCCAATTTCTGTCTTTTATCTAAATTACGAAAATACCCTTAGGAATTGAGAAATTCCCTACATGTCCCTGATTTCAGAAAATATTAATTAATTAAAAGGTTTAGTTGATTATTATTTTTATTATTATCTAGTAGTCCTACATGATGATGATTATTTATACATGTGATGTATGATGTGTGGACGGATGATCATGGACCGTGTGATGTGTGTACTTGTGATTATTATTATTGAGGTCTGCGTGCCTCCATTATATTTCTCGTTTATTGTCAGGCTTGCGTGCTTATGATTGAGTTGTAATCACATGAGGAGGCACACCGGGAGCGTGGATGCGATAGCGGGACCCACAAGACGGACGATCATGATGCATGAAGATGCATCAAGATGTCGACGGAACCGACGAGGATGAGATGGACGATCACAGGGCATGGAGATGTACCATTGCACACATAGATCTTAATGTGAGTGATTAGGCTTACTGGCTCGGGCCTAATCATATTAGGTTGTGGTCCATGATCATCTGGTGTGATTACTTATACACATACTAGATATGTATATATATTTGCATGCGATGTAGATATATATTAAATATGTATATGTGTGACATGTCATATTAGTGTTAGGATCGGAGCGGCACTAAGAGGGGGGGTGAATTAGTGCAGCGGATTAAAACTTCGATTTTAATAAAATCTTTCGTACGATAAGAACGAAACTTGAAAAGTTTAACTTAAAAGCGTATTCTTAAAGTTGCGTAGCAAGGGTAATAAGGAACTAAAGCAGTAAGAAGATTTGCAGTAATGTAAATGACAATAATAAAATGCAAACCAGAGATTACGCTGATTTTTAGAGTGGTTCGGTCAAATGACCTACTCCACTTGCGATGCCCCTCTTCGATGAGGCTCCCACCTTCCACTAGCAAATCTCTTGAAATGGAAGGGTAAACACCCCTCTTACAACCTTTTACAAGCAGCTCAACCTCTTACAAATTTTCAATAAGAAAGAAGGAGGAGAACTCTCTAGCAAATTGAAAACAAGACTTGCTAAGACTTTCTAAGACTTTTCTATCAATCAAAATGCTTCTCAAAAGTTGTAACCTCAGCTGAGATTTGAGGGGTATTTATAGGCCTCAAGAGGATTCAAATTTTGGGCTCCAAAATTTGAATTCTCTTAGGGTTCCCGGTGCTGGAGGTGCCACCGCCCAGCCAGGCAGTGCCACCGCCCAGCGCTCGGGTGCTGGACGGTGCAACCGCCCAGCCAAGGAGGTGTCACCGCCCAACCAGGCGGTGCCACCGCCTAGCTCTCCAATTCATTTGTTTGGCTTAACTTTAGCCCAAACCAAATCTGACTTTGGGCCCAGTTGGCCCCTAACCAGGATATAGGATTATCTCTTAATCCTAATCCTAATTACAGGTGAACTACATAACACAAAAAAAACATCCTAAGCAAGTTTTTTAACCGCGAACGTCGAGTCTTGTTCCGGCGAGCTTTCCGACGAACTTCTTCCGACGGACTCCCTGCAAGCTCCCAATCTTTGTGATGACTTTAACGAGTAGCCGAGCATTCTCGGTGATCTCCGCGAGCCTCCGACGATTTCTTCGGCGAACTTCCGACACGTTCCCGATTTCTTCTCGGTTGGTTCCGGCAGCATCTCCGATGATTCTTCGGTCTCTTAAACGTCCATCGACTCGACTCCGGTATCCTTGCTTTATGTTTTCTGGTTATCGTAGTTAATCCTGCACACTTAACTCAATAATATGGATTAGATCAATTAACCCACCAATTGATTATATCATCAAAATCCGAGATTCAACAATCTCCCCCTTTTTGATGATGACAATCAATTGATGACGGAGTTAAACATAACTCCCCCTATCTATATGCCATATTATAAGAAGATAAAAAACACTTGAATTCCATCCCATTGGATTCAAGCATAACCCGATAAGTTCTAATCGTAGAACTTATCGTTATCCTCATTAAACAATAGTAAGTACGAAACTTCGATGAAAATCATAAGTTAAATGATAAGGGACGAATTTTGCTACGATAGAAGATAAAGATTTTCAATATAAATTTCATGATATCAATCTTGTGATATTTTCAAGGATTTGCAAGTCATATAAGACATTCATATCACACAAGTTTTTGTAATTCATATTAGTCATGCTATCGTTCTAGTGTAAGTCATCACTTCTCCCCCTTTGTCATCAACAAAAAGAGACAAGCCAGCTAATTGATGATCATAGAAAAAGGTTTAGCATTTATCAAAGTTCATCATTCAAATTTGCCAGAAATAGTTTATCCAAAAGACATCATCATCTATGCAGATTAAGACAGTAGTTATCTAAAAGGAAAGATCAGTTATCGTTCAATCGATGACAAACTTGAACTTGTTGTTAAAAGCAAACAGAACAGAATAAAAAGATACATCAATTTAATCCTTAGGAGGTAATCCACAGTGCTGATACATGATATCTATTTTTTCATTCATTTGTCGTAGTGTCTTCAAAATTTCAACTTGTTGATTCTGAATTTGTTCTTGCTGTGATTTGATCTGAGATAGCTCCGCCATAATGATATCTTCAGAGGAGGAAACAGGAGCTGAAGGTGCTGCGCCAAAGGGACTAGGAGGAGGAGATTCATTTCCCATAAGAATTGGTGTTTCGGGTTGTTCTATTGGTGTAGGAATTGGATCCGTCCTTCTAGGCTGCCTAACCCATATGCCATTGCTAAAAGTGCACCTAAGTCTTTTCAGCAGGTTTTTATTTATTATGTTATATCGATCATTTTGAATAGATTCTTCATCGGGTGGAATGCAAATGTCATAGGCATGAAGAATTCTAGTGATTAACCTCCCATATGGCAATATAGTATCTTTAGTCATAAATATCCTGCATGTGTTGGCGAATTAAGTACCCAAAACAATTATGCTGACCGGTCATAATCCAATACATGGTTCCTATCTCTATTTGACTTATTTCGTCAAGATGAAATTGTTTGGGGAATATGATGCTTGTGATAATGTGATGAAGAATTTTAGAGTTGAAAGGCAGTAAGTGTTCACAGCTCTTGGGTAGGAAGTCAAGGTTTGGATTTGCAAAAATTGTTTTCACGGCTTCGGTATAGGTTGCTCCTATGGTTTTGACGTCCCATTTACCTTTAAAATAGCATCCCCTATCTTTTTCAGTTATGCCAATTAGCTCATAAATGGTGCTATCAAATATTCTAATGGGTGTTCCTAGAATGTAAGTGCTTAGGCTATCATTGTCCTCATATAGGTTGGCATAGAACAATCTCACTAACCGTGGATAGATTGGTTCCTCTATTTGTAGTAGAGGTAGAGCTTCTAGGTGTGCAAACCACCTAATGGGATCTAAGTCCTCTAGTTCATCCAAATCAACGTATTTTCCCTTATGGACACATCGTGTTTCAAATTTTGGAAAGCTAAGGGCTACCTCTTTAGATCTAAAAAGGTCATGGTTATATGAATCTCCTTCAATCCTTATTCCTTTTGATCTCTTAGGAGCCATTTTCTAGACAAGATGATGATGAAATTGTGAAAAATAAGCAAGAGAAAGAGAAAAGAAAAGAGGGATTTCAAGTGTTACCTTGTGGAGATTATGTTGAGAGATGGAAAGCTTGGACCACCAAGAATCCTTCTCCAATGTTTCTAAGAGTTAGAATGAGGGTTAGAGGGAATGGGAGAGGGTTTTTGAGAGGTTTTTCTTCGGGTTGGGGGCGGTGTCACCGCCGGCCCTAACCCCTCGGGTTAAAAGGGTGACTCGGTCGGTGTCACCGCCAAACTGGTCGGTGTCACCGCATAGCGCCCGAGCGCCAGGCGGTGCAACCGCCGGATCTGGCGGTGCCACCGCTGGCATCACGCGGAGGAAAGAAAAAAAAAATTTTTCTTCCTTCCTTTTGTTTAGCTTCTTCCCTCAAGATCATAAGTTATACTTTAATGGATCATTTTGAATTGAAGAGGAAGGAAGAATTCAAATTCATAAACGAAGGGAAAAGAACGAGTCCTTTTTGTGAAGTTCATTTTAGGGACAATTTAGCATGCCTAATTCCCTTCGGATGAATTCAAATTGGTCTTCATTCAAAGCTTTTGTAAATATATCTGCTAATTGATGCTTTGTGTTAATGAATTCTAGAACAACATCATTGTTAAGGACATGATCGCGTATGAAATGATGCCTAACGTCAATGTGCTTAGTTCTAGAGTGCTGGATTGGATTTTTAGTAAGGCATATAGCACTAGTATTATCGCATTTTATGGGAATATTTTCAAAGTGAATTCCAAAGTCTTCTAATGTATTTTTCATCCAAATTACTTGTGCACAACATGCACTTGCAGCAATGTATTCGGCTTCCGCCGTAGATAGTGCAACTAAATTTTGTTTCTTGGAAGTCCAAGAAACAAGTGCATGTCCTAAAAATTGACATGTTCCGGATGTACTTTTTCTATCTATCCTGCATCCGCCAAAATCGGCATCTGCATAAGCTATTAGATCGAATTTTTCAGATTTTGGATACCACAATCCTAAATTTGGAGTTCCTTTAAGATACCTAAATATTCTTTTAACACTCTTAAGATGAGATAATTTAGGATTAGATTGAAACCTAGCGCAAAGTCCTACACTAAACATAATATCCGGTCTAGTCGCGGTGAGGTAGAGTAGACTACCTATCATTCCCTTATATGTTTTTTGATCGAAACTTTCACCATTTTCATCCATATCTAACTTAGTCGCAGTACTCATAGGGGTGTTTATTTCTTTTGAATTATCCATGTTAAATCGTTTTAACAATTCTAATGTATATTTAGATTGGTTAAGAAATATACCATCACTAAGTTGTTTGATTTGTACTCCCAAAAAGAAAGTTAATTCACCCATTAAACTCATTTCAAATTCAAGACTTATACATTTGGCAAATGATTCACATAGTGATCCATCCGAAGAGCCAAAAATAATATCATCAACATAAATTTGCACAATAAGAAAATTATTTTCAAAATGTTTAATAAACAATGTAGTATCAACCTTGCCTTTAGTAAAATTATTTAAAATAAGAAAGGAACTAAGCCTTTCGTACCAAGCTCTAGGAGCTTGTTTTAAGCCATAGAGGGCCTTGGTCAATTTGAATACATGATCAGGAAGAAGAGAATTTTCAAATCCGGGAGGTTGTTCGACAAATACTTCTTCGGAAATAAAACCATTCAAGAAAGCACTTTTAACATCCATTTGAAATAGTTTAAAATTATTACTACTAGCATAGACAAGGAGCATCCTTATGGCTTCTAATCGAGCCACGGGAGCGAAGGTTTCTTCGTAATCGATACCTTCTTTTTGGTTGAAACCTTTGGCCACTAATCTAGCCTTGTTTCTAACCACGATACCATTTTCGTCTTGCTTGTTTCTAAAGACCCACTTAGTACCTATGAGTAAGTGGTCACTTGGTCTAGGAACAAGCTTCCATACCTCATTCCTCTCAAATTGGTTCAATTCTTCTTGCATTGCAATGACCCAAAAATCATCTTTTAAGGCTTCGTCAATGCATTTAGGTTCAATTTGCGAAAGGAAAGCGGCGTTAGCACAGAAATTTTTGAAAGAAGAACGAGTTTGAACCCCTTTTGATGTATCTCCTATAATTTGCTCTTTTGGATGAGCATCTACATACTTCCATTCTTTTGGTAAAGAAATTTCGGAAGAAGATGCATTCAAATGGCTATTTTGAGGAGAGGGTTCATTTAAATTCAAATTATCAAAACCAAGATCATCATCAAAATCATTTTTCTTTAAATCGGAAATTTCATTAAAAACTACATGAATAGACTCTTCTATTACTAAGGTTCTTTTATTAAAAATCCGAAAAGCCTTAGAAACGGAAGAGTAGCAAAAAAAGATGCCTTCATCGGATTTAGCATCAAATTTACCTAAGGCATCCTTTTCATTTAAAATAAAGCATTTATAACCAAAAACTTTAAAATAAGAAATATTTGGTTTTTTGTTATTCCATAATTCATAGGGAGTTTTTGATAGAGATTGTCTTATTAGAACCCTATTCATGATGTAGCAAGCCGTATTTACGGCTTCGGCCCAAAAATATTTGGGTAAACTATGTTAATTTAACATAGTTCTTGCCATTTCTTGTAGGTTTCTATTTTTTCTTTCAACTACACCATTTTGTTGAGGATTTCTTGGAGTTGAGAAGTTGTGATTGTATCCATTAACTTCGCAAAAATTTTGAAAGTCATGGTTTTGAAATTCACCACCGTGATCACTCCGAATTGATGAAATCATGAAGCCTTTTTCGTTTTGAGTGAGTTTACAAAATTTAGAGAAACACTTGAAGCAATCACTTTTGTGAGCTAAGAAATAGGTCCAAGTGTATCTAGAGTAGTCATCCACATTCACAAAAGCATATTTGCTTCCACCTAGACTTGTTGTATCAATTGGTCCAAATAAGTCCAAATGGATCAATTGTAATGGTCTAGTGGTGCTAATTTGATTTTTTGGTTTGAAGCTTGTTTTTATTTGTTTGCCTAGTTGACATGCATCGCATACTTTATCCTTAATAAACTTTATATTTGGAATTCCTCGTACTAATTCTTGAGATAAGATCTTAGATATTGTTTTCATGCTTGCATGGCCTAATCTCCTATGCCAAAGCCAAGCATCATCATTTACGGCTGAGAAACACATTTCATTACTTAGTTCATCAAGATTGATGGTATAGACATTATTTTGTTTTAAAGCAATCATAGTCATGTTATGATTTGGTTTTTCAATAATGCACATATTTGATTCAAATCTAACGATGTAACCTTTATCGCATAGTTGACTAATACTCAAGAGATTATGTTTCAATCCATCAACTAGTAAGACATCATCAATGGAAAAATTAAATTGGTTACCAATAGTTCCCTTGCCAATGATTTTGCCCTTGTTGTTGTCTCCGAAGGTAACGTACCCTTCTTCTTTGCTAGTGAGCATAGAGAAATGAGATGGATCTCCAGTCATATGTCTTGAGCATCCACTATCGAGATACCATCTCTTGCTCCTAGCTTGTGGGTTTGTCTACAAAAGAGGATGATTTTTAGGTACCCATTTAATTTTGGGTGCCTCCAAAATTGACCCACTAACTTTGTTATTTATTATTGAATTCTTTATAGTTCCTTTAGGAACCCATATTAATTTTTGTGAACTAATTTTTCTAAATGGGCATTTGTAGGCAATATGTCCGGATTTGTAACAAAAGTTGCATTTCATATAAGAGGAAATATGTAATGTAGGTCCTTTTATGAAAGTGGTAGAATTTTGATGTAATCCTTTTACAAATCTAATTCCATTTCTATTTGCGATGTGACCCTTGTGTGCAAGGATCATATCTAATCCTTTGCTACCAACCTTAAACTTGTTTAAGGTTTCCTTAAGAAGCAAATTTTCATTTTTTAATGCTTCTAAGTGCTCACACTTAGAGCATGGAGGAGTTTGAAGACTATCAAACTTATCTTGTAGCAAAGCATGCTCTTTCTTTAAGATACTTAACTTCTTGCTAACAGTTCTACATTCATCAAATAATTCATGAAAAGCGATAGATAGTTCTTCAAAAGATAAATCTTCATTAAATAAATCACATACCTCTTCTCCTAACGCCATTAGCGCGTAATGAGCAACTTGCTCGGTGTTGGACTCCTCTTCTTCGGATGCGTTTGAATCATCCCACGTTGCCTTGAACGCCTTCTTCTTTGATGTTCTCTTTTTGGCTTGAGGACAATCGTTCTTATAGTGTCCCGGTTTTTTGCATTCATAGCAAATCACTTGGTCCTTCTTTTGTTCAAATTTATCTTTTGTATTATTTTTAAATTTGTTCTTCCTAAAATATTTTTTAAATTTTTGAGTCAAAAGTGCAATGTCATTGTCACTGTCCTCATCACTTGATGTTTCTTTCAAGTGGTCTTCTTGTGATTTGAGTGCCATATCCTTCCTGTTCTTTGGAAGGGGGTTCTCGAGCTCGTCATGAGCTTGACATGTCATTTCGTAGGTCATTAGAGACCCATGAGTTCTTCAAGAGGGAATGCTTTAAGGTCTTTGGCCTCTTGAATGGCCGTAACTTTTGGATCCCAACTTTTAGGGAGGGATCTTAAGATTTTAGTTACTAGTTCAAAGTTAGTAAAATCTTTACCAAGAGCTTTGAGTCCATTGATGACATCCGTAAATCGGGTGTACATGTCTCCGATGGACTCACTTGGTTTCATTCGGAAAAGTTCGTAAGAGTGCACAAGGATGTTGATTTTGGACTCTTTCACTCGGCTAGTGCCTTCATGAGTGACCTCAAGAGTTCTTCAAATATCAAAAGCCGAATCACACATTGAAACACGATTAAATTCGTTTTTGTCTAGTGCACAAAACAAGGCATTCATAGCCTTTGCATTTAAAGCAAAAACCTTCTTCTCCAATTCATTCCATTCGCTCATTGGAAGAGAAGATTTTTGAAATCCATTCTCAACAATAGACCAAAGCTCAAAGTCCATAGAAATGAGGAAGATCCTCATGCGAGTCTTCCAATATGTGTAATCCGACCCATTAAACAAAGGTGGTCGTGCAATAGAGTAGCCCTCTTGCATGCCGGAGTAAGCCATCTCTCTTGGGTATTAAACCAAATATGAGAGATAACCTCGCTCTGATACTACTTGTTAGGATCGGAGCGGCACTAAGAGGGGGGGGTGAATTAGTGCAGCGGATTAAAACTTCGATTTTAATAAAATCTTTCGTACGATAAGAACGGAACTTGAAAAGTTTAACTTGAAAGCGTATTCTTAAAGTTGCGCAGCAAGGGTAATAAGGAACTAAAGCAGTAAGAAGATTTGCAGTAATGTAAATGACAATAATAAAATGCAAACCAGAGATTACGCCGATTTTTAGAGTGGTTCGGTCAAATGACCTACTCCACTTGCGATGCCCCTCTTCGATGAGGCTCCCACCTTCCACTAGCAAATCTCTTGAAATGGAAGGGTAAACACCCCTCTTACAACCTTTTACAAGCAGCTCCACCTCTTACAAATTTTCAATAAGAAAGAAGGAGGAGAACTCTCTAGCAAATTGAAAACAAGACTTGCTAAGACTTTCTAAGTCTTTTCTCTCAATCAAAATGCTTCTCAAAAGTTGTAACCTCAGCTGAGATTTGAGGGGTATTTATAGGCCTCAAGAGGATTCAAATTTTGGGCTCCAAAATTTGAATTCTCTTAGGGTTCCCAGTGCTGGAGGTGCCACCGCCCAGCCAGGCGGTTCCACTGCCCAGCGCTCGGGTGCTGGACGATGCAACCGCCCAGCCAAGGAGGTGTCACCGCCCAGCCAGGCGGTGCCACCGCTTGGCTCTCCAATTCATTTGTTTGGCTTAACTTTAGCCCAAACCAAATCTGACTTTGGGCCCAGTTGGCCCCTAACCAAGATATAGGATTATCTCTTAATCCTAATCCTAATTACAGGTGCTCTACATAACACAAAAAAAACATCCTAAGCAAGTTTTTTAACCGCGAACGTCGAGTCTTGTTCCGGCGAGCTTTCCGACGAACTTCTTCCGACGGACTCCTTGCAAGCTCCCAATCTTTGTGATGACTTTAACGAGTAGCCGAGCCTTCTCGGTGATCTCCGCGAGCCTCCGACGATTTCTTCGGTGAACTTCCGACACGTTCCCGATTTCTTCTCGGTTGGTTCCGACAGCATCTCCGATGATTCTTCGGTCTCTTAAACGTCCATCGAGCTCGACTTCGGTATCCTTGCTTTATGTTTTCTGGTTATCGTAGTTAATCCTGCACACTTAACTCAATAATATGGATTAGATCAATTAACCCACCAATTGATTATATCATCAAAATCCGAGATTCAACAATTAGGAGACCAAATCATAGAAACATCTCTCGATAATATTAAGTCGGTAAACGTGAGGCAATTAGATTGACCCACGTGGCCTTCCATCGTTATAAGTAGGAACCGATTCTCGGTGTAGGTTGAGTTGGTCGATTCCCTTGAGACTCACCTATATCGCGATTCGCTATCTTGCTTACGACATAGAGATGTCACCGGTGACCTAAGGGCATGGTTTGCTTGGTCGAGTCCCTCGAGGGTATATCATCAAATCAGACTCATCTTGTAATGAAGGTGTTGACTTAACCGAGCATCATGGTTGGCCGAGTCCCTCGAGGCCATGGTGATTCGGAGGCCGAACAGGATGGGAATCACAAGGAGTTGTGATCGGCAAGAGTTGTCTACCTTTTAGGCTTAGTGTGATTGGTCGAGTCCCTCGAGGTTACACTAAGACGCTGATTGGATCTTGATCCCCACTAGAAGTCTGCTGGAGACTTCCGTTTCACGTGCTGAGGGTGTCGCGTGACTCGTTAGTAAAATAGTGGGAGCATATTAAGATAGAAATCCATATCTTGATAGTTTATTTCTTGCAAAATCTGCATGTTATTCATTTCTGCTGCATCTTTATTTTCAGAAAATGTCGCTTTCAAATCCCTTACGTGGCATACTTGATGTCAACCGCCTCACTAGTCCAAATTATACGGATTGACTCCGTAACTTTAGAATTATTCTCACAGCGGAGAAAATCATGTACGTCCTTGATACAGTGATGCCTACGCCCGAAGAAGGGGCAAACAAGGATGAGATCGCTCGTTACGTGAAGTACATTGATGACTCCACTCTTGCTCAATGCTATATGTTGGGCTCTATAACTCCTGAGTTACAGAGACAACATGAAAAGATGGATGCCAGATCCATTCTCCTACATGCCCGCAAATTGTTTGAGGAACAGGGAAGGACTCAGCGATATGAGATATCCAAGAGCCTCTTCCGCGCTAGGATGACTGAGGGGACACCGGTTTAGAACCATGTCCTAAAGATGATTGAGTGGATAGAGAAACTCACAGGTCTAGGAATGGTCCTAGAGGATAACTTGTGTGTGGACATTGTGCTTCAGTCCCTACCATATTCCTTTTCACCGTTCATAATGAATTTTAATATGAACAAGCTTGAGGTGACTCTCCCAAAGGTCCTCAATATGTTGAGGGAGGCAGAGAGTACTATTAAGAAAGAGAAGCCAGTTCTCTACACTGGTGAGACCAAAAAGAAAAGGAAAGTGGAAAGGTCCCTTAAGAAGGGAAAGGGCAAGGGCAAACTAGGTAAAGCAAAGGTTGCTAAGAAAGACCCAGCAAAGGACAAAGGCCAGTGCTTCCACTGTGGTAAAGATGGGCACTGGAAGAGAAACTGCAAAGAGTACTTTGCAGAAAGGGTGAAACAAAAGCTTGATGAAGCTTCAGGTACATTCATGATTAGTCTCCATTTGTCAGACTCTTATGATAACACATGGGTATTGGATACCGGTAGTGCTTATCATATATGCAATTCGTTAAAAGTTCTGGCAAGGCCTAGGAGACTAGAGAGAGGCGAGATGGACCTCAAGATGGGTAATGGAGCAAAAGTTGCTGTAGTAGCTGTTGGTGAGGTCGCCCTACATCTGCCTAGTGGAGCTTTTATTGCATTAGATGCATGTTATTTTGTTCCTTCTATTATCAAAAACATTATCTCCATTTCATGTTTAACAATTAGTGGATATAAATTTGTTATTGAGAACAATGGTTGTTCGATATTATTAGATGATAAGATCATCACGAAAGGAACATTGCATAATGATTTATTTATGTTAGACACTACACCACATATCATGAATGTAAATGTGTCCAAAAGGAAACGAGATGAGTTGAACAGTGCATACCCGTGGCATTGTAGGCTAGGTCACATCCATGAAAGAAGGATTCAAAAGTTACTAAATGATGGATATCTAGATCCATTCAACTATGTGTCATATGCAACTTGTGAGCCTTGCATTCGCGAAAAACTGACCAACTCTCCATTTAGTGGAACTGGAGAGAGAGCCATTGAGTTGTTGGAACTCATACATAGTGATGTATGTGGACCCATGTCAACTCATACCATTGGAGGTTACTCCTACTTCATTACATTTACTGATGATTTCTCAAGGTATGGATATGTGTACTTAATTAAGTACAAGTCCGAGGCCTTTGAGAAATTCAGAGAGTATAAGAATGAGGTGGAGAACCAGATTTGAAAGAGTATCAAAACTCTTCGATCAGATCGAGGAGGTGAGTACTTAATTACAGAGTTTACTCAGTTCCTCAAGGACCATGGGATATTATCCCAATGGACACCTCCTTATACACCTCAGCTCAATGGTGTCTCTGAAAGGAGAAATCGTACATTATTAGATATGGTACGGTCCATGATGAGTTTCGCTGACCTACCCATCTCATTATGGGGATATGCCCTAGAAACCGTAGCTTACCTTCTGAACAGAGTTCCAACTAAGTCGGTAGTGTCTACACAATATGAGATATAGAAAGGGAAGAAGCCTGATCTTAAGGTTGTTAAGATTTGGGGCTGCCCTGCCCATGTAAGTTAGAATCAAGGACACAACCCCGATAAGTTAGAATCAAGGACAGAGCGATGTAAATTTGTGGGATACCCCAAGGAAACTTGTGGGTATTATTTCTATCATCTCGAGGACCAAAAGGTCTTTGTAGCTAAGAGAGTAGTGTTCCTTTAGAAGGAACACATTTTTGGCGGAGACAATGGGAGAATGATAGAGTTGAGCGAGGTTGGAGAACCAAGCTCAAGCACCACTCTACAGCCCGAGTCTATTCAGGTACCTAATACACAAGTTTCAACTTTACGCAGGTCTGATAGAGTATCCCATCCTCCTGAGAGATATGTGGGACATATTAGAGGAGAGGATGTTGAGGATATTGATCCTCAGACCTACGAGGAGGCTATTATGAGTATAGACTCCGGGAAGTGGCAAGAAGCCATGAATTCTGAGATGGATTCTATGTACTCTAATAAGGTTTGGAACCTAGTTGATGCGCCCGAAGTGTTGAATCTCGGATTTTGATGATATAATCAATTGGTGGGTTAATTGATCTAATCCATATTATTGAGTTAAGTGTGCAGGATTAACTACGATAACCTGAAAACATAAAGCAAGGATACCGGAGTCGAGCTCGATGGACGTTTAAGAGACCGAAGAATCATCGGAGCAAGTTGCTCATTACGCGCTAATGGCGTTAGGAGAAGAGGTATGTGATTTATTTAATGAAGATTTATCTTTTGAAGAACTATCTATCGCTTTTCATGAATTATTTGATGAATGTAGAACTGTTAGCAAGAAGTTAAGTATCTTAAAGAAAGAGCATGCTTTGCTACAAGATAAGTTTGATAGTCTTCAAACTCCTCCATGCTCTAAGTGTGAGCACTTAGAAGCATTAAAAAATGAAAATTTGCTTCAAAATCCTACCACTTTCATAAAAGGACCTACATTACATATTTCCTCTTATATGAAATGCAACTTTTGTTGCAAATCCGGACATATTGCCTAAAATGCCCATTTAGGAAAATTAGTTCACAAAAATTAATATGGGTTCCTAAAGGAACTATAAAGAATTCAATCATAAATAACAAAGTTAGTGGGTCAATTTTTGAGGCACCCAAAATCAAATGGGTACCTAAAAATCATCCTCTTTTGTAGACAAACCCACAAGCTAGGAGTAAGAGATGGTATCTCGATAGTGGATGCTCAAGACATATGGCTGGAGATCCATCTCATTTCTCTATGCTCACTAGCAAAGAAGAAGGGTACGTTACCTTCGGAGACAACAACAAGGGCAAAATCATTGGCAAGGGAACTATTGCTAACAAATTTAATTTTTCCATTGATGATGTCTTACTAGTTGATGGATTGAAACATAATCTCTTGAGTATTAGTCAACTATGAGATAAAGGTTACATCGTTAGATTTGAATCAAATATGTGCATTATTGAAAAACTAAATCATAACATGACTATGATTGCTTTAAAACAAAATAATGTCTATACCATCAATCTTGATGAACTAAGTAATGAAATGTGCTTCTCCGCCGTAAATGATGATGCTTGGCTTTGGCATAGGAGATTAGGCCATGCAAGCATGAAAACAATATCTAAGATCTAATCTCAAGAATTAGTACGAGGAATTCCAAATATAAAGTTTATTAAGGACAAAGTATGCGATGCATGTCAACTAGGCAAACAAATAAAAACAAGCTTCAAACCAAAAAATCAAATTAGCACTACTAGACCATTACAATTGATCCGTTTGGACTTATTTGGACCAATTGATACAACAAGTCTAGGTGGAAGCAAATATGCTTTTGTGATTGTGGATGACTACTCTAGATACACTTGGACCTATTTCTTAGCTCACAAAAGTGATTGCTTCAAGTGTTTCTCTAAATTTTGTAAACTCACTCAAAACGAAAAAGGCTTCATGATTTCATCAATTCGGAGTGATCACGGTGGTGAATTCCAAAACCGTGACTTTCAAAATTTTTGCGAAAGTAATGGGTACAATCACAACTTCTCAACTCCAAGAAATCCTCAACAAAATGGAGTAGTTGAAAGGAAAAATAGAAACCTACAAGAAATGGCAAGAACTATGTTGAATGAACATAGTTTACCTAAGTACTTTTGGGCCGAAGCCATAAATACGGCTTGCTACATCATGAATAGAGTCCTAATAAGACCATCCTTATCCAAAACTCCCTATGAATTATGGAATAACAAAAAACCAAACATCTCCTATTTTAAAGTTTTTGGTTGTAAATTCTTTATTTTAAATGAAAGGGATGCTTTAAGAAAATTTGATCCTAAATCCGATGAAGGCATCTTTCTTGGTTACTCTTCCGTTTCTAAAGCTTTTCGGGTTTTTAATAAAAGAACTTTAGTAATTGAAGAGTCTATTCATGTAGTTTTTAATGAAATTTTCGATTTAAAGAAAAATGATTTTGATGATGATCTTGGTTTTGATAATTTGAATTTAAATGAACCCTCTCCTCAAAATAGCCATTTGAATGCATCATCTTCCGAAATTTCTTTACCAAAAGAATGGAAGTATGTAGATGCTCATCCAAAAGAGCAAATTATAGGAGATACATCAAAAGGGGTTCAAACTCGTTCTTCTTTCAAAAATTTCTGTGCTAACGCCGCTTTCCTTTCTCAAATTGAACCTAAATGCATTGACGAAGCCTTAAAAGATGATTTTTGGGTCATTGCAATGCAAGAAGAATTGAACCAATTTGAGAGGAATGAGGTATGGAAGCTTGTTCCTAGACCAAGTGACCACTTAGTCATAGGTACTAAGTGGGTCTTTAGAAACAAGCAAGACGAAAATGGTATCGTGGTTAGAAAGAAGGCTAGATTAGTGGCCAAAGGTTTCAACCAAGAAGAAGGTATCGATTACGAAGAAACCTTCGCTCCCGTGGCTCGATTAGAAGCCATAAGGATGCTCCTTGCCTATGCTAGTAGTAATAATTTTAAACTATTTCAAATGGATGTTAAAAGTGCTTTCTTGAATGGTTTTATTTCCGAAGAAGTATTTGTCGAACAACCTCCCGGATTTGAAAATTCTCTTCTTCCTAATCATGTATTCAAATTGACCAAGGCCCTCTATGGCTTGAAACAAGCTCCTAGAGCTTAGTACGAAAGGCTTAGTTCCTTTCTTATTTTAAATAATTTTACTAAAGGCAAGGTTGATACTACATTGTTTATTAAACATTTTGAAAATAATTTTCTTATTGTGCAAATTTATGTTGATGATATTATTTTTGGCTCTTCGGATGAATCACTATGTGAATCATTTGCCAAATGTATGAGTCTTGAATTTGAAATGAGTTTAATGGGTGAATTAACTTTCTTTTTGGGATTACAAATCAAACAACTTAGTGATGGTATATTTCTTAACCAATCTAAATATACATTAGAATTGTTAAAACGATTTAACATGGCTAATTCAAAAGCAATAAACACCCCTATGAGTACTGCGACTAAGTTAGATATGGATGAAAATGGTGAAAGTTTCGATCAAAAAACATATAGGGGAATGATAGGTAGTCTACTCTACCTCACCGCGACTAGACCGGATATTATGTTTAGTGTAGGACTTTGCGCAAGGTTTCAATCTAATCCTAAATTATCTCATCTTAAGAGTGTTAAAAGAATATTTAGGTATCTTAAAGGAACTCCAAATTTAGGATTGTGGTATCCAAAATCTGAAAAATTCGATTTAATAGCTTATGCAGATGCCGATTTTGGTGGATGCAGGATAGATAGAAAAAGTACATCCGGAACATGTCAATTTTTAGGATATGCACTTGTTTCTTGGACTTCTAAGAAACAAAATTCAATTGCACTATCTACGGCGGAAGCCGAATACATTGCTACAAGTGCATGTTGTGCACAAGTAATTTGGATGAAAAATACATTAGAAGACTTTGGAATTCAGTTTGAAAATATTCCCATAAAATGTGATAATACTAGTGCCATATGCTTTACTAAAAATCCAATTCAGCACTCTAGAACTAAGCACATTGACGTTAGGCATCATTTCATATGCGATCATGTCCTTAACAATGATGTTGTTCTAGAATTCATTGACACAAAGCATCAATTAGCAGATATATTTACAAAAGCTTTGAATGAAGACCAATTTGAATTCATCCGAAGGGAATTAGGCATGCTAAATTGTCCCTAAAATGAACTTCACAAAAATGACTCGTTCTTTTCCCTTCGTTTATGAATTTGAATTCTTCCTTCCTCTTCAATTCAAAATGATCCATTAAAGTATAACTTATGATCTTGAGGGAAGAAGCTAAACAAAAAGAAGGAAGAAAATTTTTTTTTTCTTTCCTCCGCGTGATGCCAGCGGTGCCACCGCCAGATCCGGCGGTTGCACCGCCTGGCGCTCGGGCGCCAGGCGGTGACACCGACCGAGTAACCCTTTTAACCCGAGGGGTTAGGGCCGGCGGTGACACCGCCCCCAACCCGAAGAAAAACCTCTCAAAAACCTCTCCCATTCCCTCTAACCCTCATTCTAACTCTTAGAAACATTGGGGAAGGATTCTTGGTAGTCCAAGCTTTCCATCTCTCAACATAATCTCCACAAGGTAACACTTGAAATCCCTCTTTTCTTTTCTCTTTCTCTTGCTTATTTTTCACAATTTCATCATCATGTTGTCAAGAAAATGGCTCCTAAGAGATCAAAAGGAATAAGGATTGAAGGAGATTCATATAACCATGACCTTTTTAGATCAAAAGAGGTAGCCCTCAGCTTTCCAAAATTTGAAACACGATGTGTCCATAAGGGAAAATACGTTGATTTGGATGAACTAGAGGACTTAGAACCCATTAGGTGGTTTGCACACCTAGAAGCTCTACCTCTACTACAAATAGATGAACCAATCTATCCACGGTTAGTGAGATTGTTCTATGCCAACCTATATGAAGACAATGATAGCCTAAGCACTTACATTCTAGGAACACCCATTAGAATATTTGACAGCACCATTTGTGAGCTAATTGGCATAACTGAAAATGATAGGGGATGCTATTTTAAAGGTAAATGGGACGTCAAAAAAATAGGAGCAACCTATACCGAAGCCGTGAAAACAATTTTTGCAAATCCAAACCTTGACTTCCTACCCAAGAGCTGTGAACACTTACTGCCTTTCAACTCTAAAATTCTTCATCACATTATCACAAGCATCATATTCCCCAAACAATTTCATCTTGACGAAATAAGTCAAATAGAGATAGGAACCATGTATTGGATTATGACCGGTCAGCATAATTGTTTTGGGTACTTAATTCGCCAATACATGTAGGATATTATGACTAAAGATACTATATTGCCATATGGGAGGTTAATCACTAGAATTCTTCGTGCCTATGACATTTGCATTCCACCCGATGAAGAATCTATTCAAAATGATCGATATAACATAATAAATAAAAACCTGCTAAAAAGACTTAGGTGCACTTTTAGCAATGGCATATGGGTTAGGCAGCCTAGAAGGACGGATCCAATTCCTACACCAATAGAACAACCCGAAACACCAATTCTTATGGGAAATGAATCTCCTCCTCCTAGTCCCTTTGGCGCAACACCTTCAGCTCCTGTTTCCTCCTCTGAAGATATCATTATGGCGGAGCTATCTCAGATCAAATCACAACAAGAACAAATTCAGAATCAACAAGTTGAAAATTTGAAGACACTACGACAGATGAATGAAAAAATTGATATCATGTATCAGCATTGTGGACTACCTCCTAAGGATTAAATCGATGTATCTTTTTATTCTGTTCTGTTTGCTTTTAACAACAAGTTCAAGTTTGTCATCGATTGAACGATAACTGATCTTTCCTTTTAGATAACTACTGTCTTAATCTGCATAGATGATGATGTCTTTTGGATAAACTATTTCTGGCAAATTTGGATGATGAACTTTGATAAATGCTAAACCTTTTTCTATGATCATCAATTAGCTGGCTTGTCTCTTTTTGTTGATGACAAAGGGGGAGAAGTGATGACTTACACCAGAACGATAACATGACTAATATGAATTACAAAAACTTGTGTGATATGAATGTCTTATATGACTTGCAAATCCTTGAAAATATCACAAGATTGATATCATGAAATTTATATTGAAAATCTTTATCTTCTGTGTGATATGAATGTCTTATATGACTTGTAAATCCTTGAAAATATCACAAGATTGATATCATGAAATTTATATTGAAAATCTTTATCTTCTGTGTGATATGAATGTCTTATATGACTTGCAAATCCTTGAAAATATCACAAGATTGATATCATGAAATTTATATTGAAAATCTTTATCTTCTATGTGATATGAATGTCTTATATGACTTGCAAATCCTTGAAAATATCACAAGATTGATATCATGAAATTTATATTGAAAATCTTTATCTTCTGTCGTAGCAAAATTCGTCCCGTATCATTTAACTTATGATTTTCATCGAAGTTTCGTACTTACTATTGTTTAATGAGGATAACGATAAGTTCTACGATTAGAACTTATCGGGTTATGCTTGAATCCAATGGGATGGAATTCAAGTGTTTTTTATCTTATCATAATATGGCATATAGATAGGGGGAGTGGATCCTAACACGAAGGTATTATACTCATCGGTTGCAAGTGGATCTTTAAGAAAAAGATCGGAGTAGATGGAGAGGTCGAGACCTATAAAGCAAGGCTAGTGGCTAAGGGGTATCGTCAAAGGCAAGGTGTTAACTATGACGAAACCTTCTCACCCGTAGCAATGCTAAAATCCATCATAATTCTATTGGCTATTGCAGTACACTATGATTATGAGATCTGGCAAATGGATGTGAAAACCACATTCCTCAATGGGAACCTCGAGGAGGAGGTGTATATGATGCAACCTGAGGGATTCGTGTCCAAGAACTGCCCAGATAAGGTGTGTAGGTTACTTAGATCCATTTATGGACAAAAGCAAGCTTCCCGAAGTTGAAATATAAGATTTGATGAGGCAATCAGATCTTATGACTTCTTTAAGAATGAAGATGAGCCTTGTGTGTATAAGAAGGTAAGTGGACGCGCTATCACCTTTTTGGTGTTATATGTGGATGACATCCTCATCATTGGGAATGATGTAGGAAAGCTATCCATAGTAAAGGTATGGTTATCTAGACACTTCTCCATGAAGGACTTAGGGGAAGCATCCTATATCTTGGGGATTAGAATATATAGAGATAGATCCAAGAGGATGCTTGGCTTGTCCCAGTCCAGGTACATAGAAACCATTGTCAAAATGTTTGGCATGGAAAATTTCAAGAGAGGTCTCATACCGATGAGACATAGGATATCGCTTTCTACGAGTATGTCCCCAAAGACTCCAGAAGAAAGGGCGAACATGAATATGATGCCTTATGCCTCAGCAATAGGGTCTATCATGTATGCCATGCTATGTACTAGGCCTGATATAGCGCATGCTTTGAGTGTTACGAGCAGGTATCAGGCGGATCCAGGCTTGGAGCACTAGAAAGCAGTAAAGTGTATCCTTAAGTACTTGAGAAGGACTAAGGATCTTTTACTTGTATATGGAGGTAATAGCCTTAAGGTTGAAGGCTACACTGACTCAAGTTTTCAGTCTGATGTCGATGATAGCAAGTCAAATTCAGGGTATGTGTACACCTTGAATGGAGGAGCAGTGTGCTGGAAGAGTTCCAAGCAAGATACCACTGCTGACTCGACCACAGAGGCGGAGTACATTGCTGCATCAGATGCAGCAAAGGAGGGAGTCTGGTTGAAGAAGTTCATTACAGATTTGGGAGTCGTGCTAGGTAGCGAGGAGCCGATCTCCCTATATTGCGACAACAACGGGGCGATTACTCAAATAAAGGAACCCGGGTCTCATCAGAAGTATTCTGAGGAGGTTCCACCTTATCAAAGAGATCGTAACCCAAGGAGATGTAGCAGTGGAAAGAGTTCTATCCGAAAATAACATTGCAGATCCACTGACAAAGCCGTTGTCTCCGATTGTCTTTGAGCGTCACATGGGTCTGATGGGGATCAGACACATAGGTGATTGGCTTTAGGTCAAGTGGGAGATTGCAAGTCATAGGTGCCCAGCAAGCCAATCACGTGAGTGATGGCACGTGTGACTTGATACAGAATCTTTTTGCTTATTATATTTTGGCGTATATCACTTTATAACTATTGCATAAATGCATATATATATATATATTGTGATGTTCTTGGATTTGTGCAATGGGAATCGGATCGTGATGAGATCACGATAATGAGATCGATTCACCTTTAAACACATATCCTAAATAATCCCGGTCATAGGTTACTCGAGAGGGACATCGTGATAACCGGACAGACTGGTGTGTTGTATACCCGTCCATATGATGGATGCAGCTGGTCTCATAGCTGCTCGTGTAGGGACACTAGGGATACAGTACAAGTGCTCATTGGAGAATGAGTTCACTGATTGATCCGCTTACGGAATGCTGGATGGTTGATGATGCCTTATTGTCAGACAGCGATTCCGTAGTCCTAGTGGTGTATCTGGTCCTTAGACTTGAGACACCAAGGATGTCCTGTATGAGTGCTCTACTCTTTGTTACCAGACTTATAGGTTTGGCTGTCCCAGATCTAGTGCAGCTGGTCATTGGGAGTGGTAGTCGACCTTACGAGGGCTATTGAGTGTCGATAGAGAATCATCCACTCTCGGCGTCATGAGAGGAATATCCCATGTGTTCTTGCTCAGACAAATCCCTAGCCAGGGTCATTCGGGTTGAGAGAGAAAGAGTTCTCCGGGAGAATCCGATTAGAGCGAGACTCGAGTAGAAACCGTATGGGTCTGACAACACCATGCTCGATATACGGTCTCTAGGATATTATATGGATGAGGGACTATAGGTAAACGGTAACTGAGGACAGACAGGTCCAATGGATTGGATTCCCTTGTATCGTCTGAGGACTATGGCGTAGTGGCCTAGTACATCCGTAGTCGATGAGTCAAGTGAATTATTATAGAGATAATAATTCATTGAGTTAGAAGGAGTTCTGATGGGTATGACTCATGGCCAGCTCGATATTGGGCCTAGAGGGTCACACACATATGGTAGGCGTTGCGATGAGTAGAGGTTCGGATATGAGATATCTGACGGAGCCCTTGTCTTATTGGATGCAGATCCAATACCCACTAGGGGAGGACCCGTTAGGGTTTGATAGGGGACCTCTATAAATAGGAGGGATTCAGAGCCTCATAGGCTAGAGTCTTTGCTTGCCTTTCCTATTCTCCTCTCCCTCTCCACCTCAGAGCAGGCCTGGAGTTTTGAGGAGCATCGTCGCAACCCTACTGTGTGGATCACCGCTAGAGAGGAGATCGCTTGACCTCGTTCACCCTCTCCTAAGCATCTGCAAGGAAACATGGATATACGATCTCCCTAGGTAACACAATCTACTCTATACGCAGTTTTAAGTTTCGCAGATTTTGCGCACCAATCTTCGCACGACGACGAACATCTCTTTGGGAATCGGGGATTTTGTTTTTCTTGTTCTTCTGCTGCGCATATGATGTCGCCCCCAAGATTTTCCAACATCTTCCACCTTCGATTTTGTTCGCTCCTTTGGCAATCGACCTTCATCCACCCGCTCTTGGGTCACACCTACATGAAGCACCACTCTAGGATAGTGTTAGGATCGAGAGCACTAAGAGGGGGTGAATTAGTGCAGCGGAAATTTTACAGCGATTAAAACCGAAAGCTGCGTTCGTTCGATAGAAACTATTATGATGCAAAAGCTGATTCACAGTTTGTATCTAAGTGCAGTTTACGTCTAAGCGCAGATTGCGTCTAAGCGCAGTTTGCATCTAAACACAGTTTGCGTCTAAACACAGTTTGCGTCTAAGCGCAGTTTGCGTCTAAACACAGTTTGCGTCTAAGCGCAGTTTACGTCTAAACGCAGTTTACGTCTAAACGTAGTTTGCGTCTAAACGCAGTTTGCGTCTAAGCGCAGTTTACGTCTAAACGCAGTTTGCGTCTAAACGCAGTTTGCGTCTAAACGCAGATGACAGTTTGCAGTTCTAAATGAAATCAAGACGTAAACGTAAATTGCACAGAACCTTGTTCGTAGAAAAGCGCAGAAGACAGTTTGCAGTTGTAAGTGAAATCAAGACGTAAACGTAAACTGCACAGAATTCGTTCGTAAAAGCGCAGAGAGCAGTTTGCAGTTTGTAAATGGAATTAAGACGTGAACGTAAACTGCACAGAACAAGTTCGTAAAAGCGCAGAGAGCAGTAGCTATGTAGGAGGTTTGCAGTAATGATAAAGTGCTCAAAATAAACGCAAACCAGAGATTTAGAGTGGTTCGGTTAGTCTTGACCTACTCCACTTTTGGCTTCCTCCACCGATGAGATTACCGACGTCAACTAGAAGCCTTCCTTCAATAGGCGAAGGCCAACTACCCTCTTACAGATTCACTCCTTTTGACAGGCTTAGGAGACAACCCCTTACAGAAGTTTTCTCTCCTCTCTTCACAACTCAAACTTGAAGAATAGAAAGAGGAGAACTAGCAGTTTTGAGCTCTAAGAAACACAGAAAGATAGCAAGATTTCGAGTGTGTGTTCTGTGTCTCTTCAGTGCTGAATGAGTGGGGTATTTATAGGCCCCAACCCAATTCAAATTTGGAGCTCAAAACGATCAAATCCCGGAATTCCGGGATCAGGCGGTTGCACCTCTTGACTAGAGAGGTTGCACCGCCTGGCAGAGCTCGAAGACTGAGCCCAGGCGGTGCCACCTCTTGACTGAGGCGGTTGCACCTCTCTACCAAAGCTCGAAGACCGAGCTCAGGCGGTGCCACCTCTCTGTCAGGGAGGTTGCACCGCCCAGTCTTGCTCGAAGACTGAGCTCAGGCGGTGCTACCTCTCTGTCAGGGAGGTTGCACCGCCCAGTCTTGCTCGAAGACTGAGCTCAGGCGGTGCTACCTCCTGGCTGGGGAGGTTGCACCGCCTAGTCTCGCTGGGAGGCTTAGCCCAGGCGGTGCCACCTCCTGGCCTGGGCGGTTGCACCTCCTGGTGCAATCAGGGTCCGACTGGTTAGCTCCATTCAGCCCAATTTCAATCTTTCAGGGGCCCAATTGCCCCAAGATTAAGCCAATGGGATCACCTCCCATTTTCCAACTTAATCAACGTGCTAACTATGATTAGATCTAAGACAATTTCTGCAGCTTTGCTTCGGTGCGTCAATCGCTTCTTCCGGCGAGTTTCCGGCGAACTTCCGTCGATCATCCGATGAACCCTCGGTGATGCTCCTGCGGACTTCCGGCAAACTCCTGGACTTTGCGACGATCCACTTGGCAAGTTTCGACGAGCTTCGCTTGGCAAGCTTCTGGACTTCTCGGATCTGTTCTCGCAGAACCTCCGACGATCGTCCGAACTTCCGTCGAACTCTCGAACTCCCAACGTGATCATGAACTTGACTCCGGCGCAACTCCTGCTGCTTGTCTAACTTTCATCGTAGTTAATCCTGCACATGTAAACAAACTTCGATCGAGACAATTAATCCTAAGCAATTAACCAAGTTGTCCGGTATGTCATTGGTCCCTCGACGCTTCGTCCGATTCTTCGGCGCATCGTCCTTTCCTGCAGCCTATTGCCCAATCGGCCAGTTGACTCCGCAACTCCGATATCCTTGGCACAATATCCGCTCTTCTTGGCCCGATGCCCGAGTCCACGGCCCGAAGCCTTCTGTCGATACGTCGACCGATCCACCGGCCGGACGTCCAATCTTCTAACATGTTCCTCCGGCACAACATGATGTTCCTGCTTTAATTGTCTCATCCTGATCGAAGCATCCTGCGTCACTCAAAACGCAGATTAAATCATAAACATATGTCAAGTAGTTTCATCATCAAAATACGAGATTCAACAATCTCCCTCTTTTTGATGATGACAACTACTTGATGACGGAGTTAAACTTAACTCCCGGAGTTTAAACAAACTCCCCCTATCAATATGCCATATTGATAGAAACTCTTAGATTCAAAAATCTAAGCAACATGTCATTATAAACGGAGTTAACCTTAACTCCCAGAGTTTAAACAAACTCCCCCTTTCAATATGCCATATTGATAGAACTTGAATTCAAACTGAATTCAAGTCATTGCAATATTCATCATGAATACTTGCAACACGTCAACATGAACATATGCATAAACTTATGTCATAACATGTCATGTCATCAACATACTTTCATCAACATACTTCTCCCCCTTTGTCATCAACAAAAAGGAGAAGTATCACAATCAAGTGTTTGTGATATTGGTTCAACTCATTGCATGAAAAACATAATATCAAGTTTTATCATCATGCAGTTTTGAAGCCGGAAAATTTAGCAAATGTTACATCATGCTTAGAATATTCAAGCTATCAAGTTTTAGATATGCAAGTTTTACAGCATACAAGATAGCACTTTTATAACATGCAAGCTAGCAAATTTGAGATGTTCAAGAAGGCAACTCTTGCTTCTTGAAATATGAAAATTTTGTCCACTTTGCTAGATGTGCAAGTTAACTTTTTGTTTCTTGAGATAGGCAAGATAGCATTCCTTGGTGATGTTCAATATAGCTAAGTTCTACATCATGCAAGCTAGCGAATCTTATAACATTTTAGAACATGCATAATCACCAAAGCATCATAAATTTTAATGATGTGCAAAATTACAAATTTTGCATGATTGCATTTGTGTGTCTTGAGATTTGCAAGATAGCACTTCTTGGTGATGTTCAAGATAGCAATTTCTTCTCTTTTGAGAAGTGTAATTTTTGCTTTCTTCTTGAATTGTGCAAGCTACCTATCTCCCCTTTTGTCATTGTCAAAATGAAGGGAAAAACCCTTTACATCAATTTTTTAAACTCATGACAAAGGTTAGTATCAATCTCATTTGTGCATCATTATATTTTCAAATTAAAACATGCACATTTTCAAAACATATAAACTCATTATTATATGCATGATTCCAAATCATCAATATTTCAAATCATCATGGTCTTAATTTGTCACATTGCATCCTACCATGCATGATCGAAACTTCTCATTTGCATACATCAAAATAAATTCATGAATATCTCATGCATTCATATCATCACTTGAGGAATATTGAAAAGAAATAATTGGGTGATGAGGTAAATATTTTATGAATACACGGAATATCATAAGTGTTTCATGTATTCATATTACATGAAGCATATTATCTTTTTTAAGATTCATAACATGAATAACGTTATTACTATTTCATCAAAATCAATTTCGAGATTCACACAATATCATGAAATCATTAATCTCGATAAGATGGGAAAAGCATTTTCTTTTTAAGTGATTCTTTTAACACATCAAAAAAAACTCATTCATAATTCAAGTGATTTACAAGATATCATAAATGAATTTATCACTTGTATTTCATCATATGGCATGATATCGACATGTAAAACTGTGAAGCAAGATTTTGATATCATTTCATGATGTACACATTTCGAATATTTAAGTGTAGCATTGCATCACATGGTAAGATATCAGCTCGTACGATGTAAATTTTTGTTTTATATCTTGATACAGGGTATATAGCAATGATAGCAATCATGTATTACATGGTGATGCAAGTATGGCCTAATCATAGCAATGATAGCAATCATATATTTCTTAGTGATGCAAGTATGGCCTAATCATAGCATCAGTGATAGCAACCATATCATCATTAGTGATAGCAAACATATCAGCATCAGTGATAGCAACCATATCAACATCAGTGATAGCAAACATATCAACATCAGTAATAGCAACCATATCATCATTAGTGATAGCAAACATATCAGCATCAGCGATAGCAACCATTAGTGATAGCAAACATATCAATTCATATTTTTGCATTTACATTATTAAATTATTAAAAATGTAATTTTCAAGAAAATTTAAAGAAAAAGAAAAATGCATCATGAAGAACATCATGTAATTTCGAAGTAAATTAAAGGCATTTTGATTACCTTAGAGTCGAAAGGCGTAAAGGCGTAGTTTGCCACCTCGCCTTTGATTTTCTCCTCGTTTTCGGAGGAGCTCGATTCATCCCAGTTTTTGTTCTTCTTCTTGCGTTCAAAGCAAGTAGTTCCGTTCTTTTTACTTTTTAATTTTTGTTTCATTTATAGTTTAAGTTCACCATCACTTGAGCTTAAGCTCGAGTGGTCTTCAAATGTTCTATGTCCCAAATCCTTCCTGTTCTTTGGAAGGTGGTTCTCAAGTTCTTCACGTGCATTGCACGTCATTTCATATGTGATCAATGAACCAATTAGTTCTTCAAGTGGAAATTGGTTCAAGTTTTTTGATTCTTGAATAGCAGTTACTTTTGAATCCCAAGTTTTAGAAAGTGAGCGCAAAACTTTGTTAACGAGTTCAAAATCCGAAAAGCTTTTACCAAGTGATTTTAAACCATTGACGACATCCGTAAAACGGGTGTACATGTCAACAACGGTTTCGCTTGGTTTCATATGAAAAAGCTCGAAATCATGCAGTAAAATATTAACTTTCGAGTCTTTGACTCTACTAGTTCCCTCGTGCGTGATTTCAAGAGTGCGCCAAATATCGAAAGCCGTTTCGCACAAAGAAACCCGATTGAACTCATTTTTGTCCAAAGCGCAAAATAAGGCATTCATAGCCTTTGCGTTTAAAGAAAAATACTTCTTCTCTAAATCCGACCATTCGTTCATCGGTTTAGAGGGAAGTTGAAAACCGTTTTCAACGATATTCCATAAATCCATATTTAGAGAAATCAAGAAAACTCTCATTCGAGTTTTCCAATAAGTGTAGTCCAATCCGTTAAAGAACGGTGGACGAAAGACCGAAAAGCCCTCTTGAAGAGCCATTTCTCTCGGGTGTAAATCCGAAATGAGAAATACCTCGCTCTGATACCAATTGTTAGGATCGAGAGCACTAAGAGGGGGGGAGTGAATTAGTGCAGCGGAAATTTTACAGCGATTAAAACCGAAAGCTGCGTTCGTTTGATAGAAACTATTATGATGCAAAAGTTGATTCACAGTTTGTATCTAAGTGCAGTTTGCGTCTAAGCGCAGATTGCGTCTAAGCGTAGTTTGCGTCTAAACACAGTTTGCGTCTAAACACAGTTTGCGTCTAAGCGCAGTTTGCGTCTAAACACAGTTTGCGTCTAAGCGCAGTTTACGTCTAAACGCAGTTTGCGTCTAAACGCAGTTTGCGTCTAAGCGCAGTTTACGTCTAAGCGCAGTTTGCGTCTAAACGCAGTTTGCATCTAAACGCATATGACAGTTTGCAGTTCTAAATGAAATCAAGACGTAAACGTAAACTGCACAGAACCTTGTTCGTAAAAAAGCGCAGAAGACAGTTTGCAGTTGTAAGTGAAATCAAGACGTAAACGTAAACTGCACAGAATTCGTTCGTAAAAGCGTAGAGAGCAGTTTGCAGTTTGTAAATGGAATTAAGACGTGAACGTAAACTGCGCAAAACTCGTTCGTAAAAGCGCAGAGAGCAGTAGCTATGTAGGAGGTTTGTAGTAATGATAAAGTGCTCAAAATAAACGCAAACTAGAGATTTAGAGTGGTTCGGTCAGTCTTGACCTACTCCACTTTTGGCTTCCTCCACCGATGAGGTTATCGACGTCAACTAGAAGCCTTCCTTCAATAGGCGAAGGCCAACTACCCTCTTACAGATTCACTCCTTTTGACGGGCTTAGGAGACAACCCTTACAGAAGTTTTCTCTCCTCTCTTTACAACTCAAACTTGAAGATTAGAAAGAGGAGAACTAGCAGTTTTGAGCTCTAAGAAACACAGAAAGATAGCAATTTTTCGAGTGTGTGTTTTGTGTCTCTTCAGTGCTGAATGGGTGGGGTATTTATAGGCTCCAACCCAATTCAAATTTGGAGCTCAAAACGATCAAATCCCGGAATTCCGGGATCAGGCGGTTGCACCTCTTGACTGGAGAGGTTGCACCGCCTGGCAGAGCTCGAAGACTGAGCCCAAGCGGTGCCACCTCTTGACTGAGGCGGTTGCACCTCTCTGCCAGAGCTCGAAGACCGAGCTCAGGCGGTGCCACCTCTCTGTCAGGGAGGTTGCACCGCCTATTCTTGCTCGAAGACTGAGCTCAGGCGGTGCTACCTCTCTGTCAGGGAGGTTGCACCGCCCAGTCTTGCTCGAAGACTGAGCTCAGGCGGTGCTACCTCCTGGCTGGGGAGGTTGCACCGCCCAGTCTCGCTGGGAGGCTTAGCCCAGGCGGTGCCACCTCCTGGCCTGGGCGGTTGCACCTCCTGGTGCAATCAGGGTCCGAATGGTTAGCTCCATTCGGCCCAATTTCAATCTTTCAGGGGCCCAATTGCCCCAAGATGAAGCCAATGGGATCACCTCCCATTTTCCAACTTAATCAACGTGCTAACTACGATTAGATCTAAGACAATTTCTGCAGCTTTGCTTCGGTGCGTCAATCGCTTCTTCCGGCGAGTTTCCGGCGAACTTCCGTCGATCATCCGATGAACCCTCGGTGATGCTCCTGCGGGCTTCCGGCAAACTCCTGGACTTTGCGACGATCCACTTGGCAAGTTTCGATGAGCTTCGCTTGGCAAGCTTCTGGACTTCTCGGATCTGTTCTCGCAGAACCTCCGACGACCGTCCGAACTTCCGTCGAACTCTCGAACTCCCAACGTGATCATGAACTTGACTCCGGCGCAACTCCTGCTGCTTGTCTAACTTTCATCATAGTTAATCCTGCACATGTAAACAGACTTCGATCGAGACAATTAATCCTAAGCAATTAACCAAGTTGTCCGGCATGTCATTGGTCCCTCGACGCTTCGTCCGATTCTTCGGCGCATCGTCCTTTCCTGCAGCCTATTTCCCAATCGGCTAGTTGACTCCGCAACTCCGATATCCTTGGCACAATACCCGCTCTTCTTGGCCCGATGCCCGAGTCCACGACCCGAAGCCTTCTGTCGATACGTCGACCAATCCACCGGCCCGACTTCCAATCTTCTAACATGTTCCTCCGGCACAACATGATGTTCCTGCTTTAATTGTCTCATCCTGATCGAAGCATTCTACGTCACTCAAAACGCAGATTAAATCATAAACATATGTCAAGTAGTTTCATCATCAAAATACGAGATTCAACAGATAGTCCGTCGCCTAGTAGCTCCCAAAGTTCCCCAACATCGTTGCAATTAGTGCACCATTGTTTGGATCCTGGGCCTCTGCCCCTACCAATACAATCTTCGCTGCGCACCACTTCCTTCATTGCAACTTAAATAACAACACTATGGCATATTCTTCAAGAGTAGCCACCTCCGCGTCCTCTTGCCCCGTGCTAAGGCCTTCTGAACCTACTTCGCCTCTGCAAGTTGAGTCGCCTTAGTTCCTCCATCAAATGCTTCTTCGAGATAAGGTGCATGTGCTCAGAAGCTCCCTTCGTCTTTGGCACCATGCAAGATGAGTCCGCTCCGTCAAAATAAAGGACCCATGGAACAACATGATCCCGCTCTTGCCTCTACAAGAGTTCATGTCCTTGACCTCTATCTAAGGAAAGCATTGTGCCTCCGCTCCATGTTCCATCTTCTATGCTAGCTCCCTTCATGCGGCTTGGGTACTTTGCTAAGTTACACCCAAGTTGCTCCGCTCCTCGTTTTTGTATTGAGTTGATGGTGGTCCTCGCGCCCACCATTCCACGGGTCAGCCCTCCCTTGAGTTCAATCGCATAAAGACTCCAAGTGTGCCTTCATTTGTGTTGCTTTGGGTTGCTCCCCCACTTGATCTCGCAATGCATCCACCAATGCATTCTCTCGAGCGAGATCATGCAATGACTCCTCGCTGCTTGCTTAGTCCATTGAGCTTCGTGGAGTTGTTGTTTGTTGAGGTACTCCTCCTCAACATGTGAGGTCCATCCCACATGATTCTCCCTCTAGAGAGCCAGTACTTATCCCTCCGGGATAACTATCCCATTGGAGCAACATCTCTCTTCGTTTCGGAGACCACCATCCCCTTGGACTACTCCGATTTGCTGAACAAACTGTGCATTGTTCTGCCTCCTGCAAACGCACTTGCTAGATTGCGATTCCACGTCAATACAGCCCCTACTGCACCACTCAAGGCCTAGCAACATGCTGAACTCATTACACACTTCAGCCTCCTATGGACGTATCCTTTACATGCTGAAGAGAAAGTTTCAATGCTCCATGGCACCAAGTTTCGGTCGCCTTGGGATGGCCACGAACATTCCATCGTCCGTATACAAACCCATGCATGAGTACCAAATTCTTTGAGTTAGCAATTCCCCTCACCTTTGTGAGCTTTGCACAACTCTTTCGGTCGCTGAGCAACTCATTCCACCTTACATGGTCTCATCCTTTACCAAGCGCCTCGCTTGCCTTGAGCACCATCAAGTATAGTTGTCAACGTTGAGCCATAGCTCAAACTCAGCCATCCCACCCTTTGTGCACTCCACATTCTTCCAAGCTTGCCTGTTCTCATGGTGCCTCTTACGTGAAGGGTTGGTCATTCCTCTGAATGCCAATCTCAGATGCCCGCTCCTTCGAGCGACTCTTTTCCCTACATCTCCATGCTCGTTTTCCCCTAAATGGTCGCGCGTGTGCTGACTGCCCTCAACGCAGCCCCGCTAGGTCCCCCATGTTTCTATGCTAAGTGTTTCTATGAGAGCTTGTCCCGCTCTGATACCATCTGTCACGGACTTAGCTAGTTTTGCCTAAGTCGTGCGGCACCCTTGCATGTCCGTCCGTAAAGGTCAGCCTCCTCGAAGCCTCCCACGGTCCCTTAGGACCCATAAAAGAGAGAACGGGTTAGAGAAAACGCCTCATTCAGGATCCACAAGCAAACATTCCAGGAAACACTTCATAGAAAATGCAAATTACAAACAGACTTTATAAGCTCTGAATAGTTGCACAACAAAGAGTAAAATGGTCCATTATAGACCGAAAATCTCTCACACGTGTCCACATGACACAACCTTTATTTACAAGCCTAAAGCGGCCACCAACCTAACTAAAATGGGACTATTAAGCCTTCGACCGTCCCTCTACATGTTGTACAAAGCATGAACATACCAAAAGACATGGACATACATAAGCATTATATCAAACATCCTGTTTAGAAGTTTGTCCGTGACATGCGGGCGCTACGCCCGCGGGCAAAGGCACCGCGTGGCAACGACACCTGCGGGCGCTGCGCACATAGGCTAAGACGCCATGTGACAGCAGCGCTTGCAGGCACTGCGCCCGGGAGCAAAGCCACTCGTGGGGAAGGTAGTGCCCCCGTACGACCCTGCCCCCCCACCCCCCGGACGCAGAGGGTTGCCCCCGGTAGGGTGGCGGCGGTCGCAGTTAGCAAGGGGAGGAGTAGGGGTGTAGGGCATTTTTTGGGCAAAAGATAGTTTTGCCCATCGGAATTTAAAAAATTCCTGATTCTATCCTTTGTCAAAATTACGAAAATACCTCTCACAATTCAAAAAATTCCCCCCATGTCACTTATTTCGTCGTCATGCAAAGATTGTTGCATAAAATCCGTGAAACTTTAAACCACGTGTGAGATAGTTATGTTATCTAGGGAGATCGTATATCCCTGAATCGTGCAGATCTGTAGGAGAGGATGAAGGAAGTCAAGCACCCTCATATCTAGCGGTGATCCACACAGTAAAGCTGCGATGATGCTTCTCAAAACTCGAGGCCTACTACTTGAGGAGGAGAAGATGAGAGGAGAATAAGAGGGGAAACCCACAAAAGTCTCTAGCCTATAAACCATTGGTTCCCTCTTATTTATAGAGGTCTCCTGTCAACTTAACCCTAATGGATCTTGCCCTATTGGGTATTGGATCTCCATCCTATTGAATCTTAGATTTTGATGATAAAACCAATTAATAGTGTTTATGATTTGATCTATATTTTGAGTGATGTAGGATGCTTCAATTTGGGTGAGACAATTAAAGCAGGAAGAATCATGTTGGGCTGAAGAAAAACATGTTAAAAGATTAGACGTCGAGCTAAAGGATCAGTCGATGTATCGGCAGAAGGCTTCGAGCCATGAGTTTGGGCATCGGGCCAAGAAGAGCAGAAATTGCACCAAGTAAATCGGAGTTGCAGAGGTCAACTAGACGATTGGGCAATAGGCCACAAGAGAGGACAATACGCCAAAGAATCGGACAAAGCGTTGATAAACCAATGACATACTGGATAACATTTGATTAGCTTAGTAATAATTGTCTATATCAAAGCAGATTTTAACTATGCAGGATTAACTACAATAGCAAGGTATAAAGCAAACTGAAGTCTCAGAGTCAAGGACATAATTTCGTTGGGAGTTCGATAGTTCATCAAAAGTTCTGCTAGAATTGACCGAGAAGTCTAGGGGCTTACTAAAGAAGCTCATCGGAACTCGCCAAGAAGATCATCGTGAAGTCCAGGAGCTTGCAGGGAGTCCACTAGAACATTGCCGAGAGATCATCGGAAGTTCGCTGGAAGATCGCTAGAAGCTCACCGGAAGAAACCTAGACTTACATTCTTGGTTAGCTAAGTAAATGCCTTAAATTTCATAGTTAGCACATAATTGGGATTGGAATTGGGCCAACCCAATTAGGGGCTAGTTGGGCCCATGTTGCTAGTCATAGGTGCCCAACAAGCCAATCACGTTAGTGATGGCATGTGTGACTTGATATAGAATCTTTTTTGCTTATTATATTTTGGCATATATCACTTTATAACTATTGCATATATGAACATATATATTGTGATGTCCTTCGATTTGTGTAATGGGAATCGGATCGTGATGAGATCACGAAAATGAGATCGATTCACCTTTAAACACATATCCTAAATAATCCCAGTCATAGGTTACTCGAGAGGGACATCGTGATAACCGGATAGACTAGTGTGTTGTATACCCGTCCATATGATGGATACAGCTGGTCTCATAGCTGCTCATGTAGGGACACTAGAGATATAGTACAGGTGCTCATTGGAGATTGAGTTCACTGATTGATCCGCTTACGGAATACTGGATGGTTGATGATGCCTTATTGTCAAACAGTGATTCCGTAGTCCTAGTGGTATATCTGGTCCTTAGACTTGAGACACCAAGGATGTCCTGTATGAGTGCTCCACTCTTTGATACCAGACTTATAGGTTGGCTGTCCCAAATCTAGTACAGTTGGTCATTGGGAGTGGTAGTCGACCTTACGAGGGCTATTGAGTGTCGATAGAGAATCATCCACTCTCGGCGTCATGAGAGGAATATCCCATATGTTCTTGCTTAAACAAATCCCTAGCCAGGGTCATTCGGGTTGAGAGAGAAAGAGTTCTCCGGGAGAATCTGATTCGAGCGAGACTCGAGTAGAAACCGTATGGGTCTGATAGCACTATGCTCGATATACGGTCTCTGGGATATTAGATGAATGAGGGACTATAGGTACACAGTAATTGAGGACAGACAGGTCCAATAGATTGGATTCCCCTGTATCGTCTGGGGACTACGGCGTAGTGGCCTAGTACGTCCGTAGTCGATGAGTCGAGTGAATTATTACAGAAATAATAACTCATTGAGTTAGAAGGAGTTCTGACAGGTATGACTCACGGCCAGCTCGATATTGGGCCTAGAGGGTCACAAACATATGGTAGGCATTGCGATGAGTAGAGGTTCAGATATGAGATATCCGACGGAGCCCTTGTCTTATTGGATATCCAATAAGCCCCTGAATTATTGGATCCCATAGACGAGATCCAATAAGAGCCCATGAGAGATTATTGGATAGAGATCCACTAATCTAAAAGGCTTGGGTTATTGGATGCAGATCCAATACCCACTAGGGGAGGATCCATTAGGGTTTGACAGGGGACCTCTATAAATAGGAGGGATTCAGAGCCTCATAGGCTAGAGCCTTTGCTTGCCTCTCCTATTCTCCTTCCCCCTCTCCACCTCAAAGCAGGCTTGAAGTTTTAAAGAGTGTCGTCATAGCCCTGTTGTGTGGATCACCGCTAGAGAGGAGGACGCTTGACCTCCCTCACCCTCTCCTAAAGATCTGCAAGGAAACAGGGATATACGATCTCCCTAGGTAACATAATCTACTCTATATGCAGTTTTTTCAGTTTTGCGGATTTTGCGCACCAAACTTCGCACGACGATGAACATTTCTTTGGGAATCAGGGATTTTGTTTTCTTGTTCTTCCACTGCGCATGTGACGTCGCCCCCCAAAGATTTCCTAACAGTGGTATCAGAGCTAGGTTGTTCGTGCGATAGATTGGTTTTGTACTACGTGTGTTGTGTTTTGAAGAAACTTTTGACGTCAAAATCGTTGACGCAAAAGCGAGAAAGGGCAGCAATAGTTACTGCCATCGATCCGCGTGCATGCAGCGCAGCCGCAGGCAGGCAGCATAGGGGCTGCGTTTGCAGCAACCGGCCGACGGCCTGCTTGCAGTAGGCTTGCATCCGGTGGGGCTGGCAGCCCACGGGCAAAGGTGCCTGCGGCCGCTTCTCCCGCGGGGTGAGGCGCCGCTGCTCCCGCGGGCGAAACCCCTCGGCAGGGGCGGCCGCCCGGTGGGACAACACCGCCTACGGGTGTTGCCCCGCCGGCAGAACCGCCCGTGGAGGCGGTGGCGCCCACCTACAGCAGCAGCGCCGCCAGCGGGCGTGCCGCCTGCAAGCAAGGTCAGCGCCCTCGCCCCGCCGCACAGGCCGCCTCCAGTAGGGTGGCAGCGGCGGCGGCAGTAGGGGAGTAGGGCATTAGGGCATTCTTGGGCAAAAAAATAGTTTTACCCCTATAAATTTCAGAAATTCAAATTTTGTCCTTTTATCCAAATTATGAAAATATCCCTATGAATTCAGAAATTTCCTATATGTCCCTGATTTCATAAAATACTAATTAATTAAAAGGTTTAGTTGATTATTACTTTTATCATTATCTAGTAGTCCTACATGATGATGATTATTTATACATGTGATGTATGATGTGTGGACGGATGATTATAGACCGTGTGATGTGTGTACTTGCGATTATTATTATTGGGGTCTGCGAGCCTCCATTATATTTCTCGTTTATTGTCGGGCCTGCGTGCCTATGATTAAGTTGTAATCACATGACGAGGCGTAGCGGGAGCGTGGATACGATAGCGGTGTTAGGATCAAGAGCAATAAGAGGGGGGGGGGGGTGAATTAGTGCAGCGGAAATCTTTTACTATTAAAATCGAAAGCTGCGTTCGTTTGATAAAAACGATTTCGATGTAAAAGCGGATTCTAAGATTACTTTAACTTAAGATTAAGCAAGATGACGTTAAAGTAAATCTGCGAAGGCAGTTTGCAGTTTATGATAAAAATCAGAATGCAAGCGCAAACTGAAATGCGACGTTCGTACGATAAAACCGGTTTACGTCTAAATGCCAATTTTGAGGATACTGAACTTTGAGATACGTTTTATAAATGCGCAAAAGGCAGTTTGCAGTTATGATTGAAATCAAAACGTAAACGTAAACTGAAATGTAATGATCGTACGAAAAAGCCGATTTACGTCTAAACGCAGATTCGGAAAGTTCTGAACTTAGAAACTCATTCGTAAAAGCACAGAAGGCAGTAGCTATTTAGGAGGTTTGCAGTAAAGATAAAATGCTCAAAGTAAATGCAAACTGAGATTTAGAGTGGTTCGGTCAATCTTGACCTACTCCACTTTTGGCTTCCTCCACCGATGAGGTCACCGACGTCAACTAGAGGCCTTCCTTCAATAGGCGAAGGCCAACCACCCTTTTATAATTTCACTCCTTTTGACGGGCCTAGGAGACAACGCTTACAGAAATTTCTCTCCTCTCTTTACAACTCAGAACTTGGAAGAACAGAGGGAGAAGAACTTTTGGCCTTTACAACAATTTTGAGCTCTTAGAATCACAGAGAAAGATTAAGATTTCGAGTGTAAGTTCTTACTCTTTTAGTGCTGAATGGGTGGGGTATTTATAGGCCCCAACCCAGTTCAAATTTGGAGCTCAAAATTGTCCATTCCCGGAATTCTAGGATTAGGCGGTTGCACCTCCTGACTGGGGCGGTTGCACCGCCTGGCAGAGCTCGAAGATTGAGCCTCTAGGCGGTGCCACCTCTGTCAAAGGCGGTTGCACCTCTCTGCCAGAGCTCGAATACCGAGCTCAGGTAGTTGCACCTCTTGACTGGGGCGGTTGCACCGCCTGCCAGAGCTCGAAGACCGAGCTCAGGTGGTGCTACCTCTTGTCAGGAGAGGTTGCACCGCCCAGTCTCGCTTGGAGACTGAGCCCAGGCGGTTGCACCTCCTGGCTGGGGCGGTTGCACCGCCCAGTCTCCCTGGGAGACTTAGCCCAGGCGGTGCTACCTCCTGGCTTGGGCGGTTGCACCTCCCACAGCAATCAGGGTCCGAATGGGTAGATCCATTCGGCCCAAATTGGGTTTTTCAAGGGCCCAATTGCCCCAAGATTAAGCTAATGGGATCACCTCCCATTTCCAACTTAATCATTGTGCTAACTACGATAAATTCTAAGACAATTTCTGCAGCTTGCTCCGGTGCGTTAATCGCTTCTTCCGGCGAGTTTCCGGCGAACTTCCGTCGATCATCCGATGAACCCTCGGTGATTCTCCTGCGGACTTCCGGCAAACTCCTGGACTTACGACGATCCACTTGGCGAGTTCCGACGAGCTTCTTTGGCAAGCTCCTGGACTTCTCGGATTTGTTCCCGCAGAACCTCCGACGACCGTCCGAACTTCCGTAGAACTTACGAAATCCCAACGTGATCATTGTCTTGACTCCGGCGCAACTCTTGCTGCATGTCTTACTTTCATCGTAGTTAATCCTGCACATGTAAAACAGAACTTCGATCGAGACAATTAATACTAAGCATTAATCACGTTGTCTGGCATGTCATTGGTCTCTCGACGCTTCGTCCGATTCTTCGGCGCATCGTCCTCTCTTGCAGCCTATTGCCCAATCGGCCAGTTGTCTCCGCAACTCCGATGTCCTTGGCACAATATCTGCTCTCCTTTGCCCGATGCCCGAATCCACAGCCCGAAGCCTTCTGTCGATACGTCGACCGATCCACCGGCCCGACGTCCAATCTTCTGACATGTTCCTCCGGCCCAACATGATTTTCCTGCTTTAATTGTCTCATCCTGATCGAAGTATCCTGCGTCACTTAAAACGCAGATTAAATCACAAACATACATCAAGTGGTTTCATCATCAAAATACGAGATTCAACAATCTCCCCCTTTTTGATGATGACAACCACTTGATGACGGAGTTAACCTTAACTCCCAAAGTTTAAACAAACTCCCCCTATCAATATGCCATATTGATAGAAACTCTTAGATTAAAAAATCCAAGCAACATGTCATCATAAACTTATGCATAACATGCCATGTCATCAACATACTTCTCCCCCTTTGTCATCAACAAAAAGGAGAAGTACCACAATCAAGTGTTTGTGATATAAGTTTAACTCATTGTATGAAAAATATAATATCTATTGTTACCATCATGCAAGTTTGCTATCATCAAATGGTAAGATATCAATATGTAAAATTACGATTCAAGTTCTTGATATCTTAACATGATATGACATTCATAGCACCTATTCATATGAATGCTGCTTTTGATATCTCATCATAATATGGCATTCATGACATCTATTCATATTCTTCAAATATGGCACTCATAGTATCAATTTATATATTTCTCCCCCTTTGTCATCAACAATAAGGAGAATGATATAAGCAAATTTTAAATATAAGTGCGATGCCATAAGTTGGTTCATGTCATTTTCCAACAGTGAGTGATAGGATACCAATTATGCAAACATCTCGAGGAAAACATGACATGGAGATAGCTTTTATTGCTTCTTTCTTTTTATTTGTTATCTTTTTACATGAAGGAGGAAAGCCATATGTGAAGTTTAACTCGATAAGATATTAAAGCACACTTCATTTTTGCAAGGATTAAGATATGTAAGTAAGTCAAATCCTTGTATGTAAAAATATCTTCCTTTTATAAGAGGGAATCATCAAATATGTTTCTCGAAAAATATTTTTCACATGATAAGTGCATTTGATGATTCCATATGTCAAAAATCAATGATATGAATTAAACTTGATATGACATATGCTTGTTAAGTTCGGAAGAGGATAATGTATCAAGAAAATCCAATTGTTAGGATCAAGAAAATCCAAAAATGAAATTTGACACTTTCATACATTCGGACAGGGTTTTACTAGAGATATTCAATTACAATCATGAAGGTAAAACATGCTTATTATCATGGAAATTTTTGTATTCAAGCACATAATTTCCAACATGTAATCATGGCAAGTAATTGTGTAAAATCATTATGGCAATCAAGTGATTTGATCATTCAATCAAAAAAGTCCGAGAAATAATTTTAACACATTTAATCATTCGGACATATTTTTGCCATAGTTTTTCAAATATAATCATGAAGATAAGGCATGCTCATCATCATGGTAGTATGATAGCAAGTTTACAATATACAAGCTAGCAAAATTTTTTAACATTTTAAGACACGCAAGCTAGCAATTTTCTCTTTGAGATATGCACATTAGCAACTCTTTCTCCCCCTATGTCATTGGCAAAAAGAAGGGAAGACCCTTTACATTAATTTCTAAATCATGACAAAGGTAGGTTTCAATCTTATTTGTGCATCATTATATTTTCAAATTAAAACATGCACATTTTCAAAACATATAAACTTATTATTATATGCATGATTCCAAATCATCATTCATATTATTTTAATCATTGTTTCAATCATCACTTATAGCTTATCATGCACAATATATAAAACCATCTAACATGATACAATCATTTATTTTTAAAATATTTATCACTATTTTCATGCATGATAATGAAGTATTCATAATACCGAACATTAAATCAATATTTTTTAAGTATTTATCACTTCATTTTAATCATGATTCCAAACATTTATCATTTAAAGCATTCATGATACCTATCATACATTATCATAATAAAAAGCATATGCATCATTCCAAATCATAAATATTTCAAATATTTCAAGGCATACAAGCTATAAATCCAATGACATCATGTCATGAAAGATAAGACTTCTAAAAGACATGATTCATTCGACAAATCCTTTTAATAGAGCAAAAGAATTATATAGCCAAGGATCATGATTAAAATATATCAATATCATAGATCAAGTCATGATTCGTGATTCATCATAAAGCAAATTAATCATCACATAAGGCATTTAAAGAATTTTTTAAACATAGGAGAATGATTAATTTAAGCATGCAATGTTTCAATCAAATTCAAGTCATGAATACCAGTCCTTTCATATTGTGAGTATCAATTTTGCAAGATCAAGATTATGATTTAGATAAAACTCATTCAAATCAAATCGTTAACTTAAAACTCATAATCAAGTCATCAAAATCAATTTTGAGATTCACAAAATATCATGAAATCATTAATCTAGATCAGATGTGAAAAGCATTTTTTAAGTGTTGCATTTTAAGTGATCGATTTCATGTTAGCATGCCTTTTCATTTATGTCAAATGAAAACATGCATCAACATTTAGGATTGTAAAATGAATTTCATCATAAAACCATCAATCACAAAAATCATCATGTATAACTTTAAAATCTCATGCAAAAAATCGTCAAATCATAGTATCAAAACTTTAAAATTTTCATTGCAACATTAAGCAAGGTTTCATTGAACATAATTTTGAATGATTCTTATAAATGCCTAAAACTTCTTTAGTTTTAATTTATATGATTGACTTTATAATAGCATGCTCAAATCTTTATTCTTATGTCAAAACCATACATCATATTTAACAAACAAAGACAATGAAAAATATCAAGCCTTCTAGACAAAAGCCATGTATCGTCATTGAAAAGCAATATGAAAATCATCAAAATATACATTTTTGCTTCTCAAGCACATAAATAAGATTAATCTCACTAGGTGTACAATCATTAGATTTCTATCTTGCATTAACATAAGACATGCAATTTTCATTATCATTTTCAAAATTACAAGCATGATCATATTTTTGCATTTTCATTATTAAATTATTAAAAATGTAATTTTCAAGAAAATTTAAAGAAAAACAAAAATGCATCATGAAAAGTATCATGTAATTTCGAAGTAAATTAAAGGCATTTTGATTACCTTAGCGTCGAAAGGCGTAAAGGCGTAGTTTGCCACCTTGCCTTTGTTGATTTTCTTCTCGTCTTCAGAGGAGCTCGATTCATCCCAATTTTTTGTTCTTCTTCTTGCGTTCAAAGTAAGTAGTTCCGTTCTTTTTACTTTTTAATTTATGTTTCATTTGTAGTTTAAGTTCACCATCACTTGAGCTTATGCTCGAGTGGTCTTCAAATGTTCTATGTCCCAAATCCTTCCTGTTTTTTGGAAGGTGGTTCTCAAGTTCTTCACGTGCATTGCACGTCATTTCATATGTGATCAATGAACCAATTAGTTCTTCAAGTGGAAATTGGTTCAAGTTTTTCGATTCTTGAATAGCAGTTACTTTTGAATCCCAAGTTTTAGAAAGTGAGCGCAAAACTTTGTTAACGAGTTCAAAATCCGAAAAGCTTTTACCAAGTGATTTTAAACCATTGACGACATCCGTAAAACGGGTGTACATGTCAACAACGGTTTCGCTTGGTTTCATATGAAAAAGTTCAAAATCGTGCATCAAAAAATTTACTTTAGAATCTTTTACACTACTTGTGCCTTTGTGTGTGATTTCAAGAGTGCGCCAAATATCGAAAGTCGTTTCGCACAAAGAAACCCGATTGAACTCAATTTTGTCCAAAGCGCAAAATAAGACATTCATAGCCTTTGCATTTAAAGAAAAATACTTCTTCTCCAAATCCGACCATTCGTTCATTGGTTTAGAGGGAAGTTGAAAGCCGTTTTCAATGATATTCCATAAATCCAAATTCATAGAAATCAAGAAAACTCTCATTCGAGTTTTCCAATAAGTGTAGTCCAATCCGTTAAACAACGGTGGACGAAAAACCGAAAAGCCCTCTTGAAAGCTATGAAGAGCCATTTCTCTCGGGTGTAAATCCGAAATAAGAAAAACCGGGCTCTGATACTAATTGTTAGGATCAAGAGCACTAAGAGGGGAGGGGGGGTGAATTAGTGCAGCGGAAATCTTTCACTATTAAAATCGAAAGCTGCGTTCATTTGATAAAAATGATTTCGATGTAAAAGCGGATTCTAAGATTACTTTAACTTAAGATTAAGTGAGATGACGTTAAAGTAAATCTGCGAAAGCAGTTTGCAGTTTATGAATAAAATCAGAATGCAAGCGCAAACTGAAATGCGACGTTCGTACGATAAAACTGGTTTACGTCTAAATGCCAATTTTGAGGATACTGAACTTTGAGATACGTTTTATTAATACGCAGAAGGCAGTTTGCAGTTATGATTGAAATCAAAACGTAAACGTAAACTGAAATGTAATGATCGTACGAAAAAGCCGATTTACGTCTAAACGCAGATTCGGAAAGTTCTGAACTTAGAACCTCGTTCGTAAAAGCGCAGAAGGCAGTAGCTATTTAGGAGGTTTGCAGTAAAGATAAAATGCTCAAAGTAAATGCAAACCGAGATTTAGAGTGGTTCGGTCAATCTTGACCTACTCCACTTTTGGCTTCCTCCACCGACGAGGTCACCGACGTCAACTAGAGGCCTTCCTTCAATAGGCGAAGGCCAAACACCCTTTTACAGTTCACTCCTTTTGACGGGCTTAGGGGACAACCCTTACAGAAATTTCTCTCCTCTCTTTACAACTCAGAACTTGGAAAAATAGAGGGAGAAGAACTTTTGGCCTTTACAACAATTTTGAGCTCTTAGAATCATAGAGAAAGATCAAGATTTCGAGTGTAAGTTCTTACTCTTTCAGTGCTGAATGGGTGGGATATTTATAGGCCCCAACCCATTTCAAATTTGGAGCTCAAAACTATCAATTCCCGGAATTCCGGGATCAGGCGGTTGCACCTCCTGACTGGGGCGGTTGCACCGCCTGGTAGAGCTCGAAGACTGAGCCTCTGGGCGGTGCCACCTCTTTCAGGGGCAGTTGCACCTCTCTGCTAGAGCTCGAAGACCGAGCTCAGGCGGTTGCACCTCCTGACTGGGGCGGTTGCACCGCCTGCTAGAGCTCGAAGACCGAGCTCAGGCGGTGCTACCTCTTATCAGGAGAGGTTGCACCGCCCAGTCTCGCTTGGAGACTGAGCCCAAGCGGTTGCACCTCCTGATTGGGGCGGTTGCACCGCCCAGTCTCCCTGGGAGACTTAACCCAGGCGGTGCTACCTCCTGGCTTGGGCGGTTGCACCTCCCACAGTAATCAGGATCCGAATGGGTAGATCCATTCGGCCCAAATTGGGTTTTTCAGGGGCCCAATTGCCCCAAGATTAAGCTAATGGGATCACCTCCCATTTCCAACTTAATCATTATGCTAACTACGATAAATTCTAAGACAATTTCTGCAGCTTGCTCCGGTGCGTCAATCGCTTCTTCCGGCGAGTTTCCGGCGAACTTCCGTCGATCATCCGATGAACCCTCGGTGATTCTCCAGCGGACTTCCGACAAACTCCTGGACTTATGACGATCGACTTGGCGAGTTCCGACGAGCTTCTTTGGCAAGCTCCTGGACTTCTCGGATTTGTTCCCGCAGAACCTCCGACGACCGTCCGAACTTCCGTAGAACTCATGAACTCCCAACGTGATCATTGTCTTGACTCCGGCGCAACTCCTGCTGCATGTCTTACTTTCATCGTAGTTAATCCTGCACATGTAAAACAGAACTTCGATCGAGACAATTAATACTAAGCATTAATCACGTTGTCCGGCATGTCATTGGTCTCTCGACGCTTCGTCCGATTCTTCGGCGCATCATCCTCTCTTGCAGCCTATTGCCCAATCAGCCAATTGTCTCCGCAACTCCGATGTCCTTGGCGCAATATCCGCTCTCCTTGGCCCGATGCCCGAATCCACAGCCCGAAGCCTTTTGTCGATACGTCGACCGATCCACCGGCCCGACGTCCAATCTTCTGACATGTTCCTCCGGCCCAACATGATTTTCCTGCTTTAATTGTCTCATCCTGATCAAAGTATCATGCGTCACTTAAAACGCAGATTAAATCACAAACATGCATCAAGTGGTTTCATCATCAAAATACGAGATTCAACAAGCGGGACCCACGAGACGGACGATCGCGATGCAAGAAGATGCATCGAGATGTCGACGGAACAAATGAGGACGAGATGGACAATCACAGGGCATGGAGATGCACTATTGCACACATAGATCTTGATGTGAGTTATTAGGCCTACTGGCTCGGGCCTAATCACATTAGGTTATGGTCAATGATCATCTGGTGTAATTACTTATACACATACTAGATATGTATATATATTTGCATGCGATGTATATATATATTAAATATGTATATGTGTGACATATCATATTAGGAGACCAAATCATAGAAACATCTCTCTCGATATTATTAAGTCAGGAAACGTGAGGCAATTAGATTGACCCACGTGGCCTTCCATTGTTATAAGTAGGAACTAATTCCCGGTGTAGGTTGAGTTGGTTGAGTCCCTCAAGACTCACCTATATCATGATTCTCTATCTTGTTTACGACATAAAGATGTCACCGGTGACCTGAGGACATGGTATGCTTGGTCGAGTCCCTCAAGGGTATATCATCAAATCAGACTCATCTTGTAACGAAGGTGTTGACTTAACCGAGCATCATGGTTGGTCGAGTCCCTCGAGACCATGATGATTCGGAGGCCGAACAGGACATGAATCTTAAGGAGTTATGATCGGCAAGAGTTGCCTACCTTTTCGGCATAGTGTGATTGGCCGAGTCCCTCGAGGTTACACTAAGACGCTGATTGGATCCTGATCCCCACTAGAAGTCTGCCGGAGACTTCCCTTTCACATGCTGAGGGTGTCGCATGACTCGTTAGTAAAATAGTGGGAGTATATTAAGATCGAAGTCCATATCTTGATAGTTTATTTCTTGTAAAATCTGTATTTATTCGTTTCTGCTGCATCTTTATTTTTAGAAAATGTCGCTTTCAAATCCCTTACGTGGCATACTTGATGTCAACCGCCTCACTGGTCCAAATTAAACGGATTGGCTCCGTAACTTGAGAATTGTTCTCACAGCGGACAAAATCGTGTACGTCCTTGATACAATGATGCCTGCGCCCGAAGAAGGGGCAAGAGAGGATGACATTGCTCGCTACGTGAAGTACATTGATGACTCCACTTTTGCTCAGTGTTATATGTTGGGCTCTATGACTCCTGAGTTACAGAGACAACATGAAAAGAAACATGCCAGATCCATTCTCCTACATGTCCGTAAATTGTTTGAGGAATAGGGAAGGACTCAGCGATATGAGATATCCAAGAGTCTCTTCCGTGCTAGGATGACTGAGGGGACACCGGTTCAGAACCATGTCCTAAAGATGATTGAGTTGATAGAGAAACTCACAGGTCTAGGAATGGTCCTAGAGGATAACTTGTGTGTGGACATTGTGCTTTAGTCCCTACCAGATTCCTTTTCACAGTTCATAATAAATTTTAATATGAACAAGCTTGAGGTGACTCTCCCAGAGCTCCTCAATATGTTGAGGGAGGCAGAGAATACTATTAAGAAAGAGAAGCCAGTTCTCTACACTGGTGAGACCAGAAAGAAAAGGAAAGCAGAAAGGTCCCTTAAGAAGGGAAAGGGCAAGGGCAGACCAGGTAAAGCAAAGGGCAAGCCGGTGCTTCCACTATGGCAAAGATGGGCATTGGAAGAGGAACTGCAAAGAGTACCTTATAGAGAGGGCGAAATAGAAGCTTAGAGAAGCTTCATGTACATTCATGATCAATCTCCAATTGTCAGATTTTTATGATAGTGCATTGGTATTGGATACCAGTATTGCTTATCACATCTACAATTTATTGTAAATTCTAACAAAGCCGAAGGGAGATTGGCGAGAGAAATATTGCATAAAGGTTTGTTTATGCTAGACACTACTCCATATATTATGAATGTAAATGTGTCCAAGAGGAAACGAGATGAGATGAACAGTGCATACCTGCGGCATTATAGGCTAGGTCAAATCCATGAAAGAAGGATTCAAAAGTTGCTAAATAATGGATATCTAGATCCATTCGACTATGTGTCATATGCAACTTGCGAGCCTTGCCTTCGTGGAAAACTAACCAATTCTCCATTTAGTGGAACTGGAGAGAGAGCCACTGAGCTGTTAGAACTCATACATAGTGATGTATGTGGACCCATGTCAACTCATGCCATTGGTGGTCACTCCTACTTCATTACCTTTACTGATGATTTCTCAAGGTATGAATATGTGTATTTAATGAAGTACAAGTCCAAGGCCTTTAAGAAATTCAGAGAGTATAAGAATGAGGTGGAGAACCAGACTGGAAAGAGTATCAAAACTCTTCGATCAGATCAAGGAGGTGAGTACTTTAAGTACAGAGTTTACTCAGTTCCTCAAGGACCATGGGATATTATCCCAATGGACACCTCCTTATACACTTTAGCTCAATGGTGTCTCTGAAAGGAGAAATTGTACGCTATTAGACATGGTACAGTCCATGATGAGTTTCGTTGACCTACCCATCTCATTCTGGGGATATGCCCTGGAAACCGCAGCTTACCTTCTGAACAGAGTTCCAACTAAGTCAGTAGTGTTTACACCATATGAGATATGGAAAGGGAAGAAGCCTGATCTTAAGGTTGTTAAGATTTGGGGCTACCCTGCCCACATTAAAAGACACAACCCCGATAAGTTAGAATCAATGACAAAGCGATGCAAATTTGTGGGATACCCCAAGGAAACTTGTGGGTATTATTTCTATCATCTCGAGGACCAAAAGGTCTTTGTAGCTAAGAGAGCAGTGTTCCTTCAGAAGGAACATATTCTTGGCAGAGATAGTGGGAGAATGATAGAGTTGAGCGAGGTTAGAGAACTAAGCTCAAGCACCACTCTACAGCCCGAGTCTGTTCAAGTACCTAATACACAAGTTTCAACTTTATGTAGGTCTGATAGAGTATCCCATCCTCCCGAGAGATATGTGGGATATATTAGAGGAGAGGATGTTGAGGATATTGATCCTCAGACCTACGAGGAGGCTATTATAAGTACAGACTCCGGGAAGTTGCAAGAAGCCATGAATTCTGAGATGGATTCTATGTACTCCAACAAGGTTTGGAACCTAGTTGATGCGCCCGAAGGTATTGTACCCATCGGTTGCAAGTGAATCTTTAAGAAAAAGATCGGAGTGGATGGAAAGGTAGAGACCTATAAAGCAAGGCTAGTGGCTAAGGGGTATCGTCAAAGGCAAGGTGTTGACTACGATGAAACCTTCTCACCCGTAGCAATGCTAAAATCTATCAGAATTCTATTGGCTATTGCAACACACTATGATTATGAGATCTGGCAGATGGATGAGAAAACCACATTCCTCAATGGGAACCTCGAGGAGGTGGTGTATATGATACAACCTGAGGGATTCGTGTCCAAGAACTGCCCAGATAAGGTGTGTAGTTTGCTTAGATCTATTTATGGACTAAAGCAAGCTTCCCGAAGTTGGAACATAAGATTTGATGTGGCAATCAGATCTTATGACTTCGTTAAGAACGAAGATGAGCCTTGTGTGTACAGGAAGGTAAGTGGGAGCGCTATCACCTTTTTGGTGTTATATATGGATGACATCCTGATCATTGGGAATGATGTAGGAATGCTATCCATAGTAAAGGCTTGGTTATCTAGACACTCCTCCATGAAGGACTTAGGGGAAGCATCCTATATCTTAGGGATTAGAATCTATAGAGATAGATCCAAGAGGATGCTTGGCTTATCCCAAACTAGGTACATAGAGACCATTGTCAAAAGGTTTGGCATGGAAAATTCCAAGAGAGGTCTCATACCGATGAGACATGGGATATCGCTTTCTACGAGTATGTCCCCAAAGACTCCAGAAGAAAGGACGAACATGGATATTATACCGTATGCCTCAGTAATAGGGTATATCATGTATGCCATGCTATGTACTAGGCCTGATATAGCGCATGATTTGAGTGTCACGAGCAGGTATCAGGCGGATCCAGGCTTAGAGCATTGGAAAGCAGTAAAGTGTATCCTTAAGTACTTGAGAAGGACAAAGGATCTTTTACTAGTATATGAAGGTAATAGCTATAAGGTTGAAGGCTACACGGACTCAAGTTTTCAGTCTGATGTCGATGATACCAAGTCGAATTCGGGGTACGTGTACACCTTGATTGGAGGAGCAGTGTGCTGGAAGCGTTCCAAGCAAGATACTACTACTGACTCGACCATAGAGGCGGAGTACTTTGTTGCATCAAATGCAGCAAAGGAGGGAGTCTGGTTGAAGAAGTTCATCACAAATTTGGGAGTTGTGCCGGGTAGCGAGGAGCCTATCTCCTTATATTGCGACAACAACGGGGCGATTGCTCAAGCGAAGGAGCCTAGGTCTCATTAGAAATCTAAGCATTTTCTGAGGAGGTTCCACCTTATCAGAGAGATCGTAACCCGAGGAGATGTAGCAGTGGAAAAAGTTCTATCCGAAGATAACATTGTAGATCCACTAACAAAGCCGTTGTCTCAGATTGTCTTTGAGCGTCACAGGGGTCTGATGGGGATCAGACACATAGGTGATTGGCTTTAGGTCAAGTGGGAGATTGCTAGTCATAGGTGCCTAGCAAGCCAATCACGTGAGTGATGGCACGTGTGACTTGATACAGAATCTTTTTTGCTTATTATATTTTAGCATATATCACTTTATAACTATTACATATATGCACATATATATTGTGATGTCCTTGGATTTGTGCAATGGGAATCGGATCATGATGAGATCATGAAAATGAGATCGATTCACCTTTAAACACATATCCTAAATAATCCCGGTCATAGGTTACTCGAGAGGGACATCGTGATAACCGGACAGATTGGTGTACTGTATACCCATTCATATGATGGATGCAGCTGGTCTCATAGCTGCTCGTGTAGGGACACTAGGGATACAGTACAGGTGCTCATTGGAGAATGAGTTCACTGATTGATCCGCTTACGGAATGCTGGATGGTTGATGATGTCTTATTATCAGATAGCGATTCCGTAGTCCTAGTGGTATATCTAGTCCTTAGACTTGAGACACCAATGATGTCCTGTATGAGTGCTCCACTCTTTGATACCAGACTTATAGTTTTGGCTGTCCCAGATCTAGTACAACTGGTCATTGGGAGTGGTAGTCAACCTTACGAGGGCTATTGAATGTCGATATAGGTTCATCCACTCTCGACGTCATGAGAGGAATATCCCATGTGTTCTTACTTTGACAAATCCCTAGCCAGGGTCATTCAGGTTGAGAGAGAAAGAGTTCTCTGGGAGAATCCGATTAGAGCGAGACTCGAGTAGAAACCGTATGGGTCTGACAGCACCATGCTTGATATACGGTCTCTGGGATATTAGATGGATAAGGGACTATAGGTACACGGTAACTGAGGATAGACAGGTCCAATGGATTGGATTCCCCTGTATCGTTTGGGGACTACGGCGTAGTGGCCTAGTACGTCCGTAGTCGATGAGTCGAGTGAATTATTACAGAGATAATAATTTACTGAGTTAGAAGGAGTTCTGACAGGTATGACTCACAGCCAGCTCGATATTGGGCCTAGAGGGTTACACACATATGGTAGGCATTGCGATGAGTAGAGGTTCGGATATAAGATATCCGACGGAGCCCTTGTCTTATTGGATATCCAATAAGCCCCTGAATTATTGTATCCCATAGACGAGATCCAATAAGAGCCCATGAGAGATTATTGGATAGAGATCCACTAATCTAAAAGGCTTGGGTTATTGGATGCATATCCAATACCCACTAGGGGAGGATCCATTAGGGTTTGACAGGGGACCTCTATAAATAGGAGGGATTCAGAGCCTCATAGGCTAGAGCCTTTGCTTGCCTCTCCTATTCTCCTTCCACCTCTCCACCTCAGAGCAGGCTTGGAGTTTTGAAGAGTGTCGTCGTAGCCCTACTGTGTAGATCACCACTAGAAAGGAGGACGCTTGACCTCCCTCACCCTCTCCTAAAGATCTGCAAGGAAATAGGGATATATGATCTCCCTAGGTAACACAATCTAATTTATACGCAGTTTTTTCAGTTTCGCGGATTTTGCGAACCAATCTTCGCACGACGACGAACATCTCTTTGGGAATTAGGGATTTTGTGCTCTTGTTCTTCTGTTGTGCATGTGATATTGCCCCCAAAGATTTCCTAACACATATATGGACTGTGTTGGGCCCAATGAATGGCCCAAATATTGACTCAACAGGTGGTACCATCATGGCACGATCTCCGAGACTATGTTAGGCGGTGGTATTGCTAGTCTGGGTGGTGGTACCACCCAGACATAATCTCCAAGAGACTTTCAAATGATGGTACCACCCAGTGTCATCCCGTAGGTGGTGGTACCGCCCATACCCGAGAAACCCAAGATGATATATTTTTAGGTTCCAAGTTTGAATCAACTTGAAGCCTATAAATACCCCTCTCATCCCAGGTTAAAATACATACGAATTGAGACTGAAAAATAAAGAAACGTTGCTACAATCTTGTGTGAACTCCTCTCAAAAGTTCTAAGTGTTAGAATAGTTTAAGAGAGGAGTAAGTGGGGGTGTAAGGGTTATCTCCTAAACCCGGAAAAAGGAGAAAGAGCTGTAAAAGGTGGTTGGTCTTCGCCTATTGAAGGAAGATTAATAGTAGATGCCAGTGGCCTCGACGGAAGAGGAATTGGTAGAGTGGATATAGGTCACGATGACCGAACCACTATAAACTCAGTTTGCATTTCTATTTGTGCAATTTACCTTTACTGCAAACTTGCTTTACATCCACTATGCTCTTCCGTGCTCTTTCAATTTTAAGTATCTTTCCAAAATCGGCTTTAATCGAATGAGAAATTTCGAACCAATGTAATTTTTACCACTACACTAATTTACACCCCCCCCCCCCTCTTAATGCTGACTCATTCCTAACAATTGATATTAGAGCCACGTTTTTTATCATTTGGTTTAACACCCAAAGAGAAATTACTCTTTTTGGCTTTCAAGAGGGTCACTCTCTTATTCGTCCTCCCATATTCAATGGAACAGACTACACATATTGGAAAACTCGAATAAGAGTTTTCTTGCTTTCGTTGAATCTCAATTTATGGAATATAATCGAATTTGGTTTTCAAAAGTCTTCTCTTCCAATGAACGATTGGAATGAGTTCGAGAAGAAGACTTTTTCTTTAAATGCAAAGGCTATGAATGCCTTATTTTGCGCCCTAAATAAAAATGAATTCAATAGAATTTCTATGTGCGAAATGACTTTCGATATTTGGTACATTCTTGAAATCATACATGTAGGCACGAATAGAGTTAAAGAGTCTAAAGTCAATTTTTTAATGTATGATTTTGAACTTTTTCGAATGAAGCCAAGCGAAACCATTGTTGACATGTACACCCATTTTACGGATGTCGTTAATGGTTTAAAAGCTCTTGGTAAAAGTTTTTTGAACCTTGAACTTGTGAACATAATTCTATGATCTCTTACTAAAAATTGAGATTCTAAAGTAACGACCATTCAAGAGGCCAAGGATTTAAACAACTTTCCTCACGAAGAACTTATCGATTCATTATTGATATATGAAATGACTTACAACGCTCATAAAGAGCTTGAGAATAACCTTCCAAAGAATAGGAATGATTTGACATTTCGAACAATAGAATACTACTTGAGTGATGACTCAAGTGGTGATGATGATGACCTTGAACTCTTAATATTTTAAAAGTTCATGAAACAAGAATTAAAGAATAAAAATAAACTTAAAAAGAACGCAACTACTTGTCATGAACGCAAGAAGAGGGAAGTACCTTGGGATGAATCAAGCTAATCCAATGACGAGGAGCAAACCGATGAAGATGAAACAACGAACTTTGCTTTGATGACTCTCGACAATGAGGTAAACAACTCAAACGAAACTCCTTTACTTTATTTTGAAATTACATGATGTATTTCATGAGTTGTTCTTAAATTAGTTTAGAAAAATTATTTATAATTTATTTTTAGTTATATGATAAAAATAAAAATAAAAATTTAGGCATCATGCTTATCCTTCTAGTAATTTTGAAAATGTTAATTCTATGCATGTTTTAAGAAGCAATAATGTATATCTTAATGATTTTCAGATTGCCTTCCAATTATAAATAATAATGCATGGCTTTTGTATGAAAAACAAAGCATAAAATGTTAGATTCACCTAGAAAGAAAAATGCATGACAACAACAAACAAAATAATTTTGATGAAAAATGCTTTATGTTTGATGAAATCAATTTCAATGATTTAATGATGCATAATGATGTAATTATGTAATGAAAATATTAAAAGTTTTGGTACAATGCTTGGTGATTTTATACTATGCATGAGATTTAGAAATGATGCATGATGATTTTTATGATTTATGTCTTATTGATCTTTATCTTAATAAATCTTGCACTTTCGATTTTAAAAGTCGATGCATGTTTTTATTGGGCATGCTTGTAAGAAATCAAATCACTTAAAATAAAACAACTATAAAGAGAAAAATATTTTTCTTGAAAATTTTTTTTCTCTATTTATTTTGATAAATCTATTTGATCATTTTTATGAATCTCTTAAAAGTGACTTTGGTGATTTGACAAGTTGAATGAGTTGAAGATCAATGATGATTTTTCTCTTGATTATAACTTGTGATTTTTTTTATATGAATCATCATCTTGATTTTGAACTCCTATGTTTCTTCTTACCATTTATCTAAAAATAAGAGATTAATGAATCTATCTATGTCCTTTTCTTTATGAATCTTCTGAAAATAATTTTGATTTGATGATTTGAATTTGAATGAGCTTTATCTTGACTTTTTGAGATTTATAACTTCCGATTTTTTTTGCACAAATCAAGATATTATATCATGAATTCTTTAAATGATGAATGTTTGGTATCATGATCAAAATGTTGATAAATGCTTAAAAAATTTATTGTCTTGAGTATCATGTATGATATGCCCATAGTGATGATTTATTTTTGGTATCATGCATAAAGTAAGGATGAAATTTAAGGTTTTCAAATTGTGCATATTTTAATTTAAAACCATAATGAAGCATAAACATATTGAAATAAGATTGATACTTTACCTTTGTCATAAATTAAAAATTATTGTAAAGGAAAAAAGAATTACAAAATTATATTATTCCCTTTTTTTTTTACAATGACAAAGGGGGAGAAAATTTGATAGCTTGCACTTCTCAAAAGATAAGAAAGAACATGCTATCTTGAACATCACCAAAAATTGCTAGCTTGCCTATCTTAAGAAGTAAAAATGCAAACTTACAAAATTTACAATCTTGCACATCTTTAAAATTAATGATGATTTAGTGATTATGCATGTTATAAGTTGGTGAACAAATTTGCTAGCTTGCATGATGATAAAACTGGAGATTATATTTATTTTGCAATGATTTGAAATTGTATGTCTAAAAACTTGATAGTTGCACTTCTCCTTTTTGTTGATGACAAAGGGGGAGAAGTATGATGTTATGCATAAGTTTATGATAACATGTTGCTTGGATTTTTGAATCCAAGAGTTCTATCAAATTGGCATATTGATAGGGAGGTTTGTTTAAACTCCGTCATCAATTGGTTGTCATCATAAAAAAGGAGAAAATTGTTGAATCTCATATTTTGATGATGAAACTAATTTATAGTGTTTATGATTTGATTTACGATTTGAGTGATGCATGATACTTCGATCTGAGTGAGACAATTAAAGCAGGAAGAATGATGTTGGGCCGAAGAAAAATATGTCAGAAGATTGGACGTCGAGCCGAAGGATCGGTCGACGTATCGGTAGAAGGCTTCAGGCCATGAGTTCGGGCATCAGGCCAAGAAGAGCAAAAATTACACCAAGTAAATTAGAGTTGCAAAGGTCAACTGGTCGATTGGGCAATAGGCCGCAAGAGAGGATGATGCGCCGAAGAATCAGACGAAGCGTCGATGAACCAATGACAAGTCGGACAATATTTGATTAGCTTAGTAATAATTGTCTAGATCGAAGTAGGTTTTAACTGTGCAAGATTAACTACAATAGCAAGGTATAAAGCAAAATGAAGTCTTGGAGTCAAGGACACGATTTCGTTGGGAGTTCGAGAGTTCGTCGAAAGTTCGGAGGTTTGTCGGAAGTTCTGCTAGAATTGATCGAGAAGTCCAGGAGCTTACCAAAGAAGCTCATCGGAACTCACCAAGAAGATCGTTGTGAAGTCCAGGAGCTTACCGGGAGTCCATTGGAACATTGACGAGAGATCGTTAGAAGTTCGTCGGAAGCTCGCCGGAAGAAACCTAGACTTACATATTTGTTTAGCTTAGTAAATACCTTAAATTTTATAGTTAGCACATAATTAGGATTGGAATTGGGCCAACCCAATTAGGGCCCAATTGGGCCCATGTATGGATTGTGTTGGGCCTAATAAAAGGCCCAAATAGTGACCCAACAAGTAGCACCATCGTGGCACAATCTTCGAGACTATGTCAGGCGGTGGTACCGCTAGTCTGGGTGGTGGTACCACCTAATGTTAGTGTTAGGTGGTGGTACCGCGCAAACACAGTCTCCAAGAGATTGTCAAGCAGTGGTACTGCCCAGTGTCAGGCTGCAGGCGGTGGTACCACCCAATGCAAGCGGTGGTACCCCCTATACCTGGGAAACCCAAGATGAGACGTTTTTAGGCTCCAAGTTTGAATCAACTTGAAGTATATAAATAATAATTAAGAGTGAAAAAGAAAGAAATGCTGTTGTAATCTTCTGTGAACTCCTCTTAAAAATCTACGTGATAGAATAGTTTGAGATAGGAGTAAGTGGGGGTGTAAGGGTTATCTCCTAAACCCGGTAAAAGGAGAAAGAGCTGTAAAAGGTGGTTGGTCTTCACCTATTGAAGGAAGACTGATAGTGGATGCCGGTAGCCTCGACCGAAGAGGAATCGATGGAGTGGATATAGGTCACGACGATCGAACCACTATAAACTCAGTTTGCATTTCTATTTATGCAATTTACCTTTGCTGCAAACTTACTTGCTTTACATCCACTATACTCTTCCGTACGCTTTCAATTTTAGGTATCTTACATCCACCACCCTCTTTACATCCACTAATTCACCCCTCCTCTTAGTGTCGACTCATTTCTAATACATCTAACTACCCAAGCCTCTTAAATTAGTGGATCTCTATCTAATAATCTCTCATTGGCTCTTATTGGATCTCATCCATAGGATCCAATAATTCAGAAGCTTATTGGATATCCAATAAAATAAGGGCTACGGCTGATATCTCATATCCGAACCTCTACTCATCGCGATGCCTACCATACATGTGTGACCCTGTAGGCCTAATATCAAGCTGGCCATGAGTCATATCTACCAGAACTCCTTCTAGCTTAATAAATTATTATCTCTATAATAATTCACTCGACTCATCAACTGTGGACGTACTAGGCCACTACGCCGCAGTCCCCAAACGATACAAGGGAATCCGATCCATTGGACCTGTCTGTCCTCAATTACCATGTACCTATAGTCACTCATCTATCTAATATCCCAGAGACCATATACTAGGTATGGTGTTGTCAAACCCATAAGGTTTCTACTCGAGTCTCGCTCTAATTAGATTCTCCTAGAGAACTCTTTCTCTCTCAATCTGAATGACCCTAGCTAGGGATTTGTTTGAGTAAGAACACATGGGATATTCCTCTTATGATACCGAAAGTGGATGATCCTCTATCGATACTCAATAGTCATTGTAAGGTTGGCTACCACTCCCGATGACCGGTTGTGCTAGATTTGAAACCTCCAGACTTATACGTCTGGTATCAAAGAATGGAGTACTCATACAGGATATCCATAGTGCCTCAAGTCTCAGGACCAAATACACCACTAGGACTATGAAATCACTATCTGACAATAAGGCATCATCAACCATCCAACATTTCGTAAGCTGATCAATTAGTGAACTCATTCTCCAATGAGAACCTGCACTATATCCCTAGTGTCCCCACATAAGCAACTATGAGACCAACTACATCTATCATATCGATGGGTATACAACACACCAATCTATCTGGTTATCTCGATGTCCTTCTTGAGTAACCTATGACTGGGATTATTTAGGGTGTGTTTAAAGGTGAATCGGTCTCATTATCATGATCTCATCACGATCCGATTTCCATTACACAGATCCATGGACATCACAATATATTTAAGCCACAGATAAAATAAAGTGATAAAATATCAAATAATAATAATAAACAATAAGACTACGTATCAAGTCACACGTGTCATCACTCACGTGATTGGCTTGCAGGGCACTTATGACTAGCAACCACCACCTGACCTAACTGTGGATCATTGAATAGGCCTCGCAATAGGCCCAACTCAACCCTAGATTAGGCCTAATGGGCTCCTAATTGATTTAGCATGATTACACCCCAAACTAACTCAATTAAGGCCTGAACTACAATGATCATGGCCTAAACGATTACAAGACAAGAATTTTATGTTGTTTGGCGTGTCATTAGTTCATCCAAACTCCCAATGCATCATGCTTTCCTTTGATGTATTTCTTGATCCTTTGGCATGTTGATGTTAGGATCAAGAGCAGCACTAAGAGGGGGGGGGGGGCTGAATTAGTATAGCGAAAAAATCGTCGATTTTGTAAGATATTCGTTCATTGAAAATCAATTTTGGAAAGTGCTTGACTTTAGAGTAAATGAACTAGCAGTTAACTTAGAAAGTAATAGCAATAGTAAAAAGCAGAATGGAAATGAGCACACCAAAATTTATAGTGGTTCGGTCATTGTGACCTATATCCACTTCAGATTCCTCCTCCGTCGAGGTCACCAGTGTCCACTAATGGTCTTCCTTCAATCGGCGAAGACCGCCTGATAGAGCTCGAAGATTGAGCTCTGGTGGTACCACCACCTGATAGGGGCGGTACCACCGCTTGGTAGCATTAGCCGCCGGTGGTACCACCACCCAGACCACTTGGGAGACTAAGTCACCAGACGGTGCCATCGTCGAACATGACTTTAGGTGCTGAATGAGCTATTCAACCAGCCCAGTTTAGCCCTATCAAGGGCCTAGTTGGCCCCTAACTGAGTTAGTGGGATTACCTCCCAATCCTAACTCAACTTAAGGTCTAACTATGATAATTAAGATATTTAAATAAGCAATCTCTGTCTGATATGTTGATTGTTCTTTCGGTGAACTTCTTGGTGAACTTCTAGCAAACTTTCGACGAACTCTTAGCGAACTCCCGACGAACTCTCAGCGAGCTTCAGATAAACTTCCAGCACATCGTCCGAATCTTTGACGTATCGTCCGATCTTTGACTCCGGCCTAACATCTGCTTTATGTCTTACTACTATCATAGTTAATCTCGTACACTTATCTCAACATATAGATTAGATTAAATACTTTACCAATTGATTTCATCATCAAAATCCGAGATTCAACAGTTGACTCCCGCAACATCTGATCTTAGCATAATGTTTGATTCTTCCAACTCGATGCCCAATTTTTAACTCTGGCCCAACGTATGATTCCCATACTTCAATCATTTTGCCTTTCCATGATTGAAGTTAGTTCTGCATCACTTTTCTCAAATATTGATTACATCATAAACTCATCAATTGATTTCATCATCAAAATCCGAGATTCAACAAATTTCCTCTCATGTTGAGAGCTGAAAGAAGAAGAGTTCGAAAAAGGGTTTTACCCTCCGACTATATCCCCTTCTTCTTCAAGTTCTAGTAGCTAAAACTCTACATCAAAGCTTCATCCGACTACTATGAGAAATCTCAAATCCCTATTGCTCGCTATCCAAACCTCAGAAACTTCTATTTGAAAGATGGTATCGAGTTGATGGATTGTTGAACCTAAACGACATATGAAATAAGTGATATCAGAACAATGATGCTTCACTTATGGATGGCAACCATGAGATAAGGATACAAAGTCGCTAGAGAAAAGTTATAATTGTTGGAGTTCGAGCCATGCTCATGTGGAGGAAAAACCACCGATGATGAAATGGTGGATAATAGCCCAATAATATTGGCTGACCTTATTGTTCAAATAATGATATTAGCCTAGCAAATGGAGACTATGATGGGTTGGATACAGGCCCAAATAAACCTTGCGGTGTAGGACAACCGAGCAAAGAATTTTGATACAAAAAAGAGAGTTATCTCTATCCAAAATGTATAGTTGCAAAGAAGACACTATCGAACATAGCATCGCAACAAGGACTCAACCCGTTCACATCAAGGCTTGCATCGACATACCCTCCTATGGTGACTCAATCAATGCTGAGGTATAAGGCTCATGGATAGATTTGCTTGAAACTTACTTTGATTTATGACTATAGCAATAAGGATAGTATGATATCTGTGTGACTCAAGTTGACAGGACACATGCTCACATAATAGAATGCTTATCTTCAAAGAAATAATGATGAATATATATCATAGATACAATTCAAAAGGCTCATATGAAAGGAATTTTACCATATGGGATATATTAAAGAAAAATAGAGAAAGTGGAACTACTTATACCAAGGAAAGGATCAGTCTATGCAAAAATTTACTATAAAGTTCCCTTGACAAGCGATGGCACTCAAAATCTCCATTGATAATAATGAAATACACTACTAGCCTCTATGAACATAGTCATATAGAGTTGAGCCTCTTTAGCGTATATAATATCTTTACTGCAAGCAACATAATGATGGCAATAAAGAGAAAGAAACACACCCCTCGTAGAGAAATCCAAAGGGAGTACTAGAAGGTCTAAGAGAATTTTGAAAATGGTAAAACATTTTATTTCTTAAAATGAAGTGTTCTATTCTATAAGCATTGTAAAATTACATGTCACTTTAGAGAAAAGTATTGAAAAGTTCACTTAGGACCCTTCCCAAAGAAGTGGTTGAAGAATGATCAAAGTCGGCGAACCGTAGCTACAACCATGAGTGATAACTCTATTGAAATTTTATTGATTCCCCATGCGGATCTAAGTCTATCATTGATGACTAAATCGAAGGGTATTGACTAAAATTTGATTCTTAATCCAAAGGTTCAAGAAGAGCTCTTCACCACAAAGATCCAAGTGAAGTAAGAAGTCAACACAATCTTCAATACTGATGCCAAAGGTACCTCATCTCAATGAGTTTGGTCAAGAAGCTCACTTGGAACTCTTCTCAAATAAGTGGTTAAAGAACGATCAAAGTTGGCAAATTATAGTCACAACTACAAGTGATGACTCTATTAAACTTCCACCGATTTCATATGTGGATCTGAGTCATTTGTTAATGACTAGATCGAAGGTGATAGACTCAAATCTAATTCTCAATCCAAAGGTTTGAGAAGAACTCTTCAACGAAAAGATCCAAGTAAGAAGTCAACACAATCTTCAATACCAAGTGCCAAAAGAATCTCATGTCAATGAGTTTGGTCAAGAAGCTTGGACTACAAATGACACTGCATTTGCGCTCATATCCTTTCGGATGGCTTCAATCGAAAAACTTTTCTAATTTCAGAAAAATATTCATTTCGATTAAAACTAATTCCGACGAAAATGGTTTCAATTCAATCTGTTTCGGAGAGAATATGAACTTGAAAGCTTTCGTAAAAGTGCAAGAGACGATTAAGGAGATTTGCAGTAATGTAAATTGCACAAATGAAAAGCAAACCAGAATTTAGAGTGGTTCGATCAATGTGACCTACATCCACTTTCATATTCCTCCTCCGACGAGGCCTCCGGCATCCACTAAAGGCCTTCCTTCAATAAGTGAAGGCCAAGCACCTTTTATAGCTCTTTCTCCTTTTGCTAGGTTTAGAAGACAACCCTTACAAGTCTCACTCATTTTTCTTGGATGGTTACAATGCTATGAGATGAAGGAAGAGAACTCTTCAATTTTATAATACTTTAAGACTCAAGAACTCAAGATTATGCCAATAGCTTTCGTGTCCTTTCATGCAAAAAAGAGTGGGGTTTTTATAGGCCCCAATGGCTTCAAAATTAGAGCAAAAAAAAGTCTCATCCTAGATGTCCGAGGTACTGGCGGTACCATAGCCATTACTGGGCGGTACCATAGCTTGATAGAGCTCGGAGACTGAGCTTTGGCGGTACCACCACTTGATAGGGGTTGTACCACTACTCAGTCTGGGCGGTACCACCACCCAGAAATCCTGGGGCACTGCTTTCCAAGCGGTGCCACCGTCGGCCATATTTTCAGGGGCTGAATTGGCTACTCAATTTGGTCCAATTCAACCCTATCAAGAGCCTAGTTGACCCCTAATTAAGTTAGTGGAATTATCTCCCAATCCTAACTTAATTTATACTCTAACTATAATAATTAAGATATAATTACAACACTTCTTGTTTCGGTGCATCCATTGCTCTTCCGGCGAGCTTCCGACATACTTCCAACAAACATCCAACGAACTCTCTACAATGTTCCGACGGACTCCTAGCAAGCTCCTGGACTTTACAATGATCTTCTTGGCGAGTTCCGACGAGCTTCTTTGGCAATCTCTTGGACTTCTCGGTTAGTTCTGGCAGAATTTATGATGAACGTCCAGACTTCCAACGAACTCTCAAACTCCCAATGAGATCTCGATCGTGACTCTAGCACAACACCTACTTTATATCTTACTGTTGAATCTCGGATTTTGATGATGAAGTCAATTGTCATTTGTTGTCTAATCTATGTGTTGAGATAAGTGTGCAGGATTAACTACGATGAAAGTTAGACAAGCAGCAGGAGTTGCGCCGGAGTCAAGTTCATGATCACGTTGGGAGTTCGAGAGTTCGATGGAAGTTCGGACGGTCGTCGGAGGTTCTACGAGAACAGATCTGAGAAGTCCAGAAGCTTGCCAAGCGAAGCTCGTCGGAACTCGCCAAGTGGATCGTCGCAAAGTCCAGTAGTTTGCCGGAAGTCCGCAGGAGCATCACCGAGGATTCATCGGATGATCGACGGAAGTTCGCCGGAAACTTGCCGGAAGAAGCGATTGACGCACCGAAGCAAAGCTGCAGAAATTGTCTTAGATTTAATCGTAGTTAGCACATTGATTAAGTTGGAAAATGGGAGGTGATCCCATTGGCTTAATCTTGGGGCAATTGGGCCCTTGAAAGATTGAAATTGGGCCGAATGGAGCTAACCATTCGGACCCTGATTGCACCAAGAGGTGCAACCGCCCAGGCCAGGAGGTGGCACCGCTTGGGCTAAGCCTCCCAGCGAGACTGGGCGATGCAACCTCCCCAGCCAGGAGGTAGCACCGCCTGAGCTCAGTCTTCGAGCAAGACTGGGCGGTGCAACCTCCCTGACAGAGAGGTAGCACCGCCTGAGCTCAGTCTTCGAGCAAGACTGGGCGGTGCAACCTCCCTGACAGAGAGGTGGCACCGCCTGAGCTCGGTCTTCGAGCTCTGGCAGAGAAGTGCAACCGCCTCAGTTAAGAGGTGGCACCGCCTGGGCTCAGTCTTCGAGCTCTGCCAGGCGGTGCAACCTCTCCAGTCAAGAGGTGCAACCGCCTGATCCCGGAATTCCGGGATTTGATCGTTTTGAGCTCCAAATTTGAATTGGGTTGGGGCCTATAAATACCCCACCCATTCAGCACTGAAGAGATATAGACCTACACCGAAATCTTGATCTTTTCTGTGATTCTAAGAGCTCAAAAGTGTTGTAAAGCCTTTAAGTCTCCTCCTTCTGTTCTTCAAGTTTTGAGTTGTAAAGTGAGGAGAGAAAGGTCTGTAAAAGGCTGTCTCCTGAGCCTGTCAAAAGGAGAGAAACTGTAAAAGGGCAGTTGGCCTTCGCCTATTGAAGGAAGGCCTCTAGTTGACGCCGGTGACCTCGTCGGTGGAGGAAGCCAAAAGTGGAGTAGGTCAAGACTGACCGAACCACTCTAAATCTCTGGTTTGCGTTTATTTTGAGCACTTTATCATTACCGCAAACCTCCTTCATAACTACTGCTCTCTGTGCTTTTACGAACAAGTTCTAACTGCTGTTCTTTCCGAATCTGCATTCAGACGTAAATCGATGTTTTCGTACATTACAGTTTACGTTTACGTTTTGATTCTGCAAAACTGTCTTCTGCGCCTTCACGAACAAGTTTCTAAGTGCTGATCTGTCCGAATATGCTTTCAGACGTAAACCAGTGTTTTCGTACGATATTTACATTGCAGTTTACGTTTACGCCTTGATTCTGCAAAACTGTCTTCTGCGCTTTTACGAACGAGTTTCTAAGTTCAGATCCCTTTAAAACTGCGTCTAGACGTAAAATTGCGTTTAGACGTAAAACTGCCCAAACTGTGTTTAGACGTAAACTAAGTTTAGACGTAAATCTGCGTTTAGACGTAAATTTGCGTTTAGACGTAAATCTACGTTTAGACGTAAAACTGCGTTTAGACGCAAACTACGTTTAAAACGTAAAACTGCGTTTTAGACGTAAACTGAGTTTAGACGTAAATCTGCGTTTAGACGTAAATCTGCGTTTAGACGTAAAACTGCGTTTAGACGCAAACTGCATTTAAACGTAAATTGTGTTTAGACGTAAATTGCATTGAATCTTAAGTAATCTTAAAATCGGCTTTTACATCGAAATCGTTTTTATCGAATGAACGCAGCTTTTATTTTTTAATCGCCGAAAGATTTCCGCTGCACTAATTCACCCCCCCTCTTAGTGCTCTCGATCCTAACAATTGGTATCAGAGCAAGGTTAACTCTCTAACGGATTAAAACCCAAAGAGAAATGGCATACGCCGGAAACCAAGAGGGGCATTCTATTACGCGTCCACCCATGTTCAGTGGGACGGACTACACCTACTGGAAGACCCGAATGAGGATCTTTCTTATTTCTATGGATTTTGAACTGTGGAATCTTGTCGAAAACGGATTTTCGAAGTCTTCTCTTCCAATGATCGATTGGAATGATTTGGAGAAGAAGGCTTTCGCTCTTAATGCAAAGGCTATGAATGCCTTATTTTGTGCACTTGATAAAAACGAGTTTAACCGTGTTTCAAATTGTGAAACTGCATTTGATATTTGGCACACACTCGAAGTGACCCATGAGGGCACAAGTAGAGTAAAAGAGTCAAAAATCAATTTGTTGTCACATTCTTTCGAACTTTTTCAGATGAAACCGAGTGAAACCATTGGTGACATGTTTACCCGTTTCACGGATGTCGTCAACGGTCTAAAAGGACTCGGAAAGAGCTTTTCGGATTTTGAACTTGTTAATAAGATACTAAGATCCCTTCCTAAGAGTTGGGATCCCAAAGTCACTGCTATTCAAGAGGCAAAAGATTTACGAAATTTCCCTCTTGAAGAATTAATCGGGTCATTAATGACCTACGAAATGACTTGTAAGGCTCATGAAGAGCAAGAAGACATCCTTCCAAAGAACAGGAAGGATATGGCACTCAAAACCTCTGAAGATCACTTGAGAGAAAACTCAAGTGATGAGGACTGTGACGATGACTTGGCACTTCTAACTAGAAAATTTAAAAAATTCATTAAAAGAAACAAATTTAAGAATGATACTAAAAATAAACTTGAACCCAAGAAGGATCAAGTTATTTGCTATGAGTGCAAAAAGCCGGGACACTACAAGAGTGATTGTCCCCAAGCCAAAAAGAGAACAACAAAGAAGAAGGCGCTCAAAGCAACATGGGATGATTCGAGCGCATCTGAGGAAGAGGAGTCCAACACCGAGCAAGTTGCTCATTACGCCTTAATGGCTATTGGAGAGGAGGTAACGAATTCATTAAATGCTGATTTATCTTTCGATGAATTATTAAATGCTTTCAATGAGTTACTTGACGAATGCAAGAGTATCAGTAAAAAATATAAATTGCTGAAAAAGGTGCATGATAGTCTTACTTGTGAGTTTGACAAGTTAAAAGTTGAACATCATGATAGTTTAAATTCATGTATCAAATGTCATGACTTAGAAACTTTCCAAAAAGAAAACATGCTACTCAAGGACACCTTGAAGAAATTCGAGGTCGGTAGCAAGTCATTAAACATGATCCTTGCAAACAAGGGTCACGTTCCAAAAAGAGGTGGAATTGGATTTGTGAAAAGTCCTCACCTAAATCCAACCACTTTTATAAAAGGCTCCATCTTACATGTTCAACACCAAGCAAAATGTAACTTCTGTTGTAAATTTGGACACAAGACACATTGTTGTCCATTCAAGAAAATAAGTCCAAACAAATTGATTTGGGTTCCTAAAGGTACCATGACAAATTCTATGCAACATGATAAGAAGTGTAGATCTATTTGTGAGGCACCCAAAAGCAAATGGGTACCTAAAAATTATCCTTTCTTGTAGAAACCCACACCATCCCAAGCTAGGAGCAAGAGATGGTACCTTGATAGTGGATGCTCAAGGCATATGACCGAAGATCCATCTCAATTATCTAAGCTCACTAGCATAGATGAAGTCTATGTTACCTTCGGAGACAACAACAAGGGTAAAATCATTGGCAAAGGAACCATAGGTAACAAATCCAACTTCTTTATTGAAGATGTTTTGTTAGTTGATGGTTTAAAACATAACCTCTTGAGCATTAGTCAATTATGTGATAAAGGATACATTGTCGAATTCGAATCCAATGCTTGTATCATTGAAAAACCCCATAAAAACATGTCTATGATTGCATTAAAACAAAATAACGTATACACTATTGACATCAATGATTTGTGTAATGAAATGTGTTTTTCAGTTTTAAATGAGGATGCTTGGCTATGGCATAGAAGATTAGGTCATGCTAGCATGAAACTAATCACTCAAATATCATCTAAAGAACTTGTAAGAGGAATTCCTCATATCAAGTTCATCAAAGATAATGTATGTGATGCTTGCCAATTAGGTAAACAGATTAACGGGTAGTTTTAAGACTAAAAATCAAATACGTACCTCTAGGCCCGTACAATTGATCCATATGGACTTGTTCGGACCAATCTCTTCATCAAGTCTAGGAGGTAGCAAATATGCCTTTGTCATTGTTGATGACTATAGCAGATATACATGGACCTACTTCTTAAAACAAAAAAATGAATGCTTTAGATATTTTACCAAGTTCTGTAAACTTGTTCAAAATGAGAAGGGTTCTATGATTTCGTCAATAAGAAGCGATCATGGTGGAGAATTTCAAAACCACGATTTCCAAGAATTCTGTGAACTCAACGGATATAACCATAATTTCTCTACTCCAAGAAATCCTCAACAAAATGGGGTAGTAGAAAGAAAAAATCGAAATCTACAAGAAATGGCAAGAACCATGTTGAATGAACATAGCCTACCCAAATACTTTTGGGCCGAAGCCGTAAACAATGCATGTTATATTTTGAATAGAGTACTAGTAAGACCCTTACTCACCAAAAAACTGACCGAACCACTCTAAATCTCTGGTTTGCGTTTATTTTGAGCATTTTATCATTACCGCAAACCTCCTTCATAACTACTGCTCTCTGCGCTTTTACGAACAAGTTCTACCTGCTGTTCTTTCCGAATCTGCATTCAGACGTAAATCGGTGTTTTCGTACATTATAGTTTACGTTTACGTTTTGATTCTGCAAAACTGTCTTCTGCGCCTTCACGAACAAGTTTCTAAGTGCTGATCTATCCGAATCTGCTTTCAGACGTAAACCAGTGTTTTCGTACGATATTTACATTGCAGTTTACGTTTACGCCTTGATTCTGCAAAACTGTCTTCTGCGCTTTTACGAACGAGTTTCTAAGTTCAGATCCCTTTAAAACTGCGTCTAGACGTAAAATTGCGTTTAGACGTAAAACTGCCCAAACTGTGTTTAGACGTAAACTGAGTTTAGACGTAAATCTGCGTTTAGACGTAAATCTACGTTTAGACGTAAAACTGCGTTTAGACGCAAACTACGTTTAAAACGTAAAACTGCGTTTTAGACGTAAACTGAGTTTAGACGTAAATCTGCGTTTAGACGTAAATCTGCGTTTAGACGTAAAACTACGTTTAGACGCAAACTGCATTTAAACGTAAATTGTGTTTAGACGTAAACTGCATTGAATCTTAAGTAATCTTAAAATCGGCTTTTACATCGAAATCGTTTTTATCGAACGAACGCAGCTTTCATTTTTTAATCGCTGAAAGATTTCCGCTGCACTAATTCACCCCCCCCCCCTCTTAGTGCTCTCGATCCTAACACTTACTACTATCGTAGTTAATCTTGCATACTTTTCTCAATATATAGATTAGATCAAACAAATTACAATTGACTTCATCATTAAAATCCGAGATCCAACAACTCTCCCTTTTTTATGATGATAATCAATTGATGACGGAGTTAACCTTAACTCCCCCTATCTATATGCCATACTTAAGAAAAGACATTCTTGAATTCAAGGGCTCTGAATTCAAGAAACAAACCAATAAGATAAGTTCATTAGACTTATCAACATGCACATCATGATTCCAATCATTATCTAACAATCTCAAGATACGATGCCAAGTATGATGTCAAGTCACGACATCCATTTTCAAGTATGATATTTCAAATATGAAAGATGATAAAGATAGCAATTCATCATTCTATGGCAAGATATCCATTGTAAAATAGCAAGTTAAGCTCTAGATATCTTATCATAATGAAAGAAATTTATCAAGCAAATATTTCAAGTATATATGATGAAATACATTGCATACATTTGTCATCAATTTACTATATTTTGATATTATTTCTCCCCCTTTGTCATCAATAAAAAGGAGAACAATTCAACAATGCAAGTGCGGTAAAAAAAAATTCAAGTTTCACATTTAAAAGTTCTCATCATTAAATGTTATCAACATTAAAGCAATAGATTCCATCATCTTCTCCCCCTTTGTCATCACATTTTACATGAAGAAGAGGAAAGAAGGTAAGGAGGGAACCATTAAGAACTAAATTTGTGAAATGATTTGAATCAAAGTCAAAAACGATAAATAAGTTTTCATTAAAACATGCTTTCATTTTGACAAAAAGAAGGGATTCATGAAAAGGATCGAGATATCCATATGAAATCAAATCCCCAATCTTGTAAATAATTATTATATACGAAAATTCATCTTTCAAGAATTAAGATATCCATTGGAATTCCTTCATTTTTCATGAGAAGAATAAGGAAGAATTTATGGGAGAGGAGTATCACATGAAGGAGAAATTCACAAATAAAACTTTGAGAAGAGCGTTACATCAAATCAATTTCAAATTAAAAATTCATAAGAGTGAAATCCGTGAGAGATGCATTGTCATTGACTTCCATGTATCAAACATTAAGAAATATATAAACACTTAATGCATTTATAAAATGTTTCGTCATAGCCTTTCATCACTACTTTCATGAGGCAATATCATTAGTGCTTGTAGCACTCAAAAGTTAAGAATCCGATATTGTATCATGTATGATTAAAACTTCTCAATATTCAATAGAGATCATAATCATCATAGAAATTTTCAGCATCAAAGTAAACATGATATTGCATCATTGTATGATAACATACTCATCATTTATAGAGATCACAACATCATAGAAATTTTTAGCATCAAAGCACAGAATTCCAATATCAAAGTAAACATCATTTTAAGTTTATAACATCAAGGTAAATAATTTTATTGTCGTGAAGCACACAACCTTATTTACATTATCATGTAAAATTCGCATAATAAGAGGAGAAGATTTAAGTGAGTGATCTAAAGAATCAAGAAAGTCCAAAAATAAAATTTAACAAATTCATGCATTCAGACAAATTAACATTCCTAATTCTCTTCTAATAAAATCAAATTATTCTTCACTTAAAGGTTTTATAAAAATATCGACTAATTGATATTTCGTATCAATAAACTCTAAGATTACATCATGAGTATTAACATTATCTCGTATAAAGTGATGCCTAATATCAATATGTTTAGTTCTAGAGTGTTGAATGAGATTTTTTGTTAAACACATTGCACTTGTGTTGTCACATTTTATGGGAATATTTTTAAGATGAATCTAATAATCCTCTAAAGTGTTTTTCATCTACACAACTTGTGCACAATATGCACTAGCTGCAATATACTCAGCTTCGGTTGTAGATAGTGCAACCGAGTATTATTTCTTGGAAGACCAAGAAACAAGTGTGTGTCCTAAAAATTGACATGTTCCGAATATGCTTTTTCTATCTAATCTACATCCAGCAAAATCCGCATCAGCATAAGCAATTAGTTCAAAGTTCTCAGATTTTGGATACCATAATCCTAGATTTGTGGTTCCTTTAAAATATATAAGTATTCTCTTAACTACTTTAAGATAAGATATCCTAAGATTAGATTGAAACCTAGCACAAAGTCCTACACTAAATATGATATTTGGTCTAGTTGTGGTAAGGTATAGTAAACTTCCTATCATACCCCTATAAGCTTTTTGATCAAAGCTTTCTCCACTTTCATCAATGTCTAACTTAGTGGAGGTGCTCATAGGAGTGTTGATTGTTAGGATCAAGAGCACTAAGAGGGGGGGGTGAATTAGTGCAGCGGTAAACTTTCTGCGATTAAAACGAAACTGCGTTCGAATGATAAAAACGATTTCTGTGTAAAATCCGATTCTAAGCAAGATGATATTAAAGTTAATCTAGGCAGTTTGCAGCTATGATGAAAACCAGAATATAGTCCTAAACTGAAATCCGACGTTCGTACGAAGAAATTGATTTACGTCTAAATGCTGATTCGTAAATCACTTGATTAGGCAAGATGCAGTTTAAGCAAGAGTATGAAGGTAGTTTGTAGTTATGGTAAAGCTCAAAACATAAACGCAATCTGAAATATGATGATCGTACGAAAAAGGCAGATTTACGTCTAAACGCTGATTCGGAAAGAAAAAGGCTTGAAACCCGATCGTAAAAGCGCAGAAGGCAGTAAGCTTCAGAGGAAGTTTGCAGTAAAGATAATATGCTCAAAGTAAATGCAAACCGATATTTAGAGAGGTTTGGTCAATCTTGACCTACTCCACTTTTGGCTTCCTCCACCGACGAGGTCACCAACGTCAACTAGAGGCCTTCCTTCAATAGGCGAAGGCCAACCACCCTTTTACAGTTTCACTCCTTTTGACAGGCTTAGGAGACAACCCTTACAGAAATTTTCTCTCCTCTCTTTGCAACTCAAAACTTTGAAGAACAGAGGGAGGAGAACTTTTGGCCTTAACAACAATTTTGAGCTCTAAGAATCACAGAAAGATGTCAAGATTTCGAGTGTTAGTTGCTTCCTTTCAGTGCTGAATGGGTGGGGTATTTATAGGCCCCAACCCAGTTCAAATTTGGAGCTCAAAACTGTCAATTCCCGGAATTCCGGGATCAGGCGGTTGCACCTCCTGACTGGGGCGGTTGCACCGCTTGGCAGAGCTCGAAGACTGAGCCTCTGGGCGGTGCCACCTCTGTCAGGGGCAGTTGCACCTCTCTGCCAGAGCTCGAAGACCGAGCTCAGGCGGTTGCACCTCCTGACTGGGGCGGTTGCACCGCCTGCTAGAGCTCGAAGACCGAGCTCAAGCGGTGCTACCTCCTGTCAGGAGAGGTTGCACCGCCCAGTCTCGCTTGGAGACTGAGCCCAGGCGGTTGCACCTCCTGGCTGGGGTGGTTGCACCGCCCATTCTCCCTGGGAGACTTAGCCCAGGCGGTGCTACCTCCTGGCTTAGGCGGTTGCACCTCCCACAGCAATCAGGGTCCGAATGGGTAGATCCATTCGGCCTAAATTGGGTCTTTCAGGGGCCCAATTGCCCCAAGATTAAGCTAATGGGATCACCTCCCATTTCCAACTTAATCATTGTGCTAACTACGATAAATTCTAAGACAATTTCTGCAGCTTGCTCCGGTGCGTCAATCACTTCTTCCGGCGAGTTTCCGGCGAACTTCCGTCGATCATCCGATGAACCCTCGGTGATTCTCCTGCGGACTTCCGGCAAACTCCTGGACTTGCGACGATCCACTTGGAGAGTTCCGACGAGCTTCTTTGGCAAGCTTATGGACTTCTCGGATTTGTTCCCGTAGAACCTCCGACGACTGTCCTAACTTCCGTCGAGCTCTCGAACTCCCAACGTTATCATTGTCATGACTCCGACGCAACTCCTGCTGCATGTCTTACTTTCATCGTAGTTAATCCTGCACACTTATCTCAATATATAGGTTAGACAACAAATGACAATTGACTTCATCATCAAAATCCGAGATTCAACAATCTCCCCCTTTTTGATGATGACAATCAATTGATAATGGAGTTAACCTTAACTCCCCCTGTCTACATGCCATACTTGAGATAAGTCATTCTTGAATTCAAGACCTAAGAATCCAAGTGACATTTCTGAAGATGATGTCAAGGCTTGACATTCATTCTTACATAATAATTTTGAATGATGATAATTGAAGCAATTCATCATATTGTAAGATTTCAACATGTAAAGCTATGAAGTAAGATTTTGATATCATTACATGATGTACATATTTCAAATATTTTAGCAAGTGTTTCATTTCTATATATGGCATCTGTTCATATATCTCTTGATGATGCAGGCATGGCATAATCATAGCATCAGTGTTTATAGCATCAAATCAATTCATATATCTCTCCCCCTTTGTCATCAACAAAAAGTATGATAGATGTGATACCAGGAGAACAATATAAGCAAGTTATCAACCATATAAAGGAAGGCATGATACGTATACTGCTTTGAATTCTTCTTCTCCTTCTATGTTATAATTCTTTGTGCATGAAGGAGGAAAGTCATTTTATCAAATCCATTTGAAAAAATATTTTTCATAAGAGTGTATTTGATTTTTGTCATTCCAACTGTTAAGTGAGTCCGAAAATGGGATGAATTCTTTCATGCATTCGGACAAGATTATGCTACAGTTTTTCAAAAATCAAAACATTCCAACAAATGGCAATCAAGTGATTTGATCATTCAATAAAGTCCGAAAAGTAATTTTAACTAGTTTAAGTGTTTGAACACATCAACATTCCTAATTCTCTTCTTATAAAATCAAATTGTTCTTCACTTAGAGGTTTTGTAAAAATATCAGCTAGTTGATGTTTAGTATCAATGAACTCTATGATTACATCATGATTAGTAACATGATCTCGTATAAAATGATGTCTAATATCAATATATTTTGTTCTTGAGTGTTGTATAGGATTCTTTGTTAAGCATATTGCACTTTTGTTATCACATTTAATGGGAATATTTTTAAGATGAACTTTATAATCTTCTAAGGTGTTTTTCATCCATACAACTTGTGCACAACATGCACTTGCTGCAATATATTCAGCTTCGGTTGTTGATAGTGCAACCGAGTTTTGTTTCTTAGATGACCAGGAAACAAGGGCATGTCCTAAAAATTGACATGTTCCTGATGTGCTTTTTCTATCTAGTCTACAGCCAGCAAAGTCTGCATCAGCATACGCAATTAACTCAAGATTCTCTGATTTTGGATACCATAATCCTAAATTTGTGGTACCATTAAGATATCTGAGTATTCTTTTAACTGCTTTGAGATGAGATATCTTAGGGTTTGATTGAAATCTAGCATAAAGTCCTACACTGAACATGATGTCTGGTCTAGTTGCAGTGAGGTAAAGTAAACTTCCTATCATACCCCTATAAGTTTTTTGATCGAAGCTTTCTCCACTTTCATCAATTTCTAACTTAGTGGAGGTGCTCATAGGAGTGTTAATAGTTTTTGAATTATTCATATTAAACTTTTTTAGTAAATTCATAGCATATTTAGTTTGACTAATAAAGATGACATTGCTTAGTTGTTTGATTTGTAAACCTAAGAAGAATGTTAACTCTCCCATTAAACTCATTTCAAATTCAAGACTCATAGTTTTAGCAAAAGATTCACAAAGAGATTCATTCGTAGAACCAAAGATAATATCATCAACATAAATATGAACAATGAGAAAATTATTTTCAAAATTCTTGATGAATAATGTAGTATCAACCTTGCCTTTCATGAAATTATTTTCAATAAGAAAAGAACTAAGTCTCTCATACCAAGCCCTCGGAGCTTGTTTTAAACCATAGAGAGCTTTAGTTAATCTAAACACATGATTAGGGAGGCTATTATTTTTAAATCTAGGAGGTTGTTCAACATAGACTTCTTCGGAAATAAAGCCATTAAGAAAAGCGCTTTTAACATCCATTTGAAATAACTTAAAATTATTACTACTAGCGTAGGCAAGGAGCATTCTTATAGCTTCTAATCGAGCCACAGGAGCGAAGGTTTCTTCGTAATCGATACCTTCTTCTTGGTTGAAACCTTTGGCCACTAATCTAGCCTTGTTTCTAACCACGATACCATTTTCATCTTGCTTGTTTCTAAAGACCCATTTAGTACCAATAACTAAATGGTCATTAGGCCTAGGAACAAGCGTCCACACCTCATTTCTCTCAAATTGATTTAATTCATCTTGCATTGCGATAATCCATGAATCATCTTTCATGGCTTCGTCAACACATTTGGGTTCAATTTGGGAGAGAAAAGCGGCATTGGCACAAAAATTTTTAAGAGAAGATCGTGTTTGAACCCCCTTTGCTGTGTCTCCTAAGATTAGCTCCTTAGGATGAGCATCTACATACTTCCAATCCTTGGGTAAGGATTTTCGGAAGTGGATGCATCCAAGTTGCTAGTTGGAGACGGGGTTTCATTTAAATTCAAGGAATCAAAATTAACATCATCATCAAAATCGTTTTTCCTGATTTCGGAAATCTCATTGAAAACAACATGAATAGATTCTTCAATAATTAAAGTTTTTTTATTGAAGATACGAAAAGCTTTAGAAACCGAAGAATAACCAAGAAAGATTCCTTCATCGGATTTAGCATCAAATTTTCCTAAGTTATCCTTTTCATTCAAGATAAAACACTTACACCCAAAAACTTTAAAATATGAAACATTGGGTTTTTTGTTGTTCCATAACTCATAAGGAGTTTTGGTGAGTAAGGGTCTTACTAGAACTCTATTCAAAATATAGCATGCGGTGTTTACGGCTTCGGCCCAAAAATATTTGGGTAGGCTATGTTCATTCAACATGGTTCTTGCCATTTCTTGTAAATTTTGATTTTTTCTTTCTACTACTCCATTTTGTTGAGGATTTCTTGGAGTAGAGAAATTATGGTTATATTCGTTGAGTTCACAAAATTCTTGGAAATCATGGTTTTGAAATTCTCCACCGTGATCACTTCTAATTGACGAAATCATGGAACCCTTTTCTTTTTGAACAAGTTTACAAAACTTGGTAAAATATCTAAAGCATTCATTTTTCTGTTTTAAGAAATAGGTTCATGTATATCTGCTATAGTCATCCACAATGACGAAGGCGTATTTGCTACCTCCTAGACATGATGTAGAGATTGGTCCGAACAAGTCCATATGGATTAATTGTAAGGGTCTAGAGGTGCTTATTTGATTCTTAGATTTGAAGCTACCCTTAATTTGTTTACCTAATTGGCAAGCATCACATACATTAACTTTGATGAACTTGATATGAGGAATTCCTCTTACAAGTTCCTTAGATGATATTTGAGTGATTAGTTTCATGCTAGCATGACCTAATCTTCTATGCCATAGCCAAGCATCCTCATTCAACACCGAAAAACATATTTCATTACACAAATCATTGATGTCAATAGTGTATACGTTATTTTGTTTTAATGCAATCATAGACATGTTTTTGTGTGGTTTTTCAATGATGCAAGCATTAGATTCGAATCTGACAAAGTATCCTTTATCACATAATTGACTAATGCTCAAGAGGTTATGTTTTAAGCCATCAACTAACAAAACATCTTCAATAAAGAAGTTGGATTTGTTACCTATGGTTCCTTTGCCAACGATTTTACCCTTGTTGTCTCCGAAGGTGACATAGCCTTCGTCTATGCTAGTGAGCTTAGAGAATTGAGATGGATCTCCGGTCATATGCCTTGAGCATCCACTATCAAGGTACCATATCTTGCTCCTAGCTTGCGATGGTATAGGTTTCTACAAGAAAAGATGATTTTTAGGTACCCATTTGCTTTTGGGTGCCTCAAAGATAGATCTACATTGTTTATCATGTTGCATAGAGTTTATCATGGTTCCTTTAGGAACCCAAATCAATTTGTTTGGACTAATTTTCTTGAATGGACAATAATGCGTCTTGTGTCCAAATTTGCAACAAAAGTTGCATTTGTTTTGGTGTCGAACATGTAGGATGAGGCTTTTTATGAAGGTGGTTGGATTTTGGTGAGGACTTCTCACAAATCCAATTCCACTTCTTCTGGGAACGTGACCCTTGTTTGCAAGGATCATGTTCAGTGACTTGCTACCAACCTCAAATTTCTTTAAGGTGTCCTTAAGTAGCAAGTTTTCCATTTGGGAAGTTTCTAGATCATGGCATTTAATGCATGAATTTAAACTATCATGATATTCAGTTTTTAACTTATCAAAATCACAAGTAAGACTATCATGCTCCTTTTTTAGCAATTTATATTTTCTATCAATAATTTTGCATTCATTAAATAAGTCATTGAAGGTATTTAATAATTCATCGAAAGATATATCTGCATCTATTAAATTTGTTACCTCTTCTCCGATGGCCATTAAGGCGTAATGAGCAACTTGCTCGGTGTTGGACTCTTCTTCTTCGGACGCGCTCGAATCATCCCATGTAGCTTTGAGCGCCTTCTTCTTTGTTGTTCTCTTTTTGACTTGGGGACAATCACTCTTGTAGTGTCCTGGCTTTTTGCACTCGTAGCAAATAACTTGGTCCTTCTTGGGTTCAAGTTTATTTTTTGTGTCATTCTTAAACTTGTTTCTTTTAATGAATTTTTTAAATTTTCTTGTTAGAAGTGCCAAGTCATCATCATAGTCCTCATCACTTGAGTTTTCTCTCAAGTGGTTTTCTAAAGTTCTGAGTGTCATATCCTTCCTATTCTTTGGAAGGATGTCTTCTTGCTCTTCATGAGCTTTGCAAGTCATCTCGTAGGTCATTAATGACCCGATTAGTTCTTCAAGAGGGAAGTTGTTTAGATATTTCGCCTCTTGAATAGCAGTGAGTTTAGGATCCCAACTCTTAGGAAGGGATCTTAGAATCTTATTTACGAGCTCAAAATCCAAAAAACTTTTTTCGAGTCCTTTTAGACCGTTGACGACATCCGTGAAACGGGTAAACATGTCGCCAATAGTCTCACTTGGTTTCATCCGGAAAAGTTCGAAAGAATGTATTAAAAGATTGATTTTTGACTCTTTCACTCTACTTGTGCGTTCGTGAGTCACTTCGAGTGTGTGCCAAAGATCAAATGCGGTTTCACAAATCGAAACACGGTTGAACTCGTTTTTATCAAGTGCACAAAATAAGGCATTCATTGCCTTTGCATTAAGAGCGAAAGCCTTCTTCTCCAATTCATTCCTATCGATCATTGGAAGAGAAGACTTCGAAAATCCATTTTCGACAAGATTCCAAAGTTCAAAATCCATAGAAATAAGAAAGATCCTCATTCGGGTCTTCCAATAGGTGTAGTCCGTTCCATTGAACATGGGTGGACGTGTAATAGAATGGCCCTCTTGGTTTTCGGCGTAAGCCATCTCTCTAGGGTTTTAATCCGTTTGAGAGTTAACCCCGCTCTGATACCAATTGTTAGGATCGAGAGCACTAAGAGGGGGGGGTGAATTAGTGCAGCGGTAAACTTTCTGCGATTAAACCGAAACTGCGTTCGAATGATAAAGATGATTTCTGTGTAAAATCTGATTCTAAGCAAGATGATATTAAAGTTAATCTAGGCAGTTTGCAGCTATGATGAAAACCAGAATATAGGCATAAACTGAAATCTGCCGTTCGTACGAAGAAACTGATTTACGTCTAAATGCTGATTCGAAAATCACTTGATTAGGCAAGACGCAGTTTAAGCAAGAGTATGAAGGCAGTTTGTAGTTATGGTAAAGCTCAAAACATAAACGCAATATGAAATATGATGATCGTACGAAAAAGGCAGATTTACGTCTAAACGCTGATTCGGAAAGAAAAAGGCTTGAAACCCGATCGTAAAAGCGCAGAAGGCAGTAAGCTTTAGAGGAAGTTTGCAGTAAAGATAATATGCTCAAAGTAAATGCAAACCGAGATTTAGAGTGGTTCGGTCAATCTTGACCTACTCCACTTTTGGCTTCCTCCACCGACAAGGTCACCGACGTCAACTAGAGGCCTTCCTTCAATAGGCGAAGGCCAACCACCCTTTTACAGTTTCACTCCTTTTGACGGGCATAGGAGACAACCCTTACAGAAATTTTCTCTCCTCTGTTTACAACTTAAAAATTTGATGAAAAGAGGGAGGAGAACTTTTGGCCTTAACAACAATTTTAAGCTCTAAGAATCACAGAAAGATGTCAAGATTTCGAGTGTTAGTTGCTTCCTTTCAGTGCTGAATGGGTGGGGTATTTATAGGCCCCAACCCAGTTCAAATTTGGAGCTCAAAACTGTTAATTCCCGGAATTCCGGGATCAGGCGGTTGCACCTCCTGACTGGGGCGGTTGCACAGCCTGGCAAAGCTCAAAGACTGAGCCTCTAGGCGGTGCCACCTCTGTCAGGGGCGGTTGCACCTCTCTGCCAGAGCTCAAAGATCGAGCTCAAGCGGTTGCACCTCCTGACTGGGGCGGTTGCACCACCTACCAGAGCTCGAAGACCGAGCTCAGGCGGTGCTACCTCCTGTCTGGAGAGGTTGCACCGCCCAGTCTCGCTTGGAGACTGAGCCCAGGCGGTTGCACCTCCTGGCTGGGGCGGTTGCACCGCCCAGTCTCCCTGGGAGACTTAGCCCAGGCGGTGCTACCTCCTGGCTTGGGCGGTTGCACCTCCCACAGCAATCAGGGTCCGAATGGGTAGATCCATTCGGCCCAAATTGGGTCTTTCAGGGGCCCAATTGCCCCAAGATTAAGCTAATGGGATCACCTCCCATTTTCAACTTAATCATTATGCTAACTATGATAAATTCTAAGACAATTTCTGCAGCTTGCTCTGGTGCGTCAATCGCTTCTTCCGGTGAGTTTCCGACGAACTTCCGTCGATCATCCGATGAACCCTCGGTGATTCTCCTGCGGACTTCCGGCAAACTCCTGGACTTGCAACGATCCACTTGGCGAGTTCCGACGAGCTTCTTTGGCAAGCTTATGGACTTCTCGGATTTGTTCCCGCAGAACCTCCGACGACTGTCCTAACTTCCGTCGAGCTCTCGAACTCCCAACGTGATCATTGTCATGACTCCGGCGTAACTCCTGTTGCATGTCTTACTTTCATCGTAGTTAATCCTGCACACTTATCTCAATATATAGGTTAGACAACAAATGACAATTGACTTCATCATCAAAATCCGAGATTCAACATTGATAGCCTTTGAGCTATCCTTATTAAACCTTTTTAACAAATCTAAAGTATATTTCGTTTGACTAAGAAAAATACTTATCCATATCATTACTTAGTTGTTTGATTTGTAAGCCTAAAAAGAAGGTTAATTCCTCCATTAGGCTCATTTCAAATTCAAGACTCATACTTTTAGCAAATGATTCATATAGAGATTTATTCGTGGAACCAAAAATAATATTATCAACATAAATTTGAACAATAAGAAAATTATTTTCAAAATTTTTGATAAATAATGTAGTATCGACATTGCCTTTAGAGAAATTATTTAGAATAAGAAAAGAGTTAAGTCTCTCATACCAAGCCCCTAGGGCTTGTTTTAAACCATAAAGAGCTTCAGTCAATTTAAACACATGATTAGGAGGATTATCATTCTCAAATCCAGGAGATTGTTCAACATAAACTTCTTCAAAAATAAAGCCATTATGAAAAGCACTTTTAACATCCATTTGAAACAACTTAAAATTATTACTACTAGCATAGGCAAGGAGCATCCTTATGGCTTCTAATCGTGCTACAAGAGCGAAGGTCTCTTCATAATCGATACCTTCTTCTTGGTTGAAACCTTTGACCACTAATCTAGCCTGGTTTCTAACTACGATACCAAGTTCATCTTGCTTATTTCTAAAGACCCATTTAGTACCGATAACTAAATGGTCATTTGGCCTCGGAACAAGCTTCCACACCTTATTTCTCTCAAATTAATTTAACTCATTTTGCATTGTGATGACCCATGAATCATCTTCCAAGGCCTCATCAATGCATTTAGGTTCAATTTGAGAGAGAAAAGCTATGTTTGCACAAAAATTCTTAAGAGATGAATGAGTTTGAACCCTTTAGATGTGTCTTCTATAATTAGCTCCTTGGGATGAGCATCTATATACTTTCATTTCTTAGGTAAGGATGTTTCGGAAGAAGATACATCCAAGTTGCTAAGTGGAGAAGGGTATTCATTTAAATTCAAAGTATCAAAATTAAGATCATCATCGAAATCATTTTTTTTAACTTCGAAAACTTCATTAAAAACCACATGAATTGATTCTTCTATAATTAAAGTTCTTTTGTTAAAGATACAAAAAGCTTTAGAAATAAAAGAATAACCAAAAAAAATTCCTTCATCGGATTTTACATCAAACTTTTCTAATGTATCTTTTCCATTCAATATAAAGTATTTACATCCAAAAACTTTTAAATATGAAACATTGGGTTTTTTTATTATTCCACAACTCATAAGGAGTTTTGGAAAGTAATGGTCTTACTAGAACCCTACTCATGACATAGCATACCATATTTACGGCTTCGGCCCAAAAATATTTGGGTAGGCTATGTTCATTTATTATAAGTTTCTATTCTTTCTTTCTACTACTCTATTTTGTTAAGGATTTCTTAGAGTAGAGAAGTTGTGGTTGTATCCATTAGATTCATAAAATTCTTGGAAATCATAGTTTTGAAATTCACTACCATGATCACTTCATATTGATGAAAACATAATGCCCTTTTCATTTTGAACTAGTTTACAAAACATAGAGAAATATTTAAAGCAATCACTTTTGTGTGTCAAAAAGTAAGTCCATATGTATCTACTAAAATCATCCACAATGACGAATGTGTATTTGCTATCTCCTAAGCTTGATGTAGCAATTGGTCCGAACAAGTCCATATGGATCAATTGCAAAGGTCTAGAGGTGCTTATTTGGTTCTTAGGTTTGAAGCTACCTTTTATTTGTTTTCCTAGTTGACATGCATCACACACATTATCTTTGACAAACTTGATATGAGAAATTCCTCTTACAAGTTCTTTAGATAAAATTTGAGAGATTAGTTTTATGCTAGTATGACCTAATCTCCTATGCCAAAGCCAAGCATCGTCATTCAAAATCGAAAAGCACATTTCATTACATAGATCATTAATATCGATAGTGTATACATTATTTTATTTTAAGGCAATCATAGATGTGTTTTTGTGTGATTTTTCAATAATACAAGTATTATATTCATATTTAATGATATATTCTTTATCATATAATTGACTAATGCTTAAGAGATTATACTTTAAGCCATCAACCAATAACACATCTTCAATAAAGAAATTGGATTTGTTACCTATGGTTCCTTTGCCAATGATTTTACCCTTGTTATTGTCTCCGAATGTGACATATCCTTCATCTATGCTAGTGAGCTCAGAGAATTGAGATGGATCTCCGGTCATATGCCTTGAGCATCCACTATCAAGGTACCATCTCCTGCTCCTAGCTTATGATGATATATTTTTTGATAAAAAAGAATGATTTTTAGGTACCCATTTGACCTTGGGTGCCTCAAAAATCGATCTACATAGCTTATCATGTTGCATTTGTTACAATCAAGAGCACTAAGAGGGGGGGGGGGGTGAATTAGTACAGCGTAAAACTTTCGACGATTAAAACTACGATCGTACGTTGAAATTCGATTCCGACGTAAAAGTCATTTCGTGTAGATAATAACTTTGAAAGCTTACGGAAACGTATTTGAAGTAAACTAAGGAAGGCAGTTTGCAGTTAAGATAGAAATTAGAATGTAAGCACAAACTGAAATATGATGTTCGTACGATAAAACTGATTTCCGTCTTAACGCCGATTCGAAAAATACTAAACTAAGAAACACGTTCGTAAATGAGCAGAAGGCAGTAAGCTACTGAGGAGGTTTGCAGTAAAGATAAGATGCTCAAAGTAAATGCAAACCGAGATTTAGAGTGATTCGGTCAATCTTGACCTACATCCACTTTTGGCTTCCTCCACCAACGAGATCACTAACGTCCACTAGAGGCCTTCCTTCAATAGGCGAAGGCCAACAACCCTTTTACAGTTTCACTCCTTTTAACGGGCTTAGGAGACAACCCTTACAAACTTTTCTCTCCTCTCTTGAAAGATCAAAACTTGGAAGGAAAGAGGGAGGAGAACTTCTAGACTTTACAACACTTTTGAGCTCTAAAATCATAGAGTAAGATCAAGCTTTCGGTGCCTTTTCATGCAGGCAAGGGTGGGGTATATATAGGCCCCAAACTAGTTTGAATTTGGTGCTCAAAAATATCTTTTCCCGGATTTCCGGGGTCCTGGCGGTACCACCTCCTGATTGGGGCGGTACAATCGCTTGGCAGCTCAGAGACTGAGCCTCTGGACGGTGCCACCGCCTGACAGGGGCGGTTGCACCGCCTATCAGAGCTCGGAGACCGAGCTTAGGCGGTTCCACCGCTTGTCAGGGGTAGTTGCACCGCCTAGTCTCGCTCAGAGACTGAGCCCAAGCGGTGCCACCGCCTGAATGGGGCGGTTGCACCGCCTAGTTTTCCTGGGAGACCCTCTCCTAGGCGGTGCCACCGCCTAGTAGGAATTCTGGTCCGAATGAGTTGATTCATTCGACTCAATTTGGGTCTATCAAGGGCCCAATTGCCCCCAGATTAAGTTAATGGGATCACCTCACATTCCTAACTTAATCTACATGCTAACTATGACATTTCTTAAGACATTTACTACAACTTGCTCCGATGCGTCAATCGCTTCTTCCGGCGAGCTTCCTGCGAACTTCTGGCGAACATCTGAAGAACCTTCGGTGATGCTCCGACGGACTTCCGGCAAACTCTTGGACTTGTGACGATCCACTTGGCGAGTTCCGACGAGCTTCTTTTGGCAAGCTCCTGGACTTCTCGGATTTGTTCCCGCAGAACCTCCGATGACCGTTCGGACTTCCGTTGAACTCTCGAACTCCTAACGTGATCATAGTCTTGACTCCGGCGTAACTCCTGCTGCATGTCTTACTTTCATCGTAGTTAATCCTGCACACTTATCTCAACATATGGATTAGATAACAAATGACAATTGACTTCATCATCAAAATCCGAGATTCAACAATCTCCCCCTTTTTGATGATGACAATCAATTGATAACGGAGTTAACCTTAACTCCCCCTATCTATATGCCATACTTGAGATAAGTCATTCTTGAATTCAAGGCTTTTGAATTCAATAGACTTATTGATAAGTTAAGAACTCTTAACCTTATCAATTACTCCCATCATGATTCCTATCATGATGTATTTTACTGAAAATGATGTCAAGACTTGATATCCATTCTCAAGTTTTACATTTCAAATATAAATAATGGTAGCAGTTCAACATAAGATATCAACATGTAAAATTTCGAAGTAAGATTTTGATATCTTAACCTGATGCACACATTTCAAGTGTTTTAGCAATCATAGTATTTCATCATATGGTAAGATATCAACACGTAAAATTATGATGCAAGTTCTTGATATCTTAACATGATGCAAACATGGCATGATGCAAATATGGCAATCATAGTTATCATCAATTCATATATTTTCGATGATGCAAGTATGGCATAATCATAGCATCAATACTCATAGCATCAATTCATATATCTCTCCCCCTTTGTCATCAACAAAAAGGAGAACGATATAAGCAAATTTTAAGCATAAGTGCGGTAATTATTCATGCCATAACTGGGTTCATGTCATTTTTCAACAGCGAGTGATAGGATACCAATTATGCAAACATCTCAAGGAAAACATGACATGGAAATAGCTTTGAATACTTCTTCCTTTTTGCATGAAGGAGGAAGGCTATTTGTGATACCAGCTATTTGTGAGTTTACTTTGAATGAAGTTAAAATCGATGAGAGATTAAATCATACTTCATTTTTACAAGGATCAAGATATGTATGTGAAACAAATCCTTGCAAGTAAAAGCACTAACATCCATATTTCAAGAGGGAATTTACAAGCAGGAATCATTTTATCAAATCCATTTCTCAAAAAATATTTTTCACATGATAAGTGTATGAGAGATGTATTTGCTAATTGATTTCATATGTCAAAAATCAATGATGAGAATCAAACTCAATATGACATATGCTTATTAAGTTCGGAAGAGAATAATGTATCAAGAAAATTTGATTGTTAGGATACCACTAGTTAAGAGAATCCGAAAATGAAATTAACACTTTCATTCATTTGGACAAGACTATACTATAGATTTTCAAATACAATCATGAAAACAAAACATGCTCATTGTTATGGAAATTTTTGTATCTAAAACACATAATTTCCAACATGTAATTTTAGGCATGTAATGGTAATCAAGTGATTTGATCATTCAATTAATAAAGTCCGAAAAATGATTTTAACAAGTTTATGCATTCGGACACATTAACATTCCTAATTCTCTTCTAATGAAATCAAATTGTTCTTCGCTTAGAGGTTTTATAAAAATATCAGCTAGTTGATGCTTAGTATCAATGAACTCTATGATTACATCATGATTAGTGACATGATCTCATATGAAGTGATGTCTAATACCAATATGTTTTATTCTTGAATGTTGAATGGGATTCTTTGTTAAACATATTGCACTTGTGTTATCACATTTAATAGGAATGTTTTTAAGATTGACTTTATAATCTTCTAAGGTGTTTTTCATCCACACAACTTGTGCACAGCATGCACTAGTTGCAATATACTCAGCTTCAGTTGTTGATAGTGCAACCAAGTTTTGTTTCTTAGATGAGTAGGAAATAAGGGAATATCCCAAAAATTGACATGATCCTGATATGCTTTTTCTATCTAATCTACACCCAGTAAAATCAGCATCAGCATACGCAATTAACTCAAAATTCTCGAATTTTGGATACCATAATCCTAGATTTGTGGTACCTTTAAGATATCTAAGTATTCTTTTAACTGCTTTAAAATGAGATATCTTAGGGTTCGATTGAAACCTAGCACAAAGTCCTACACTGAACATGATATCTAGTCTAGTTGCAGTCAGGTAAAGTAAACTTCCTATCATACCCCTACAAGTTTTTTGATCGAAGAATTCTCCACTTTCATCAACTTCTAACTTAGTGGAGGTGCTCATAGGAGTATTAATAGCTTTTGAGCTATTCATATTAAATCTTTTTAGCAAATCTAAAGCATATTTAGTTTGACTAATAAAGATGTCATTGCTTAGTTGCTTAATTTGTAAACCTAAGAACAAGGTTAATTCTCCCATCAAACTCATTTCAAATTCGAGACTCATGGTTTCAGCAAAAGATTCAAAAAGAGATTCATTCGTAGAACCAAAGATAATATCATCAACATAAATCTGAACAATAAGAAAATTATTTTCAAAATTTTTGATAAACAATGTAGTATCGACCTTGCCTTTTGTAAAATTATTTTCAATAAGAAAAGTACTAAGTCTATCATACCAAGCCTTTGGGGCTTGTTTTAAACCATAGAGAGCTTTAGTTAATTTAAATACATGATTAGGGAGGCTATTATTTTTAAATCCGGGAGGTTTTTCAACATAAACTTCTTTAGAAATAAGGCCATTAAGAAAAGCGCTTTTAACATCCATTTGAAACAACTTAAAATTATTATTACTAGCATAGGCAAGGAGCATCCTTATGGCTTCTAATCTAGTCACAAGAGCGAAGGTTTCTTCGTAATTGATACATTCTTCTTGGTTGAAACCTTTGGCCACTAATCTAGCCTTGTTTCTAACCACGATACCAGATTCATCTTGCTTATTTCTAAAGACCCGTTTAGTACCAATAACTAAATGGTCATTTGGCCTAGGAACAAGCTTCCACACCTCATTTCTCTCAAATTGATTTAACTCATATTGCATTGCGATAATCCATGAATCTTCTTTCATGGCTTCGTCAATACATTTAGGTTCAATTTGAGAGAGAAAGGCGGCGTTGGCACAAAAATTTTTAAGAGAAGAATGTGTTTGAACCCCCTTAGATGTGTCTCCTAGGATTAGCTCCTTAGGATGAGCATCTACATACTTCCAATCCTTGGGTAAGGGTGTTTCGGAAGTGGATGCATCCAAGTTGCTAGTTGGAGAAGGGGTTTCATTTAAATTCAAAGAATCAAAATTAACATCATCATCAAAATCATTTTTCTTGATTTCGAAAATCTCATTGAAAACAATATGAATGGATTCTTCTATAATTAAAGTTCTTTTATTGAAGATACAAAAAACTTTAGAAACCGAAGAATAACCAAGAAAAATTCCTTCATCGTATTTAGCATCAAATTTTCCTAAGGCATCTTTTTCATTCAAGATAAAACACTTACACTCAAAAACTTTAAAATATAAAACATTGGGTTTCTTATTATTCCACAACTCATAGGGAGTATTGGTGAGTAAGGGTCTTACTAGTACTCTATTCAAAATATAGCATGTAGTGTTTACGGCTTCGGCCCAAAAGTATTTGGGTAGGCTATATTCATTCAACATAGTTCTTGCCATTTCTTGTAAATTTCTATTCTTTCTTTCTACTACTCCATTTTGTTGAGGATTTCTCGGAGTAGAGAAGATGTGGTTGTATCCATTAGATTCATAAAATTCTTGGAAATCACGGTTTTGAAATTCACCACCGTGATCACTTCGAATTGATGAAATCATAAAACCCTTTTCATTTTGAACAAGTTTACAAAACTTGGTGAAATATCTAAAGCATTCATTTTTGTGTTTCAAGAAATAAGTCCATGTGTATCTGCTATAGTCATCTACAATAACGAAGGCATATTTGCTACCTCCTAGGCTTGATGTAGAGATTGGTCCGAACAAGTCCATATGGATTAATTGTAAGGGCCTAGAGGTGCTTATTTGATTCTTAGATTTGAAACTACCCTTAATTTGTTTTCCTAATTGACAAGCATCACACACATTATTTTTGATGAACTTGATATGAGGAATTCCTCATACAAGTTCTTTGGATGATATTTGAGTGATTAGTTTCATGCTAGCATGACCTAATCTCCTATGCCAAAGCCAAGCATCCTCATTCAAAACCGAGAAACACATTTCATTGCAAAGATTATTGATGTCAATGGTGTATATGTTATTTTGTTTTAATCCAATCATAGATGTGTTTTTGTGTGGTTTTTCAATCATGCAAGCATTAGATTCGAATTTGACGATATATCCTTTATCACATAATTGACTAATGCTTAAGAGGTTATGTTTTAAACCATCAACTAACAAAACATCTTCAATAAAGAAGTTGGATTTGTTACCTATGGTTCCTTTGCCAATGATTTTACCCTTGTTGTTGTCTCCGAAGGTGACATAGCCTTCGTCTATACTAGTGAGCTTAGAGAATTGAGATGGATCTCCGGTCATATGCCTTGAGCATCCACTATCAAGATACCATCTCTTGCTCCTAGCTTGTGATGGTGTATATCTCTACAAGAAAGGATAATTTTTAGGTACCCATTTGCTTTTGGGTGCCTCAAAAACTGATCTACATTGTTTATCATATTGCATAGAGTTTATCATGGTTCCTTTAGGAACCCAAATTAATTTGTTCGGACTAATTTTCTTAAATGGACACTGATGCGTTTTGTGTCCATATTTGCAACAAAAGTTGCATTTGCTTTGGTGTCGAACATGTAAGATAGGGCTTTTTATGAAGGTGGTTGGATTTTGGTGAGAACTTCTCACAAATTCGATTCCACTTCTTTTAGGAACGTGACTCTTGTTTGCAAGGATCATGTTCAAAGACTTGCTACCAATCTCAAATTTCTTTAATGTGTCCTTAAGTAGCAAGTTTTCCTTTTGGAGAGTTTCTAGATCATGACATTTTTCACATTGAGCTAAACTATCATGATATTCAGTTTTTAATTTATCAAAATTGCTAACAAGACTATCATGCTTATTTTTCAATAATTTATATTTTCTACTAATTATTTTACATTCATCAAATAAGTCATAGAAGGCATTTAATAATTCATCAAATGATAAATCTACATCAATTAAATTTGTTACCTCTTCTCCGATGGCCATTAAGGCGTAATGAGCAACTTGCTCGGTGTTGGACTCCTCTTCTTCGGACGTGCTTGAGTCATCCCACGTTGCTTTGAGCGCCTTCTTCTTTAATATTCTCTTCTTGGCTTGGGGACAATCACTTTTGTAGTGTCCCGGCTTTTTGCACTCATAGCAAATAACTTGGTCCTTTTTGGGTTCAAGTTTATTTTTTGTGTCACTTTTAAACCTGTTTCTCTTAATGAAATTTTTGAATTTCCTTGTTAGAAATGCCAAGTCATCGTCACAGTCCTCATCACTTGAGTTTTCTCTCAAGTGGTCATCTAAAATTTTAAGTGTCATATTCTTCCTGTTCTTTGGAAGGATGTCTTCTTGCTTTTCATGAGCCTTGCAAGTCATTTTATAGGTCATTATTGACCCGATTAGTTCTTCAAGAGGGAAGTTGTTTAAATCTTTAACCTCTTGACTAGCAGTGACTTTAGGGTCCCAACTCTTAGGAAGGGATCTTAGAATCTTATTTACGAGCTCAAAATCCGAAAAACTTTTGCCGAGTCCTTTTAGACCATTGACGACATCGGTGAAATGGGTGTACATGTCGCCAATAGTCTCGCTCGGTTTTATTCGGAAAAGTTCAAAAGAATGTATCAAAAGATTGATTTTTGACTCTTTCACTCTACTTGTGCCTTCGTGAGTCACTTCGAGTGTATGCCAAATATCAAACGCGGTTTCACAAACCGAAACACGATTGAACTCATTTTTATCAAGCGCACAAAATAAGGCATTCATAGCCTTTGTATTAAGAGTGAAAGTCTTCTTCTCCAATTCATTCCAATCGATCATTGGAAGAGAAGACTTTGAAAATCCATTTTCGACAAGATTCCAAAGTTCAAAATCCATTAAAATAAGGAAGATCCTCATTCGGGTCTTCCAATAGGTGTAGTCCGTCCCATTGAACATGGGTGGACGTATAATAGAGTGGCCCTCTTAGTTTCCGGCGTATGCCATCTCTCTTGGGTTTTAATCCGTTTGAGAGTTAACCCCGCTCTGATACCAATTGTTAAGATCAAGAGCACTAAGAGGGGGGGGGGGGGTTTGCATTAGTGTGGCGGAGAACTTTCGATGATTAAAACTGTGTTCGTACGTTGAATTCCGATTCCGACGTAAAAGTTGTTTTGTGTAGATAATAACTTTGAAAGCTTATGGAAACATATTTGAAGTAAAGTAAGGAAGGCAGTTTTAAGTTAAGATAGAAATCAAAATGTAAGCGCAAACTAAAAAATGATGTTTGTACGATAAAACCGATTTTCGTCTTAACGCCGATTTGGAAAATACTTAACTAAGAAACACGTTCGTAAATGAGCAGAAGGCAATAAGCTACTAAGGAGGTTGTAGTAAAGATAAGATGCTCAAAGTAAATGCAAATCGAGATTTAGAGTGGTTCGGTCAATCTTGACCTATATCCACTTTTGGCTTTCTCCACCAATGAGGTCACTGACGTCCACTAGAGGCCTTCCTTCAATAGGCGAAGGCCAACCACCCTTTTACAGTTTCACTCCTTTTGACGGACTTAGGAGACAACCCTTACAAACTTTTCTCTCCTCTCTTGAAAGATCAAAACTTGGAAGGAAAGAGGGAGCAGAACTTCTAGAGTTTACAACACTTTTGAGCTCTAAAATCATAGAGTAAGATCAAGCTTTCGGTGCCCTTTCATGTAGGAAAGGGTGGGGTATATATAGGCCCCAAACTAGTTTGAATTTGGAGCACAAAAATATCTTTTCCCAGATTTCCAGCGTCCTAGCGGTACCACCTCCTAACTGAGTCTTTGGGCGGTGCCATTGCCTGACAGGGGCGATTGCACCGCCTGGTAGAGCTCGGAGACCAAGCTCAGGCGGTTCCACCGCCTGTTAGGGGCGGTTGCACTACCTAGTCTCGCTCGGAGACTGAGCCCAAGCGGTGCCACCGCCTGGCTAGGGCGGTTGCACCGCCCAGCTTTCCTGGGAGACCCTCTCATGGGCGGTGCCACCACCGACCCTGGTGGTGCCACCGCCTAGCAGGAATTCTGGTCCGAATGAGTTGATTCATTCGACCCAATTTGGGTCTATCAAGGGCCCAATTGCCCCCAGATTAAGTTAATGGGATCACCTCCCATTCCTAACTTAATCTACATGCTAACTATGACATTTCTTAAGACATTTACTACAACTTGCTCCGGTGAGTCAATCGCTTCTTCCGGCGAGTTTCCGGCGAACTTCCGGCAAACATCCGATGAACCTTCGGCGATGCTCCGACAGACTTCCGGCAAACTCCTGGACTTGCGACGATCCACTTGGAGAGTTCCGACGAGCTTCTTTGGCAAGCTTATGGACTTCTCGGATTTGTTCCCGTAGAACCTCCGACGACTGTCCTAACTTCCGTCGAGCTCTCGAACTCCCAACGTCATCATTGTCATGACTCCGACGCAACTCCTGCTGCATGTCTTACTTTCATCGTAGTTAATCCTGCACACTTATCTCAACATATGGATTAGATTACAAATGACAATTGACTTCATCATCAAAATCCGAGATTCAACAGCATTGAGCCATTTGAGGTTCTTTTAAGAACCCAAATCAATTTATGTGGACCACATTTCTTGAATGGACAATGATAAGCTACATGCCCAAATTTATAACAAAAGTTACATTTGTTTCAGGATAAAACATACAAAGTAGGGCCTTTAACAAAGGTGGTTGGATTTTGGTGAGAGCTACTCATAAATCTGATTCCACCTTTTCTATGAACGTGACCCTTGTTGGCAAGGATCATGTTCAAGGACTTGCTACCAACCTCAAATTTTTCTAAAGTTTCTTTGAGTAGCAAGTTTTCCTTTCTAAGTATTTCTAGTTCATCACATTTTGTACATGGAGCTAAACTATCATTATGCTCAACTTTTAATCTATTGTAATCACTAACAAAAGAATCATACTCCTTTTCAAATAATTTATATTTTTTACTAATTGATTTGTATTCATCAAATAAATCATGAAAAGCATTTAATAGTTCATCAAAGGATAAATTTGCATCAAATGAATTTGTTACCTCATCTCCAATGGCCATTAGTGCATAGTGAGAAACTTGCTCGATGATGATAGGCTCCTCTTCTTCGGATGCACTTAAGTCATCGCATGTTGCTTTAAGAGCCTTTTTCTTTGATTACTTCTTCTTGGCTATGGGACATTTGCTCTTGTAATGTCCCGGCTTCTTGCATTCGTAGCATATTACTTGATCGGTTCAAATTTATTTTTAGTATCATTTTTAAATTTATTCCTTTTTATGAATTTTTTAAATATTCTTGTTAAGAGTGTCAAGTCTTCATCAAAGCCCTCATCACCTGAGTTTTCTTTCAAGTGATCTTCTTGGGTTTTTACTATCATATCTTTCTTGTTCTTTGGAAGAGTGTCCTTAAGCTCTTCATGAGCTTTACAAGTCATCTTATAGGTCATTAGTGACCTAATTAGTTCTTCGAGAGAAAAATTATTTAGGTCTTTGGCCTCTTGAATGGTCATGACTTTAGGGTCTCAACTCTTTAGAAGGGATCTTAAAATTTTATTAATAAGTTTAAAATCCGAGAAACCTTTACCAAGTCCTTTTAGACCATTGACGACATCCGTAAATCAAGTGTATATGTCTCCAATGGTCTCACTCGGTTTCATTTGAAACAACACATAAGTATGCACTAAAAGATTAATTTTTGACTCCTTCACTCTACTAGTGCCTTCATGAGTCACTTCGAGTATGTACCAAATATCAAAAGCAGTTTCACAAATGGACACACGATTAAACTTATTTTTATCGAATGCACAAAACAAGGCATTCATAGCCTTTACGTTTAAAACGAAAGTCTTCTTCTCCAACTCATTCCAATCATTCATCGGAAGAGAAGACTTTTGAAAGTTATTTTCTATAAATTTCATAATTTAAAATCTATTGAAATTAGGAAGATCCTTATTCTAGTCTTTTAATATGTGAAATATGTCCCATTGAACATGGATGAACATGTACTTGAATGACCCTCTAGGTTGCCGACAAATGCCATCTCTCTTGTGTAACCAAATGAGAGTGAACTTTGCTCTAATACCAATTGTTAGGATCAAGAGCGGCACTAAGAGGGGGGGTGAATTAGTGCAGTAGAAAAATTTTTCGATTTCAAAAAAATGTTCGTTTCGATTAAAACCGATTCCGACAAAAATGGTTTCGATTCAATCCATTTCATGGTTTCGATTCAATCCGTTTCGATGAGAATATGAACTTGAAAGCTTTCATAAAAGTACAAGAGAGGATTAAGGTGATTTACAGTAATGTAAATTGCATAAATAAAAAGAAAACTAAAATTTAGAGTGGTTTGGTCAATATGACCTACATCCACTTTCGGATTCCTCCTCCGACGTCCACTAAAGGCCTTCCTTCAATAAGCCAAGGCTAACCACCTTTTATAGCTCTTTCTCCTTTTGTCGGGTTTAGGAGACAACCATTACAAGTCTTACTCCTCTTTCTTGGATGAAGGCTAAAAGATGAAGGAGGAGAACTCTTCAATTTTATAATACTTTAAGACTCAAGAACTCAAGATTATGCTAATAGCTTTTGTGTCCTTTCATGCAGAAAAGGGTGGGGTTTTTATAAGCTCCAATGATTTCAAAATTGGAGCCAAAAAGTGTCTCATCCTGTATTTCTGGGGTACTGGCGGTACCACCACCATTACTGGGCAGTACCACCGCTTGACACCTGACATTGGGCGGTATTATCGCTCAGTCTGAGCGGTATCACCGCTTAACAGAGCTTGAAGACTGAGCTCTAGCAGTACCACCACCTAACAGGAGCGCTACCACTACTCAGTTTGGGTGGTACCACCGCCCAGAAATCCTGGGGCACTACTTTCCAAGCGGTGCCACCGCCGGCCATGTTTTCAAGGGCTGAATTGGCTGCTCAATTTAGCCCAATTCAGCCCTATTAAGGGCCAAGTTGGCTCCTAATTAAGTTAGTGGTATTACCTCCCAATCGTAACTTAATTTATGCTCTAACTACAATAATTAAGATATAATTACATCACTTCTTGTTCCGGTGCGTCAATTACTCTTCCAGCGAGCTTCCGACGTACTTCCGGCGAACATCCGACGAATTCTCAGTAATGTTCCAACGGACTCCCAACAAGCTCTTGGACTTTACGACGGTCTTCTTAGCGAGTTTCGATGAGCTTTTTTGGTAAGCTCCTGGACTTCTCGGTTGGTTCCGACAGAACTTCCGACAAACCTCCAGACTTCCGATGAACACTCGAACTCCCAATGAGATCTCGATCTTGACCTTGATGCAATACCTGCTTTATGTCTTACTGTTATCGTAATTAATCCTAGACACTTTTATCAACATATAGATTAGATCAAACAAATTACAATTGACTTTATTATCAAAATCCGAGATTCAACAAGATCGACTAATAATATAAAAAATGTTTCATCACCATAAAAGAATTCATCCATAAGGTGATGTGTAAGCTGATCCTGCTTGACATATGTCAAGTCATCGTTAGGAGCCTCTACTTACAGAATTAAGATGTTTACTTTTGTCAATCCTAAAAATATCAAATCCAAAAGGATGAAAGGAAGTTTCTATCACTCAAGATCCAATTGGTTCTATAAAAGACTTGACATTAGCCGACCAAACAAAAAGGATAGTGAAGGCTTGCTGAAAGCTCGTGACTCTTACTTTGGCATGCAAAGAACTAAAATATACCTTTTAACACTAGAGAAGAGATAGAGAAATAAAAAAGGAACAATAGCAAGTTTGAAGTAACAAAAGTCCAACAAAGCCCACAAGTTAATAGGTTAACAGCAAAAGAGAACCCTCATCAAAACAGCATGATAATACCGATCACATTGACAAACCAAAGCAAAACCTGGAAAGAAAAGAAGTCTCAAAGCAAGATTTAATGGGATGTGAACCTCCCTAACTTGGAGAATCATGATTAGGGATGATCTAGAAGAGTTTGAGCCAAATTCTAATTTGGCCAAATTAGAGTTTCACTAGGACTCCACTTCTATCCTAATCAAACTAAATTAGAATCAAACTAGAATCTCGAGCTCAAAGATCATATTCAAGTCAACTTTAAACATTAAATATATTAGGACTCTCCAAATTCTAAAGACATTAAGACTCTCTAAGTCTTAACGCAGCTATGACCTCACCTCATTCCTCAACTATAAAAAGAGGAAAGCCTCATCTAAAACACTGCAAAGTAATCAAAGTCGTAACCCCCTCTTAGCCAATCTTAAGCTGAGAGGAGAAGAAAGAAGAGAGGAGAGTCCTATCTAAGGTATTGGGTCAATATATCGTTGAACCCGAATCTCGAAGTGGATCATTCACCTTTATATACTATGATACAAAAGACGATTTTTAGGTAGATTGAACTGCGCTGTCACATATTCTAACGTCATCTATGTTTACACCCTTGAATGCAATGTATCATTTGATTATACACTTGATGTGATGAATCATTTGAACCTTTTTGATTTCCTTATCAAGGAATAAAAGGATCCTTGAGAAAGGCAATGGACCTTACTATAACACCACCTCCTATATGGTGGAATGCGGTGTGTTGTTAGCTGGCGTCCAAAAAATTGAATCAAACTTCTTTCGTGAATATCTTGGATGCCCAAAGAAAAGAATTGAATTGCACAAAGCAAAGAATGGATTTCCTGAATATCTTTGATGCCAAGGCATAACATCTATAATTTCTTAGTTTTTACTTTCTCTCGTCTCGGACACCTTACTGGTCAGAGAATTAATGCAAAATTAATGTGGTAGATTTCAAACACATACATAGGGAGCTTAACTTTGTGTTCGGCTTGCTCCTCCCTAGGTTCTTCTTCCTTATTTTTATTTTTCGCATGTCAAATAATTTTTTTAATCTAACACTTAATTAAATAGACTTTCCCTTTCAGTTTAAAGAAAAATCTAAATATTTGGAGTGACATACATGATATGCTAAAATTTATACAGAAATCTTCAAATTTTGAAAGTACATAAATATGTCAAACCCTATTTTCAATTAGACAATATTATGAGATATTTTAGTCCAATTAGCCTTCCACATTGAGCTAGAGAGGTTTTATAGGACAGTAGAGTAATCATGTTAGCCAATCTATCTTATCGGAGAGTGATGATTGATTATTATGCCAAAGAAAGTTGCAAGTACCTTACAAATTTATATTATTATCAATGACATAAAATGACAAAAGAGAGTTCCTTGTCTGTAATAAAGAAAAAAAATAAAACAATAATTAACAAAATATCTTGAAAGACCAAATTCCTTCTCTTTGACTGACCAACGTCACCATTAACTAGTGGCAGAATCTTTGATCTTGAGGTGGTACAAGTCTCCATGCGAGATGCATGACATCATCATTTATGTAAGGGTGCAGATCCCACATCAGACAGTAGCTTTCTAGTTCTGGTGCGGATGTTTTAAGGTTGAGAGCCCGAACAATGTTTTTCTGCAACAATTCCAGCTGTCAGATAAGAATGTCTTAAGTATAACAAATATTACAAACATGTGGATCCATTTACCTGCATATCACAGTCAAGCTTCAGCATGTGACTGATGACCCTCATTATAATGACCTGTGATATTGTTTCCTCCTAGTAAAGTAACAAAGCACAAAACATAATTTTTCTGGCCAAGTATATGGAAGCAAATGCACAAAGCAAAAAATGTTAATTTCATGGGAATATAATAAAAATTATTAATTTGAACACTTGATTACCTTTTTTTTACATCTCTCCTTGGGTTACATGTGATGTCCCACATCACTAGTATAAGGACTTTATTTTCCCTTCATTTTATGATTATATAATTTAAAGACCTCAACAGTGAAAATGATTTCGTTCTCCTTGAAAATATTGAAAATATCTTTTCTAAGCACTAGGAGGAAGGAACTCAAAGTTTTGGCAAAGTTTACTCAGTTTTTTTCTCAAGAATTCTTGCTCCTTTCTTATTGCCCAAGTGGGGTATTCATAGGCCTCAAATGGTTTAAAAAATGGAGTCAAAAATTCAAATTTCCGGCTATTCCATGTACGGGCGGTACCACCGCCTACAACCTGACACTGTGTCACGGACTTAGCTAGTTTTGCCTAAGTCGTGCAACACCTTTGTGTGTCCGTCCGCAAAGGTCAACCTCCCCGAAACCTCCTATGGTCCACAAGCAATCATTTCAGGAAACACTTCATAACCAATGCAAATTACAAAAAAACTTCAAAGGATCCAAAATGGTCCACTACAGACCAAAATCTTCCATAAGTGTCCACATGACACAACCTTTATTTACAAGCCTAAAATGGCCACCAAACTCAACTAAATTGGGATTGTTAAGCATTCGATCGTCCCTCTACATGTTATGTAAAGCATGAACAAACCAAAAGACATGGACATACATGAGCATTACATGAAACACCCTGTTTACAGTTTTGTTTGTGACATTCTCCCCCACTTATTCCTTCGACGTCCTCATCGAAGCCTTTGTCGACTCTACAACTCCCTGCCTTTGTTGAGTCTTCAATCTTCTGCTCCAATTGCAATGCGCCTCTTGGGTCCCAGTTGCTCTCCGCTGCTGTTGTTGAATAGTCGAACTTTTGATCCGCCATGCTATTTCAACTCTCCATTGACTCTGAATCTAATGTGGGGTTGGTTGAGTTGTGTTGATCCCTATTAGTTCCTGCGGATCCTTCAGATGAAGGAAAAGACCATCTTACTATGCGTTAGTCTCTCAAATGTCTCATGCTGCTTGAATTGGGTGGATGCTTGTTGGAGTTTTAACGAGCATCGCCTCGCAAACTTTTGAAGTTTTGGGTTCTTCCTTCACAAAATTTACCCATCGACTCTTCTTTTACTTAATTGTCACTTCTAAGTAGATTTGCATCACTTCCGCTTTCGATTGACATTCTGTTAGGAAATGAAGCGGATAATCTACTCTCAGTAGCACTGATCTCCATTGGTGACGATTTGACAACTATTGTCTTCCATTTGGTTTCTTTAAATATGTGTAGAGCTCCTCTGTTGGATAGATCAGAGAATTTGGGTACTCAGTTTCGCCCATTCTCTTAAGAGTTGAGAAGGCAAAGTTTACTTGACTTCGCCCACCTCCTCGAGTGTTGTACTTCATTCATCGAGCTGGTTACTAGCTTTCGCTTGCTTTTTGCTCATACTTCTGAAGCACTTGAAGTGTTTGCACTCCTTGCGTTGGATTAGTTACTGTGATTCACCTTCCCAATGCCATCGAACTTCTAGAATGCAAGAAGTTCTCATCCCAACTTGGAGTAAGTCTCTAATAGTTTTGATCGTCTCTGGAATTGTACTGTCTTCTTCATCAACCCCACTGCCTACTCCACTGAGTAGCAAAGGTACAGCACCGCGTACGACCTACTTCGTTCCTTGGTCGTGCACTCTTGCATCGACCTGAAGTCCTTCACTTTCGGCTATCTTGATGAGAAGCTCATTGACACCAATCTTACGAAGTTCCCTGGCCTCTGTCCTTCAACCTTATCTCGGTACTTAGAGTTTGCCTCTGTATTCTCCACCTCCTTGGCCCCTTTCACGACCAAGTGCTCTCCCCCCCATGAGAGTAAGGGATCGATGACTTCACGGAAGTCCCGCCTCTGCGGTACTAATCGTCGCTTTCTCGCCCCTTTCGACCCCCTACTTCAATACCTCTATGTCCTCCATGCAGTTCCCCCTTGGTCGATGGAAAGACAGACTACAACTCTCATGCATGGCCTCTGCCATCATATTGTAGGGTTCGCACTGATTCTGTTCTCCTTAGCTTCCTTGATAGCAACATTCGCTTACTCGACCATGTCCTTTAACTTGTCGGGCTCCCTTAAGCGAATATGGGCTTTAGAGCAGTCCAACTCTCCAATCGCTCTGATCATACCTTTGCATGATCAAGTCCCTCCCATGGGACTCACTGGTACTTGCATTCGAACTTTTCTCTCGGTGGTACACAACCCCCATAAGCTGATGACCAAGGCTTTCATTCGATGCACGCATGGAAGACCCGCTTTTGCGATACCATGGCTTTCACTTCTTGAATCCATAGCCTTTCTTGTCGTCGTGTTGTTCACCGAAGTGGAGCTCCCGATCATATACCTCCGTATGATATAGTCCCTCACGGGACTAGATTCGTGTGTAATGCATTGCCACGATCTATTCCACCACAATCTGCTGCACTATGTCGTCTCTTAGTGACGTCTACATTGCATTCTGATCCTTGTGGAATGAACTCGGATTATGAACCCTCTATATGCGATCTCTGCCAACACATCGCAGGGCCTCTTCCACCTTCAATTGTGTTCGCTCCTTTGGCAATCGACCTTCGTCCAACCGCTCTCGGGTTACACCCAGACGAAGCACCACTCTAGGACAGTCTGTTGCCTAGTAGCTCTCAAAGTACACCGACTTCGTTGAAATTGGTGCACCATTGTTTGGATCCTGGGCCTCTACCCCTACCAGCATAATCTCCGCTATGCACCACTCCCTTCATGGCAACTTGAATGGCAGCACTATCGCATATTCTTCAATAGTACCCGCCTTCGCATCCTCTTGCCCCGTGCCAAGGTCTTCTAAACCAAACTTCGTCTCCGTAAGTTGAGTCGTCTCAGTTCCTCTATCAAATGCTTCTTTGAGGTAAGATGCATGTGCCTCGAAGCTACCATCGTCTTTTGCACCATGCAGGATGAGCCCGCTCCATCAGAATGAGGGACCCATGGAACGACATGATCCCGCTCTTTCCGTTGCAAGAGTTTATGTTCTTTATCTCTATCCAAGGAAAACTCTGTGCCTCCACTCCATATTTCATCTTCTATGTCGACTACCTTTATGCAGCTTGGGTACTTCGCCAAGTTACACCCAAGTTGCTCTACTCCTCGATTTGTATTAAGTTGATGATGGTCCTCACGCCCACCATTCCACGGGTCAGCCCTCCATTAAGTCTGATCTTCATATCGACTCTACATGTACCTTTATCTTGTGTTACCTTGGGTCACTCCCCCACTTGATCTCGTAATGCATTATCTCAAGCAAGATCATACGACGACTCTTCATCGCTCGCTCGGTCCGTTGAACTTTGTGAAGTTGTTTTGAGGTACTCCTCAACATGTGCAGTCCGTCGCACATGGTTCTCCCTCTGGAGAGCCAGGACTTATCCCTCCTGGATATCTATCCCGTTGGAGCAACTTCTCTCTTTGCTTCCATCTCTATGAAAGTTTCGAAGACCACCATCCCCTTTGATTACTCCTCCTTGCTGAACAAACTGTGCATTGTTCTGCCTCCCACAAACGCACTTGCTAGATTGTAACTTCACGTCAATACAGTACCCACTACGCCCCTCAAGGCCTAGTAACATGTTGAACTTGCTGCACACTTCAACCTCCTACGAACGTATCCTTCTCATGCTAAAGAGAAAGTTTCAATGCTCCATGGCGTCGAGTTTCAGTCGCCTTGGGATGGCTACGAACATTCCATCATTCGCATACAAGCCCTTGCATGAGTACCGAATTCTTCGAGTTAACAATTCCCCTCACCTCTATGAGCTTTGCATAACTCTTTCGGTCGCTAAACAACCCATTCCACCTTATATGGTCTCATCCTTTACCAAGTGTCTCGCTTGCCTTGAGCACCATCAAGTATGGTTGCCAACGTTGAGCTGTAGCTCAAACTCAGCCATCCCAACCTTTGTGCGTTATGCATTCTTCCCAACTTGCCTGTCCTCATGGTGCCTTTTGCGCGAAGGGTTGGCCATTCCTCTGAATGCTAATCTCAGATGCTTGCTCCTCTATGTTGAATCTCGGATTTTGATGATGAAGTCAATTGTCATTTGTTGTCTAATGTATGTGTTGAGATAAGTGTGCAGGATTAACTACGATGAAAGTAAGACATGCAGCAGGAGTTGCGCCGGAGTCATGACAATGATCACGTTGGGAGTTCGAGAGCTCGACGGAAGTTCGGACAATCGTCGGAGGTTCTACGGGAACAAATCCGAGAAGTCCAGAAGCTTGCCAAAGGAGCTCGTCCGAACTTGCTAAGTGGATCGTCGCAGTCCAGGAGTTTGCCGGAAGTCCGCAGGAGCATCACTGAGGGTTCATCGGATGATTGACGGAAGTATGCCGGAAACTCGCTGGAAGAAGTGAGTGACGTACCGAAGCAAGCTGCAGAATATGTCTTAGGAAATAATCGTAGTTAGCACTTTGATTAAGTTAGAAATGGGAGGTGATCCCATTAGCTTAATCCTAGGGCAATTGGGCCCCTGAAGAACTCAAATTGGGTCGAATGGTTCAGCCCATTCGGACCCAGGTTGCTGTGGGAGGTGCAACCGCCTAGGCAGGGAGGTAGCACCGCCCAGGCTATGTCTCCCAGCGAGACTGGGCGGTGCAACCGCCCCAGCCAAGAGGTGCAACCGCCCAGGGCTCAGTCTCCGAGCGAGACTGGGCGATGCAACCTCCTCTGTCAGGAGGTAGCACCGCTAGAGCTCAAGTTTCGAGCTCTGCCAGGCGGTGCAACCTCTCCAGTCAAGCGGTGCAACCGCCTGAGCTTGGTCTTCGAGCTCTAGCAGAGAGGTGCAACCGCCCCTGACAGAGGTAGCACCGCCCAGAGGCTCAGTCTTCGAGCTCTGCCAGGCGGTGCAACCTCTCCAGTCAGGAGGTGCAACCACCTGATCCCGGAATTCCGGGATTTGATCGTTTTGAGCTCCAAAATTGAACTGGGTTGAGGCCTATAAATACCCCACCCATTCAGCACTGAAAAGATACAGACCTACACCGAATTCTTGATCTTTTCTGTGATTCTAAGAGCTCAAATTTGTGTTAAGTCCAAAAGTTCTCTTTCTGTTCTTCAAGTCTTGAGTTGTAAAGAGAGGAGAGAAAGGTTCTGTAAGGGTTGTCTCCTGAGCCCGTCAAAAGGAGTGAAACTGTAAAAGGGCAGTTGGGCTTCGCCTATTGAAGGAAGGCCTCTAGTTGACGTCGGTAACCTCGTCGGCGGAGGAAGCCAAAAGTGGAGTAGGTCAAGACTGACCGAACCACTCTAAATCTCTAGTTTGCGTTTATTTTGAGCACTTTATCATTACTGCAAACCTCCTACATAGCTACTGCTCTCTGCGCTTTTACGAACAAGTTTCTAAGTTCTGATCTTTCCGAATCTGCATTCAGACGTAAATCGGTATTTTCGTACGATCTTTACATTGCAGTTTACATTTACGTTTTGATTCTATATATAACTGCAAACTGTCTTCTGCGCTTTTACGAACGAGTTTCTTTGCAGTTTACGTTTACGTTTTGATTCCATTTATAACTGCAAACTGCGCTTATACGCAATCTGCGCTTAGACGCAAACTGCGCTTAGACGTAAACTGCGCTTAAACGCAATCTGAGCTTAGACGCAAACTGCGCTTAGATGCAAACTGCGCTTAGACGCAATCTGCATTTAGACGCAAACTGCATTTAGACGCAAACTGCGTAAACTACGCTTAGACGCAAACTGTGTTTAGACGTAAACTGCACTTAATCATAAGTAATCTTAGAATCGGCTTTTGCATCAAAATAGTTTTTATCGAACGAACGCAGCTCTCGTTTTTAATTGCTGAAAGATTTCCGCTGCACTAATTCACCCCCCCCTCTTAGTGCTCTCGATCCTAACAATTGGTATCAGAGCACGGTTAACTCTCAAACGGATTAAAACCCAAGAGAGATGGCTTACGCCGGAAACCAAGAGGGCCATTCCATTACACGTCCACCCATGTTTAATGGGACGGACTACACCTATTGGAAGACCCGAATGAGGATATTTCTTATCTCTATGGACGTTGAACTCTGGAATCTTGTCGAGAATGGTTTTTCAAAGTCTTCTCTTCCAATGATCGATTGGAACGATTCGGAGAAGAAGGCTTTCGCTCTTAATGCAAAGGCTATGAATGCCTTATTTTGCGCACTTGATAAAAACGAGTTTAATCGTGTTTCGATTTGTGAAACTGCATTTGATATTTGGCACACACTCGAAGTGACTCATGAAGGCACAAGTAGAGTGAAAGAGTCAAAAATCAATCTTTTGTTACACTCTTTCGAACTTTTTCGGATGAAACCGAGTGAGACTATTGGCGACATGTTTACCCGTTTCACGGATGTTGTCAACAGTCTAAAAGGACTCGGAAAAAGTTTTTCGGATTTTGAGCTCGTAAATAAGATTCTAAGATCCCTTCCTAAGAGTTGGGATCATAAAGTCACTACTATTCAAGAGGCAAAAGATCTAAACAACTTCCCTCTTGAAGAACTAATTGGGTCATTAATGACCTACGAGATGACTTGCAAAGCTCATGAAGAGCAAGAAGACATCCTTCCAAAGAACAGGAAGGATATGGCACTTAGAACTTTGGAAGATCACTTGAAAGAAAACTCTAAGTGATGAGGACTGTGATGATGACTTGGCACTTCTAACAAGAAAATTTAAAAAATTCATTAAAAGAAACAAGTTTAAGAATGACACTAAAAGTAAACTTGAACCCAAGAAAGACCAAGTTATTTGCTATGAGTGCAAAAAGCCGGGACACTACAAGAGTGATTGTCCCCAAGCCAAAAAGAGAACAACAAAAAGGAAAGCGCTCAAAGCAACATGGGATGATTCGAGCGCGTCTGAAGAAGAGGAGTCCAACACCGAGCAAGTTGCTCATTACGCCTTAATGGCCATCGGAGAGGAGGTAACGAATTTATTAGATGCTGATTTATCTTTTGATGAATTATTAAATGTCTTCCATGACTTATTTGATGAATGCAAGATTATCAATAGAAAATACAAATTGCTGAAAAAGGAGCATGATAGTCTTACTTGTGATTTTGATAAGTTAAAAATTGAATATCATGATAGTTTAAATTCATGTATCAAATGTCATGATCTAGAAACTCTCCAAAAAGAAAACCTGCTACTTAAGGACACCTTGAAGAAATTCGAGGTTGGTAGCAAGTCATTGAACATGATCCTTGCAAACAAGGGTCCCGTTCCAAAAAGAAGTGGAATTAGATTTGCGAGAAGTCCTCACCTAAATCCAACCACCTTTATAAAAGGCCCCATCTTACATGTTCAACACCAAGCAAAATGTAACTTTTGTTGCAAAATTGGACACAAGACGCATTATTGTCCATTCAAGAAAATTAGTCCAAACAAATTGATTTGGGTTCCTAAAGGAACCATGATAAACTCTATGCAACATGATAAACAATGTAGATCTATCTTTGAGGCACCCAAAAGCAAATGGGTACCTAAAAATCATCCTTTCTTGTAGAAACCCACACCATCGCAAGCTAGGAGCAAGAGATGGTACCTTGATAGTGGATGCTCAAGGCATATGACCGGAGATCCATCTCAATTCTCTAAGCTCACTAGCATAGACGAAGGCTATGTCACCTTCGGAGACAACAACAAGGGTAAAATCATTAGCAAAGGAACCATAGGTAACAAATCCAACTTCTTTATTGAAGATGTTTTGTTAGTTGATGGTTTAAAACATAACCTCTTGAGCATTAGTCAATTACGTGATAAAGGATACACTGTCAAATTCGAATCTAATGCTTGCATCGTTGAAAAACCACATAAGAACATGTCTATGATTGCATTAAAACAAAATAACGTATACACTATTGACATCAATGATTTATGTGATGAAATATGTTTTGCGGTTATGAATGAGGATGCTTGGCTATGGCATAGAAGATTAGGTCATGCTAGCATGAAACTAATCACTCAAATATCATCTAGAGAACTTGTAAGAGGAATTCCTCATATCAAGTTCATCAAAGATAATATATGTGATGCTTGCCAATTAGGTAAACAAATTAAGGGTAGTTTCAAAGCTAAGAATCAAATAAGCACCTCTAGGCCCTTACAATTGATCCATATGGACTTATTCGGACCAATCTCTACATCGAGTCTTGGAGGTAGCAAGTACGCCTTTGTCATTGTTGATGACTATAGCAGATATACATGGACCTACTTCTTAAAACAAAAAAATGAATGCTTTAAATATTTTACCAAGTTTTGTAAACTTGTTCAAAATCAGAAGGGTTCTATGATTTCGTCAATTAGAAGTGATCATGGTGGAGAATTTCGAAACCATGACTTCCAAGAATTCTGTGAAATCAATGGATACAACCATAACTTCTCTACTCCAAGAAATCCTCAACAAAATGGGGTAGTAGAAAGAAAAAATCGAAATCTACAAGAAATGGTAAGAACCATGTTGAATGAACATAGCCTACCCAAATATTTTTGGGCCGAAGCCGTAAACACTACATGCTATATTTTGAATAGAGTTATAGTAAGACCCTTACTCACCAAAACTCCTTATGAGTTATGGAATAACAAAAAACCCAATGTCTCATATTTTAAAGTCTTTGGGTGTAAATGTTTTATCTTAAATGAAAAGGATAACTTAGAAAAATTCGATGCTAAATCTGATGAAGGAATCTTTCTTGGTTATTCTTCGGTTTCTAAAGCTTTTCGTATTTTCAATAAAAGAACTTTAATTATTGAAGAATCCATCCATGTTGTTTTCAATGAGATTTCCGAAATTAGGAAAAATGATCTTGACGATGATGTTAATTTTGATTCCTTGAATTTAAACGCAACCCCGTCTCCAACTAGCAACTTGGATGCATCCACTTCCTAGATTTCCTTACCCAAGGATTGGAAGTATGTAGATGCTCATCCTAAGGAGCTAATCTTAGGAGACACATCAAAGGGGGTTCAAACACGATCTTCTTTTAAAAATTTTTGTGCCAACGCCGCCTTTCTCTCCCAAATTGAACCCAAATGTGTTGATGAAGCCATGAAAGATGATTCATGGATTATCGCAATGCAAGATGAATTGAATCAATTTGAGAGAAATGAGGTGTGGACGCTTGTTCCTAGGCCAAATGACCATTTAGTTATTGGTACTAAATGGGTCTTTAGAAACAAGTAAGATGAAAATGGTATCGTGGTTAGAAACAAGGCTAGATTAGTGGCCAAAGGTTTCAACCAAGAAGAAGGTATCAATTATGAAGAAACCTTCGCTCCTGTGGCTCGATTGGAAGCCATAAGAATGCTCCTTGCCTACGCTAGTAGTAATAATTTTAAATTATTTCAAATGGATGTTAAAAGCGCTTTTCTTAATGGTTTTATTTCCGAAGAAGTCTATGTTGAACAACCTCCTGGATTTGAAAATAATAGTCTCCCTAATCATGTGTTTAGATTAACTAAAGCTCTCTATGGTTTAAAACAAGCTCCAAGGGCTTGGTATGAGAGACTTAGTTCTTTTCTTATTGAAAATAATTTCATAAAAGGCAAGGTTGATACTACGAATGAATCTCTTTGTGAATCCTTTGCTAAAACTATGAGTCTTGAATTCGAAATGAGTCTAATGGGAGAGTTAACATTCTTCTTAGGTCTACAAATCAAACAACTAAGCAATGGCATCTTTATTAGTCAAACTAAATATGCTATGAGTTTACTAAAGAAGTTTAATATGAATAACTCAAAAGCTATTAACACTCCTATGAGCACTTCCACTAAGTTAGAAATTGATGAATGTGGAGAAAGCTTCGATCAAAAAACCTATAGGGGTATGATAGGAAGTTTACTTTACCTCACTGCAACTAGACCAGACATAATGTTCAGTGTAGGACTTTGTGCTAGATTTCAATCAAACCCTAAGATATCTCATCTCAAAGCAGTTAAAAGAATACTCAGATATCTTAATGGTACCACAAATCTAGGATTATGGTACCCAAAATCAGAGAAGATTGAGTTAATTGCTTATGCTGATGCGGACTTCGCTGGCTGTAGATTAGATAGAAAAAGCACATCAGGAACATGTCAATTCTTAGGACATGCCCTTGTTTCCTGGTCATCTAAGAAACAAAACTCGGTTGCACTATCAACAACCGAAGCTGAATATATTGCAGCAAGTGCATGCTGTGCACAAGTTGTTTGGATGAAAAATACCTTAGAAGATTATAAAGTTCATCTTAAAAATATTCCCATTAAATGTGATAACACAAGTGCAATATGCCTAACAAAAAACCCTATACAACACTCAAGAACAAAACATATTGACATCAGACATCACTTTATACGAGATCATGTTACGAATCATGATGTAATCATAGAATTTATTGATACGAAACATCAACTAGCTGATATCTTTACAAAACCTCTAAGTGAAGAACAATTTGATTTCATAAGAAGAGAATTAGGAATGTTGATGTGTCTGAATACTTAAACTAGTTAAAATTATTTTTCGGACGTTATTGATTACTATTACATGCCTTGGTATCACTTGATCAAATAACATGTTGGAAATTATGTGACAAATGTTTTTGAAAATCAGTAGCTTACTCATATCCGAATGCATGTAAGAAGTTCATCTTATTTTCGGTTTGAATGCTAAAAATAGGATTTTCCTGTACACTCTTATGAAAACTTTTTGAAAAATGGGTTTCCTCCTTCGAGCAACGAACTATAACATAACAAGGAGAAGAGATATTCAAAGTATTATATGTGTCATGCCTTCCTTTATGTGCTTGATAACCTACTGGAATCACATCTACCATGCTTTTTGATAATGCTACCATGCTTTTTGTTGATGACAAAGGGGGAGAAAAATATGAATTGATATGGTTGCTATTACTGATGTTATGATTAGGCCATACCTGCTATCACTGATAATGATTGCTATTACTGATGTTGATATGGTTGCTATCACTGATGCTATGATTAGGCCATACCTGCTATCACTGATAATGATATGGTTGCTATTACTGATGTTGATATGGCTGCTATCACTGATGCTATGATTAGGCCATACTTGCATCACCAAGAAATATATGATTGCCATATGCCCTGTATCAAGAATTTGCATCGTACGAACTGATATCTTACCATGTGATGCAATGCTACACTTGCTAAAATATTCGAAATGTGTACATCATATAATGATATCAAAATCTTGCTTCACAGCTTTACATGTCGATATCTTACAATTTGATGAATTGCTACAATAACCATCATTCAAACTTGTTATATTTGAAAATGTATGTCAAGCCTTGACATCATCTTCAAAGAGATATATTATGATAGGAATCATGATGGGAATATGTCTCTTGAATTTATAAAGTTTTTAAATTCAAGAAGTATGGCATAAAGACAGGGGGAGTTAAGGTTAACTCCATTATCAATTGATTGTCATCATCAAAAAGGGGGAGATTGTTGAATCTCGGATTTTGATGATGAAGTCAATTGTCATTTGTTGTCTAATGTATGTGTTGAGATAAGTGTGCAGGATTAACTACGATGAAAGTAAGACATGCACCAGGAGTTGCGCCGGAGTCATGACAATGATCACGTTGGGAGTTCGAGAGCTCGATGGAAGTTCGGACAGTCGTCGGAGGTTCTGCGGGAACAAATCCGAGAAGTCCAGAAGCTTGCCAAAGGAGCTCGTCCGAACTTGCCAAGTGGATCGTCGCAGTCCAGGAGTTTGCCGGAAGTCCGCAGGAGCATCACCGAGGGTTCATCGGATGATCGACGGAAGTTCGCCGGAAACTCGCCGGAAGAAGCGAGTGACGTACCGAAGCAAGCTGCAGAATATGTCTTAGGAAATAATCGTAGTTAGCACTTTGATTAAGTTAGAAATGGGAGGTAATCACATTAGCTTAATCCTGGGGCAATTGGGCCCCTGAAGAACTCAAATTGGGTCGAATGGTTCAGCCCATTCGGACCCAGGTTGCTGTGGGAGGTGCAACCGCCCAGGCAGGGAGGTAGCACCGCCCAGGCTATGTCTCCCAGCGAGACTGGGCGGTGCAACCGCCCAGGGCTCAGTCTCCGAGCGAGACTGGGCGGTGCAACCTCCTCTGTCAGGAGGTAGCACCGCCAGAGCTCAAGTTTCGAGCTCTGCAAGGCGGTGCAACCTCTCCAGTCAGGCGGTGCAACCGCCTGAGCTCGGTCTTCGAGCTCTGGCAGAGAGGTGCAACCGCCCCTGACAGAGGTAGCACCGCCCAAAGGCTCAGTCTTCGAGCTCTGCCAGGCGGTGCAACCTCTCCAGTCAGGAGGTGCAACCGCCTGATCCCGGAATTCCGGGATTTGATCGTTTTGAGCTCCAAATTTGAACTGGATTGGGGCCTATAAATACCCCACCCATTCAGCACTGAAAAGATACAGACCTACACCGAATTCTTGATCTTTTCTGTGATTCTAAGAGCTCAAATTTGTGTTAAGTCCAAAAGTTCTCCTCTTTCTGTTCTTCAAGTCTTGAGTTGTAAAGAGAGGAGAGAAAGGTTCTGTAAGGGTTGTCTCCTAAGCCCGTCAAAAGGAGTGAAACTGTAAAAGGGCAGTTGGCCTTCGCCTATTGAAGGAAGGCCTCTAGTTGACGTTGGTAACCTCATCGGTGGAGGAAGCCAAAAGTGGAGTAGGTCAAGACTGACCGAACCACTCTAAATCTCTGGTTTGTGTTTATTTTGAGCACTTTATCATTACTGCAAACCTCCTACATAGCTACTGCTCTCTGCGCTTTTACGAACAAGTTTCTAAGTTATGATCTTTCCGAATCTGCATTCAGACGTAAATCGGTGTTTTCGTACGATCTTTACATTGCAGTTTACATTTACGTTTTGATTCTATTTATAACTGCAAACTGTCTTCTGCGCTTTTACGAACGAGTTTCTTTGCAGTTTACGTTTACGTTTTGATTCCATTTATAACTGCAAACTGCGCTTAGACGCAATCTGCGCTTAGACGCAAACTGCGCTTAGACGTAAACTGTGCTTAGACGCAATCTGAGCTTAGACGCAAACTGCGCTTAGATGCAAACTGCGCTTAGACGCAATCTGCATTTAGACGCAAACTGCATTTAGACGCAAACTGCGTAAACTACGCTTAGACGCAAACTGTGTTTAGACGTAAACTGCACTTAATCATAAGTAATCTTAGAATCGGCTTTTGCATCAAAATAGTTTTTATCGAACGAACACAGCTCTCGTTTTTAATTGCTGAAAGATTTCCGCTGCACTAATTCACCCCCCCACCCCCCTCTTAGTGCTCTCGATCCTAACACTCTAAGCGACTTTTTCCCTACATTTTCATGCTCGTTTTCCCCCCCAAACGGTCGCACGTGCCTGGCTGCCCTCAACGCAACCCTGTTAGGTCCCCACATTTGCATGCCAAGTGTTTCTATGAGTGCTTGTCCCGCTCTGATACCATCTGTCATTAACTTAGCTGGTTTTGCTTAAGTCTTGCAACACCCTTACATGTCCGTCTAGAAAGGTCAACCTCCCCGAAACCTCCTATGGTCCCTTAGGACCTACAAAAGAGAAAATTGGTTAGAGAAAGCGCCTCACTTGGGATCCACAAGCAATTATTTCAAGAAACACTTCATAACCAATGCAAATTACAAAAAGACTTCACAAACTCTGAACGGTCGCACAATAAAGGATCTAAAATGGTCCACTACACACCGAGATCTCCCACAAGTGTCCATATGACAACCTTTATTTACAAGCCTAAAATGGCCACCAAACCCAACTAACTTGGGGCTGTTAAGCCTTCAACCGTCCCTCTACATGTTGTGTAAAACATGAACAAACCAAAAAACACGGACATATATGAGCATTACATTAAACACCTTATTTATAGTTTTGTCCGTGACAACTAGGTGATACCACCACCTAGTCTAGTGGTACCACCGCCTTACAGTCTCGAAGATCGAGTTTTTTGAGTTTTCCAACTCATAAGCGGTTCCACCGCTTGTTTTGGCGATGCCATCGCCTGTTCTGACTGTTCTAACGGTGCCACTGCTTGACCCAACTTTTGGGTCATTGAATGAGCCTCCCAATGAGCTCAAATCGATCCCAATTAAGGCTCAATTGGCCCCCTAATTGAGTTAGCATAATTATACCAAAAGCTAACTCAATTAACCCCCTAAATTACTTCGATCTTAGACAAATGATTATAAAGCATGAATCCTTTGTTCGGCATGTCATTGGTTCATTTGGCACTTCGTCCGATCCTTCGACGCATTGTCCTCTCCTTCAGCGTATTACCCAATCGGCATATTGACTCCCATAACTTCCGATCTTCTTGGTGCAATGTCCGATCCTTTGGTCTGATACCCAAATTCACGACACGAAACCTACTGCTGACAAATCGACCGATCCTTTGGCCCGACGTCCAATCTTCTGATATGTTCACTTTGGCCCAACATTTGATTCCTCTTGCTTGAATCAATTTGCCACTCCTTGATCGAAACTGGTCCTACATCACTCAAAATCCAAATTAGATCATAAACTTATTAATTGATTTCATCATCAAAATCCGAGATTCAACATGATATTTCGAGTACAAATACCAAGCATTGAAGCTTATACATATGTACCAACAAAAGTTAAAACAAATAATAAATGTACAAAATTTTGTTACCTAATAACCTTATAATCAGAGAATCCAATTTTGCCCGATTCAATTCATACCAACCGGTCTACAAGTGCGAGCCCAAAGTAAGACGTGGACTGCCACCATTTCAGGCAATTCCATCCCGTTTTTCTTCTTTTTTTTTTTTTTTTCTTCCTAACATGCGGCCGAGTTTCTTTATTTTAACATGATTAAACCAAACCTGACCAGCCCTTTTCAGGGCTTGCGAAGAGTCATGAACCCTAGATGTCATGCAGTGTTCTCCCTCTCTGCACTATCACATGGTCCACTGTCCACAGTTTACCTCCCATTGTCCGTGGCTACTGCCTCATCTAGGTATTTCCATCTCTCCTTCTCTTCTTTCTTCGCCCTTGTTCCTCTTCCTTCTCCCTTCTTCATTCTTCTCCATTCTTCTTCCTTCCTCGTCCTTGCCTCCTTCCTGTTTTCTCCCCCCCTCCCCGGGCAGAAACAGTACCTTGGTACATGCCAGCATACCATGTGTTGGTATGTTGGCATTAACGGGACCCATACCGGTTTGGCCATTGATCAATAAGTGACCTGGGTACAAAATTACAAACTTCGTTTCTAATCATTATTAGTCCAAAAGAAAAGTAGACAATAGTCATCATCTTCATAATCTTCATCCAAGGTAACCTTCTAAAAATTAATTAAGAGAAAACTGCTTAGCAAGATATCAAGTAACCAGTCTACCTCGAAAGAAAGAACCAGACACAGCATTTCTTCACTAGGAGTGTCATCCAAAAGAGCTGAAATATTTTGATTTGCAGCTTGTGTGACACCATTGGCGTCTTCCATTAGGCAAACAAGTTCATGGAGCAAAGTTTCTACTGCAACAGTGAGTGTTTAAGAAAAAATGAGTCTAAAAATATCCATCATTGTTAAATTAATAGAAAAATAACTCAAAAATATGCTAAAAAATAGATAAACTAAAATAGATCAAATAGATAAAGTTGAGATCCTGGTTCAGTAGCAAATCTAGAAAATTTTAGTATGAAAATAAGATTATGCTTTAAAATGTTATGTTATAGGGATCATATTTGTGGTACATACACAGATTTTATATAATAACGGGACAAGGAATCACCTTTCTTCAAATGGTCTCGAAGCCCCTGTACGCAAATATGCACTGTTGTGAAAATTTTCATGGAAAAATAAGAAGAGAAGAAATTGCAATTAATAAAGAACTTCATAAAATCTAGATAAAAAGAAAACAGCATCAATTTTCAAACTAAATGCAAATTTATTTTTACAGAAACTCCACCATGTCTTCCATAGCCTTGTTATAAATCAATCCCTGACAATCAAGAGGCCCTTCAGTTTCAAAGGTCTCCATAGCAATGGAGAACAAGACCCTTGCACTCACGCTAGGATGTTAATCATCCAATGGAGTTATTAGTCATACATGCAGCACTCCTTGTGCAACACATTCATCAATACATAACCTTGTGAACCCATTCAAAGTTACAGCGAGTCTTTGCAGTTTAAGTAGGTTAGATACAGCAAAAAAATTGGTCAGTCCTGGGATTTACCCCTCTAAGACAACTAAGAGATTCTTATATTACACCAGAACACATAAGTTCTTAACACAAGCAGATTCAATAAAACAAGTTATGGTCTTGAGTCTCTTGACAACATCATAATGACACAGTATTAGAAATCTCAAAGCCCTGAATCCATTCACACCTAAAATCACTCAAAAAAATATCTGATATACAAATTTCAAAATTTATAAATGCACTGCAAGGGATGTGAAATTATGAGCACAAGTAGAAAAGAAAAAAAGATCAAACAAGGGCAATTAAACATTTACTATAAAAGAAGTATGACAAGAGACCATCCATACCCTAGGAAGTCATGTCAGAAGACATCCAGCAAGCAACAAAAGAACTCAGGTACCTTGACAGCAGGATCGAAGGAGAGAGAGGTGCCGAATGCCAAAAGTTCAAGAATGCTAACTATATCTTAATTACTTGAAGATAACTTTAACAAAAGTGATTCATTTTAAATGTTAGAGAGAACAGTGAGATTATACTTATTTCAGATTCCCAAAAGATTGCATAAAGATGGTGAAAGTTTGCATAATGCCTTGACCATAGCATAAAGACTATAGTCAAGACACTTGACCAGAGGCATAAAGGTGGACAGAAACACGCAAGAAACTAAACTACATGTTAAGGTCATAGTAATGCCTTGATTCTCAAGATGGTGAAAGATTATCTTTCAAAGGTAGATTTCAGCTATTAAGGTATCAGATAAAAGGGAAACGAAATCAAATGTGGCCATGTACTCAACTTGTATTTGAGGTTCAACTTGAACACTTGCACAAGCATGGATAACAAGAAGATTAAAATGATCTACTAAAGATATACTACATATGATCTTTCACCAAGGGTTTATCAAAGAAAATAACTTTTTGGTGACCTACGACAACTTATACGGATAAGGTTCAAGATTAGATATAGAAAGAAAATAAAAGAACGAATGGGAGGAATCACCGAAAACCAGTTTGACTTATAGGAAAATAATTTAGAAAAAAATACAATTAAAGTATGTTCAATAAGTATCAGATCCCCTTGTCACCAATGGTTCTGTCGCTCTGGTAACACCATATACTTAGCAATTTGAGTCTCAATGATTTGTGAAGGCAAAAAGAAAGTTATAAGGAAGCAAATTTATTGTATGGTCTAGTCCCTAGGGCTTTATGACCTGTTATAATGGTGAAAGAGAAACGATACGATGGTCGAAGTGGAGAAGCTAGGAATCAAATAATATATTGGATCTACTCAAAATCCATCAAATTTGCCTCAGAGAAAAAAAAAAAAAAGACACGGTCACACATTACTCACACATATTGCGAGAACAAAGAGTTTAAATCATTCAATCTACAATAACCCAGATTACAACCCTCGTCTCTTTTTTACAGGCATCCTAGAAATAAGAAAAATACATAATAATAATGAAAATTACAATAAAAAATTATATCCCTTATATCAAGATTCATCCATCTAATTTCTTTTTTTTAGAGAAGATTACTTTCAATTTTGTTTTGGTAAATAATCTTCTTATTTTACAGAATATTCAATTGATATATAGACTTTATTTTTGCAAATTCATTAATGATTATGGGACAATTCTTTCAATTAAACCCCAAAAAATTCAATTGTCCAAAATTTTTCTTTTCTTTTTTTGGCTTCCTCTTCTCTTTATCCCTGAAAATCTAGATAAATAAAGTAAGGACATAGAAGATGTTGCTCTATAGCAAACTATATAATTAGCAAAATCAGCTATTAAAATTTATGAAAAAGGTAAAGATTGAAAAAAAGGTTCAACCAACCTAAATAAAAGTTCAATTCAAAGGAATCTAATTGCCTTGATTTTTATCATTTTTTCCTCTATGGTGATCAGTATGAGGTTTGGGTTAGACGAACCGTCGACTCGATATCACCTTTTAAATGAAAGTTTTGACAAATGAGAGAACTATCACTAAGAAACAAACATAAAACCAAAAGAAAACAACATCTATTGCTTATAAAGCTAAAGTGCCAACTACAATACTTAATGTAATGAAATAAAAGCGTGATAAAAGACTTATAAATGTGTAAGAACGTAGGTTGTCTTTGGACAGCACCTGGGCACTCTCGATAGTTTGTGTATTGCTATCGGTTTCCGCTATTGGAACCTCCTCCTAAGGTTTGGACAGCAGGCAACAGGCTTTGAGGCTTCTCATAGCAGCTGGGCGGAGCTTGATGCAAAGCCTTGACTATTGAAATGCGAAGAAAAAGGCTACGGTTGGAAGGACTGGCTATACCTTGCCAAATTCCTCCTCTCTCTCTTCTCCTCTCTTCTCTTCTCTCTTCTAAGACTGGAAAAACTAGGGCCAACTAGGCACTTGCTAGAGGATTCTTGGTTTCCCTTGGGATGCCTTAGATGGGTCTCTCCTCCTCCTTCTATAGCTGAGGAAGAGGTGGAGTCCTAACTAGGTTAGGACTTAAGAGAATCCTAAAACAATTAGGACTTAGAGAGTCTTAATGCCATATGTCTTGGAAAGTCCTAGTGCCTTTAGGACTTGTTTTAGGGCTCATGCATGGGATTCCTACTCCTATTAGGAGTTGGCACCAACCTCTCCTTGTGGATGCCCCTATTTGGGTGTGGGCAGTCCTAATCCTAGTCCTAGTAGTATTTGGATTGGGGTAAGTGGACTGCTGTGAAAAGGGCTTTGCTTGGCTAGATAGGGTTTTGAGGCTTCAAAAAGCCCTTCAATAAAGGTTAAACAATTCTGTTGTGTGTTGTTGAGATTGTCCCTGATCATATGGAAAGCATTTATTCTCAATGAGTGGATACTAAAGAAGTGTTCAAAGAGTTCGGGCTGATTCACTATAATTCCTTCTTGGTAGTCCAAGTGCAGTTTGAATATGGTCACACTTTCAACTTGATAAGAATTTTGTTATACCCAACAATCTATTGTCTATCTTCTCCTTGAAAGGTTTCGTAAAGATGGGGAAGCAATAGGTTACAGAGGTGAAGGGGCAAAATAAGGTACCAGGGAAGTAAGTTGAAACATTATCTTACAGTTTTGATTACATGTTAAGTTCTCTGTGTTGATAACATGACCAATGCCAAAATTTGGCAGAATATTAAGTTCATGCATTATATTTGTTTCTTTCTTGTGGACCTATAAGAACCAAAACTTTTGCCATGGGACTCCTCACGAAGATTTCTTGGGTTGAATTTATATCACTTTAACTGAAAATGAACATCTACAAGAAACTTTAATTTCCTTGATGAAATTTTGTTATGAATTTTAGTGTGCAGCACAATCTCCGCTGCGCACTACTCCCTACATGGCAAGTTGAATGGCAACACTGTGGCATATTCTTCAAAAGTACCCGCCTCTACGTCCTCTTGCCCCGTGTCAAGGCTTTCTGAACCCAACTTCGCCTCCGCAAGTTGAGTCGCCTCAGTTCCTCCGTCAAATGCTTCTCTGAGGTAAGGTGCATGCGCCTCGAGGCTCCCTTCGACTTTGGCACCATGCAGGATGAGCTCGCTCCATCAGAATGAGGGACCCATGGAACGACATGAACCCGCTCTTGCCTCTGCAAGAGTTCATGTCCTTAATCTCTGTCCAAGGAAAACTCCGTGCCTCCGCTCCATATTCCATCTTCTATGTCAGCTACCTTTATGCGGCTTGAGTACTTCGCCAAGTTACACCTAAGTTGCTCCGCTCCTCGTTTTGCATTGAGTTAATGGTGGCCCTCGCGCCCACCATTCCACGGGTCAGCCCTTCGTTGAGCATGATCTCCATATCGACTCTATGTGTGTCTTCATTTGTGTTGCCTTGGATCGCTCCCCCACTTGATCTCTCAATGCATTCCTCAATGCATTATCTAAAGTGAGATCATGCGACGACTCCTCGCCGCTCGCTCGATCCGTTGAGCTTTGTGAAGTTATTTTTGAGCTACTCCTCAACATGTGCGGTCCGTTGCACATGGTTCTCCCTCTGGAGAGTCGGGACTTATCCCTCCTGGATATCTATCCCGTTGGAGCAACTTCTCTCTTCGCTTCCATCTCTCTAAAAGTTTCGGAGACCACCATCCCCTTGGACTACTCCGCACTGTTGAACAAACTGTGTATTGTTCTGCCTCCCACAAACACACTTGCTAGATTGCGACTCCACGTCAATACAGTACCCACTGCGCCCCTCAAGGCCTAGTAACATGTTGAACTCGCTGCACACTTCAACCTCCTACAGACGTATCCTTCTCATGCTGAAGAGAAAGTTTCAATGCTCCATAGCACCGAGTTTCGATCGCCTTGGGATGGCCACGAACACTCCATCGTTCGCATACAAGCCTTTGCATGAGTACCGAATTCTTCGAGTTAGCAATTTCCCTCACTTCTATGAGCTTTGCACAACTCTTTCGGTCGCTGAACAACTCATTCCACCTTACATGGGCTCATCCTTTATCAAGTGCCTCACTTGCCTTGAGCACCATCAAGTATGGTTGCCAACATTGAGCCGTAGCTCAAACTCAGCCATCCCAACCTTTGTGCACTAGGTATTCTTCCCAGCTTGCTTGTCCTCGTAATGCCTCTTGCGCGAAGGGTTGGCCATTCCTCTAAATGTCAATCTCAGATGTCTGCTCCTCTAAGCGACTCATTTTCCCTACATCTTCATGCTCGTTTTTCCCTCAAACGGTCGCACGTGCTAGCTGCCCTCAACACAGCCCCGCTAGGTCCCCCACGTTTACATGCCAAGTGTTTCTATAAGTGCTTGTCTCGCTCTAATACCATCTGTCACGGACTTAGTTGGTTTTGCCTAGTCGTGCGGCACCCTTGTATGTCCGTCCGCAAAGGTCAGCCTCCTCGAAACTTCTCATGATCCCTTAGGACCTACAAAAGATAAAACGGGTTAGAGAAAGTGCCTCACTCGGGATCCACAAGCAAACATTTCAGAAAACACTTCATAACCAATGCAAATTACAAACAGACTTCACAAGCTCTGAGCGGTCGCACAGCAAAGGATCCAAAATGTCCACTACAGACTGAGATCTCCCACAAGTGTCAACATGACACAACCTTTATTTACAAGCCTAAAATGGCCACCAAACCCAACTAAATTGGGGTTGTTAAGCCTTTGACCATCTCTCTATATGTTGTGCAAAGCATGAACAAACCAAAAGACATAGACATACATGAGCATTACACTAAACACCTTGTTTACAGTTTTGTCCGTGATAGTGTGATGGTGGACACAAGTGCCACCCACAATTTCATTATCGATAGAGAACCAAGGCAACTTGGGCTAAACTTGGAGAAAAACCTAAGGCAGTGAACTCGGAGGCTAAGCGAATCTCTGAGTTGGCAAAAGCAATGCCCATCAAGATTGGGACATAGAGCGGAAGCACAAACATGATGGCGGTGCCACTGGACAACTTCCAAGTGATTCTCGGAATGGAATTCATGCATGCGGCAAAGTTTGTGCCAATGTCGTTCCTAAACTCCCTATGTTTAATGAGAGGCAATAACCCTTGCGTGGTTCCTGTTTCTCAAGGAGGGACCAAGGACCCACAATATCTATCAGTATTACAACTGAAGAAGCGGGTACGAAAAGGTGAATTTAACTTTCGTGGCCATTGTTAAGCTGGCGACATTTGATGAGAATGTCATTCATGAACCTACTGTGGTGGCAAAAACTCTACCACCACGCAGAGGCGTGGATCATCGTATCGAGCTAGAGCAGGAACTGAAGCATCTAGTGAAACCACCATACTACATGGCCCCTCCAAAGTTGGCAGAGCTCAGGAAGCAATTAGATGAACTGCTAAGCAGTGGTCTCATCCGTAGTTCCAAAGCACCATTTGGAGCTCTAATTCTCTTCCAAAAGAAACAAGATGGGAGCCTCCAATTATGAGTCGACTACTGAGCCCTCAACAAGGTAACGGTAAAGAACAAGTACCCCATCGCGCTCATCGTAACTTGTTCGACCAACGGGGTAAAACAAAGTATTTCTCAAAACTCGACCTTCGGTCAGGGTATTAGCAAATACGCATTGTTTAAGGCAATGAAGTGAAGACTACCTACGTGACCAGGTATGGAGCATTCAAGTTCTTAATTATGCCTTTCAGCTTAACCAACGCTCCAACCACATTCTGCACTCTCATGAACTAACTATTCAAGGAGTATTTGGACGAGTTTGTGGTTGTCTACTTGGACGACATCGTCGTTTACAGTAAAACGCTCGAGGAGCATATTGAGCACCTTCAAACAATTTTCAAGGTTCTCAGGAAGAACACTTTGTTCGTGAAAAGGAAGAAGTGCTACTTTACTCAGACGGAGATTTTGTTCTTGGGGCACCGAATTGGCGATGGTTCTATTTAGATGGATAAATCAAAGGTGCAAGCTATGGCGAAATGGCAAACACCAAAGAAGTTGCCGGAGCTGAGATCCTTCCTTGGTTTCGTTAACTATTATCGACGCTTTATCAGCTGGATATTCGAAGCGCACAGCTCCACTGACGAAATTGCTAAAGGAGCAGCCTTGGCGATGGTCCGACAAATGCAAAGTAGCATTCCAAGATCTACAAACTGTTATGTTGGAATAATTGATACTCAAATTGCCGAACTATAGGAAGCCTTTTGAAGTCCCTACAAATGCTTCAGACTTCGCTATTGGGGGAGTACTCATGCATGAGGGTCACCTGGTGGCCTACGAGAGCTGCAAGCTCAACGAGATCGAGCGGTGGTATCCAGTGCACGAGAAGGAGATGACAGTGGTGATCTATTGTCTATGAGTTTAGCGGCACTGCCTTCTCGGATCACGATTTATGCTAAGGACGGACAACATCGCTTTGAGTTACATACTCAAAAGAAACTCTCCCCAAAGCAAGCACGATGGTATGACTTCCTGGCTGAGTCTGATATGGCAATGAAGTACAAGCCCGGAAGAGCAAATATCGTGGTCGATACGTTGAGTCGGAAAGTGGAGCTGGGGAATGCCATGCAATTGGAAGGCGGAGGCCAAGTAAGTCAGTTGCACTCCAACTTCCTTTCCAAGATTAGGAATGGACTGCACAATAATCCCCAAGCAATAACCCTGATGCAACTAATCAAAGAAGGCAAGGCACGATGATTTTGAGTCCAGGAGGAATTCATCTACACCAAAGGAAATAGGGTTTATGTTCCTCGAGCAAACAATTTGAGGCGTGAACTCTTGAGAGTGTCATAATTCCATTTGGGCTAGACATCCAAGCATTCACCGAACATTGGCTCTCGTGGAGAGGGCCTTCTATTAGCCGAAGATGGGGATTTATGTGGAGGAATATGTTCGAATGTGCCTTACTTGCCAACAAGATAAGGTAGAGCAGCGGAAGCCGATGGGACTTTTGGAGTCGTTGCCCATACCAAAAAGGTCGTAGGAGAGCATTTTCTTAGACTTCATATCAAACTTGCCGGTAGTAAGGGGACTCAGATCGATACTCGAGGTGGTTTATCGATTTTCAAAGAATGCAACATTCATTGCTGCACCCCTACACTGTTTAGCAGATAAGGCGGCCAAGTTGATAATGAAGAATGTGGTGAAGTATTGGAGGGTCCCGCACAAAATCATCAGTGATCAAGATGCTTAGTTATTAGGGCAATTCTGGACCGAGCTATTCAAATTGCTAGGGTCCAAGTTATACTTCTCCACAAGCCTCCACCCCCAAACAAATGGCCAAACTAAAAGACTAAATTTGCTCCTTGAGCAATATCTTCAGCACTACATAATGTTAACCAACAGGATTGGGTGAAACTGTTGGACATTGTCCAATTCTCCTACAACTTGCAGCAGAGCTTTCTATCCAACAAGAGCCCCGTCGAGATCATTACGGGACAGTAGTCATCGACTCCTCACGCCTTGGCGATCGGTTATACTGGGAGTAGTCCGTCAGCATATTACTTTGCGAAGGAATGGCACCGAAATGCAGATATTACATGGGCTTACTTGGAGAATGCGGCCAAAAAGATGAAGTGGGTAGACTTAGGAAGGCAACCACAGGAGTTTAAAGTTGACGACTTAGTGTTGGTAAAGCTCCAACCAACATCACTCCAGTTCTTTAGGCAAAAAGTGCGCAAGGGATTTGTGCGCAAATACGAAGGACCCTTCTCAATTATCAGTAGGGTAGGCAAAGTCTCCTATAAGTTGCAAATGTCGACGTGGTTTAAAATTCACAATGTCTTCCAAGCAAACAACTTGAAAGCCTACCACTCAGATCCGCAAGATGCTTCCCGAAGTGTTCCAACTCGGCTACCCCACACTAGAGCCTCGTACTAGAAGTGAGTTGAAACCATTTTAGCAGATCGCAAGACAAAGCTACCCAACGAAGCGGAGCAAACCAAATACCTGGTGAAGTGGCGAAAGCTTCCTTGAACAGAAGCTAGTTGAGAGCCTGAAGATGCCCTACGACATTAAAAAGCAATCATCAAAGCCTACCAGCAAGCGTCGACAAGGGTGTCGATAGTTTAAGTGGAGGAGAATGTCACGAACGGTCATCGATTACTCGCAACATCTTCGCTCAATGAACTGTTCATCGCTTTTGCATGCTTGTACAGATGCTTGGCAGCATATTTTGCCTTGGTTTTGTGTGTTTTTCTAGAAAAATGTAAGCAAGAATAGTTTGTAGCATTGCAGTGCGACCGCTCACCATGCTAAGCAAAACTGTCCTAAAATGGCTCCATTTTCGTGTGCCACGGTTTGTTTTTTACAGATCGCAACCGCGTGCAATGTCAACCATCTCAAACCCCTAGAACCCCCCCAAGTGGCATAGGGGTGGATGGGGCTTCGAGATAGTGTTGGGCGTTGATCGGTATACACAAGTTCGCACGTTAACTTGACGGGAAATTTGCCATCACGCCCGACACCCGATGAGCAGTCATTTGTAGACTTGCAACTATTTGTTTTGCCTTATAAAGTCCTTGTTTTCTCCTTCCTCTCTTTTCTCTCTTGCACTCAAAGTGTTTGCTAAATTACTTGTAACGCTTCCTTCTTTACGAGATGTTAGGACTTCTCTATGCTTTCAAATTAATCAACTTACTCTTTTTATAGAGGAAGGCTCAGTCCGTTGCGTCTACGACGAAGCCAATGGAAAAAAGCATCGGCGACGGAGGCAAAAGCAGCACGAGGGTTGGCTCGGGGTTGCACAGGGGGTAAGTAACCGCGTTATTGAACCGAACGTAACTTATTTGAATCGGTTAAAAGTCTGGTTCAATTGGCTTATTTGAACCGAGTGCTCACCCAAAGCGCCTGACGCTTGGGTTTGGGCGAGCGCCTAGGTCGCGCCTCGTTAAGGCACATTGCCTGGTCCACACACGAGTCGCTCAGGCCTTGCGTCACAGAGCGCCTAGCCAAGCGCCCAAGCGCCTATTTAAATTCAGATTATCTTGTAAGCAAATTTGGAGTACATCTTTACCCAATAAATGATTAGCTATAATTTTTATAAGTTTTTCAAGTGGAGAGAAAAAATGACTAAAACAAATCTAAAATTTATTTCTAATATTTACTTAGTTTATTTCATCTAAAGTAAAAACAATTATATATTCTATAAATATAGTTAGTCTCTTCTCTTTTTCTCATGTTACGTTATGATGTTTGAAGTTATGAACATAATAAGAAATCTTCTTCCTTGAAACTAATTTAATCGACCATGTGCAAGACATACAAAGGTGAGGTCTTATCCTGGAGAGTCAATCTTTAAGTTAGAGGGAGTCAAGTATTTATCATTTTCTATTAATAAATTATTTAATAGATTTTTATCCCTCTTTTCTCAATCATCATTATTACCCTCAAAAAAAGTATATATATCTTCTTTGCTCTATGAGCTTCACCTTGCATCATATCCTACATTAAACTTTGTACCAAGACATCATGTCCTATGTTATTTTAGGTCTCATCTGTGAGTTGCTAAGACTTGCTCATCTTGTTTTATAAATTTATTAAATATACTACAGCTAGACTTGAGGTTCAATGACCCATTTAGCCAATGCTACACTTTCTTTCGCTCAATCTCCAAGAGAAACCTGACAGCAACCACACTTCTTATGGGTAGCAAATGGGAAAACACTTCATTGTGCTCGTATAACATTAGTTCTCTTTATAACAAAAACTAATGGCAACAAGCTCTAATCGACTAAAATTTGTCTGAAAGCATCATCTCATAGCATACATCACAATTTCAGACAAGTAGTGATTCTGCTCTAGCATATTTAGTTTTCTTGCTCAAGTATTTTGTAGGCTTGTTTGCGAACCACACTATGTTTGCTTCTTGGCAAACTAAATGAGCAGAGTCGAAGTCACAAAACCATCTACTTGCAAGCATGGTTCGTATTACCGGTCCATTCCGATGTACCGACCGGCTGTCGATACAATACTTACCGAGCTTATCAGCATACGGTGGTACACTGGGGTGTACCAATGTACCACTGATAAGACCCCTAGGGTTTTATCGTAAAAGAAGAGGAAGAAAATGGATGATTGTTTTGAGGAGATCGACCTCCTTGATCACTTCGAGGGGATCGACCTTCTAGGGTTTGTCAAAAGAATAGATAATATTTTATTGATAGGTTAAAAGAAACAGATACATCTCTATTTATAGAGTTCCACCTAGAGTCCACCAGGACTTGGACTCTTAATAATAAATAAAATATTAAATAAACCCCTATCCGATTCTTACCGAACTAAATAAACTCAACAAAACATTATTCAAAAGCTTAGAAAATAAAGGGATCCTAACAATTCCTCCCTCTTCAAATCAATTTTGTCCTCAAGGCTGAGCAACATCAAACTCGGGGAGTTTCTCTTTCAGCACTTCAATCACAGGGTATTTGCAGCGCATCACAACCCATTGATCAAGTAAGTGCGGTCTCCATTCCTTGATAGTGTAAGCAATAGGTCGACCTTTCGGTGTAGTAGTCATTGTAGTCTCCTGAAGAACTCTCTCCATCCGATAGCTAGTGGTAGTTGTGACCTTACTTCCACGTCTTCCCTTTAAGATCACCTGCTTTCCATTAATAAAAAACTTCATGATTAGTCTAGAAAAATTCCAAGAAACATCACCCAAGGTTGATAGTCATTCAATTCCAAGCACCACTTCGAAGTCTTCCAAGGGTAGCAAAAAGAAGTCCACAAGCAACTCTTGGCCCTGTATAATCAACTTTATCTTCGAACATTTGCTATCACAAGTTAAAATTTGTCTATCAGCGACCTTTACTTCGAATTTGTTACAACCTTCAATATGGTAAGCCAATCGGTCAACAACTTTACTGTCCATAAAATTGTTAGTGCTGCCAGTATTAATTAAAACTATAACATGCTGATGTTTCAAAGTTCCTCCAACTTTCATAGTTTGCGGGTTAGAGTAGCCGACTAATGCATGCACTGTATGTATGATAGGTCCAACATCTTCATCAGAATCCATACCTTCATGATCCGAGTCCACATTGTTAGCTTCTGATTCCTCCCCAGTTGGTTCAATCATCAGAAGTTGCCCTTGTTTCCCCAATTGGTTCAATCATCAGAAGTTGCCCTTGTTTACATCGGTGCTCCCTACTCCACTTTTCATCACAATGTCAGCACAAACTCTTTGCTAATCTTTCCTTAAGTTATTCTCGGGTTTGTCTTCGGGTGTTAGGGTTCCGATTGGGAATAGATGGGGCGAGTGGCTTGTTGATCATCTGTTTGTTGTCACTTATGTTTCGACGATTTTCCCTGTTGATTTTTTTCTCATGTAAACGTGCATATGATATTGCAGCTGTCATAGTGTAGGGTTGGCGAGCTTTAACTTCACACCGGATATCTGGATTATGTCCTTCGATAAATGTACCCACTAGTTGTCGTTCGGACCAATCTTTGACTTGATTTAACAATCGTTCAAATCTGCTCTGATATTCTAACACTATGGAAGTCTGACGAATTTTGACGAGCTGCCTATCAATATTTTCGTATTCGGATGGCCCAAAACGAATAAGAAGTCCTCTCTTGAATTGCTCCCACGAGGGAACCCCATGGCAAGTTTTGTACTAATCAGACTATTGGATTGCATCTCCATCTAGCTGGATTAAGGTTATTTCCATCGTAGATTTTTCTAGGGTTCTGTGAAAACGAAAAAAATTTTCTGCCGTAGAGATCCAACAAGTCGGATCTCCATCTTCCCATCTTGGAAATTCCAACTTCATGCGTGGGTAGCTTGTGTCCTGTTCTTGGTTCCTTTTTCCTGTGTCTCCAGATCGATTCAATGTAAGACTTGAACTTTCATGTTGTTGAAACTTGTTGAAGCTCTCCAATAAACTCTTTTTGAAATTGTTAAGGGTTTCTTGTAGTCGATTCTCAATTCTGGTTTCCAAGGCTTTTAATTGGGCTTTCACTGAGTTGTCGATAGCCATTACGTAAGACTGCAGATCTGTAATCCCCAGTTCTTATTTCTAATGTCTGGTCAAGGGCATCAGCACTGCCTATTCAGTGCAATTTTCAGTGACGTCGGCCCGAGGCAGTGTTAAGGGCGTGGTTGGGAGACAATGATGGCGACACGGTTGGGAGTAGCTGTCAGGGCTACAACCGAGGCTGGGAGGCTGGAAGGCTGCTGTTGCCGAGGTTGGGAGGCTGCCGCTACCGAGGCTAGGAGGCTATTGCTACCGAGGCTGGGAGGCACCGCGGGATGAGACGCTAGGAGCAGCGTTGGCGGCACGATTGGAAATAATTCTTTGTTTCAGGTTGTGGCAGCTACTGCCGATGACGATATCGAAGGGAGAAGGAAGCAACGATGATCGATGGTTATGACAGAAGGTGTGAGGATGCGGGGGGGTGGGGGTGGGTGGTTTCCTTGTTTCGGTTGTTGCGAGGAGGGAAGGTTGCTACCGAGGTTGAGAGGCAACAGTGACGGTGCGACTAGGAGCAGTGTCGCCGAGGACGAGAAGTAGCAAAGGGTCGTAGAGGCTAAGCGTGGCGAGGGGGGTGGTTCGTTGGCCGGGAACAACGGCAACGGCCCTTTCTCGCTCAAGCGGGCTGGGAGGTGCACTGCCCTCACGCTGCTCTCGGCTAGGAGGCGCAGCAACTGCTAAGGGCTGGAAGGCGCACTGCTGGAAGGAGATGCTGGTAGTGCTGTCTCCGATGGAGGCGTGGCTGAGGCGATTGTAGAGATGTCGAGGACCGCGGTTAGGAAACAAAGGCTGCTGAGGACCCCGACTTCTTCTTTTCTCTGTTTTTTTTTTTTTTATGATGATGGCTACGACGAAGTATTGTGAGAAATTACAATAAGAACACCGAGGATCGTTGCTCTGATACCAAATGATAAGACCCCTGGGGTTTTATCGTAGAAGAAGAGGGAAAAAATGGATGATTGCTTCGAGGGGATCGACCTCCTTGATCACTTCGAGGGGATCGGCCTCCTAGGGTTTGTCAAAAGACTAGATAATATTTCATTGATAGGTTAAAAGAAACAAATACATCCCTATTTATAGAATTCCACACAAAATCCACCAGGACTTGGACTCTTGATAATAAATAAATATTAAATAAACCCCTATCCGACTCTTACCAAACTAAAAAAACTCAACAAAACATTATTCAAAAGCTTAGAAAATAAAGGGATCCTAACAACCACTCGTATAGGTCCTCTGTCAGACTAGTGCATACCGCCCATACCGAGTGGTACGCTTTGGTTTATCAATCCTTGCTTGCAAGGATAAAGTTTTGTACATTAATTAACCTTCCCCAAACCCCATATTGCTTGGAACCTCTTGGATCGGATCACCGTCTTGTTCCACTTTTGGAAACTGAAACATCCCTAGATTTTGTTTCAATAATTGGAATAAGCAAATAACCACAGTGTTGACAAAGGGAAGGAATGACAGTAGCATTTTTGACCTGTGGTTACTGGTTACTAGAGCCACATATTATTATCATGTGTTCAAGCTTTTTTGCTGAAATTATATGTTTGAATTTACATGAACAAGTTAATATCCATCTCCGTAAGAGAAATATCTCAATTCTCAGTCTCTAAATTGTTATGCATTTGGATATGAATCTGATGGATCTTCTGCGAAAGGATATAGTTTCCAAGGTCATGATTAAGTTATTTGTACAAATAATCCAAGATGTCTAGTCTTTGCATCATTTGATATAGTTATGTATGTAATAAGAAACACTGAAATATCTATGATTCACTTTTGTGGTTGCATCAAACAAGGAATTGTTTTCCGATTGGCATGGTTGGAATATACCATTCTACAAAGACGTAGTCATGTATCAAGGCAACCATGCCAAACGCTTGGCTAACACATCAACATGGCTGATCAGATATGTTTGATAATTTTTGTGCCAATGACACCAAGTGTTGCCGATTATCTTCAGTTATGATGCACCATTAAAGCAACTTCAACATGGCTGATCAGATATGTTTGATAATTTTTGTGCCAATTACGCCATGTGTTGCTGATTATCTTCAGTTATGATGCACCATTAAAGCAACTTCATATGGAAAAATATATTCAGTTCTTGATTTATACTGAAACATACAGTAATTGTATACCTTCAGTAGTTATTGAAACAACTTTGGCCCTGTTTAGTTTATGTGGCAAGTAGCAACTTACAGTTAGATATATTTTGTACACTTTGTTGGTGATGTCTGTACCCAGCTTCAACATAAGCCTTCATTCGCTCATTCCAAGTGGCACCAATTGTGACAGCAACATTCTCTGATGTCTTCTGAAATTCTGAACTCCTAAACTTTTCTGTACAAAAGAAGAAAAACATAAAAAATATGAACTTCATCTGTAAGATAGAATTGTAACTGCAGAATAGGGCAAATTTCTAAGCATATTATTCATGTTTTATCAAAAAAAGGCAGGGACTAGCATTTTCAGAAGATATGAAATCAAAAGAGAAATAAAACAAAGATTAAGCAAGTAAAAATACCAAAAAAAGAGGAACAAGTTAATTAAGCCAGAAAACCTGCACCTAAGTAAAGAGCAACAAGCAATTTTAACATTTCGCCTGAACTGGTACATGCCATGTGGTACATATAAATCTGGGCCTCAACTGAAATGCGCAGTTGCAGACTGCTCAACTTCAGACAATCCACATTTGGTGCAACAAGCAATTTTAACATTTCCCCTGAACTGGTACATGTCATGTGGTACATATAAATCTGGGCCTCAACTGAAATGCGCAGTTGCAGACTGCTCAACTTCAGACAATCCACATTCAGTGTAGACCTCTGCTGGTTTGGGCCTGATAACGGGCTTGAACCATGTGATAAGCCTAGTTCAGTTTTTGCTTTAATCAACTCTGATCTCATAACCCACCCTATTCCATCTCCCTTGTGCTCACCTCCATGACACCGCCCACAGTCTACAACCTAATGCCGTCAATAAGCCTGGAACTACTGTCCTCCTCTGCCACAGACTCCTCCTCCCCTTTCTTTCCACCTCCTCTTGTCCTGTCTTTCCTCCTCATCTTCTCCTCCGCCCTCCCCCTCCTCCCACCCCCATCTTTTCTTGGGACCACAGTGCATGTCGGCATATCGTTTGCCGGCACATGAACACAGACCAGAACAGAGCAAGTCGGTGGTCTGTGCCAGAGCTGAAATATAGAACCTTGGCACCATGGGTATATATATCATGACAAAAAAGCATTTAGAATAAGAAAGGAAGACAAGCAAATAGTAATTTGTCAGCATACTATATAGATATAAAGCATGGCTAGTAAACAGTGACAATAATCTTTTTCAAGCTTTGAGGTGTTTCTAAATACCAGTAATCTGAGACTCTAAATTATAACCCCATCAGGATTTAGAACCCCGAAATTGTACAGGATCAAAACCTCACCCTTCCACAGATCTACTAAATGGTATGCATCTATAAAGATATAAAAGAGTAGGCATACCTATCGATCCATGAAATCCAATAAGAAACCTCTTTCCCACATCAACCAGCTCCTCATATTTTGCAGTTCTGCAAGATTATCTCCTCTTGATCTCATGATTATGTTACAATAAGAAGCACTCATCAAATAAATATAATAAGTTGACACAACGCACTGATCCGAGATTGCTAGTTTTGGAATGAGAACTGAGAAAGACATAAAATTTGTACCAATGGAAGTACTTGCAATGAATTATACAGCATAAAGGCATCCAAATAGATGTACTTATTATGGCAGTTGCAGAAGATGTAAATTCTTTGTGTTCCTATTAATTCTTTCTCAAAGTACTTAACAAAGGCTTTTGATGCATAAGAAACATCATCATCAAATGGTAACTTTTATTTTATCACATGGTAACTGAAAATTTGCAACATTTCACGTTGATTGTTGCACCAAAACTTAATAAGAAGTAAGAACAATAAATAAAATGACAGTTTACTTGAGATTCCACCAAGTGATATAACAGTAAAAGAACAATCACAATGTCACACCTACTGATTTTATCCATATTATTGAAGTAGGCACCAAAAAAGTGCATGTAAACAAGCAAAATTCCAAAATCAAGCACTTCAGAAGTTAAGGGGGTCTTGAAATGTCAAAAGAATTAAGGGGCATGTGAATCATCACTATCATTATCATTTGACAAATTGATATGAAACATTATCCCCCGTTCAACTTCAAAATAATACACTTTAGTAAATAGATACATTTTGTTTTTAAGAGAATGTTACTCAATCTGATAATAAGTTAGGTATTAATATAGACTAGTATATCAAACAAAGTCAAGAATTCCAGTTTGACAACCAAAGCTTGTTCCCTCTTGTTGTAAATACAATGATTACTCTCTAAATCCAGTGATTTCAAAAGCGTTAGGCGCCAATAGGCGCTAAGGTCCAAAAATGCCTGAGGCATTAGGCGCTCGCCCAGGCGCTCGCCCGAGCGAAGCGAGGCACTAAAATATAAAAATATATAATATAATTAATAAATATAATTATTTAAATAAAAATATGCTATTAAATTAAGAAAATTAGGTACAAAATCACAATAAATAAATAAATTATAATAGTATATTTTTATTTTTTAAATAAAAATACTATTAAATAAATTAAAATTACTAATATTAAAATAAAAATAATATATTAGTAATCTAATAAATAAAAATACTATTATTAGTATACAATTAGTAGTATACTGTTAATATACTGTCGACAGTATAGTAAGAAGAGTGTGAGAAGACCGAGGCTGTCGAGGCAACGGTAGCAAGCGACAGCCATAGTTGGAGCGGGAGCAGGAGCGGAAGCGGCGAGCGACGGCGACAGCGGGAGTGGGAGCGGGAGCTGCGAGCGGTAGTAGCAACAACAGCAGGGAGCGACGACAGCAGCGACGAGCAGCGATTGTGGCAGCGGCGAGCAGTCGGCGAGCAATGATTGTGGCAGCGGCGAGTAGCGACGAGCAGCGACAATTGCAGCGGCAGCAGAGAGCAGCGACAACGGAGAAGAAATCTCGACGGTAAAATCGCGAGTGTTAGGGTTGGGGAAGTCGGGTAAATCACGAAAGGGAGCATGATATCGGTGATTTAGTTGATTCGATTGAACCAACAAAGACACCGGAGACCAACCAGACCTAAAAATCTGGTTTGGTCCCTGGTTTAACCCAAGCGCTCGCCCGAAGCGCTCGACGCCTGGGCTCGGGCGAGCGCCTAGGCGGCGCCTCTTTGAAGTGAGGCGCCTAGACATGAAGCGAATAGACTGTCAAGATAAACATGAGTTGCTTATTTAGCTAAACATTTGTCTTATGAAAAAGTAACTCATTACAGTCATGGAATGCTCTATTATTGGTAGTCTTTTCAATGTCTCATTAGGAAAATGCATCAGCTTCTGCTAGAAAATGTATATGATGCTCATTGTACTAGAAAAATAAATTTAGCCACAAATGGTCTTAGAACAGATACAGATATGCTTTAAGGTCAGTTTAATTCTTACATGTGTGAAATGAGGAACTCAAAAGTACATTTTTCAACTAAAGGCGAATAAGAAAAGGCATGGATGTTTTTGGTAATGCATATTGCTTAGGAACCAACTTTTCATGAATTTCTTTGACAAGTCATTTGGATATGATGATGAGAAATAGTTTTATTTTTATTTTCTTTGGTAGATATATGGTTTTTTTTCTTTGGCATAAGCATGAAACTAGAAACAAAGTCCAATTAGAATATTGTTTTGCTCCCTAATCTTGTTATCAAGATTATAGAATCTGAGCTTTCATGTCAGTCATTCATTGTTGTGATATAAACTCTCTTACTCATGATTACATTAAACTGATAGATTTATGCAAATGTTGAAAAACTGTCAGACACTAAGAATTCCTATCTTTCTACTATTAAAATCCTATTCTTTTTTGTTAAAACAGGAAATAAAAAACTTATAAAATTGATGTATATCGTCCTAATTGTATCTACTAACTAGAATTTTGAAGAATTTGTTGTTAATTCAACAATATGGAACATAAAATATATCTTGTTGCTAATAACAAACAAATAGACACAAAAACATAGAGAAACAGAAAGCATCAGGAGAAATATATTGGTTATTAGGATTCCATTTTTAATGAACATCCTTTTTCTTGAGAATTTTTTGCAAAAGAACAAAATTGATGACGAATTAACAAAAAATTGCAATCTCGTAACAGGTACTGTACCAGTCCCTGGTCGGATTGGTTCTGTACCAGTCCCTTGTTGGACTGGTACTGTATCAGTCCTTGGAAGGACGGGTACATTGTGTCTATACCAAAGAGGAAGAAGCTGTGACACGGAAGGAAGAAGAGGAGGTGGAGAAAGAGATGGAAGAAGGAAGGAGGAAGAGGAAGGAAGAAGAGAACATGGGGGAAGAGGAGGAGGAGGAACAGGAAGAAGAGGAGGCAATCGAGGAAACGGAGTAAGGAGGAAGAGGATGGAAGAAGAGGTCGCAATCGAGGAAGAAGAGGACGCGGTGGGGCAAGAGGAGAAGGAAGAGGAAGAAGAGAATGCGAGCCTAATTGAATCAGATGTACACTTAAAGTTTTTCTTCTTTTAATAGAACAGATCAGACCGCCTGAAATGGAGGCAGTCCACGTCTCGATTCAGGCTCGGATTGGTAAATACCAGTCAGAATGAGCCACATCGGGCGTAGCTGCAATAACTGGAATTAACAAAGGAAACATATGCAGTTGCTAGAAGAAAAGATTCATGATGGTTGATGTGTCCTCACCACCCATAAATGCATGAAATTCTCATGCCACCTTCATTAGTGAATACATTAATGACTGCAATCCCATGCTAAGATACTGACACAAAGGAATGGATCAGAAACTTTTATGGACAAAATGGAGTTAATCTTCAAGCATAGCTCTTGCACTTGAATTTAGGCATTTAATTCATATAATAATATGGTCATCACATACCTCACGAATGGAGGAAGATCATTTTAGTACTAATTTATAAGAATAAGGGTGAAATCCTAGGTTGTTCTAGTTATAGAGCAATTAAGATTATGAGTCACACTATGAAAATTTGGGACAATCATTGGAAGTTGGATAAGATGTGAAACAAATATTTCCAAAAAAACAATTTGATTTTAGGCTTGGAAGATCAATAATTGAAGTTATTTATTTATTAAAACAATTTATGAAAAAGTATAGAGAGAAAGGGAAAGATATGAGTATGGTCTTTATTAATTTAGAGAAGGTTTATGAAAGAGTTCATAGAGATTTATAATTGTGGATTGTACAAAAGAAGGATGTATCTACTAATTATATTGATGTTATAAAAGATATATAAGATAGTAATAAAATCACTAGTAGACCTAATGATATAGTGTTAAAAGATACATAGACAAGTTGATTAGTATATACAGAAAAGTTGACAAATAAGAAATTTCCTTAAGTAAAGGGCTTAGGTGTCTTGGATCAATTATTCAACAAGCTGAAGACATCGATTAATATATTATCCATAAGATAAAAACTAAATGGTCCAACTGGAGATGGACATCAGGAGATTTCTGTGATACATACCTTTTAGATTAAAAAATTCTATAAGACTATTGTTAGACCAATGATATTATGGATCTGAATGTTGGGTAGTTAACAAACCATATATATTGGGGTGGATATGTAGAATTTGTAGGAAAGATAGGAAAAAAATGTTATCTTCGTAAATTGTTAGGTGTGCCTTCGAAGATAAAATGAGGAAGAAGAATCATTTAACATGGTTCAGACATGTGCTAAAGAGACCTATACATACTGTAGTGAGACTGCAGTTAGACGGTGTGAAATAATTACTATTAGTGGAACAACGAGGTATAGAGGCAGGGGAAAGCTGCCACATCTCATGGACAGTTGCAATGGAAAATGATAATATTATTGCAAACAATACTGTGTCTAAGTAAAAGCTATTTTTTGTGCTTACTTTGTCATGAAGTCTAAAAAGATTCTGGTTATATTTCCACCCAATTCACAGTGAAATTTCTCCAGCTCATACTTCCTTTTCAAAACCTGCAAAGGAGAGATTTTGGAGGTACAAAGTCATTAGGGTTTTGTTCTTTCCTTTTTTCTTGTCAGAAACGCGTTGAAGTTGGCAGGTGAACAATAGCATCAAGATCCGCGCGAGGGGCGGAAAACGAATAGAGTGAGATCAAGACGAACCGGATCGTCGGTGGCGCCGCTGACGGCGATGGTGCCAGTCGAGGCCATCGGCAGGACGATCGCAGGACGATCGCACGAGGGCTCCAGCGTCGGCCACCGTCTCTGCGAGGTGCGGCAGAGAGCAGAAGTAGGCGGCGGTTTGTGAAGCGCCCCTTCCCTCCTCTTTCGCCACGGGCAAATCGTACGGGATCGATGAGCAGGGCGTTTATAGTATCGGAGAATCAGGGTCCGTTTCCCCTTCGCGACGAATACGGGTAATTTATCGAAAAAAATAATTACTAATGAACGTTTTATCAGTTTGCATATTACCATTTACCATCCCTTTTATATTATTTATAACTTTTATTTTAAATTTTTAATGTTTTTAAATTATCTTTTTATAAATAGATAAAAATATACTTATCTTTTTTTTCTCCACATATTTGTAACTGAAACATATAGGTCAATTTACTCTAATATCGTCGATTATACCAATTGAAATATAAAAATAAAAATTAAAAAGATAATTTTAATATTCAAATTGGTGGTGGTGTACTCAACATCGAATTGTATAACTCATATTTTTCTACCATTGCTAGATACGTCCATTGGGAGCTCGGTAGTTGCTCGTCTACCAGCCTTCTAGAGCCTCCCTCTCCAGTCGACGATAATTGTGGCAAATATAACTCCTTTAACAATGAGCTCCTAATCTCTTCTTTTTCATGTCCATGCTAGAACTAATTGTTAGTCATAGGTGTCCTATAAGCTAATCACATGAGTGATAACATGTGTGACTTGACATATAGTATTTTTGCTTATTATTATTATTTGCTATTTTATCACTTTATATTGCATGTTGCATGAATATATTATGATGTCCGTGGATCTATGCAATGGGAATCGAATCGTGATGAGATTACGATAATGAGACAGATTCACCTTTAAACACGGATCCTAAATAATCCTAGTCATAGGTTACTCGAGAGGGACATCAAGATAAATGGACAAATTGGTGTGCTATATACCCGTCCATATGATAAATGCAGCTGGTCTCATAGATGCTCGTCTAGAGACACTAGGGATATAGTGCTGGTGTTTATTGGAGAATGAGTTCACTGATTAATCCACTCACGAAATGTTGGATGGTTTATGATGCCTTATTGTCAAACAACGATTCCGTCTTCCAAATAGTGTATATGGTCCTTAGACTTAAGACACCAAGGATGTCCTGTATGAGTACTCTACTCTTTGATACCGAACTTATAGGTCTAAAGATTCCAGATCTAGTACAACCGATCATCGAAAGTAGTAGCAAATTTTACGAGGGCTATTAAGTGTCAATAGATGATCATCCGCTCTCATGTCATGAGAGGAATATCTTATGTGTTCTTGCTCAGATAAATCCCTAACCAGGGTCATTCAGATTGAGAGAGAAAGAGTTCTCTAAGAGAATCCAATTAGAGCGAGACTCAAGTAGAAACTATATGGGCCTAACAATACCATGCCCGGTATACAGTTTCTAGGGTATTAGATGGATAGGGGACTATAGATACATAGTAATTGAGGATAGATAGGTCCAAAGGATTAGATTTTCTTATATCATTTGGGGACTGTGGCATAGTAGCCTAGTACATCTGTAGTTGATAAGTCGAGTGAATTATTATAGAGATAATAATTCATTGAGCCAGAAGGAGTTATGACAGGTATGACTCATAGCTAGCTCAATATTGGGCCTAGAGGGTCACATATATATGACAGGTATTGCTATAAGTAGAGGTTCGGATATGAGATATCCATGAGACCCCTAATCTTATTGGATATCCAATAAGCTCTAAAATTATTGGATCCTATGGATTAGATCCAATAAGAGCCAATGAGAGATTATTGGATAGAGATCCACTAATCTAAGCTTGGATGGTTGGATAGAGATCCAATACCTAATAGGGCAGGATCCATTATGGTTAAGTCGAAAGGGAGCCTCTATAAATAGGAGAGAGCTAAACACCCATAGGCTAGAGGTTTTCTTGGTTGCCACCTATTCTCCTCTCCCCTTCTCCCCCTCAGATAGTAGGCTTAGAGATTTTAGGAGCGTTTGTTGAATCTTAGATTTTGATGATGAAACCAATTGATAGTATTTATGATTTAATCTGTGTTTTGAGTGACGCAGGATGCTTTAATCAAAGAGAGAATTAAAGCAAGAAGAATCATGTTAGCTCGGAGAAAAACATGTCAGAAGATTGGACGTCGCATTGGAGGATCGGTCGATGTATCGACAAAAGGCTTTGGGCTATGGTTTCGGGCATTTAGCCAAGAAGAGCGGATATTGCGCAAGGATATCAGAGTTGTGGAGGTCAATTGGCTGATTGGGCAATAGGTCGTAAGAGAGGACGATGCGCCGAAGAATCGGACGAAGCGTCGATGGATCAGTAACATACCAGACAACATGATTTATGCTTAGTAATAATTGTCTAGATCGAAGTGTGTTTTATGTATGCAGGATTAACTACGATAGCAAAGCATAAAGCAAAATGAAGTCCGGAGTCAAGAACACGATTTTGTTGGGAGTTCGAGAGTTCGTTGGAAGTCTCGACGTTCATTAAAAGTTCTACAGGAACCAACCGAGAAGTCCAAGAGTTTGCCAAAGAAGCTCATTGGAACTCACCAAGAAGATCGTCGTGAAGTCCAGGAGCATGCCGGGAGTCCGCTGGAACATTACCGAGAGATTATCGGAAGTTCACTAGAAGATCGTCGGAAGCTCACCAGAAAGAAACCTAGACTTACAGACTTCTTTATCCTCTCCTACAGATCTACAGGGATTCAGGGATATATGATCTCCCTAGATAACACAACTATCTCACATGTGGTTTTCAGTTTTGCAAATTTTATGCACCAATCTTCGCATGATGACGAACATAATTTATAGAAAATTTAGGGATTTTTATTTTCTATTCTTCCACTACGCATGTAATGTTGCCCCCCAAGATTTTCCTATACTAATTGCTAGTCATAGGTGTCATACAAGCTAATCATATGAGTGATGACACGTGTGATATGATACATATCTAGTAGGTGCATAAGCAATCACACATCACATGAGTAATCACACTAAATGATAATGGACCACTATCTAATATGATAAGGCCCGAGCTAGTGGGCCTAATCAATCACATCAAGATCTATGTATGCAGCGGTGTATCTCCATGCCCTGTGATCGTTCATCTCGTCCTCGTTAGTAAGTGTCGCTCTTGCGGGGGTAGTGCCCGTAGCGAGCCGGTGGTCCCTTTGCGGGCAAGCACTACTGTGGGCACCGTTTGACCTTGCAGGCGCCACTGCAAGTGGCGATCAACCCTACGGGCTGCTCGTCCGCGAGCGATGCCACCCTTATGAGCGCTATGCCCGCAGGTAGCACATGTCGGTCGTAAGCCTGCTACAAGTAGGCCGTCAACTTGCTGTTGTAGGCACAGTGCCTGCACACAACAATAGTTGCTGTGCTTGTGTTGGCATTGTGTCGCTTGCCTATGGCCACTACCCTTGTGGCTACTACTGCAAGCAACTACACGAACGTGTATTGTGTTTTACAAAAGCCTTTGACATCAAAATTGTTGACGCAATAGCGAGAAGGGCAGTAACTATTGTCGACCGATCCACCAGCCCGACGTCCAATCTTTTGACATGTTCCTCCGGCACAACATGATTTTCCTGCTTTAATTATCTCATCCTGATCGAGGCATCCTGCGTCACTCAAAACGCAGATTAAATCTTAAACATATATCAAGTAGTTTCATCATCAAAATACGAGATTCAACAATCTCCCCCTTTTTGATGATGACAACCACATGATGACGGAGTTAAACTTAACTCCCGGAGTTTAAACAAACTCCTCCTATCAATATGCCATATTGATAAAACCTTGAATTCAAACTGAATTCAAGTCATTGCAATATTCATCATGAATACTTGCAACACGTCATCATGAACTGATGCATAAACTTATGCATAACATCATACTTCTCCCCCTTTGTCATCAACAAAAAGGAGAAGTACCACAATCAAGCGTTTGTGATATTGGTTCAACTCATTGCATGAAAAACATAATATCTATTGTTATCATCATGCAAGTTTGTTATCATCAAATGGTAAGATATCAACATGTAAAATTGCGATTCAAGTTCTTGATATCTTAACATGATATGACATTCATAGCACCTATTCATATGAATGCTGCTTTTGATATCTCATCATAATATGGCATTCATAACATCTATTCATATTCTTCAAATATGGCACTCATAGTATCAATTATATATTTCTCCCCCTTTGTCATCAACAACAAGGAGAACGATATAAGCAAATTTTAAATATAAGTGCGAAGCCATAAGTTGGTTCATGTCATTTTCCAACAGTGAGTGATAGGATACCAATTTTGCAAACATCTCGAGGAAAACATGACATGGAGATAGCTTTTATTGCTTCTTCCTTTTTATTTGTTATCTTTTTACATGAAGGAGGAAAGCCATATGTGAAGTTCAAATCGATAAGATATTAAAGCACACTTCATTTTTGCAAGGATTAAGATATGTAAGTGAGTCAAATCCTTGTATGTAAAAATATCTTCTTTTTATAAGAGGGAATCATCAAATATGTTTCTCGAAAAATATTTTTCACATGATAAGTGCATTTGCTAGATGATTCCATATGTCAAAAATCAATTATGTGAATTAAACTTGATATGACATATGCTTGTTAAGTTCGGAAGAGGATAATGTATCAAGAAAATCCAATTGTTAGGATCAAGAAAATCCGAAAATGAAATTTGACACTTTCATACATTCGGACAGGGTTTTACTAGAGATATTCAATTATAATCATGAAGGTAAAACATGCTTATTATCATGGAAATTTTTGTATACAAGCACATAATTTCCAACATGTAATCATGACAAGTAATTGTGTAAAATCATTATGGTAATCAAGTGATTTGATCATTCAATCAAAAAAGTCCGAAAAATAATTTTAACTCGTTTAATCATTCGGACATATTTTTACCATAGTTTTTCAAATATAATCATGAAGATAAGGCATGCTCATCATCATGGTAGTATGATAGCAAGTTTACCATATACAAGCTAGCAAAAAATTTCTACATTTTAAGGCCCGCAAGCTAGCAATTTTGAGATGTTCAAGAAAGCAACTCTTGCTTCTTGAAATATAAGTTTTGCTAGATGTGCAAGTTAACTTTTTGCTTCTTGAGATAGGCAAGATAGCATTCCTTGGTGATGTTCAATATAGCTAAGTTCTACATCATGCAAGCTAGTGAATTTTATAACATTTTAGAACATGCATAATCACCAAAGCATCATAAATTTTAATGATGTGCAAAATTACAAATTTTGCATGATTGCATTTGTGTGTCTTGAGATTTGCAAGATAGCACTTCTTGGTGATGTTCAAGATAGCAATTTCTTCTCTTTTGAGAAGTGCAATTTTTGCTTTCTTCTTGAATTGTGCAAGCTAGCTATCTCCCCTTTTGCCATTGTCAAAAAGAAGGGAAAAACCCTTTACATCAATTTTTAAATCATAACAAAGGTTAGTATCAATCTCATTTGTGCATCATTATATTTTCAAATTAAAGCATGCACATTTTCAAAACATATAAACTCATTATTATATGCATGATTCCAAATCATCATTCATATTATTTCAATCATTGTTTCACTCATCACTATAGCTTATCATGCATAATATGTAAAACCATCTAACATGATATAAACATTTATTTATTTAATTTTTTAAGCATTCATGATACATCATACATTATCATAATAAAAAGCATATGCATCATTCCAAATCATAAATATTTCAAATCATCATGGTATTAATTTGTCACATTACATCCTACCATGCATGATCGAAACTTCTCATTTGCATACATCAAAAAAAATTCATGAATATCTCATGCATTCATATCATCACTTGAGGAATATTGAAAAGAAATAATTGGGTGATGAGATAAATATTTCATGAATACAAAGAATTGCATAAAAATCATATCATGAATACAAGGAATACAAATCACAATCATTCAAGAGAAAAATCATCATTCATTTTCAATTCATTCAATTTGATAAATCAAGATCATGATTTTGATAAAACTCATTTCAAATTTAAATCATCAAAATAATTTTTATGGCTCACAAAATTTATAACATAAACAAATTCATGATTTCATTGATAATATGTTTTCCCCCTTTTTAAGTGTTTCATTTTAAGTGGTCGATTTCATGTTAGCATGCCTTTTCATTTATGAAAACATGCATCAATTTTTTTTTTTAAAGCCACTGTTAGTATCATGAAAATCGATAATCCATAAATATCAATAATCATCATACATAATTTCAAAAATATATACTCATTAATCATAACTTCAAATTAAACATGATTTCATATACTTAAAATCGAGAAATAATAATGGAAATCAACATGATACGCATTATTACTTCTCAACCACATATAGCATGATTTCATAAGGTATTTTTAATCAAAATCATTTTGTTTATCATAAACATGCAATTTTCATGATTATTTTCAAAATTACTAGAATGATAAGCATGATTCCTAATTGTTTGTATTTTCATTATAAAATTATTAAACATGCAATTTTCAAGAAAATTAAATAAAAAAGAAAAATGCTTTATGAAAAGCATCATGTAATTTCAAAGTAAATTAAAGGCATTTTGATTACCTCAGCGTCGAAAGGCGTAAAGGCGTAGTTTGCCCCCTCACCTTTGTTGATTTTCTCCTCATCTTCAGCGGAGCTCGATTCATCCCAATTTTTGTTCTTCTTCTTGCGTTCAAAACAAGTAGTTTCGTTCTTTTTACTTTTTAATTTTTGTTTCATTTGTAGTTTAAGTTTACCATCACTTGAGCTTATGCTCGAGTGGTCTTCAAATGTTCTATGTCCCAAATCCTTCCTGTTCTTTGGAAGGTGGTTCTCAAGTTCTTCACGTGCATTGCACGTCATTTCATATGTGATCAATAAACCAATTAGTTCTTCAAGTGGAAAAATATTTAAATCTTTTATTTCTTGTAAAGCCGTTACTTTTGAATCCCACTTCTTAGAAAGAGAACACAAAATCTTGTTCACAAGTTCAGAATTCAAAAAACATTTGCCAAGAGCTCTTAAACCATTGACGACATCCGTAAAACGGGTGTACATGTCACCAATGGTTTCGCTTGGCTTCATTTGAAAAAGCTCGAAATCATGCAGTAAAATTTTAACTTTCGAGTCTTTGACTCTACTAGTTCCCTCGTGCGAGATTTCAAGAGTGCGCCAAATATCGAAAGCCGTTTCGTACAAAGAAACCCGATTGAACTCATTTTTGTCCAAAGCGCAAAATAAGACATTCATAGCCTTTCCGTTTAAAGAAAAATGCTTCTTCTCTAAATCCGACCATTCGATCATTGGAAGAGAAGACTTCGAAAAACCGTTTTCGACAAGATTCCAAAGTTCAACATCCATAGAAATAAGAAAGATCCTCATTCAGGTCTTCCAATATGTGTAGTCCAATCCGTTAAACAACGGTGGACGAAAAACCGAAAAGCCCTCTTAAAAGCCACGAAGAGCCATTTCTCTCGGGTGTAAGTCCGAAATGAGAAATACCGGGCTCTGATACCAATTGTTAGGATCGAGAGCACTAAGAGGGGGGGGGGGTGAATTAGTGCAGCGGAAAACTTTCTACGATTAAAATCGAAAGCTGCGTTCGAACGATAAAAACAACTTCTGTATGAAAGTTGATACTAAGCAAGGTTAAAGTCAAACTATGCAGGCAGTTTGCAGCTATGATGAAAACCAGAATATCGGCGCAAACTGAAATCCGACGTTCGTACGAAGAAACTGATTTACGTCTAAATGCTGATTCGTAAATCACTTGATTAGATAAGACGCAGTTTAAGCAGGAGTATAAAGCTCAAAACGTAAACACAATCTGCAATATGATGATCATACGAAAAAGCAGATTTATGTCTAAATGCAGATTTACATCTAAATGCAGATTTACGTCTAAACGCAGATTTATGTCTCAACCTTGAAACTCGTTCGTAAAATCGCAGAGGGCAGTAAGCTATTGAGAAGTTTGCAGTGAAGGTAAAATGCTCAAAGGAAATGCAAACCGAGATTTAGAGTGGTTCGGTCAATCTTGACCTACTCCACTTTTGGCTTCCTCCACCGACGTCAACTAGAGGCCTTCCTTCAATAGGCGAAGGCCAACCACCCTCTTACAGATTCACTCTTTTTGACGGGCTTAGGAGACAACCCTTACAGAAGTTTTCTCTCCTCTCTTTACAACTCAAACTTTGAAGAACAAAAAGAGGAGAACTAGCAGTTTTGAGATCTAAGAACCACATAAAGACAACAAGATTTCGAGTGTGTGTTTTGTGCTTTTAGTGCTGAATGGGTGGGGTATTTATAGGCCCCAACCCAATTCAAATTTGGAGCTCAAATCTATCAATTCCCGGAATTCCGGGATTAGGCGGTTGCACCTCCTGACTGGGGCGGTTGCACTGCCTGGCAGAGCTCGAAGACTGAGCCTCTAGGCAGTACCACCTCTGTCAGGGGCGGTTGCACCTCTCTGCCAGAGCTCGAAGACCGAGCTCAGGCGGTTGCACCGCCTGACTGGGGAGGTTGCACCGCCTGGCAGAGCTCGAAACTTGAGCTCTAGCGGTGCTACCTCTTGACAGAAGAGGTTGCACCGCCCAGTCTCGCTTGGAGACTGAGCCCGGGGTGGTGCCACCTCTTGGCTGGGGCGGTTGCACCGCCCAGTCTCGCTGGGAGACATAGCCTGGTTGGTGCTACCTCCTGGCTTGGGCGGTTGCACCTCCCACAGCAATCAGGGTTCGAATGGGTTAATCCATTCGGCCCAATTTGATTCTTTCAGGGGCCCAATTGCCCCAAGATTAAGCTAATGGGATCACCTCCCATTTCTAACTTAATTAATGTGCTAACTATGATTATTTCCTAAGACATTCTGCAGCTTCCTCCGGTGCGTCAATCGCTTCTTCCGGCGAGTTTCCGGCGAACTTCCGTCGATCATCCGACGAACCCTCGGTGATCCTCCTGCTGACTTCCGGCAAACTCCTGGACTTGCGACGATCCACTTGGCAAGTTCCGATGAGCTCCTTTGGCAAGCTTCTGGACTTCTCAGATTTGTTCCCGCAGAACCTCCGACGACTGTCCGAACTTCCGTCGAGCTCTTGAACTCCCAACGTGATCATTGTCATGACTCCGGCGCAACTCCTGCTGCATGTCTTACTTTCATCGTAGTTAATCCTGCACATGTAAACAAAACTTCGATCGAGACAATTAATCCTAAGCGATTAACCAAGTTGTCCGGCATGTCATTGGTCCCTCGACGCTTCGTCCGATTCTTCGGCGCATCGTCGTTTCCTGCGGCCTATTGCCCAATCGGCCAGTTGGCTCCGCAACTCCGATATCCTTGGCACAATACCCGCTCTTCTTGGCCCGATGCCCGAGTCCACGGCCCGATGCCTTCTGTCGATACGTCGACCGATCCACCAGCCCGACGTCCAATCTTCTGACATGTTCCTCCGGCACAACATGATTTTCCTGCTTTAATTGTCTCATCCTGATCAAGGCATCCTGCGTTACTCAAAACACAGATTAAATCATAAACATATATCAAGTAGTTTCATCATCAAAATACGAGATTCAACAGTCAGGATATTGGACGGCAGAAGGCTTCAGACGTCGGGCATCAGGCCAAGTAGAACGGAATTGCACCAAGGATATCGGGGTTGCGGAGGTCAACCGCCGATTGGGCAACAAGCCGCAAGAGAGGACGATGCGCTGAAGAATCGGACGAAGCGCCAACCAATGACGTGCCGGGCAACAGAATATCAATTCGCGTTATAATAATTGTCTAGATCGGAGTAGAGTTTTGGCTTGTGTGTGCAGGATTAACTACGATGAAAGTAAGACATGCAGCAGGAGTTGAGTCGGAGTCAAAGACTATGATCACGTTGGGAGTTCGAGAGCTCGACGGAAGTTCGGACGGTCGTCGGAGGTTCTACGGTAACAAATCCGAGAAGTCTAGGAGCTTGCTAAAAGAAGCTCGTCAGAACTCACTAAGTGGATCGTCGCAAGTCCAGGAGTTTGTCGGAAGTCCATCGGAGCATCGCCAGAGGTTCATCGGATGTTCGCCGGAAGAAGCGATTGACGTACCAGAGCAAGCTATAGTAAATGTCTTAAGAATTGTCGTAGTTAGTATGTAGATTAAGTTAGGAATGGGAGGTGATCGCATTAACTTAATCTAGGGGCAATTGGGCCCTTGACAGACCCAAATTGGGCCGAATGGATTAACCCATTCGGACCAGAATTCCTACTAGGCGGTGGCACCGCTAGGGTCGACGGTGGCACCGCCCAGGAGAGGGTCTCCCAGGAAAGCTGGGTGGTGCAACCGCCCCAGGCAGGTGGTGGCACCGCTTGGGCTCAGTCTCCGAGCGAGACTGGGCGATGCAACCGCCCCTGATAGGTGGTGGCACCGCTTGGGCTCAGTCTCCGAGCGAGACTGGGCGGTGCAACCGCCCCTGTCAAGCGGTGGCACCGCCCAGAGGCTTAGTCTCCAAGCTCTACCAAGTGGTGCAACCGCCCCTGACAAGCGGTGGCACTGCCTAGAGGCTCAATCTCCGAGCTCTACCAGGCGGTGCAACCGCCCCAATCAGGCGGTGCAATCGCCAGACCCCGGAATTCCGGGAGATGACAGTTTTGAGCTCGAAATTCAAATTGGTTTGGAGCCTATAAATACCCCTCCCATCCCTGGGTAAAATACACAAGCACAGAGAGATTAAAAGAGAGAAAACACTTTTGCAATCTCTAGAATTTCCCTCCTCTAGCTTAAGTGTTAAAATTCTGTTTAAGAGAGGAGAGTGAGTACTTGTAAGGGTTGTCTCCTAAACCTAGTAAAAGGAGAAGAGGGGTGTAAGAAGGAGATTGATTTTTTCCTAGTAAAGGAAGATCGTTAGTGGATCCCGGTGGCCTCGATGGAAGAGGAATCGGAGGAGTGGATGTAGGTCACGATTGATCGAACCACTATAAACTCTCGTCTTCTCTGGTTTGCATTTACTTTGAGCATCTTATCTTTACTACAAACCTCCTCAGTAGCTTACTGCCTTCTGCTCATTTACAAATGTGTTTCTTAGTTAAGTATTTTTCGAATCGGCGTTAAGACGAAAATCGATTTTATCGTACGAACATCATATTTCAGTTTGCGCTTACATTTTGATTTCTATCTTAACTGCAAACTGCCTTCCTTACTTTACTTCAAATATATTTCCGTAAGCTTTCAAAGTTATTATCTGCACGAAATGACTTTTACGTCGGAATCGGATTTCAACGTACGAACGCAGTTTTAATCGTCGAAAGTTTTCCGCTGCACTAATTCACCCCCCCCCCCCCCCCCCCCCCCCTCTTAGTGCTCTTGATCTTAACAATTGGTATCAGAGCCTGGTATTTCTCATTTCGGATTTACACCCAAGAGTAATGACTTTTCATGGCTTTAAAGAGGGTTTTTTTGGTTGTTTGTCCACCGTTATTTAACGGATTGGACTACACTTATTGGAAAACTCGAATGAGAGTTTTCTTGATTTCTATGATTTGGATTTATGGAATATTATTGAAAATGGTTTTCAACTTCCCTCTAAACCGATGAACGAATGGTCGGATTTGGAGAAGAAATATTTTTCTTTAAACGCAAAGGCTATGACTGCCTTATTTTGTGCTTTGGACAAAAATGAGTTCAATCGAGTTATTTTATGCAAAACGGTTTTTGACATATGGCACACTCTTGAAATCACACATGAAGGCACTTCTAAAGTTAAAAATTCGAAAATCAACTTTTTGATGCATGATTTCGAGCTTTTTCAAATGAAGCCAAGCGAAACCATTGGTGACATGTCATCAATGGTTTAAGAGCTCTTGGCAAATGTTTTTCGGATTTTGAACTCGTAAACAAGATTTTGCGTTCTCTTTCTAAGAAGTGGGATTCAAAAGTAACTGCAATACAAGAAGCTAAAAACCTAAACAACTTATCACTTGAAGAACTAATTGGTTCGTTGATGACATATGAAATGGTGCATAATGCACATGATGAACAAAACAACATTCCAAAAAACAGGAAGGATTTGGAACCCCGGATAAATGAATACCACTTGAGCGATGACTCAAGTGATGAGGACAATGATGAACTTGAACTTCGAATGTTAAATCTTAATAAGTTTATTAAACAAAAATCTAAAATAAACAATGAACTTGAACGGAGGAAGAGGCCAAAGAAGAGGAAGGCAACCAATGATGAATCAAGAACTTCCAAAGGTGAAACGGTGAATTGGGCTTTGACGGGCTTCGACTATAAGGTAAGTAACTCAACTTTCTTAAATTATTTTGAAATTACTTGAAGTCCTTCATGAGTGCTTAATTTAGATAGTAGAAATAGGAAATAAATAAATTGTTTTTCAAAAATTATATCATGTTTTTCTTTTTAGCATCTTTGAAAAATTAAAAATTTGATCATGAAAAGTATATTGCTAAGGTTTCATGCATGTTATGTTTGGAAATGTTGAATGATGTATTTAACATTAGGGATGATAATATGATATGTGTTAATGCTTAGGATTAATCCATGCACGTGTATCTTGATGATTTTATGTCATGCATGTGTTTTTGAAGTAAATGTTGATTTGAAACTCTCTTTTTAGATTAATATGTTTTTGGTCTAATCGTTTCTACGACAAATTAAGATGATATTCTCATGACATATTAAAATGACATAGTGCATGTACATCTATGTAAGAATTTCTTGATAGTCTTTTGATGATAGATGTGATATCATGATTTGTTTGGTCTTGATGGCTTCATGACGAAACTAATGTTTCGATTTTAAATGATGATACATGTTTTCACAAAAGACTTGAATACCCTCACATGAAATCAATTGTATGAAATGGAAATAATTTTCTATCCTATTGAGATTAATGAATTTATTTTACCAATCTTGTGAATCTCATGAAAATAAACATGATGAATATTTTGAAAATAAATGAGTGTATCATGCATTTGGTCTTAATGATTTCTCTTTAACATACTTTTTGAAATCATACTTGATGATGAATATCAAGATATTAAAAGGATGTTATCATGGAATCATGCTTGATGATTTGTTTTTTTTTTACCTTTCCATCTTAAATGTTGACACTTGTTTTATTAAAGATAAAGGCATGCTTATAAGAAGCAAATCACATGAATAGAAATTTATAAAAACGAAATGTGATCCTCTATCTTTTCATCTTTTCAATAAATCTATGCTTGTCATGTATGAATTTATTGAATGTGACTTCGAGGATGATTTCGGATTTTACAAATGCTTGATTCATACTTATAACATGAGACAAATTTTAAATATGAATCATGTTCAATGCTTCAATCATGTTACATCTCCTTAATTCATTTTGTTCTCCTACATTTATTTAACAAAGAGGAGAATCTTCCGAATGAATAAAATGATACAAATGAATCACTTATTGATATATCTTTTTGAAATATCTTTTTAATGTGATGTTGATATTTTGATATGCCTATTGGAATTCATGACATGAGATAATTGAATCCTTGACTTACTCTTTATATGGCTTGAAAATGGATGTTTAAAATCTTGCTTGATGAATTTTTTTATAAGATTTTGCTTTTACGTCTTGAACTTTCATGCTTATCTTGATTTGACATATAAAGACTAAGACATGCTTAGATGAAAAAGAATCACTTAAAAAATACTCTTCCCATCTGATCGAGATTAATAATTTCATGATATTTTGTGAATCTTGAAATTGATTTTGATGACTATCTTTTGGTATTCATGAATTGATACTCACAATATGAAAGTATTGGTATTCATGACTTGAATTTGATTGAAACATTGCATGCTTAAATTAATCATTCTCCTATGTTTCAAAAATTCTTTAAATGCTTTATGTGATGACTGAAAATTAATTTGCTTTATGATGAATCACAAATCATGACTTGATCTATGATATTGATATATTTTAATCATGATCCTTGGTTGTATAATTCTTTTGCTCTATTAAAAGGATTTGTCGAATAAATCATGTCCTTCTTGAATTTTCTTGATATCATGACATGATTTTATAATATGGCCTATATAATGATTAAAATTTTTTGGCCATTGATTTCTCCCTTCTTTTCGGTAATGACATAGGGGGAGAAAGATTGCTAGCTCAAGGCAAATGCTGGCTAGCTTGTACTCTTCCCTTCTTTTCGACAAAAACAAAGGGGAGAAAGCTTTTGCTAGTTAGAACATGCAAAGAAAAGCAAAGTGCAATCTTGCACAAGAAGTAAGTGTTGAATTGCCATGATTGAACTTAAGAATCTTGCTATGCTTTTGTGCTTATATGTTGTGATGAAAATCTAGCTTCATGTTACAAAAACTTGCATATCTTTTAAAATAGCTAGAGCTACTTCTCCTTTTGTTGATAACAAAGGGGGAGAAATATATGAATTATGAGTGCCATATTTGAATGAGAAATATATGAATTAATGCTATGATTGCCATATGCCATGTTTGCATCATGTTAAGATATCAAGAACTTGCATCGTAATTTTACTTGATGATATCTTGCCATGTGATGAAATGCTATGATTTGTTGCTAAAATGATTCATGCAATACTTATGCTTTTTATGTGATGTATTGCATATGATATGAATCATGATTAAAATTGCCTTAATTTGAATTCAAGGTTTATCTCAATTATGGAATTTTGAAATAAGAATGATCACTCACCTTTATGATGATTTAGAAATTGACATAAAGGGTCTTCCCTTCTTTAGAAAGGGTCTTCCGTTCTTTTTGACAATGACTAAGAGGGAGATAACTAGTGTGCACAATTCAAGAAGAAAGCAAAAATTGCACTTCTCAAAAGAGAAGAAATTGCTCTCTTGAACATCATCGAAAATTGCTAGCTTGAAACATCAAGAAAATGCAAAAATGTGCTATCGTGCCTATCTCAAGAAAAGCAAATATGCCAACTTGCATATCATTGAATTTGCTAGCTTGTAAAACTTGCATATTTCAAGAAGCAAGAGTTGCTTTCTTGAACATCTCTAAATTGCTAGCTTAAAATGTTGTAAAATTGTTAGATTGCAAGATGATAAAAATTTAATATTATGTTTTTCATGCAATGAGTTGAACTTATAATACAAACACAAAGAATAGTTGTACTTCTCCTTTTTGGTGATGACAAAGGGGGAGAAGTATGTTGATGACATGACATGTTAATGCATATGTCGATGCATAAGTTTATGATGACGTGTTGCAAGTATTCATGATGAATATTGCAATGACTTGAATTCAGTTTGAATTCAAGGTTCTATCAATATGGCATATTGATAGGGGGAGTTTGTTTAAACTCTGGGAGTTAAGTTTAACTCCGTCATCAATTGGTTGTCATCATCAAAAAGGGGGAGATTGTTGAATCTCATATTTTGATGATGAAACCAATTGATAATTGTGTTTATGTTTTAATCTGCGTTTTGAGTGACGTAGGATGCTGCGATCAGGATGAGACAATTAAAGTAGGAAAAATCATGTTGTGCCGGAGGAACATGTCAGAAGATTGGACGTCGGGCCGATGGATCAGTCGACGTATCGACAGAAGGCTTTGGGCCGTGAACTTGGGCATCGGGCCAAGAAGAGCGGGTATTGCGCCAAGGATATCAGAGTTGCGGAGTCAACTGGCCGACTGGGCAATAGGCCGTAGGAGAGGATGATGCGCCAAAGAATCGGACGAAGCGTCAAGGGACCAATGACATGCCGGACAACTTAGTTAATTGCTTAGGATTAATTGTCTCAATCGAAGTTTTGTTTTAAGTGTGCAGGATTGCACCAAGTAGATCACGTCAGGATATTGGACGGTAGAAGGCTTCGGACGTCGGGCATCGGGCCAAGTAGAGCGGAATTGCACCAAGGATATCGGGGTTGCGGAGGTCAACTGCCGATTGGGCAACAAGCCGCAAGAGAGGACGATGCACTGAAGAATCGGACGAAGCGCCAACCAATGACGTGCCGGGCAATAGAATGTCAATTCGCGTTGTAATAATTGTCTAGATCGGAGTAGAGTTTTGGCTTATGTGTGCAGGATTAACTACGATGAAAGTAAGACATGCAGCAGGAGTTGAGCCGGAGTCAAAGATTATGATCACGTTGGGAGTTCGAGAGTTCGATGGAAGTCTGGACGGTCATCGGAGGTTCTGTAGGAACAAATCCGAGAAGTCTAGGAGCTTGCCAAAAGAAGTTCGTCAGAACTCACCAAGTGGATCGTCGCAAGTCCAAGAGTTTGCCGGAAGTCCGTCGGAGCATCGCCGAAGGTTCGTCGGATGTTCGTCGGAAGTTTACCGGAAGCTCGCTGGAAGAAGCGATTGACGCACCGGAGCAAGCTGTAGTAAATGTCTTAAGAATTGTCATAGTTAGCATGTAGATTAAGTTAGGAATGGGAGGTGATCCCATTAACTTAATCTAGGGGCAATTGGGCCCTTGATATACCCAAATTGGGTCGAATGGATTAACCCATTCGGACTAGAATTCCTACTAGGCAGTGGCACCACCAGGGTCGGCGGTGGCACCGCCTAGGAGAGGGTCTCCCAGGAAAGCTGGGTGGTGGCACTGCCTGGGCTCAGTCTCCGAGCAAGACTGGGCGGTGGCACCGTGACGGCTTAGTCTCCGAGCGAGACTAGGTGATGCAACCGCCCCTATCAGGCGGTGGCACCGCCTAGAGGCTCAGTCTCTGAGCTCTGCCAAGCGGTGCAATCGCCCCTGACAAGCAGTGGCACTGCCTAGAGGCTCAGTCTCCGAGCTCTGCCAGGCAGTGCAACCGCCCCAGTCAGGCGGTGCAACCGCTAGACCCCGGAATTCCGGGAGATGACAATTTTGAGCTCGGAATTCAAACTGGTTTGGAGCCTATAAATACCCCTCCCATCCCTGGGTAAAATACACAAGTATAAAGAGATTAAAAGAGAGAAAACGCTGCTGCAATCTCTAGAATTTCCCTTCTCTAGCTTAAGTGTTAAAATTCTGTTTAAGAGAGGAGAGTGAGTGCTTGTAAGGGTTGTCTCCTAAAACCAGTAAAAGGAGAAGAGGGGTGTAAGAAGGAGATTGATCTTCGCCTAGTAAAGGAAGATCGTTAGTGGATGCCGGTGGCCTCGACGGAAGAGGAATCGGAGGAGTGGATGTAGGTCATGATTGACCATACCACTATAAACTCTCGTCTTCTCTGGTTTGCATTTACTTTGAGCATCTTATCTTTACTGTAAACCTCCTCAGTAGCTTACTGCCTTATGCTCATTTACAAATGTGTTTCTTAGTTATGTATTTTTCGAATCGGTGTTAAGACAGAAATCGGTTTTATCGTACGAACATCATATTTCAGTTTGCGCTTACATTCTGATTTCTATCTTAACTGCAAACTGCCTTCCTTACTTTACTTCAAATATGTTTCCATAAGCTTTCAAAGTTATTATCTGCACGAAATGACTTTTGATTCCAACGTACGAACGTAGTTTTAATCGTCGAATGTTTTCCGCTGCACTAATTCACCACCCCCCCCTCTTAGTGCTCTTGATCCTAACACAGTCTAGGCAATGATACTGCTCAGACTCAATCTCCGAGACTGTCTGGGCAGTGGTACCACCAGTCTGGGCAGTGGTACCGCCTAGTGTCAGGCTGCAGGCAGTGGAACCGCCCATACCCTAAAATTTCGGAGGTTTAAATTTTGGGCTCCAAATTTGAATCGATTTGAGGCCTATAAATACCTCAGCTATTCCTCAATGGATAAGCAAGAAATATTAAGCAAAACCTTATGATTCTAAAGTTGTAAACCTTATAAAGTTGAGTTCCCTCCTCCTAAAGCTTAGAGAGAGTTCTAAGGGAGGTGTGAGAGGGATACCTTGTAAAAGAGGATTGTAAAAGGTTGTTCTCCTAAAACTGTGAAAAGGAGAAGAGGGGTGTAAAATGGTAGTTGGTCTTCACCCATTGAAAGAAGACTGATAATGGATGCTGGTGGCCTCGACGGAAGAGGAATCGGCAAAGTGGATGTAGGTCACGACGATTGAACCACTATAAAAATCTGGTTTGCGTTTCTCTTGTGCAATTTACTTTACTGTAAACCACTTTACTTGCTTTACATCCACGATGCTCTTCCATATGCCTTCAAAATTAATACCTTTATGAAACGGTTTTTCGTCGGAAATGGATTTAATCGCAATGATGTTTTGAACCGACGTAATTTTTACCGCTGCACTAATTCACCCCCCCTCTTAGTGCCAACTCTTTTTCTAACAATTTGTATAAGAGCCTTGTTATTTCTCATTTGGTTTAACACCCAAGTGAAATGGCTCTTTTCGGCTTTCAAGAGGGACTTTCTCTTATTCGTCCTCCCTTGTTCAATGGGACATACTACACATATTTGAAAACTCGAATGAGAGTTTTCTTACTTTCTTTGGATTTAAATTTATGGAGTATTATGGAAAATGATTTTCGAAGGTCTTCTCTTCTAATAAACCATTGGAATGATATGGAGAAGAGGACTTTTTCTTTTAATGCTAGAGCTATGAATGCTCTATTATGCGCCTTAGATAAAATCAAATTTAATCGGGTTTCTACTTGCGAAACAACTTTTGACATTTGGTATACTCTTGAAATCATACATGAAGGCACTAGCAAAGTTAAAGATTCAAAAATCAACTTTTTGATGCATGATTTTGAACTTTTTCATATAAAACCAAGTGAAACCATTGGAGATATGTACACCCGTTTTACGGATGTCATCGATTGTTTAAAAGCACTTGGTAAAAGTTTTTCGGACTTTGAACTTATAAACAAAATTGTACCTTCTCGTAATAATAATTGAGATCCGAAAGTAACCACAATATAAGAGGCAAAAGATCTTAATAAATTTTCACTTAAAGAACTTTTTAGTTCATTAATGACATATGAAATGATGCACAATGCACAAAACGAACTTGAGAATATCCTTCCAAAGAACAGGAAGGATTTCGGACTTAGAACAATCGAAGACCACTCGAGCATAAGCTCAAGTGATGGTGAACTAGAACTCCTCACTATGAAATTTAAAATATTCATAAAACAAAAATTGAAGAACAAAAATAAACTTAAAAAGAATGCAACTACTTACTATGAACGCAAGAAGAAGGAAGCAATCTTGGACGAAACAAGCTCATCCGAAGATGAAGGACAATCTAACAAAGGCGAGGTGATAAACTACGCCTTAATAGTTTTCAACAATGAGGTAAAATACTCAAACGAAACTCCCTTAGTTTATCTCGAAATAACATGATGCTTTGCATGAGTTATTTTTAATTTAGCTTAGAAAAATTATTTTTCTTAAAAATTACATGTTTAATAATGTAATGAATAATGCTAAAAATAAAAATATTAGGAATCATGCTTATCTTTCTAGTAATGAACATGAAAATTGCATGTTTTATGAATAAAATGTTAGATTTAAATCTAATGATAATCCTATATATATATTTTTAAGAAGAAATAATGTGTATCTTGATGATTTCGATTTTGATTGAAACCATACTTGATGTCTTATTGAAAATGTTAAGAGGTTTGATATCATTCTTAATGTGAATCTATGCATGATGATTTGAAGAAACGATAATTTTTGGGTAATTTATGGTTTATTGATCTTGATGGTTTTTATAACGAAATTTATTTTTCAATCCTAAACGATTGATGCATGTTCTTATTTGGCATAAAAAGACAAAGACATACTTGTATGAAACTAATAACTTAAAATGAAACATCTCTATCTTATTGAGTTTTGAATAAGAGATTAAAATATATATTTATATTATTTTGAATCTCTTGAACTATGAAAGTGATTTTGATGATTTGATGATTTAAATTTGAATAATTTTTTTTAGCCAAATCATGTTCTCGATTCCTTGATATTTACAAATTAAGATTTATTATGAATCAAGATTTTTTTTTAATCATTCTCCTATGATTCTACTTGGTATTTTCTTAAGAGGAGATTTTCTAAATGAATCATGATTTTTTGGAATTATAATTTTTATGATTCATAATGAATTGAGAGATATTATACATGAATCAAGATTGTTTATGTGTTCTCTTATGACATCTTTTTGCTATAAGAATGTCTTCATCTATATTATGATCTTGAATTCTCGATATTGATACTTGAAATTTTTTTATGAATCAAGATCTTGTTTTTGAACTCCAATGTTTCTTTTTGTTATTTACTAAAAATGAGATTTGTCAAAGTGAATCATATCTATTGATATACGTGAGTTGAGATCTTGTTCTCCTACTATTCTTTTTGCTATTCACTAAAAAGAAGACTTATTCTAATAAACCATGATATGCTGCTTGACGTCTTTTAATGTTTATGACTTGAATTTTATTATGTAAAATTCATTGTATTCATGAAGTATATCTCATCACCAAGTTCTTCTTGATATTCTTCATGTGATGATATGAATGCATGCAATACTATGATTTTGACATTCATGACTTGATTTTTTGATGATTGAAATAATGACTAGAATACTGATGTAATTATGAATGGTGATTTGGTATTATGCATGCAATACTTTAACTTATGATATTGATGCATATAATGATAAAATATTCATAATAAAAAAATTATTTTGACATTTATGACTTGATTTTTCATCTTTATTATTTACCTTTGTCATGATTTGAAAATTGTTGCAAAGGGAAAAAGAATTACAAAATTATTTTCTTCCCTTCTTTTTGGACAATGACAGGGGGAGAAATTTTGCTAGCTTACATACTTCAATAAGAAGTAAAAAAGCTTGCTCATCCCAAAAGATGTAAAAAATTTTGCCAACTTTCATGTGTAAAATTTGCTAGCTCATAAATTGCAAGGAGAAAAACTTTCTAGGAAGCAAAGTTGCTAGCTTATTAAAAAATAATACATATAATACATGATTTTATTATGATGATGTATTTGATGTATTGCATATCATGTATGAGAATCATGATTAAAATTGCATTGACTTGAATTAAATTTAAATTCAATGTTTATCTCAATTATGACATATTGAAATAAGAATGATACTTTATTTTTGTCATAATTTAAAAATTGATGAATTGTACCATTGTTTTGTTATTCCTCTCTTTTTGCCAATGACAAAGGGGGAGAAAGAATTTCTAGCTTGCACATCATGAAAAGAGGTAAACTTGTTAGCTTGCACAAGTCAAGAAGATGCAAAAACATGTTAGCTTGCTCATCTCAAAAGAAAAGCAAAGATTGCTAACTTGCATATTTCAAAAAGCAAAAGTTGCCTTCTTGAACATTTAAATATTACTAACTTATATGATGTAAAACTTAAAAGTTTTGCTAGCTTGCAATGATGATAAAACTTGAGATTTATTATGCAATGATTTGAACTTGGATGTCTAAAAACACTTGCTAGTTGCATTTCTCCTTTTTGTTGATGACAAAGGAGGAGAAGTATGATGTTATGCATAAGTTTATGATAACATGTTACTTAGATTTTTCAATCCAAGAGTCTCTATCAATATGGCATATTGATAGGGGGTTTGTTTAAACTCCGGGAGTTTGTTTAAAATTAGTTATCAATTGGTTGTCATAATAAAAAAAGGGGAGATTGTTGAATCTTAGATTTTGATGATGAAACCAATTGATAAGTGTTTATAAATTGATCTATATTTTGAGTGACGTAGGATGCTTCGATCAAGATAAGACAATTAAAGTAGGAAGAATCATGTTCGGTGGAACATATAAGAAGATTGGATGTCAATCCGGAGGATCAAATGACATATTAACAAAAGGCTTCAGGCCATGGATTTGGGCATCGGGCTAAGAAGAGCAAAAATTGTGCCAAGGATATTAGATTTGTGGAGGTCAACTGGCCGATTGAGCAATATGTCGCAAGAGAGAACGATGCGTCGAAGAATCGGACAAAGCGTCGATGGACCAATGACATGCCGGACAATATGATTCATACTTAGTAATAATTGTCTAGATCAAAGTATGTTTTTACATGTGCAAGATTAACTATGATAGCAAAGCATAAAGCAAAATGAAGTCCTAGAGTCAAGAACGTGATTTCGTTGAGAGTTTGATAGTTCGTTGGAAGTCCGGACGTTCATCGAAAGTTCTATGGGAATTGACCGAGAAGTCCCAGAGCTTGCCAAAGAAGCTCATCAAAACTCACCAAGAAGATCATCATGAAGTCCAGGTGCTTGCCGGGAGTTTGTTTGAACATTGTTGAGAGATCGTCGGAAGTTCGCCCGAAGATCGTCGGAAGCTCACTGGAAGAAACCTAGACTTACAGACTTTGTTTAGCTTAGTAAATATCTTAAAATTTGTAGTTAGTATATAATAGGGATTAAAATTGGGCCAACCCAATTATGGGATAGTTTGGCCAAGTTTGGGATGTGTTGGGCCAAGAGAAAGGCCCAAATAGTGATCAAACAGGTGAAACTATCATGACACAATCTCCGAGATTATGTCAGGCGGTGGTATCGCCAGTCTGGGCGGTGGTACTACCCAGACTCAATCTCCAAGACTGTTTGGGCAGTGGTATCATCAGTGTGGGTGGTGGTACCACCCAGTGTCAGGCTGCAGGCAGTGGTACCGCCCAGTGCAAGCGGTGGTACCGCTCGTACCTTGAAATTTCAGGGGTTTGAATTTTGGGCTCTAAATTTAAATCCATTTGAGGCCTATAAATACCATAGCTATTCCTGCATAGATAAGAAAGAAATATTGAGCAAAACCTTGTGACTCTAAAGTTGTAAACCTTAGAAAGTTGAGTTCCCTCCTCCCAAAGCTTAGAGAGAGTTCTAAGGGAGGTGTGAGAGGGATACCTTGTAAAAGAGGGTTGTAAAAGGTTATCTCTTAAACTTGTAAAAAGGAGAAGAGGGGTATAAAAGGGTAGTTGGTCTTTGCCAATTGAAAGAAGACTGATAGTGGATGTCGGTGGCCTTGACGAAAGAGGAATCGGCGAAGTGGATGTAGGTCACAACGATCGAACCACTATAAAAATATGGTTTGCGTTTCTCTTGTGCAATTTACTTTACTAAAAACCACTTTACTTGCATTACATCCACTATGCTCTTCTATACACTTTCAAAGTTAATACCTTTACGAAATGATTTTTCTTTAAAATCAGATTTAATTGTAATGAAGTTTTGAACCGACGTAATTTTTACCGCTGCACTAATTCACCCCCCCTCTTAGTGCCGACTCTTTTCCTAACAATTGGCTTGCTAGGCACATATAACTAGCAATCTCTCACTTGACCTAAAGCCAATCACCTATCTGTTTGATACCCATCAGACCCTTGTAATGCTCAAAGATAATCTGAGATAATGGTTTTATCAATGGATCTGCAATATTATCTTTGGATGGAACTCTTTCCACTACTACATCTCTTCGGGTCATGATCTCTCTAATAAGATGAAACCTCTTTAGAGCACTTTTGACAAGACCTGGGTTCCCTTATTTGAGTAATCGTGCAATATAAGGAAATCAGCTCCTCACTACCCAGCACGACTCCTAGATCTGTTATAAACTTCTTCATCCAGACTCCCTCATTTGCTGCCTCTGCTGTAGCAATGTACTCCACCTCTATGGTCGAGTCAGTAGTAGTATCTTTCTTAGAACTTTTTCAGCATACTGCTCCTTCATTCAGGATATACACATACCTCGAACTTGACTTGCTATCATCGACATCAGACTGAAAACTTGAGTCCGTGTAGCCTTCAACCCTAAGGCTACTACCTCCATATACTAGTAAAAGATCTTTAGTTCTTCTCAAGTACTTAAGGATACACTTTACTACATTTCTAATGTTCCAAGCCTGGATCCGCTTGATACCTGCTCGTGACACTCAAAGCATACGCTATATCAAACCTAGTACATAGCATGACATACATGATAGACCCTATTACTGATGCATAGGGTATCCTATCCATGTTTGCCCTTTCTACAAGTGTCCTTGGGGACATACTCTTAGAAAGCGATATCCCATGTCTCATCAGTATGAGACCTCTTTTGGAATTTTCCATGCCAAAACTTTTGACAATAGTTTCTATCTACCTGGATTGGGACAAGCCAAGCATCATCTTGGATCTAACTCTATAGATCCGAATCCCCAAGATATAGGATGCTTCCCCTAAGTCCTTCATGGAGAAGTGTCTAGATAACCAAGCATTTAATGGGGATAATATTCATATATCATTCCCAATAATCAAGATGTCATCCACGTATAACACCAAAAAGGTGATAGTGCTCCCACTTACCTTCTTGTACACACAAGACTCATCTTCATTTTTAATGAATTTATAAGATATGATTGCCTCATCAAATCTTATGTTCTAACTTCGGGAAGCTTACTTTAGTCCATAAATGGTCCTAAGCAACCTGCATACCTTATCTGGGCAGTCCTTGGACACGATTCCCTCAAGGTATATCATATATGTTGAATATCGGATTTTGATAATGTAGTCAATTGTTATTTATTTATCTAATCTATATGTTGAGAAAAGTGTGCAGGATTAACTATGATGGCAGTAAGACATGCAGCAGGTGTTATACCGGAGTCAAGATCAAGATCACGTTGGGAGTCCAAGAGTTCATCGGAAGTCCGGACGTTCTGTCACGGACAAACTTCTAAATAAGGTGTTTGATGTAATGCTTATGTATGTCCATGTCTTTTGGCATGTTCATGCCTTGTACAACATGTAGAGGGGCGGCCGAAGGCTTGATAGTCCCATTTTAGTTGGGTTGTTGGCCTCTTTAGGCTTGTAAATAAAGGTTGTGTCATGTGGACACGTGCGAGAGATTTTCGGTCTGTAATGGACCATTTTACCCTTTGTTGTGTCACTGTTCAGAGCTTGTAAAGTCTGTTTGTAATTTGCATTGTCTATGAAGTGTTTTTCGGAGATGTTTGCTTGTGGATCCCGATTGAGGCGTTCTCTCTAGCCCGTTCTCTCTTTTGTTGGTCCTAAGGGACAATGGGAGACTTCGGGGAGGCTGACCTTTGCGGACGGACACGCAAGGGTGCCGCACGACTTAGGCAAAACCAGCTAAGTCCATGACAGATGGTATCAGAGCGGGACAAGCACTCATAGAAACACTTAGCATGCAAACGTGGGGGACCTAGCGGGGCTGCGTTGAGGGCAGTCAGCACACGCGTGACCGTTTGGGGGAAAACGGGCATGGAGATGTAGGGAAAAGGAGTCACTCAGAGGAGCCGACATCCGAGATTGGCATTCAGAGGAATGGCCAACCCTTCGCGCAAGAGGCACCACGAGAACAGGCAAGCTTGGAAGAATGTGGAGCGCACAAAGGTTGGGATGGCTGAGTTTGAGCTACGGCTCAACGTTGACAACTATACTTGATGGTGCTCAAGGCAAGCGAGGCGCTTGGTAAAGGATGAGACCATCCAAGGTGGAATGAGTTGCTCAATGACCAAAAGAGTTATGCAAAGCTCACAGAGGTGAGGGGAATTGCTAACTCGAAGAATTTGGTACTCATGCATGGGCTTGTATGCGGACGATGGAATGTTCGCGGCCATCCCAAGGCGACCGAAACTCGGCGCCATGGAGCATTGAAACTTTCTTTTCGGCATGTGAAGGATACGTCCGTAGGAGGCTGAAGTGTGCAATGAGTTCAGCATGTTGCTAGGCCTTGAGTGGTGCAGCGGGGGCTGTATTGACGTGGAGTCGCAATCTAGCAAGTGCGTTTGCAGGAGGCAGATCAATGCACAGTTTGTTCAGCAGATCAGAGTAGTCCAAGGGGATGGTGGTCTCCGAAACGAAGAGAGATGTTGCTCCAACGGGATAGTTATCCAGGAAGGATAAGTCCCGGCTCTCCAGAGGGAGAATCATATGAGACGGACCTCACATGTTGAGGAGGAGTACCTCAACAAACAATAACTCCACGAAGCTCGATGGACTGAGCAAGCGGCGAGGAGTCGTCGCATGATCTCGCTTGAGATAATGCATTGGTGGATGCATTGCGAGATCAAGTGGGGGAGCGACCCAAAGCAACTTAAATGAGGGCACACTTGGAGTCGATGTGGAGATCGGACTCAAGGGAGGGCTGACCCGTGGAATGGTGGGCGCAAGGGCCACCATCGACTCAATGCAAAAACGAGGAGCAGAGTAACTTGGGTGTAACTTGGCGAAGTACCCAAGCCGCATGAAGGGAGCTAGCATAGAAGTTGGAACGTGGAGCAGAGGCACAGTGCTTTCCTTAGACAGAGGTCAAGGACATGAACTCTTGCAGAGGCAAGAGTAGGATCAAGTTGTTCCATGGGTCCTTCATTCTTACGGAGCGGACTCATCTTGCATGGTGCCAAAGACGAAGGGAGCTTCGGGGCATATGCACCTTATCTCGGAGAAGCATTTGATGGAGGAACTAAGGCGACTCAATTTGCGGAGGCAAAGTTGGGTACAAAAGGCCTTAGCACGGGGCAAGAGGACGCAGAGGCAGGTACTCTTGAAGAATATGCCACAGTGTTGCTATTCGAGTTGCTATGAAGGAAGCGGTGCGCAGTGGAGATTGTGCTGGTAGGGGCAGAGGCCCAAGATCCAGACAATAGTGCACAAATTACAGTGAAGTCGGTGGACTTCGGGAGCTACTAGGCGACGGACTGTCCTAGAGCGGTGCTTCATCTAGGTGTGACCCAAGAGTGGGTGGATGAAAGTCGATTGCCAAAGGAGCGAACAAAATCGAAGGTGGAAGAGACCCTGCGATGTATTGGCAGAGGCCACACATGGAGGGTTCACAATTTGAGTTTATTCCACAAGGATCAGAATGCAATGAGATGTCACCAGGAGGCGACATGGTGCGGCGGATCGTGGTGGAACAGTTCGTGGCAATGCGATACACATGACTTAGTCCCGGGAGGGATTAGATCATATGGAGGTATGATCGGGAGCTACTGGAAGCTCCACTTCGGTGAACAACACGACGACAAGAAGGGCTATGGATTCAAGGAGTGAAGGCCATGGTACTGCAGAGGCGGGTCTTCCGTTCGTGCATCGAATTTTGCATCGGATGAAACCTTGGTCATCAGCATATGGGGGCTGGGTTCCACCAAGGGAAAAGTTCGAATGCAAGTACCAGTGAGTTCCATGGGAGGAACTTGATCATGCAGAGGTATGATCGAAGCAGCTGGAGAGTTGGACTGCTCCAAAGCTCATATTCGCTTAAGGGAGCCTGGCAAGTCAGAGGACAAGGCCGAGTAAGCGAACGTTGCTACCAAGGAAGCTAAGGAGAACATAATCGGTGCAAACCCTACAACATGATGGCAGAGGCCATGCATGGGAGTTGTAGTCTGTCTTTCCATCGACCAAACGGACTGCTTGGAGAACACAGAGGTGTTGAAGCAGGGGGTCGAAAGGGGCGAGGAAGCGACGACAAGTCCAGAGGGACTTAGCTACCCAAAATCAAGCATCAGTTACAATGGAGGTGGACTCAGAGGAGTGCCACGGAGACATATCTACTGATCGTGAAGAAAAGGGATGCAGATGCGAGGCGACGGATAGTAGGGCCATGGGCATGGCAGCGCCATGGTACCGTAGAGGCGGGACTTCCGTGAAAGTCATCGATCCCTTGCTCTCATGGAGGGAGAGCGCTTGGTCATGAAAGGGGCTGAGGAGGTGGAGCATGCAGAGGCAATCTCCAAGTACCGAGACAAGGCTGAAGGGCAGAGGCCGAAGAACTTCGTAAGACCGGTGTCAATGTGCTTCTCATCAAGATAGCCGAAAGTGAAGGACTTCGGGTCATGCAAGAGTGCATAACCAAGGAACGAAGCAAGCAGTATGCGGTGCTGTACCTTTGCTACTCAGTGGAGTAGGCGGCAGGGTTGATTGAGAAGACGGTACAATCCCAGAGGCGACCAAACCTATGAGAGAATTACTCCAAGTTGGGGTGAAAACTTCCTGCATTCCAGAAGTTCAATGGCATTGAGAAGGTGAATCATAGTAACTAACTCAACGCAAGGAGTGCAAACACTTCAAGTGCTTCAGAAGTGTGAGCAAAGAGCAGTCGAAGGCTAGTAACCAGCTCGATGCATGGAGTACAACCTCGAGGAGGCGGGCGAAGTCAAGTAACCTTTGCCTTCTCAACTCTTAAGAGAATGGGCGAAATCGAGTACCCCAATTCTCTTATCTATCCAGCAGAGGAGCTCTGCACAAGTTCAAAGACCCTTCGAAGATAATGGAAGACAATAGTTGTCAAATCCTCACCAATGGTGATCAGTGCTACTGAGAGTAGATTATCCGCTTCATTTCCCAACGAAATGCCAATCGAAAGAGGAAGTGATGCGAACCTACTTGGATATGACAACTAAGTGAAAGAAGAGTCAATGAGCAAATTTTGTGGAGGAAGGACCCAAAACTTCTGAAGTTTGCGAGACGATGCTCGTTAAAGCTCTAACAAGCATCCACCCAGTTCAAGTAGCATGAGGAATTTTAGAGACTAGCGCAGTAAGGATGGTCTTTTCCTTCATCTGGGGGATCCGCAGGAATCAACAATGATCAACACAACTCAGCCAACCCCACACCAGAGTCAGAGTGATTGGTGAGTTGCAGTAGCATGGCGGATCAAAGGTTCGACTACTCAAAAATAGCAGCGGAGAGCAGCTGGGAGCCAAGAGGCGCATTGTAGCTGGAGCAGAAGATTGAAGACTCAGCAAAGGCGAGGAGTTGCAGTGTCGACAAAGGCTTCAACGAGGACGTCGAAGGAATAAGTGGGGGAGAATGTCACGGACAAACTTCTAAACAAGGTGTTTGATGTAATGCTTATGTATGTCCGTGTCTTTTGGCATGTTCATGCCGTGTACAGCATGTAGAGGGGCGACCGAAGGCTTGATAGTCCCATTTTAGTTGGGTTGGTGGCCTCTTTAGGTTTGTAAATAAAGGTTGTGTCATGTGGACACGTGCGAGAGATTTTCGATCTGTAATGGACCATTTTACCCTTTGTTGTGCCACTGTTCAGAGCTTGTAAAGTCTGTTTGTAATTTGCATTGTCTATGAAGTGTTTTTCGGAGATGTTTGCTTATGGATCCCGATTGAGGTGTTCTCTCTAGCCCGTTCTCTCTTTTGTTGGTCCTAAGGGACAATGGGAGACTTCGGGGAGGCTGACCTTTGCGGACGGACACGCAAGGGTGTCGCACGACTTAGGCAAAACCAGCTAAGTCCGTGATAGATCGTCGAAAGTTCTGCAGGAACCAACCGAGAAGTCCAGGAGCTTGCTAGCTCTCCGCTGGAGCATCGTCGAGGGTTCGTCAAATGTTTGCCAAAAGTTCGCCAAAAGCTCACCGAAAGAAGCGATTGATGCACTGAAACACAAAATTATAGTAATCATGTCGTAATTGTCGTAGTTAGAGTAAAGATTATGTTAGGGTTGGTGGGTAATCCCACTAACTTAATTAGGGGCCAATTAGGCCCTTAACAGACCCAAATTTGGCCGAATGGAATAGCCCATTCGGACCCAGAATTCCTGGTAGGCGGTGGCACTGCCCAGGAGACTCAATCTCCCAGGGATTCTGGGTAGTAGTACCGCCCCTATCAGGTGATGGTACCACTGACAGTTATTGCTGCCAGCGGTGGTATCGCCCCTGTCTGGCGGTGGTACCACTTAAGCTCGGTCTTCTAGCACTATCAGGCGGTAGTACTACCTAGACTGAGCGGTAGTACCACTCAGTGTCCGATGACAGGCGGTAGTACCACCCAGTAATGGTGGTGCTATCGCCAGAACCTCGGAAATATAGGAATGGACACTTTTAGGCTCCATTTTTAAACTCATTGGGGCCTATATAAACCCCACCCTTTCCTACATGAAAGTGAACGAAAAACTTGCTTTAATTTTGAGTCTTTGAGGCCTTAAAGTGTTGTAAAAGCTAGAGTTCTCCTCCTTTCTTTCTAATTGTTGAGATCATTTAAGAGAGGAGTGTAAACTTATAAGGGTTGTTTCCTAAGCCCGTCAAAAAAAGAAAAGCTGTAAAAGGGTGGTTGGCCTTCACCTATTAAAGGAAGGCCTCTAGTGGATGCTAGTGACCTCGTCGGAGGAGGAAGCCGATAGTGGATGTAGGTCATATTGACCGAATCACTCTAAAATCTCAGTTTGTATTTACTTTGAGCATCTTTCCTTTATAGCAAACTGCCTCTCCTCCTTATTGTACTTTAAATATGTCTACATTCGCTTTAACGTAAAACATCTTTGGAGATCAGCTTTCTATGAAGACTTTACAAAATCTATGTTTTTGTGATTTACACTACTGCAAATGACCTTAGTCTTCTCTTACATTTTCACTTTAGACTTCAAGCTAAAATTCATTTCGAAACGAATTGAGTTGAATCGGCTTTAATCGAAACAAGGTTTTTGAAATCATGAAAGTTTTCCGTTGTACTAATTCACCCCTCCCTCTTAGTGCGCTCTTGATCCTAACAATTGGTATTAGAGCAAGGTTCACTCTCAGTTGGATTAAAACCCAAGAGAGATGATATTTGCCGGGAACCAAGAGGGTCACTCAATTACACGTCTGTCCATGTTCAATGGGACGGATTACACCTATTGGAAGGCTTGAATGAGGATTTTCCTTATTTCTATGGATTTTGAGCTTTGGAACGTTATTGAAAATGGTTTTCAAAAGTCTTCTCTTCTAATGAACGATTAAGGTGAGTTGGAGAAGAAGACTTTCATGTTAAATGCCAAGGTTATGAATGCCTTGTTTTATTCATTAGATAAAAACGAGTTCAATCGTGTTTTGATTTGTGAAATAACTTTTGATATTTGGCACACACTCGAAGTGACTCATGAAGGCATGAGTAGAGTGAAAGAGTCAAAATCAACCTAAGTGAGACCATAGGAGACATGTACACCCGTTTTATGGATGTCGTCAATGGATTGAAAGGACTTGGTAAAGGTTTTTTAGATTTCGAGCTCGTTAATAAAGTTTTAAGATCTCTTCCAAAGAGTTGAGACCCTAAAATCACGGCCATTCATGTAATATCCCTCACTTTTGAAATTTATTAATAAGAATTTATTTATAAATCGGAGGACCTATATGTAAATATAAAAATTTGAAGGGCTAAACTATTAAGTTGCGAAAAAAAAGAAAAAAAAAGAAAAGGGAAATAGCATTCTTATCCCACCGCCTCCCACGCATAAGAAACAGAGTGAGGAGATATGGGGCGTTGGGGAGAGAAGAGAAGAAAAGAAGAAGAAGAGGGAAAAGAAGAGAGGAGGAAGAAGAGGGAGAAGAGAAGAAAAGAAGAAGAAAAAGAGAGGGAAGAGGGAGAGGAGAGAGAGGTAGCTGCAGCCCTACGAGGGAGAGGAGAGAGAGGTAGCTGCAGCAACTAGGGCTGCAGCACCTCTGTTTCCTGTAGGAGGAAACAGAGGAGTGCATATGTGGGGCGTCGGGGAGGAGAATGGAAGAAGAGGAGAAGAAGAGAAGAAGAAGAAGAAGAAGAAGAAGAAAAGAGGAGGGTGGCTGCGGCAAGGGCTGCAGCGAGGAGGTGTGGGGCGTCGGGGAGGAGAAGGGAAGAAGAGGAGAAGAAGAAGGAGAAGCGGGAGAAGAGGTTGTGACACCTCTGTTTCCTGCAGATGGAAACAGAGGAGAGGGTGTGTGTGGCGCCGGGGAGGAAAAGGGAAGGAGAGGAGAAGAAGAGAAGAAGAAGAGGAGGGAGGAGGAGGCTGCGGCTGTGGCGGTGGCAGCTACAGCTGGAAGAGAAGATTGAGAGGGAAGAAGAGGAAGAGGGGAAGGTGGTTGCAGTAACTGCGGCAGCGGTGGTGGCTTCAGCAGCTGCTTTTGGGAAAGAGAAAGAAAGGAAAGGGAAAAAAAAGGGGCTGCAGCCATGATTGCGGCTGCGGCGGTGGCGGTTGCGTTTGCAGTAGCTATGTTTGTGAAAGAAGAGGAGGAAGAAGGTAGTACGGTGGAAGGGGCTACAACTGTGGCAGCGGCAGCAGCGGTGGCTATGACAGCTGCGTTTGGGAAAGAAAAAAAAGAAGAAGGAACACGAGTAAGGGAGAGCAGGTGAATGTGCCCCTATGTTCTGCACGAGCTACAGTTGTGGAGGAAGAAAGAAGATTGGTGTAGAAAATGAAAACAGGGAGAGGAGATAGAGAAAAATAGAAGAAGGATTCTTGCGTACATCTTCTTCGGATCTTTGGATCAAAATCTGCGAAAGGCAAGTGTCCAGATCTTTTCTCCTGCAAGTATTCTAATCCCATCCTACAGAAATATTAGTCTTTGTTCTTATATTAATTTTGAATAATCTGAAAGATTTCTGCTTAGAACCTGATATTTCTCTTGTTAGACACAACCATAGATATGGAATTTTTTGGTAAACTGACCTCTATAGATTGTTTCAGCCATAATTTTTAGCACCAAATATGGATTTAGGCAGGATCTTATTCATTTGAAATTAGACTCTTATACCTTTCTTTTGACACTTATATTAAAAATTTTGGATACCAAATACTTACCCAAACTTCTGTTTCAAATGAGCCTATAGATGCTGTAAAACAGGGATCAAAATTTCTGACATTTTGATACTAAAATGCCTATAAGTCCCTGTTAGAAATTCTGATTTATACTAAACTGACTTCATTTGAAACTAGACTTGTAGCTCTTTCTTTTAATATATAGATTGAAAAATTTGGAATTCAAAAGCCTATCCTGTTATCTATTGAAGCCGACCCTATGAATTCTGCAAAACAATGATTTTGTTTTTGACCTTTGGTTACTAAATCAATGGTAACTCCTTGTTGGAAACCTTGATTTGTATGAAACTTATTTAATTAGAAAATAGATTGATATATCTTTCGACAATAGCTTTCTTGAGGGTATTGGAGCATAATTGATAATCTAAAGTATTTATTCAATGTGCCTCTCGAACTCTATTAGAAATCGAGCTTTGGTCGATTTCGCATATTCTGTTTTCATTCGTTTGGAAATAGATTTCATTCAGTTCCTTCACTTAATTGAGGTTTATATTAATGCTTAAATTCTAGTTTACTTTTGTTTGTAAGTTATTTACATTCTTGAAACATATTGTGTAACGTTTATGCTATATCGTATGGACTTATATAGGCACATATATATCCCATTATTCTGCATTTGTTTTCGATATGTGTCTATTCCAGTTTCATTCCTTTGGATATTAAATTCATCTAACTTTCTTATTTGAATTGAGCTATATATGATTGCTTGGAATCCGTGTGTACTCTTGCTTTCATTTCCTGTCAAATCTGAATACATTTGTGGAAGATTATTGCTTGCATCGTATTAACTCGTAAAGACACATGTACGTTTTGTTGTTCCGCGTGTGCTTCCGATATGTGCTATTTATTGTTCATACTGCCCTTTTATACTCTGGTGTTGTGGGATAATGTGAACATTTACCAGAAATGGTAAAGGGAGTTATGCATAGAGCCTACGATGCTTTGCCGGCCCCCTCTGACTTCACCTAGACGTGGGTGGATGGAGCTCCCAGATGTGGAAGACTTCTGTCTGGTGGTCATTCATGTTGAATCTCGTATTTTGATGATGAAACCAATTGATAATTGTGTTTATGTTTTAATCAGTATTTTGAGTGATATAGGATGCTTCGATCAGGATGAGACAATTAAAGTAGGAAAAATCATGTTGGGCCAGAGGAACATGTCAGAAGATTGGACGTCGGGCCGGTGGATCGGTCGATGTATCGACAGAAGGCTTCAGGCCATGGACTCGAGCATTGTGCCAAGGATATCAGAGTTACGGAGTCAACTGGCCGATTGGGCAATAGGCCGTAGGAGAGGACGATATGTCAAAGAATCGGACGAAGCATCGAGGGACTAATGACATGTCGGACAACTGGTCGATTGGGCAATAGGCCACAGGAGAGTTCGAGAGTTCGACGGAAGTCCGGACGGTCGTCGGAGGTTCTGCGGGAACAAATCCGAGAAGTCCAAGAGCTTGCCAAAGAAGCTCGTCAAAACTCGCCAAGTGGATCGTCGCAAGTCTAGGAGTTTGCCGGAAGTCCGCCGGAGCATCGCCGGAGGTTCATTGGATGTTCGCCGGAAGTTCGTCGGAAGCTCGTCGGAAGAAGCGATTGACGCACCAGAGCAAGTTACAGTAAATGTCTTAAGAAATATCGTAATTAGCATGTAAATTAAGTTAAGAATGGGAGGTGATCCCATTAACTTAATCTAGGGGCAATTAGGCCCTTGATAGACCCAAATTGGGCCGAATGGATCAACCCATTCGGACCAGAATTCCTGCCAGGCGTTGGCACCGCCAGGGTCAGCGGTGGCATCGCCCAAGAGATGGTCTCCTAGGAAAGCTGGGCGGTGCAACCGCCTAGGTCAGGCGGTGGCACCGCTTAGGCTCAATCTCCGAGCGAGACTGGGCGGTGGAACTGCCCCAGTCAGGTGGTGGCACCGCCCGAGCTCGGTCTCCGAGCTTTGTCAGGTAGCCGTATCGCCCAGTCTAGCGGTAGTACCGCCAGGACCCCGGAAATCCGGGAGGTGATATTTTTGAGCTCCAAATTCAAACCAGTTTGGGGCCTATATATACCCCACCCTTTCATGCATTGAAAGGCACCGAAAGCTTGATCTTACTCTATGATTTTAGAGCTCAAAAGTGTTGTAAAGGCTAGAAGTTCTCCTCCCTCTTTTCTTCCAAGTTTTGATCTTTTAAGAGAGGAGAGAAAATTCTATAAGGGTTGTCTCCTAAGCCCGTCAAAAGGGGTGAAACTGTAAAAGGGTGGTTGGCCTTCGCCTATTGAAAGAAGGCCTCTAGTGGACATCGGTGACCTCGTTGGAGAAGGAAGCCAAAAGTGGATGTAGGTCAAGATTGACCGAATCACTAAAAAATTACGGTGCTCTCTAGTTTGCATTTCTTCTTGCTGCTTACCTTATTGCAAACCTCCATATGTGCTTTACTTCCTTTTTACTTTTGCTGCACTCCTTTATGAACTCGCTTTCAAGTTAAGTTTCTGAAAACGGTTTTATATCGGAAATGATTTCATCGTACGAACGCAGTTTTAATCGTCGAAAGTTTTTCGCTGCACTAATTCACCCCCTCTTAGTGCTCTTGATCCTAACAATCAGAAATGGATGAATCATATTCTGTTTGTGGTCCCACTACACCTTCTGTATGTTTGATATGATGTCCAGAGCTTTGGTTATGTATTTATGTATGCGCTTTGGATAAGAAAGATATGAATGCAACATCAAAGACGACATTTCAGCTTCTATTTCGTATTCATTCTTTGATATGCTCTGAAATGGTTTATATACCATTGATATGCTCTGAAATATTTCCTATGCTATTGATATGTTCCGAAATGCTCCCTATGCCTCCGAAATGTTCCTACGCCATTGATATGCTTTGAAATATTCCATATGTCATTGATATGTTCCGAATTGTTCCATTTGTCATTGATATGCTTCGAAACATTTTATACGCCATTGATAAGCTCCAAAATGTTTCATCTATTATTGGGATGCTTCGAAATATTCTATATGCCGTTGATATGCTCCAAAACACTTCCTATGCTATTGATATGCTCCAATTACTCTATGCTCCATTTGTTTTGGAACCAAATATGTTTCGATTGAAATGACACATATGATTTTGACATATATGATTTTGTATCTAATGAGATGGTATCCTTGAGAATTCTTGTATTCTGCCTTACAATATGATACCTTACTTGTTTGAAACTGTTCTTTTTGTTCTGAATATGCTTTGTTACTTGCTAAGCTGTTTTTAGCTCACTCCGTTGTTATATAAATCTTTCAGGTCAGCTTGTCACTCTTTGAGATGTTTGAATTGGGCTAAGGCAGTCGAGAGCTATTCAGAATTATGGGCAGGTCTTGTTGGTTATTATGCTATTGTTGTATAAGCATATTTTGTATGTAATGAAATGTTGTCGATGAATCGGAATGAATATATCATGTAAAAGTGTTAGAAGATATCTCTTATTTGGAATTTCGGAATGTTAAGTCTAGTTTACGATGATATGAACTTGTGGTAAATGGTTGGAGTTATGATTATAAACTGCATAGGTTTTATAGATGTGAATTTGATAGAATATTTTTCAGTATCCTCAAATGCTAGTTTGGATCCTAGATTAGTTTGTGATGAAAATTTTAATATCATCGATATTTTTGAGGGGTGTGACAATTCAAGAGGCCAAAGATTTAAATAACTTTCCTCTTGAAGAATTAATTGGGTCACTAATGACCTACGAAATGACATGCAAAACTTATGAAGAGTATGACAACACCTTTCCAAAGAACAGGAAGGATATGATGTTGAATCTCGGATTTTGATGATAAAATCAATTGATGGGTTATTTGATCTAATCCATATTATTGAGTTAAGTGTGCAGGATTAACTACGATAACCAGAAAACATAAAGCAAGGATACCGGAGTCGAGCTCGATGGACGTTTAAGAGACCGAAGAATCATCGGAGATGCTGCCGGAACCGTCCGAGAAGAAATCGGGAACGTGTCGGAAGTTCGCCGAAGAAATCGTCGGAGGCTCGCGGAGATCACCAAGAAGGCTCGGCTACTCGTTAAAGTCATCACAAAGATTGGGAGCTTGCAGGGAGTCCGTCGGAAGAAGTTCGTCGGAAAGCTCGCCGGAACAAGACTCGACGTTCGCGGTTAAAAAAACTTGCTTAGGATGTTTTTTTTTTATGTAGTTCACCTGTAATAAGGATTAGGATTAAGAGATAATCCTATATCCTGGTTAGGGGCCAACTGGGCCCAAAGTCAAATTTGGTTTGGGCGAAAAATAAGCCAAACCAATGAATCGGAAAGCCAGGCGGTGGAACCGCCTGGCTGGGCGGTGGCACCGCCCAGCACCCGAGTGCTGGGCGGTGACACCTCCTTGGCTGGGCGGTTGCACCGTCCAGCACCCGAGCGCTGGGCGGTGGCACCGCCTGGCTGGGCGGTGGAACCGCCAGCACCGGGAACCCTAAGAGAATTCAAATTTTGGAGCCCAAAATTTGAATCCTCTTGAGGCCTATAAATACCCCTCAAATCTCAGCTGAGGTTACAACTTTTGAGAAGCATTTTGATTGAGAGAAAAGTCTTAGAAAGTCTTAGCAAGTCTTGTTTTCAATTTGCTAGAGAGTTCTCCTCCTTCTTTCTTATTGAAAATTTGTAAGAGGTTGAGCTGCTTGTAAAAGGTTGTAAGAGGGGTGTTTACCCTTCCATTTCAAGAGACTTGCTAGTGGAAGGTGGGAGCCTCATCGAAGAGGGGCCTCGCAAGTGGAGTAGGTCATTTGACCGAACCACTCTAAAAATCGGCGTAATCTCTGGTTTGCTTTTTATTATTGTCATTTACATTACTGCAAATCTTCTTACTGCTTTAGTTCCTTATTGCTCTTGCTGCGCAACTTTAAGAACACGCCTTCAAGTTAAATTTCTCAAGTTTCGTTCTTAACGTACGAAAGATTTTGATTAAAATCGAAGTTTTAATCCGCTGCACTAATTCACCCCCCCTCTTAGTGCCGCTCCGATCCTAACAAGTGGTATCAGAGCAAGGTTATCTCTCATATTTGGTTTAATACCCAAGAGAGATGACTTACTCCGGCATGCAAGAGGGCCATTCTATTGCACGACCACCTTTGTTTAATGGGTCGGATTACACATATTGGAAGACTCGCATGAGAATCTTCCTCATTTCTATGGACTTTGAGCTTTGGTCTATTGTCGAGAATGGATTTCAAAAATCTTCTCTTCCGATGAGCGAATGGAATGAATCGGAGAAGAAGGTTTTTGCTTTAAATGCAAAGGCTATGAATGCCTTGTTTTGTGCACTAGACAAAAACGAATTTAATCGTGTTTCAATGTGTGATTCGGCTTTTGATATTTGGAGAACTCTTGAGGTCACTCATGAAGGCACTAGCCGAGTGAAAGAGTCCAAAATCAACATCCTTGTGCACTCTTACGAACTTTTCCGAATGAAACCAAGTGAGTCCATTGGAGACATGTACACCCGGTTTACGGATGTCATCAATGGACTCAAAGCTCTTGGTAAAGATTTTACTAACTTTGAACTAGTAACTAAAATCTTAAGATCCCTCCCTAAAAGTTGGGATCCAAAAGTTACGGCCATTCAAGAGGCCAAAGACCTTAAAGCATTCCCTCTTGAAGAACTCATTGGGTCTCTAATGACCTACGAAATGACATGTCAAGCTCATGACGAGCTCGAGAACCCCCTTCCAAAGAACAGGAAGGATATGGCACTCAAATCACAAGAAGACCACTTGAAAGGAACATCAAGTGATGAGGACAGTGACAATGACATTGCACTTTTGACTCAAAAGTTTAAAAAATATTTAAGAAAGAACAGATTTAAAAATAATACAAAAAATAAATTTGAACAAAAGAAGGACCAAGTGATTTGCTATGAATGCAAAAAACCGGGACACTACAAGAACGATTGTCCTCAAGCCAAAAAGAGGACATCAAAGAAGAAGGCGTTCAAGGCAACGTGGGATGATTCAAGCACATCCGAAGAAGAGGAGTCCAACACCGAGCAAGTTGCTCATTACGCGCTAATGGCTTTAGGAGAAGAGGTATGTGATTTACTTAATGAAGATTTATCTTTTGAAGAACTCTCTATCGCTTTTCATGAATTATTTGATGAATGTAGAACTGTTAGCAAGAAGTTAAGTATCTTAAAGAAAGAGCATGCTTTGCTACAAGATAAGTTTGATAATATTCAAACTCCTCCATGCTCTAAGTGTGAGCACTTAGAAGCAATAAAAAATGAAAATTTGCTTCTTAAGGAAACCTTAAACAAGTTTAAGGTTGGTAGCAAAGGATTAGATATGATCCTTGCACACAAGGGTCACATCGCAAATAGAAATGGAATTGGATTTGTAAAAGGATTGCATCAAAATCCTACCACTTTCATAAAAGGACCTACATTACATGTTTCCTCTTATATGAAATGCAACTTTTGTTGCAAATCCGGACATATTGCCTACAAATGCCCATTTAGGAAGATTAGTTCACAAAAATTAATATGGGTTCCTAAAGGAACTATAAAGAATTCAATCATAAATAACAAAGTTAGTGGGTCAATTTTTGAGGCACCCAAAATCAAATGGGTACCTAAAAATCATCCTCTTTTGTAGACAAACCCACAAGCTAGGAGCAAGAGATGGTATCTCGATAGTGGATGCTCAAGACATATGACTGGAGATCCATCTCATTTCTCTATGCTCACTAGCAAAGAAGAAGGGTACGTTACCTTCGGAGACAACAACAAGGGCAAAATCATTGGCAAGGGAACTATTGGTAACAAATTTAATTTTTCCATTGATGATGTCTTACTAGTTGATGGATTGAAACATAATCTCTTGAGTATTAGTCAACTATGCGATAAAGGTTACATCGTTAGATTTGAATCAAATATGTGCATTATTGAAAAACCAAATCATAACATGACTATGATTGCTTTAAAACAAAATAATGTCTATACCATCAATCTTGATGAACTAAGTAATGAAATGTGCTTCTCCGTCGTAAATGATGATGCTTGGCTTTGGCATAGGAGATTAGGCCATGCAAGCATGAAAACAATATCTAAGATCTCATCTCAAGAATTAGTACGAGGAATTCCAAATTTAAAGTTTATTAAGGACAAAGTATGCGATGCATGTCAACTAGGCAAACAAATAAAAACAAGCTTCAAACCAAAAAATCAAATTAGCACTACTAGACCATTACAATTGATCCATTTGGACTTATTTGGACCAATTGATACAACAAGTCTAGGTGGAAGCAAATATGCTTTTGTGATTGTGGATGACTACTCTAGATACACTTGGACCTATTTCTTAGCTCACAAAAGTGATTGCTTCAAGTGTTTCTCTAAATTTTGTAAACTCACTCAAAACGAAAAAGGCCTCATGATTTCATCAATTCGGAGTGATCACGGTGGTGAATTCCAAAACCGTGACTTTCAAAATTTTTGCGAAAGTAATGGGTACAATCACAACTTCTCAACTCCAAGAAATCCTCAACAAAATGGAGTAGTTGAAAGGAAAAATAGAAACCTACAAGAAATGGCAAGAACTATGTTGAATGAACAAAGTTTACCTAAGTACTTTTGGGCCGAAGCTGTAAATACGGCTTGCTACATCATGAATAGAGTCCTAATAAGACCATCCTTATCCAAAACTCCCTATGAATTATGGAATAACAAAAAACCAAACATCTCCTATTTTAAAGTTTTTGGTTGTAAATGCTTTATTTTAAATGAAAGGGATGCTTTAGGAAAATTTGATGCTAAATCCGATGAAGGCATCTTTCTTGGTTACTCTTCCGTTTCTAAAGCTTTTCGGGTTTTTAATAAAAGAACTTTAGTAATTGAAGAGTCTATTCATGTAGTTTTTAATGAAATTTCCGATTTAAAGAAAAATGATTTTGATGATGATCTTGGTTTTGATAATTTGAATTTAAATGAACCCTCTCCTCAAAATAGCCATTTGAATGCATCTTCTTCCGAAATTTCTTTACCAAAAGAATGGAAGTATGTAGATGCTCATCCAAAAGAGCAAATTATAGGAGATACATCAAAAGGGGTTCAAACTCGTTCTTCTTTCAAAAATTTTTGTGCTAACGCCGCCTTCCTTTCTCAAATTGAACCTAAATGCATTGACGAAGCCTTAAAAGATGATTTTTGGATCATTGCAATGCAAGAAGAATTGAACCAATTTGAGAGGAATGAGGTATGGAAGCTTGTTCCTAGACCAAGTGACCACTTAGTCATAGGTACTAAGTGGGTCTTTAGAAACAAGCAAGACGAAAATGGTATTGTGGTTAGAAACAAGGCTAGATTAGTGGCCAAAGGTTTCAACCAAGAAGAAGGTATCGATTACGAAGAAACCTTCGCTCCCGTGGCTCGATTAGAAGCCATAAGGATGCTCCTTGCCTATGCTAGTAGTAATAATTTTAAACTATTTCAAATGGATGTTAAAAGTGCTTTCTTGAATGGTTTTATTTCCGAAGAAGTATTTGTCGAACAACCTCCCGGATTTGAAAATTCTCTTCTTCCTAATCATGTATTCAAATTGACTAAAGCTCTCTATGGCTTAAAACAAGCTCCTAGAGCTTGGTATGAAAGGCTTAGTTCCTTTCTTATTTTAAATAATTTTACCAAAGGCAAGGTTGATACTACATTGTTTATTAAACATTTTGAAAATAATTTTCTTATTGTGCAAATTTATGTTGATGATATTGTGTTTGGCTCTTCGGATGAATCACTATGTGAATCATTTGCCAAATGTATGAGTCTTGAATTTGAAATGAGTTTAATGGGTGAATTAACTTTCTTTTTAGGATTACAAATCAAACAACTTAAGGATGGTATATTTATTAACCAATCTAAATACACATTAGAATTGTTAAAACGATTTAACATGGATAATTCAAAAGCAATAAACACCCCTATGAGTACTGCGACTAAGTTAGATATGGATGAAAATGGTGAAAGTTTCGATCAAAAAACATATAGGGGAATGATAGGTAGTCTACTCTACCTCACTGCGACTAGACCGGATATTATGTTTAGTGTAGGACTTTGCGCTAGGTTTCAATCTAATCCTAAATTATCTCATCTTAAGAGTGTTAAAAGAATATTTAGGTATCTTAAAGGAACTTCAAATTTAGGATTGTGGTATCCAAAATCTGAAAATTTTGATTTAATAGCCTATGCGGATGCCGATTTTGGCGGATGCAGAATAGATAGAAAAAGTACATCCGGAACATGCCAATTTTTAGGACATGCACTTGTTTCTTGGACTTCCAAGAAACAAAATTCAGTTGCACTATCTACGGCAGAAGCCGAATACATAGCTGCAAGTGCATGTTGTGCACAAGTCATTTGGATGAAAAATACATTAGAAGACTATGGAATTCACTTTAAAAATATTCCCATAAAATGTGATAATACCAGTGCCATATGTCTTACTAAAAATCCAATTCAGCATTCTAGAACTAAGCACATCGACGTTAGGCATCATTTCATACGCGATCATGTCCTTAACAATAATGTTGTTCTAGAATTCATTGACACAAAGCATCAATTAGCAGATATATTCACAAAAGCTCTGAACGAAGATCAATTTGAATTCATTAGAAGGGAATTAGGCATGTTAAATTGTCCCTAAAATGAGCTTCACGAAAAATGACTCGTTCTTTTCCTTTCCTTTATGGATTTGATTTCTTCTTCAATTCAAAATGATCCATTAAAGTATAATCTATTATCTTGAGGGAAGCAAACAAAAAGGGGGAGGGTGAGGAAGAAAATTTTTTCCTCCACGGGATGCCAGCGGTGGCACCGCCAGATTTGGCGGTTGCACCGCCTGAGCGCTCGGGCGCCAGGCGGTGACACCGCTCGGTTTGGCGGTGGCACCGACCGAGCGACCCTTATTAACCCAAGGGGTTAGGGCCGGCGGTGACACCGCCCCCAACCCGAAGAGAGAGTTCTCAAAACCCACTCCCATCTCCTCTAACCCTCATTCTAACTCTTAGAAACATTGGAGAAGGATTCTTGGTGGTCCAAGCCTTCCATCTCTCAACATAATCTCCACAAGGTAACTCTTGAAATCCCTCCTTTCTTTTCTCTTTCTCTTGCTTATTTTTAACAATTGGTATCATCATCCTGTCTAGAAAATGGCTCCAAAGAGATCAAAAGGAATAAGGATTCAAGGAGATTCATATAACCATGACCTTTTTAGATCAAAAGAGGTAGCCCTTAGCTTTCCAAAATTTGAAATACGATGTGTCCATAAGGGAAAATACATTGATTTGGATGAACTAGAAGACTTAGATCCAATTAAATGGTTTGCTCAACTAGAAGCTCTACCTCTACTACAAATAGATGAACCAATCTATCCACGGTTAGTGAGATTGTTCTATACCAACCTATATGAAGACAATGATAGCCTAAGCACTTACATTCTAGGAACACCCATTAGAATTTTTGACAGCACCATTTGTGAGCTAATTGGCATAACTGAAAAAGATAGGGGATGCTATTTTAAAGGTAAATGGGACGTCAAAAAAATAGGAGCAACCTATTCCGAAGCCGTGAAAACAATTTTTGCAAATCCAAACCTTGACTTCCTACCCAAGAGCTGTGAACACTTAATGCCTTTCAACTCTAAAATTCTTCATCACATTATCACGAGCATCATATTCCCCAAACAATTTCATCTTGACGAAGTAAGTCAGTTAGAGATAGGAACCATGTATTGGATTATGACCGGTCAGCATAATTGTTTCGGGTACTTGATTCGCCAACACATGCAGGAAATTATGACTAAGGATACTATATTGCCATATGGGAGGTTAATCACTAGAATTCTTCATGCCTATGACATTTGCATTCCACCCAATGAAGAATCTATTCAAAATGATCGATATAACATAATAAATAAAAACCTGCTAAAAAAACTTAGGTGCACTTTTAGCAATGGCATATGGGTTAGGCAGCCTAGAAGAACGGATCCAATTCCTACACAAATAGAACAACCCGAAACACCAATTCTTATGGGAAATGAATCTCCTCCTCCTAGTCCCTTTGGAGCAGCACCTTCAGCTCCTGTTTCCTCCTCTGAAGATATCATTATGGCGGAGCTATCTCAGATCAAATCACAGCAAGAACAAATTCAGAATCAACAAGTTGAAATTTTGAAGACACTACGACAGATGAATGAAAAAATAGATATCATGTATCAGCACTGTGGATTACCTCCTAAGGATTAAATTGATGTATCTTTTTATTTTGTCCTGTTTGCTGTTCAAAAACAAGTTCATGTTTGTCATCGATTGTACGATAACTGATCTTTCCTTTAGATAACTACTGTCTTAATCTGCATAGATGATGATGTCTTTTGGACAAACTATTTCTGGAAAATTTGAATGAAGAACTTTGATAAATGCTAAACCTTTTTCTATGATCATCAATTAGCTGGCTTGTCTCTTTTTGTTGATGACAAAGGGGGAGAAGTGATGACTTACACCAGAACGATAGCATGGCTAATATGAATTTGTGATATGAATGTCTTATATAACTTGCAAATCCCTGAAAATATCACAAGATTGATATCATGAAATTTATATTGAAAATCTTTATCTTCTATCGTGGCAAAACTCGTCCCGTATCATTTAACTTATGATTTTCATCAAAGTTTCGCATTTACATTATGCTTAATGAGAATAACGATAAGTTCTACGGTTAGAGCTTATAGGTTTATACTTGAATTCAATGATGAAATTCAAGTGTTTTATCTTCTCATAATATGGCATATAGATAGGGGGAGTTACGTTTAACTCCGTCATCAATTGATTGTCATCATCAAAAAGGGGGAGATTGTTGAATCTCGGATTTTGATGATAAAATCAATTGATGGGTTATTTGATCTAATCCATATTATTGAGTTAAGTGTGCAGGATTAACTACGATAACCAGAAAACATAAAGCAAGGATACCGGAGTCGAGCTCGATGGACGTTTAAGAGACCGAAGAATCATCGGAGATGCTGCCGGAACCGTCCGAGAAGAAATCGGGAACGTGTCGGAAGTTCGCCGAAGAAATCGTCGGAGGCTCGCGGAGATCACCAAGAAGGCTCGGCTACTCGTTAAAGTCATCACAAAGATTGGGAGCTTGCAGGGAGTCCGTCGGAAGAAGTTCGTCGGAAAGCTCGCCGGAACAAGACTCGACGTTCGCGGTTAAAAAAACTTGCTTAGGATGTTTTTTTTTTATGTAGTTCACCTGTAATAAGGATTAGGATTAAGAGATAATCCTATATCCTGGTTAGGGGCCAACTGGGCCCAAAGTCAAATTTGGTTTGGGCGAAAAATAAGCCAAACCAATGAATCGGAAAGCCAGGCGGTGGAACCGCCTGGCTGGGTGGTGACACCTCCTTGGCTGGGCGGTTGCACCGTCCAGCACCCGAGCGCTGGGCGGTGGCACCGCCTGGCTGGGCGGTGGAACCGCCAGCACCGGGAACCCTAAGAGAATTCAAATTTTGGAGCCCAAAATTTGAATCCTCTTGAGGCCTATAAATACCCCTCAAATCTCAGCTGAGGTTACAACTTTTGAGAAGCATTTTGATTGAGAGAAAAGTCTTAGAAAGTCTTAGCAAGTTTTGTTTTCAATTTGCTAGAGAGTTCTCCTCCTTCTTTCTTATTGAAAATTTGTAAGAGGTTGAGCTGCTTGTAAAAGGTTGTAAGAGGGGTGTTTACCCTTCCATTTCAAGAGACTTGCTAGTGGAAGGTGGGAGCCTCATCGAAGAGGGGCCTCGCAAGTGGAGTAGGTCATTTGACCGAACCACTCTAAAAATCGGCGTAATCTCTGGTTTGCTTTTTATTATTGTCATTTACATTACTGCAAATCTTCTTACTGCTTTAGTTCCTTATTGCTCTTGCTGCGCAACTTTAAGAACACGCCTTCAAGTTAAATTTCTCAAGTTTCGTTCTTAACGTACGAAAGATTTTGATTAAAATCGAAGTTTTAATCCGCTGCACTAATTCACCCCCCCTCTTAGTGCCGCTCCGATCCTAACATATGACACTTAGAACTCAAGAAGACCACTTAAGAGAAAACTCAAGTGATGAGGACTTTGACGATGACTTAGCACTTTTAGCAAGAAAATTTAAAAAATTCATTAAAAGAAATAAATTTTAAAATGACACTAAAAATAAATTTGAACCCAATAAAGACCAAGTAATTTGCTATGAATGCAAGAAGCTAGGATACTATAAAAGTGAATGTCCCCAAGCCAAGAAGAGAATACTAAAGAAGAAGGCACTCAAAGCAACATGGGATGACTCAAGCGCATCGGAAAAAGAGGAGCCCAACACCGAACAAGTTGCTCATTATGCACTAATGGCCATTGGAGAGGATGTATCAAGTTCAATTGATGTAAATTTATCATTTGATGAATTATTAAATGTTTTTCATGATTTATTTGATGAATGCAAAATAATTAGCAGAAAATATAAATTGTTAAAAAAGGAGCATGATTCTCTTGTTAGTAATTTCGATAAATTAAAAATTGAGCATAATGATAGTTTAGCTCCATGTACGAAATACCATGATTTAGAAATAATTCAAAAGGAGAACTTGCTACTCAAGGATACCTTAAAGAAATTTGAGGTTGGTAGCAAGTCTTTAAAATGATCCTTACCAAAAAGGGTCACGTTCATAAAAGAAGTAGAATCGGATTTGTGAGAAGCTCTCACCAAAATCCAACCACTTTCATTAAAGGCCCTATCTTGCATATTTCGTACCAAAACAAATACAACTTTTATTGCAAACATGGACATAGAGCTTATCATTGTCCATTCAAGAAGGTTAGTCCAAACAAATTGATTTGGGTTCCTAAAGGAACCATAAAGAACTCCATGCAATATGATAAGCAATTTAGATCGATTTTTGAGGCACCCAAGATCAAATTAGTACCTAAAAATCATCCTCTTTTGTAGAAACGTATACTATCACAAGCTAGGAGCAAGAGATGGTACCTTGATAGTGGATGCTCAAGGCATATGACCGGAGATCCATCTCAATTCTCTAAGCTCACTAGCATAGACGACGGATATATCACATTCGGAGACAATAACAAGAGTAAAATCATTGGCAAAGGAACCATAGGTAATAAATCCAACTTCTTTAACGAAGATGTTTTGTTAGTTGATAGTTTAAAACATAACCTCTTGAGCATTAGCCAATTATATGATAAAGGATATATTGTTAAATTTGAATCTAATACTTGCATTATTGAAAAACCACATAAAACACATCTATGATTGCATTAAAACAAAATAACATATACACCATTATCATCAATAATCTTTGCAATGAAATGTGTTTTTCGATTTTGAATGACGATGCTTGGCTTTGGTATAGGAGATTAGGTCATGCTAGCATGAAACTAATCACCCAAATTTCATCTAAAGAACTTGTAAGAGGAATTATTCATATTAAGTTCGTCAAAGATAATGTGTGTGATGCTTGTCAATTACAAAAACAAATAAAAGGTAGCTTCAAACCTAAGAATCAAATAAGCACCTCTAGACCTTTGCAATTGATCTATATGGACTTATTCGGACCAATTTCTACATCAAGTTTAGGACGTAGCAAATACGCTTTTGTCATTGTAGATGACTATAGTAGATACACATGAACTTATTTCTTAACACACAAAAGTAAATGCCTTAGATATTTCACCAAGTTTTATAAACTTGTTCAAAATGAAAAGAGTTTTATAATTTTATCAATTCGAAGTGATCACGGTGGTGAATTTCAAAACTATGATTTCTAAGAATTTTATGAATCAAATGGATACAACCACAACTTCTTTACTCCAAGAAATCCTCAACAAAATGGAGTAGTAGAAAGAAAGAATAGAAATTTACAAGAAATGGCAAGAACCATGTTGAATGAACATAGCCTACCCAAATATTTTTAGGCTGAAGCCATAAACACGACATGCTATGTCATGAATAGAATTCTAGTAAGACCCTTACTCACCAAAACTCCTTATGAGTTGTGGAACTATTAGGATCGGAGCAGCACTAAGAGGGGGGGGGGGGGGGGGGGGGGGGGGGGGGGTGAATTAGTGCAGTGGATTAAAACGTCAGTTTTGAAAAATCTTTCGTACGATAAAAATCGAACTCGGAAGTGCTTAACTTGAACACGTGTTCGTAAAGATATGCAGCAAAGGTAATGAGGAAATAAAGTATGTAAGAAGGTTTGCAGTAATGTAAATAGCAATAATGAAATGCAAACCAGAGATCACGCCGATTTTAAAGTGGTTCGGTCAAATGACCTACATCCACTTGCGAGGCCCCTCTTCGATGAGGCTCTCACCTTCCACTAGCAAATCTCTTGAAAGGGAAGGGTAAATACCCCTCTTACATCTTTTTACAAGCTGTTCACTCTCTTACAGATTTTTAGCAAGAAAGAAGGAGGTGAACACTAGCAAATTGAAAACAAGACTTGCTAAGACTTTTCTAAGACCTTTCTCTCAATCAATTGCTTCCCGATGCTGGGGAATTTATAGGCCTCAAGAGGATTCAAATTTGGGCTCCAAAATTTGAATTCTCTTTGGTTCCCGATGCTGGCGGTGCCATCGCCTGTTAGTGGCGGTGCCACCGTCAGTTAGTGTCTGACACTGACAGTGGACTGGCGGTGCCACCGCCCAGCCAAGCGGTTGCTAGTCATAGGTGCCCAGCAAGCCAATCACGTGAGTGATGGCACGTGTGACTTGATACAGAATCTTTTTGCTTATTATATTTTGGTGTATATCACTTTATAACTATTGCATAAATGCATATATATATTGTGATGTCCTTGGATTTGTGCATTGGGAATCGGATCGTGATGAGATCACGATAATGAGATCGATTCACCTTTAAACAAATATCCTAAATAATTCCGGTCATAGGTTACTCGAGAGGGATATCGTGATAACCAGACAAATTAGTATGCTGTATACCCGTCCATATGATGGATGCAGCTGGTCTCATAGCTGCTCGTGTAAGGACACTAGGGATACAACACAGGTGCTCATTAGAGAATGAGTTCACTGATTGATCCGCTTACGGAATGATGGATGGTTAATGATGCCTTATTGTCAGACAGCGATTCCGTAGTCCTAGTGGTGTATCTGGTCCTTAGACTTGAGACACCAAGGATGTCCTGTATGAGTGCTCCACTCTTTGATACCAGACTTATAGGTTTGGCTATCCCATATCTAGTACAGTTGGTCATTGGGAGTGGTAGTCGACCTTACGAGGGCTATTGAGTGTCGATAGAGGATCATCCACTCTCGGCGTCATGAGAGGAATATCCCATGTGTTCTTGCTCAGACAAATCCCCGGCCAGGGTCATTCGGGTTGAGAGAGAAAGAGTTCTCCGGGAGAATCCGATTAGAGCGAGACTCGAGTAGAAACCGTATGGGTCTGACAACACCATGCTCGATATATGGTCTCTGGGATATTAGATGGATGAGGGATTATAGGTACATGGTAACTGAGGACAGACAGGTCCAATGGATTGGATTCCCCTGTATCGTCTGGGGACTACGGCGTAGTGGCCTAGTACGTCCGTAGTCGATGAGTCGAGTGAATTATTACAGAGATAATAATTCACTGAGTTAGAAGGAGTTCTGACCGGTATGACTCACGGCCAGCTCGATATTGGGCCTAGAGGGTCACACACATATGGTAGGTATTGCGATGAGTAGAGGTTTTGATATGAGATATCCGACGGAGCCCTTTGTCTTATTGGATGCAGATCCAATACCCACTAGGGGAAGACCTATTAGGGTTTGACAAGGGACCTCTATAAATAGGAGGGATTCAGAGCCTCATAGGCTAGAGCCTTTGCTTGCCTTTCCTATTCTCCTCTTCCTCTCCACCTCAGAGCAGGCCTGGAGTCTTGAGGAGCGTTGTCGCAACCCTGCTGTCTGGATCACCGCTAGAGAGGAGGACGCTTGACCTCCTTCACCCTCTCCTAAGGATCTGCAAGGAAACAGGGATATACGATCTCCCTAGGTAACACAATCTACTCTATACGCAGTTTTATGTTTCGCGGATTTTTCGCACCAATCTTCGCACGACGACGAACATCTTTTTGGGAATCGGGGATTTTGTTTTCTTATTCTTCCGCTGCGCATGTGATGTCGCCCCCAAGATTTCCCAACAGTGGTATCAGAGCCAGGTTGTTCGTGCGAATGATTGGTTTTGAACTGCGTGTGTTGTGTTTAGGAAGAATTTTGACGTCAAAATCATTGACGCAAAAGCGAGAAAGGGCAGCAATAGTTGCAGCCCTCGATCTACGTGCGTGCAGCGCAGCCGAAGGCAAGCAGCACAGCGCCGGCGCATGCGCAAGCGCTGTGCCTGCAGCAGCCGGCCGGCGGCCTGCTTGCAGCAGGCTTGCGTCCGGCGGGGCTGGCAGCCCGCGGGCAGAGGCGCCTGCGGCCGCTTCTCCCGCGGGGTGAGGTGCCGCAGGGCAACGGCGCCTGCCGCCGCTGCTCCCGCGGGCGAAACCCCCCCCACAGGGGCGGCCGCCCGGCGGGACAGCACCCCCTGCGGAGGCAGCGGCGCCCGAAGGGGGCGCCCACCCCCAGCGGCAGCGCCGCCAGCCGGCGTGCCGCCTATAGGCGAGGGCAGTGCCCTCATTCGCCGCACAGGCCGCCGCCGGCAGGGTGGCGGCGGCGGCAGCAGCGAAAAGGGGAAAGGGCATTAGGGTTTTCTAGGCAAAAGACAGTTTTGCCCCTCGAAATTTGAGAAATTCCAGTTTCTGTCTTTTGTCCAAATTATGAAAATACCCCTATAAATTCAGAAATTCCCTACATGTACCTGATTTCAGAAAATATTAATTAATTAAAAGGTTTAGTTGATTATTATTTTTATTATTATCTAGTAGTCCTACATGATGATGATTATTTATACATGTGATGTATGATGTGTGGACGGATGATCATAGATCGTGTGTTGTGTGTACTTGTGATTATTATTATTGAGGACTGCGAGCCTCCATTATATTTCTCGTTTATTGTCGGGCCTGCGTGCCTATGATTAAGTTGTAATCACATGAGGAGGCGCAGCGGGAGCGTGGATGCGATAGTGGGACCCACGAGACGGACGATCACGATGCATGAAGATGCATCAAGATATCGACGGAACCGACGAGGACGAGATGAACGATCACAGGGCATGAAGATGCACCGTTGCACACATAGATCTTGATGTGAGTGATTAGGCCTACTGGCTCGGGCCTAATCACATTAGGTTGTGGTCCATGATCATCTGGTGTAATTGATTATACACATATTAGATAAGTATATATATTTACATGCGATGTAGATATATATTAAATATGTATATGTGTGACATGTCATATTAGGAGACCAAATCATAGAAACATCTCTCGATAATATTAAGTCGGTAAACGTGAGGCAATTAGATTGACCCACGTGGCCTTCCATCGTTATGAGTAGGAACCGATTCCCGGTGTAGGTTGAGTTGGTCGAGTCCCTCGAGACTCACCTATATCGCGATTCGCTATCTTGCTTACGACATAGAGATGTCACCGGTGACCTGAGGGCATGGTATACTTGGTCAAGTCCCTCGAGGGTATATCATCAAATCAGACTCATCTTGTAACGAAGGTGTTGACTTAACCGAGCATCATGGTTGGTCGAATCCCTTGAGGCCATGGTGATTCGGAGGCCGAACAGGACGGGAATCACAAGGAGTTGTGATCGGCTAGAGTTGCCTACCTTTTAGGCTTAGTGTGATTGGTCGAGTCCCTCGAGGTTACACTAAGACGCTGATTGGATCCTGATCCCCACTAGAAGTCTGCCGGAGACTTCCGTTTCACGTGCTGAGGGTGTCGCGTGACTCGTTAGTAAAATAGTAGGAGCATATTAAGATAGAAGTCTATATCTTGGTAGTTTATTTCTTGCAAAATCTGCATGTTATTCATTTTTGCTGCATCTTTATTTTCAGAAAATGTCGCTTTCAAATCCCTTACGTGACATACTTGATGTCAACCGCCTCACTGGTCCAAATTATACGAATTGGCTCCGTAACTTGAGAATTGTTCTCACAGTAGAGAAAATCGTGTACGTCCATGATATAGTGATACCTACGCCCGAAGAAGGGGCAAACGAGGATGAGATCGCTCGCTACGTGAAGTACATTGATGACTCCACTCTTGCTTAGTGCTATATGTTGGGCTCTATGACTCCTGAGTTACAGAGACAATATGAAAAGATGGATGCCAGATCCATTCTCCTACATGTCCGTAAATTGTTTGAGGAACAGGGAAGGACTCAACGATATGAGATATCCAAGAGCCTTTTCCGCGCTAGGATGACTGAGGGGACACCGGTTCAGAATCATGTCCTAAAGATGATTGAGTGGATAGAGAAACTCACAGGTCTAGGAATGGTCCTAGAGGATAACTTGTGTGTAGACATTGTGCTTTAGTCCCTACCAGATTCCTTTTCACAGTTCATAATGAATTTTAATATGAACAAGCTTGAGGTGACTCTCCCAGAGCTCCTCAATATGTTGAGGGAGGCAGAGAGTACTATTAAGAAAGAGAAGCCAGTTCTCTACACTGGTGAGACCAGAAAGAAAAGGAAAGCAGAAAGGTCCCTTAAGAAGAGAAAGGGCAAGGGCAGACCAGGTAAAGCAAATGTTGCTAAGAAAGACCCAGTAAAGGACAAAGGCCAATGCTTCCACTGTGGTAAAGATGGGCACTGGAAGAGGAACTGCAAAGAGTACCTTGCAGAAAGGGCGAAACAGAAGCTTGGTGAAGCTTCAGGTACATTCATGATCAATCTCCAATTGTTAGATTTTTGTGATAGTGCATTGGTATTGGATACCAATATTGCTTATCACATCTACAATTTATTGTAAATTCTAGCAAAGCTAAGGGGATATTGACGAGAGGAATATTGCATAAAGGTTTGTTTATGCAAGACACTACTCCACGTATCATGAATGTAAGTGTCTAAGAGGAAACGAGAGGAGGTGAACAGTGTATACCTATGGCATTGTAGGCTAGGTCATATCCATGAGGGAATGATTCAAAAGTTGCTAAATGATGGATATCTAGATCCATTTGACTATGTGTCATATGCAACTTGCGAGCCTCGCCTTCGTGGAAAACGGACCAACTCTCCATTTAGTGAAACTGGAGAGAGAGCCACTCAGCTGTTGGAACTCATACATAGTGATGTATGTGGACCCATGTCAACTCATGCCATTGGAGGTTACTCCTACTTCATTACATTTATTGATGTTTTCTCAAGGTATGGATATGTGTACTTAATGAAGTACAAGTCCGAGGCTTTTGAGAAATTCAGAGAGTATAAGAATGAGGTGGAGGACCAGACTGGAAAGAGTATCAAAACTCTTCGATCAGATCGAGGAGGTGAGTAATTAAGTACAGAGTTTACTCAGTTCCTCAAGGACCATGGGATATTATCCCAATGGACACCTCCTTATACACCTCAGCTCAATGGTATCTTTGGAAGGAGGAATCGTACGCTATTAGATATGGTACGGTCCATGATGAGTTTCGCTGACCTACCCATCTCATTCTGGGGATATGCCCTAGAAACCGCAGCTTACCTTCTGAACAGAGTTCCAACTAAGTCGGTAGTGTCTACACCATATGAGATATGGAAAGGGAAGAAGCTTGATCTTAAGGTTGTTAAGATTTGGGGCTGCCCTGCCCATGTTAAAAGACACAACCCCGATAAGTTAGAATCAAGGATAGAGCGATGCAAATTTGTGGGACACCCCAAGGAAACTTGTGGGTATTATTTCTATCATCTCGAGGACCAAAAGGTCTTTGTAGCTAAGAGAGTAGTGTTCCTTGAGAAGGAACACATTCTTGGCGGAGACAGTGGGAGAATTATAGAGTTGAGCGAGGTTGGAGAACCAAGCTCAAGCACCACTCTACAGCCCAAGTCTGTTCAGGTACCTAATACACAAGTTTCAACTTTACGCAAGTCTGATATTGTTGAATCTCGTATTTGGATGATGAAACTACTTGATATATGTTTATGATTTAATCTGTGTTTTGAGTGACGTAGGATGCTTCGATCTGGATGAGACAATTAAAGCAGGAAAATCATGTTGTGCCGGAGGAACATGTCAGAAGATTGGACGTCGGGCCGGTGGATCGGTCAACGTATCGACAGAAGGCTTCGGGTCGTGGACTCGGGCATCGGGCCAAGAAGAGCGGGTATTGTGCCAAGGATATCGGAGTTGCGGAGCCAACTGGCCGATTGGGCAATAGGCCGCAGGAAAGGACGATGCACCGAAGAATCGGACGAAGCGTCGAGGGACCAATGACATGCCGGACAACTTGGTTAATTGCTTACGATTAATTGTCTCGATCGAAGTTTGTTTACATGTGCAGGATTAACTACGATGAAAGTAAGACATGCAGCAGGAGTTGCGCCGGAGTCATGACAATGATCACGTTGGGAGTTCGAGAGCTCGACGGAAGTTCAGACAGTCGTCGGAGGTTCTGCGGGAACAAATCCGAGAAGTCCAGAAGCTTGCCAAAGGAGCTCATCGGAACTTGCCAAGTGGATCGTCGTAGTCTAGGAGTTTGCCGGAAGTCCGCAGGAGCATCACCGAGGGTTCATCGGATGATCGACGGAAGTTCGCCGGAAACTCGCCGGAAGAAGCGAGTGACGCACCGAAGCAAGCTGCAGAATATGTCTTAGGAAATAATCGTAGTTAGCACTTTGATTAAGTTAGAAATGGGAGGTGATCCCATTAGCTTAATCCTGGGGCAATTGGGCCCCTGAAGAACTCAAATTGGGTCGAATGGTTCAACCCATTCGGACCCAGGTTGCTGTGGGAGGTGCAACCGCCCAGGCAGGGAGGTAGCACCGCCCAGGCTATGTCTCCCAGTGAGACTAGGCGGTGCAACCGCCCAGGGCTCAGTCTCCGAGCGAGACTGGGCGGTGCAACCTCCTCTGTCAGGAGGTAGCATCGCCATAGCTCAAGTTTCGAGCTCTACCAGGCGGTGCAACCTCTCCAGTCAGGCGGTGCAACCGCTTGAGCTCGGTCTTCGAGCTTTGGCAGAGCGGTGCAACCGCCCCTGATAGAGAGGTGCAACCGCCTGGGCTCAGTCCTCGAGCTCTGCCAGGCGGTGCAACCTCTCCAGTCAGGAGGTGCAACCGCCTGATCCCGGAATTCCGGGATTTGATCGTTTTGAGCTCCAAATTTGAAATGGGTTGGGGCCTATAAATACCCCACCCATTCAGCACTGAAAGCATAGAACACACACTCGAAATCTTGCTATCTTTCTGTGTTTCTTAGAGCTCAAAACTGCTAGTTCTCCTCTTTCTATTCTTCAAGTTTGAGTTGTAAAGAGAGGAGAGAAAACTTCTGTAAGGGTTGTCTCCTAAGCCCGTCAAAAGGAGTGAATCTGTAAGAGGGCAGTTGGCCTTCGCCTATTGAAGGAAGGCCACTAGTTGACGTCGGTGACCTCATCGGTGGAGGAAGCCAAAAGTGGAGTAGGTCAAGACTGACCGAACCACTCTAAATCTCTAGTTTGCGTTTATTTTGAGCACTTTATCATTACTGCAAACCTCCTACATAGCTACTGCTCTCTGCGCTTTTACGAACAAGTTTCTAAGTTCTGATCTTTCCGAATCTGCATTCAGACGTAAATCGGTGTTTTCGTACGATCTTTACATTGCAGTTTACATTTACGTTTTGATTCTATTTATAACTGCAAACTATCTTCTGCGCTTTTACGAACGAGTTTCTTTGCAGTTTACGTTTACGTTTTGATTCCATTTATAACTGTAAACTGCGCTTAGACGCAATCTGCGCTTAGACGCAAACTGCGCTTAGACGCAATCTGAGCTTAGACGCAAACTGCGCTTAGATGCAAACTGCGCTTAGACGCAATATGCATTTAGACGCAAACTGCATTTAGACGCAAACCGCATTTAGACGCAAACTGCGTAAACTGCGCTTAGACGCAAACTGTGTTTAGACGTAAACTGCACTTAATCATAAGTAAACTTAGAATCAGCTTTTGCATCAAAAATAGGTTTTATCGAACGAACGCAGCTTTCGTTTTTAATCGCTGAAAGATTTCCGTTGCACTAATTCACCCCCCCCCCTCTTAGTGCTCTGGATCCTAACAGATATCACATCCTCCTGAGAGATATGTGGGACATATTAGAGGAGAGGATATAGAGGATATTGATCCTCAGACCTACGAGGAGGCTATTATGAGTATAGACTCCGGGAAGTGGCAAGAAGCCATGAATTCTGAGATGGATTCTATGTACTCCAATAAGGTTTGGAACCTAGTTGATGCGCCCGAAGGTATTGTACCTATCGATTGCAAATGGATCTTTAAGAAAAAGATCGAAGTAGATGGAAAGGTAGAGACCTATAAAGCAAGGCTAGTGGCTAAGGGGTATCATCAAAGGCAAGGTGTTGACTACGACGAAACCTTCTCACCCGTAGCAATGCTAAAATCCATCAGAATTCTATTAGCTATTGCAGCACACTATGATTATGAGATCTGGCAGATGGATGTGAAAACCGCATTCCTCAACGGGAACCTCGAGGAGGAGGTGTATATGATGCAACCTGAGGGATTCGTGTCCAAGTACTGCCCAGATAAGGTGTGTAGGTTACTTAGATCCTTTTATGGACTAAAGCAAGCTTCCCGAAGTTGAAACATAAGATTTGATGAGGCAATCAGATCTTATGACTTCGTTAAGAACAAAGATGAGCCTTGTGTATACAGAAAGGTAAGTGGGAGCGCTATCACCTTTTTGGTGTTATATGTGGATGACATCCTCATCATTGGGAATGACGTAGGAATGCTATCCACAGTAAAGGCTTGGTTATCTAGACACTTCTCCATGAAGGACTTAGGGGAAGCATCCTATATCTTGGGGATTAGAATCTATAGAGATAGATCCAAAAGGATGCTTGGCTTGTCCCAATCCAGGTATATAGAAACCATTGTCAAAAGTTTTGGCATGGAAAATTCCAAGAAAGGGCGAACATGGATATGATACCTTATGCCTCAGCAATAGGGTCTATCATGTATGCCATGCTATGTACTAGGCTTGATATAGCGCATGCTCTGAGTGTCACGAGCAGGTATCAGGCGGATCCAGGCTTGGAGCACTAGAAAGCAGTAAAGTGTATCCTTAAGTATTTGAGAAGGACTAAGGATCTTTTACTAGTATATGGAGGTAATAGCCTTAAGGTTGAAGGCTACACTGACTCAAGTTTTTAGTCTGATGTCGATGATAGCAAGTCGAATTCAAGGTATGTGTACACCTTGAATGGAGGAGCAGTGTGTTGGAAGAGTTCCAAGCAAGATACCACTGTTGACTCGACCATAGAGGCAAAGTACATTGCTGCATTAGATGTAGCAAAGGAGCGAGTCTGGGTGAATAAGTTCATCACAGATTTGGGAGTCGTGCCGGGTAGCAAGGAGCCGATCTCCTTATATTGCGACAACAACGGGGCAATTACTCAAATAAGGGAACCCGGGTCTCATCAGAAGTGTTCTTAGGAGGTTCCAACTTATCAGAGAGATCGTAACCCGAGGAGATGTAGCAGTGGAAAGAGTTCCATCTGAAGATAACATTACAGATCCACTGACAAAGCCGATGTCTCAGATTGTCTATGAGCGTCACAGGGGTCTGATGGGGATCAGACACATAGGTGATTGGCTTTAGGTCAAGTGGGAGATTGCTAGTCATAGGTGCCCGGCAAGCCAATCACGTGAGTGATGACACGTGTGACTTGATACAGAATCTTTTTTCTTATTATATTTTGGCGTATATCACTTTATAACTATTGCATAAATGCATATATATATTGTGATGTCCTTGGATTTGTGCAATGGGAATCGGATCGTGATGAGATCACGATAATGAGATCGATTCACCTTTAAACAAATATCCTAAATAATCCTGGTCATAGGTTACTCGAGAGGGATATCATGATAATCGGACAGACTAGTGTGTTGTATACCCGTCCATATGATGGATGCAGCTGGTCTCATAGTTGCTCGTGTAGGGACACTAGGGATACAGCACAGGAGCTCATTGGAGAATGAGTTCACTGATTGATCCGCTTACGGAATGCTGGATGGTTAATGATGCCTTATTGTCAGACAGCGATTCCGTAGTCCTAGTGGTGTATCTGGTCCTTAGACTTGAGACACCAAGGATGTCCTGTATGAGTGCTCCACTCTTTGATACCAGACTTATAGGTTTGGCTGTCCCAGATCTAGTACAACTGATCATTGGGAGTGGTAGTCGACCTTACGAGGGCTATTGAGTGTCGATAGAGGATCATCCACTCTCGGCATCATGAGAGGAATATCCCATGTGTTCTTGCTCAGACAAATCCCTGGCCAGGGTCATTCGGGTTGAGAGAGAAAGAGTTCTCCGGGAGAATCCGATTAGAGCGAGACTCGAGTAGAAACTGTATGGGTCTGACAACACCATGCTCGATATACGGTCTCTGGGATATTAGATGGATGAGGGATTATAGGTACACAGTAATTGAGGACAGACAGGTCCAATGGATTGGATTCCCCTGTATCATCTGGGGACTACGGCGTAGTGGCCTAGTACGTCCGTAGTCGATGAGTCGAGTGAATTATTACAGAGATAATAATTCACTGAGTTAGAAGGAGTTCTGACCGGTATGACTCACGGCCAGCTCGATATTGGGCCTAGAGGGTCACACACATATGGTAGGTATTGCGATGAGTAGAGGTTCTGATATGAGATATCCGACGGAGCCCTTTGTCTTATTGGATGCAGATCCAATACCCACTAGGGGAAGACCTATTAGGGTTTGACAAGGGACCTCTATAAATAGGAGGGATTCAGAGCCTCATAGGCTAGAGCCTTTGCTTGCCTTTCCTATTCTCCTCTTCCTCTCCACCTCAGAGCAAGCCTGGAGTCTTGAGGAGCGTTGTCGCAACCCTGCTGTGTGGATCACTGCTAGAGAGGAGGACGCTTGACCTCCTTCACCCTCTCCTAAGGATCTGCAAGGAAACAGGGATATACGATCTCCCTAGGTAACACAATCTACTCTATACGTAGTTTTATGTTTTGCGGATTTTTCGCACCAATCTTCGCACGACGACGAACATCTTTTTGGGAATCGGGGATTTTGTTTTCTTATTCTTCCGCTGCGCATGTGATGTCGTCCCCAAGATTTCCCAATAGCGGTGCCACCGCCTGGCTCTCAGGTGCTGGGCGGTGCAACCGCCCAGTCTAGCGGTGCCACCGCCAGACCCTTCGGTTCACTGGTTGGGCTTTAAATTTAGCCCAAACTAAGTCTAATTTTGGGCCCAATTGACCCCTAACCAGGATATAGGATTATCTCTTAATCCTAATCCAAATTACAAGTGAACTACATAACTAAAAACATCCTAAGTAAGTTTTCAACCACGAACGTCAAATCTTGTTCCGGCGAGCTTTCCGACGAACTTCTTCCGACGGACTCCCAACAAGCTCCCGATCTTGTGATGACTTTAACGAGTAGCCGAGCCTTCTCGGTGATCTCCGTGAACCTCCGATGATCTCTTCGGCGAACTTCCGAAAATTTCGACAGGTTCCAGATTTCTTCTCGGTTGGTTCCGGCAGCATCTCCGACGATTCTTCGGACTCTTAAACGTCCATCGAACTTGACTCCAGTATTCTTGCTTTGTATTTTCTAGTTATCGTAGTTAATCCTGCACACTTAACTTAATAATATGGATTAGATCAATTAACCCATCAATTGATTTTATCATCAAAATCTGAGATTCAACAATCTCCCCCTTTTTTATGATGACAATCAATTGATGACGGAGTTAAACATAACTCCCTCTATCTATATGCCATATTATGAGAAGATAAAAACACTTGAATTCCATCCCATTGAATTCAAGCATAAACTGATAAGTTCTAACCATAGAACTTATCGTTATTCTCATTAAGCAATAGTAAATATGAAACTTCGATGAAAATCATAAGTCAACTGATAAGGGACGATTTTTACTATGACAGGAGATAAAGATTTTCAACATGAATTTCATGATATAGATGTAAGGCATGCTTTCAATATGATCAATCAATCTTGTGATATTCTCAAGGATTTTGCAAGGCATATAAGACATTCATATCACACAAGCTTTTGCAATTCATACAAGTCATGCTATCAAAATGGTACAAGTAATCACTTTTCTCCCCCTTTGTCATCAACAAAAAGGGAATGAGACTTGAAACACATAATTTGTGATTATAACATCAGGAATTCATCATTGATCATACAAAAAATTTTATCATTCAAAATTAAGTATGCTAAAATATTTATGCAGAGTTCATCTTAAAGGAAAATTAAGCATTCATCCATTTTATCAAACCTCTTCTTTCTATAAATAACAAAAATTATAGATGTACAAGGAAGAGATTGTGATTAAAAAAAATTTCAAGTAGTAACTCCAATAAGTCAAGATCATAATTCGAATACAAACTCATTCAAATTCAATTCGTCAACTTGAAACTCATAATCAAGCCATCAAAATCAATTTCGAGATTCACAAAATATCATAAAATCATTAATCTTGATAAGATGGGAGCAGTGTTTGACTCAAGATAGGATAAGGTAATTTAACATGTCATTTAGAATCGAAAGAGAAGGATCAAATTCACCGAGGAACGGAGAGAGGATGAAAAACTTTACGAAAAATCCATTCAAACAAGTTTATTCTTAGGGATAATTTAACAAACCTAATTCCCTTGTAATGAATTCAAATTGGTCTTCATTCAAAGCTTTTATAAATATATCTGTTAATTGATGCTTTGTGTCAATGAATTCTAGAACAACATTAATGTTAAGGACATGATCGCGTATGAAATGATGCCTAACGTCGATGTGCTTAGTTCTAGAGTGCTGAATTGGATTTTTAGTAAGACATATGGCACTAGTATTATCACATTTTATGGGAATATTTTTAAAGTGAATTCCATAGTCTTCTAATGTATTTTTCATCCAAACAACTTGTGCATAGCATGCACTTGCAGCAATGTATTTGGCTTCCGCCGTAGATAGGGCAACTGAATTTTGTTTCTTGGAAGTCCAAGAAACAAGTGCATGTCCTAAAAATTGGCATGTTCCGGATGTACTTTTTCTATCTATCCTGCATCCGCCAAAATCAGCATCTGCATAAGCTATTAAATCGAATTTTTCAGATTTTGGATACCACAATCCTAAATTTGGAGTTCCTTTAAGATACCTAAATATTCTTTTAACACTTTTAAGATGAGATAATTTAGGATTAGATTGAAACATAGCGCAAAGTCCTACACTAAACATAATATCCGGTCTAGTTGCGGTGAGGTAGAGTAGACTACCTATCATTCCCCTATATGATTTTTTATCGAAATTTTCACTATTTTCATCCATATCTAACTTAGTCGCAGTACTCATAGGGGTGTTTATTGCTTTTGAATTATCCATGTTAAATCGTTTTAACAATTCTAATGTATATTTAGATTGGTTAAGAAATATACCATCACTAAGTTGTTTGATTTGTAATCCTAAAAAGAAAGTTAATTCACCCATTAAACTTATTTCAAATTCATGACTCATACATTTGGCAAATGATTCACATAGTGATTCATCCGAAGAGCCAAAAATAATATCGTCAACATAAATTTGTACAATAAGAAAATTATCTTCAAAGTGTATGATAAACAATGTAGTATCAACCTTGTCTTTGGTAAAATTATTTGAAATAAGAAAGGAACTAAGCCTTTCGTACCAAGCTCTAGGAGCTTGTTTTAAACCATAGAGAGCCTTAGTCAATTTGAATACATGATTAGGTAGAAGAGAATTTTCAAATCTGGGAGGTTGTTCAACATATACTTCTTCCGAAATAAAACCATTCAAGAAAGCACTTTTGACATCCATTTGAAATAGTTAAAATTATTACTACTAGCATAGGCAAGGAGCATCCTTATGGCTTCTAATCGAGCCATGGGAGTGAAGGTTTCTTCATAATCGATACCTTCTTCTTCGTTGAAACCTTTGGCCACTAATCTAGCCTTGTTTCTAACCACGATACCATTTTCGTCTTGCTTGTTTCTAAAGACCCATTTAGTACCAATGACTAAATGGTCATTAGGTCTAGGAACAAGCTTCCATACCTTATTCCTCTCAAATTGACTCAATTCCTCTTGCATTGCAATAACCCAAAAATCATCTTTTATGGCCTCGTCAATGCATTTAGGTTCGATTTGAGAAAGGAAGGCGGCGTTAGTACAAAAATTCTTGAAAGAGGAACGAGTTTGAACCCATTTTGATGTATCTCCTATAATTAGCTCCTTTGGATGAGCATCTATATACTTCCATTCCTTGGGTAAGGAAATTTTGGAAGAAGGTGCATCCAAGTTGCTATTTTGAGGAGGGGGTTCATTTAAATTCAAATTATCAAAACCAAGATCATCATCAAAATCATTTTTCTTTAAATTAGAAATTTCATTAAAAACTATATGAATAGACTCTTCTATTACTAAGGTTCTTTTGTTAAAAACCCGAAAAGCCTTAGAAACGGAAGAGTAACCAAGAAAGATGCCTTCATCGAATTTAGCATCAAATTTTCCTAAGGCATCCCTTTCATTCAAAATAAAGCATTTACAACCGAAAACTTTAAAATAGAAAATATTTGATTTTTTGTTATTCCATAATTCATAGGTATCCATTAACTTCACAAAAATTTTGAAAGTCACGGTTTTGAAATTCGCCACCGTGATCACTCCGAATTGATGAAATCATGAAACCTTTTTCGTTTTGAGTGAGTTTATAAAATTTAGAGAAACACTTGAAACAATCACTTTTGTGAGCTAAGAAATAGGTCCAAGTGTATCTAGTATAGTCATCCACAATTACAAACGCATATTTGCTTCCTCCTAGACTTGTCGTGTCAATTGGTCTAAATAAGTCCAAATGAATCAATTGTAAAGGTCTAGTGGTGCTAATTTGAGTTTTTGGTTTGAAACTAGTTTTTATTTGTTTACCTAGTTGACATGCATCGTATTCTTTGTCCTTAATAAACTTTATATTTAGAATTCCTCGCACTAATTCTCTAGATGAGATCTTAGATATTAGTTTCATGCTTGCATGACCTAGTCTCCTATGCCAAAGCCAAGCATCATCATTTAAAGCGGAGAAGCACATTTCATTACTTAGTTCATCAAGGTTGATGGTGTAGACATTATTTTATTTTAATGCAATCATAGTTATGTTATGGTTTGGTTTTTCAATAATACACACATTTGATTCAAATCTAACGATATAACCTTTCTCGTATAATTGACTAACACTCAAGAGATTATGTTTCAATCCATCAACTAGTAAGACATCATCAATAGAAAATTTTAATTTGTTACCTATGGTTCCCTTGCCAATGATTTTGCCTTGGTTGTTGTCTCTGAAGGTGACGTACCCTTCTTCTTTGCTAGTGAGCATAGAGAAATGAGATGGATCTCCAGTCATATGTCTTGAGCATCCACTATCTAGATACCATCTCTTGCTCCTAGCTTATGATGGTGTATGTTTCTACAAGAAGGAATTATTTTTAGGTACCCATTTTCTTTTGGGTGCCTTAAAAACTGATTTAACTTGTTCATCATATTGCATAGAATTGATCATGGTTCCTTTAGGAACCCAAATTAGTTTGTTCGGACTAATTTTCTTGAATGGACATTTATAAGTTTTATGTCCATATTTGCAACAAAAGTTGCAATTGCTTTGGTGCCGAACATGTAGGATATGGCCTTTAATGAAGGTGGTTGGATTTTGGTGAGGACTTCTCACAAATCCGATTCCACTTCTTTTAGGAACGTGACCCTTATTTGTAAGGATCATGTTCAAAGACTTGCTACCAACCTCGAATTTCTTCAAGGTGTCCTTAAGTAGCAAGTTCTCCTTTTGGAGAGTTTCTAGATCATGGCATTTTATACATGGAGCTAAACTATCATGATATTCAGTCTTTAATTTATTGACATTACAAGTGAGACTATCATGCTCCTTTTTAGCAATTTGTATTTTCTACTAATTGTCTTACATTCATCAAATAACTCATGGAAGGCATTTAATAATTCATGATAAGGTAAATCTGCATTAATTAAATCCGTTACCTCTTCTCCAATGGCCATTAGGGCGTAATGAGCAACTTGCTCGGTGTTGGACTCCTCTTCTTCGGACGTGTTTGAATCATCCCACGTTGTCTTGAGCGCCTTCTTCTTTGATGTTCTCTTTTTGGCCTGAGGACAATCGTTCTTGTAGTGTCCCGGTTTTTTGCACTCATAGCAAATTACTTGGTCCTTCTTGTGTTCGAATTTATTTTTTGTATTATTTTTAAATTTGTTCTTTCTTAAATATTTTTTAAATTTTTGAGTCAAAAGTGTAATGTCATTGTCACTGTCCTCATCACTTGATCTTCCTTTCAAGTGGTCTTCTTATGATGTGAGTGCCATATCCTTCCTGTTCTTTGGAAGGGGGTTCTCGAGCTTGTCATGAGCTTGACATGTCATTTCGTAGGTCATTAGTGACCCAATGAGTTCTTCAAGAGGGAATGTTTTAAGGTCTTTGGCCTCTTGAATGGCCGTAACTTTTGGATCCCAATTTTTAGGGAGGGATCTTAAGATTTTAGTTACTAGTTCAAAGTTAGTAAAATTTTTACCAAGAGCTTTGAGTCCATTGATGACATCCGTGAACCGGGTGTACATGTCTCCGATGGACTCACTTTGTTTCATTCGGAAAAGTTCTTAAGAGTGCACAAGGATGTTGATTTTGGACTCTTTCACTCGGCTAGTGCCTTCATGAGTGACCTCAAGAGTTCTCCAAATATCAAAAGCCGAATCACAAATTGAAACATGATTAAATTCATTTTTGTCTAGTGCACAAAACAAGGCATTCATAGCCTTTGCGTTTAAAGAAAAACCTTCTTCTCCGATTCATTCCATTCGCTCATCAGAAGAGAAGATTTTTGAAATCCGTTTTCAACAATAGTCCAAAGCTCGAAATCTATGGAAATGAGGAAGATCCTCATACGAGTCTTCCAATAAGTATAATCTGACCCATTAAACATGGGTGGACGTGTGATAGAATGACCCTTATCTATGCCGGAGTAAGCCATCTCTCTTGGGTATCAAACCAAACATGAGAGTAAGCCTAGCTCTGTTACCAATTGCTAGGATCGGAGCGGCAATAAGAGGGGGGGGGGGGGGGTGAATTAGTGCAGCGGATTAAAACGTCGGTTTTGGAAAATCTTTCGTACGATAAAAATCGAACTCGGAAGTGCTTAACTTGAACACGTGTTCGTAAAGATATGCAGCAAAGGTAATGAGGAAATAAAGTATGTAAGAAGGTTTGCAGTAATGTAAATAGCAATAATGAAATGCAAACCAGAGATCATGCCGATTTTAAAGTGGTTCGGTTAAATGACCTACATCCACTTGCGAGTCCCCTCTTCGATGAGGCTCCCACCTTCCACTAGCAAATCTCTTGAAAGGGAAGGGTAAATACCCCTCTTAAACTTTTTACAAGCGGTTCACTCTCTTACAGATTTTCAGCCAGAAAGAAGGAGGTGAACACTAGCAAATTGAAAACAAGTCTTGCTAAGACTTTTCTAAGACCTTTCTCTTAATCAATTGCTTCTTAAAAAGTTGTAATCTCAACTGAGATTTGAGGGGTATTTATAGGCCTCAAGAGGATTCAAATTTGGGCTCCAAAATTTGAATTCTCTTTGGTTCCCGATGCTGGCGGTGCCACCGCCTATCAGTGTCTAACACTGACAGTGGACTGGCGGTGCCACCGCCAAGCCAAGCGGTGCCACCGCCCAGCTCTCGGGTGCTGGGCGGTGCAACCGCCCAGTCTAGCGGTGCCACCGCCAGACCCTTCGGTTCACTGGTGGGCTTTAAATTTAGCCCAAACCAAGTCTAATTTTGGGCCCAGTTGGCCCCTAACCAGGATATATGATTATCTCTTAATCCTAATCCAAATTACAAGTGAACTACATAACTAAAAATATCCTAAGTAAGTTTTCAACCGCGAACGTCGAGTCTTGTTCCGACGAGCTTTCCGACGAACTTCTTCCGACGGACTCCCAGCAAGCTCCCGATCTTGTGATGACTTTAACGAGTAGCCGAGCCTTCTCGGTGATCACCGTGAACCTCCGACGATCTCTTCGGCGAACTTCCGAAAATTCTGACAGGTTCCCGATTTCTTCTCGGTTGGTTCCGGCAGCATCTCCGACGATTCTTCGGACTCTTAAACATCCATCGAACTTGACTCCGGTATTCTTACTTTGTGTTTTCTGGTTATCATAGTTAATCCTGCATACTTAACTCAATAATATGGATTAGATCAATTAACCCATCAATTGATTTTATCATCAAAATCCGAGATTCAACAGGAACAACAAAAAAACCCAATGTTTCATATTTTTAAGTTTTTGGGTGTAAGTGTTTTATTTTGAATGAAAATGATGTCTTACGAAAATTTGATGCTAAATCCGATGAAAGAATTTTTCTTGGCTATTCTTCGATTTCTAAAGCATTTCATATCTTCAATAAAAGAACTTTAATTATAGAAGAATCCATTCATGTTGTTTTTAATGAGATTTCTAAAATTAAGAAAAATAATTTTGATGATGATGTTAATTTTGATATTTTGAATTTAAATGAAACCCTTTCTACAACTAGCAACTTGGATGCATCCACTTCCAAAACATCCTTACCTAAGGATTGAAAGTATGCAGATGCTCATCCTAAGGAGCTAATCATAGGAGACACATCTAAAGGGGTTCAAACACGTTCTTCTCTTAAAAATTTTGTGCCAACACTGTTTTTCTCTCCCAAATTGAGCCTAAATATATTGATGAAACCATGAAAGATGATTCATGGATTATTGCAATGCAAGATGAGTTAAATTAATTTGAGAAAAATGAGGCATGGAAGCTTGTTCCTAGGCCAAATGACCATTTAGTTATTGGTACTAAATGGGTCTTTAGAAACAAGCAAGATGAATCTGGTCTCGTGGTTAGAAACAAGGCTAGATTAGTGGCCAAAGGTTTCAACCAAGAAGAAGGTATCGATTACGAAAAAACCTTCGCTCCTATGGCTTGATTAGAAGCTATAAGGATGCTCCTTGCCTATGCTAGTAGTAATAATTTTAAATTATTTCAAATGGATGTTAAAAGTACTTTTCTTAATAGCTTTATTTCCGAAGAAGTTTATGTTGAACAACCTCCCTAATTTGAGAATAATAGTCTCCCTAATCATGTATTTAAATTGACTAAAGCTCTCTATGGTTTAAAACAAGCCCCAAGGGCTTGGTGTGAGAGACTTAGTTCATTTCTTATTGAAAATAATTTCTCTAAAGTTAAGATCGATACTATATTGTTTATCAAAAATTTTAAAAATAATTTTCTTATTGTTCAAATTTATGTTGATGATATTATCTTCGTTTCCACGAATGAATCTCTTTGTGAATCATTTGCTAAGAGTATGAGTCTTGAATTTGAAATGAGTTTGATGAGAGAATTAACCTTCTTTTTGGGCTTAAAATTAAACAACTAAGTAATGGCATCTTTATTAGTCAAACAAAATACGCTTTAGATTTGCTAAAAAGGTTTAATATGGATAGCTCAAAAGCTATCAACACTCCTATGAGCACCTCCTTTGATCAAAAAGCTTATAGGAGTATGATAGGAAGTCTACTATACCTCACCGCAACAAGACCGGATATTATGTTTAGTGTAGGTCTTTGTGCTAGGTTTCAATCTAATCCTAAGATATCTCATCTTAAAATAGTTAAGAGGATACTTAGATATCTTAAAGGTACCATAAATCTAGGATTATGGTATCCAAAATCCAAGAATTTTGAGCTAATTGCTTATGCTGATGCGGATTTTGCTGGATGTAGACTAGATAGAAAAAGCACATCAGGAACATATCAAATTTTGGGACATACACTTGTTTCTTGGTCATCCAAGAAATAAAACTTGATTGCACTATCTACAACCGAAGCTGAGTACATTGCAGCTAGTGCATGTTGTGCACAAGTTGTGTGGATGAAAAATACTTTAGAGGATTATAAGATTCATCTTAAAAATATCCCCAAAAAATGTTATAACACAAGTGCAATATGTTTAACAAAGAATTCCATTCAACACTCTAGAACAAAACATATTGAAATTAGGCATCACTTTATATGAGATCATGTCACTAATCATGATGTAATCATAGAGTTTATTGATACTAAATATCAATTAGCTGATATTTTTACAAAGCCTTTAAGTGAAGAACAATTTGATTTTATTAGAAGAGAATTAGGAATGTTGATTTATCCAAATACATGAATTTGTTGAACTTCATTTTTGGACTTTCTTAATTCCTTGATCACTCACTTTGATTCGGTGCTGAAAATTTCATGATACGAATTCTACATAAGATTGTGTGCTTCAATTACATGTTTACTTTACTATTGGAAATTTTGTGCCTTGATGCTAAAAATTTTCATAATGATCGAACATGTTTACCTTCAGGATTGTAATTGAAAAGCTATAACAAAACATTGTCTGAATGCATGATTTTGTTGTATTTTTTCTTCCGAACTTAATGTATTTCTTGAATAGAGCTTTCATGAGTCTATGCCATATCAAGTTTATTTCATATCCATGCTCCATCACTTAATAATTTTTATATGGAATAAATTGACAAATGCATCTCTCATGGACTTATCTTTTGTGAATGTTTATTGAGAAATAGATTTGGTGTAATCATTCTTTCACATGAATTCCTTCTTGTTGAAGGAAGAATTTTTGAGATGAACACTTGTAAGGATTTAATTTCACATGTATATCTTGATCCTTGTCAAAAATAAAGCATGATTTAATCTCTTATCGATCTTAACTTCACTTAAAGTTGGTTCTCAATGGCTTTACCTTCCTTACTTTCCTCCTTCATGCAAGGCCTTGATGATAAATAAAAGGGAAGAAGTAATGAAAGCAATCTCCTTAATGTTGAGAACTTTTGGATGATATTATATCATGAATGCTTAAAATATGATTGGTATGAATTTTTTTATGATATGAATTTTTACCACAAGTGAATTTATTGTTGAATCGCTCTCCATTTTGTTGATGACAAAGGGGGATAAATATGTGGTAAATTGATGATAAATTGATGTATGTAATTTTACACTTGAAATGTTTGTATTATGATAAGATATCTAGAGCTTAATTTGAAATATTATAAATTGATATCTTGTCATAGAATGAATTGCTATGATTGTTATCCTTCATATTTGAAATATAAGACTTGAAAATGGATGTCATGCCTTGACATTATTTTCAGAAAGTTACATCATGATAGGAATCATGATGGGTGTATTGATAAGGTTAAATGAACTTTACTTATCAATATGTCTCTTGAATTCAAAGGCTTTGAATTCAAGAATAACTTTTCTCAAGTATGGCATATAAATAGAGGGAGTTAAGGTTAACTCCGTCACCAATTGATTGTCATCATCAAAATGGGGGAGATTGTCATTTGTTTATATAATCTATATGTTGAGAAAAGTGTGCAGGATTAACTACGATGGTAGTAAGACATGCAGCAGGTGTTATGTCGGAGTGAAAATCAAGATCACGTTGGGAGTCCGAGAGTTCGTCGGAAGTCCAAACGTTCATCGGAGGTTTTGCGGGAACTAGCCGAGAAGTCCAGAAGCTTGCTATAGAAGCTCGTCGGAACTCGCTAAGAAGATCGTTGCGAAGTCTAGGAGCTTGCCGGGAATCCGCTAGAGCATCGCCGAGGGTTCATTGGATGTTCGCTGGAAGAAGCGATTGACGTACCGGAATACAGAATTACAGCAATCATGTTGTAATTGTCATAGTTAGAGTATAGATTAAGTTAGGGTTGGGAGGTAATCCCACTAACTTAATTAGGGCCAATTGGGCCCTTAATAGACCCAAATTGGGCCGAATGGAACAACCCATTCGGACCCAAAATTCTTGACCAGCGGTGGCACCGTCTAGGAGACTCGGTCTCCTAGGGATTCTGGGCGATAGTACCACCCCTATTAGGCGGTGATACCGTCGGCAGTTATTGCTGGCAGCGGTGGTACCGCCCCTGTCAAGCGGTGGTACCGCCTGAGCTCGATCTTCGAGCGCTGTTAGGCTGTAGTACCATCCAGACTGAGCGGTAGTACCGCTTAGTGTCCGATGACAAGCGATAGTACTGCCCAGTAATGGCGGCGGTACCGCTAGGACCCCGAAAATTCAGGAATGGACACTTTTAGGCTCCATTTTCAAACTCATTGGGGCTATATAAACCCCACCCTTTCCTGCATGAAAGGGAACGAAAAACCTGCTTTAATATTGAGTCTTTGAGGCCTTAAAGTGTTGTAAAAGCTAGAGTTCTCCTCCTTCTTTCTTTCTAAGTGTTGAGATCATTAAAGAGAGGAGTGAAAACTTGTAAGGGTTGTCTCCTAAGCCCGTCAAAAGGAGAAAAGCTATAAAAGAGTGGTTGGCCTTCACCTATTGAAGGAAGGCCTCTGGTGGGCGCCAATGACCTTGTCGGAGGAGGAAGCCGATAGTGGATGTAGGTCACATTGACCGAACCACTCTAAAATCTCGGTTTGTATTTACTTTTAGCATCTTTACTTTACAGCAAACTACCTCTCCTCCTTATTGTACTTCAAATACGTCTACATTTGCTTTAACGTAAAATATCTTTCGAGATTGACTTTCTACGAAGACTTTACAAAATCTATATTTTTGTGATTTATACAGCTGCAAATGACCTTAGTCTTCTCTTACATTTTCACTTTAGACTTCAAGCTCAAATTCCTTCCGAAACGAATTGAGTTGAATCGGCTTTAATCTAAACAAGGTTTTTAAAATCGTGAAAGTTTTCCGCTATACTAACTCACCCCCCCACCCCTCTTAGTGCGCTCTTAATCCTAACAATATACACCTCCTCCTTGAGGTTCCCATTAAGGAATGTGGTTTTCATATCCATCTGCCTAATTTCATAATCATAGTGTGCTGCAATAGCCAATAGAATTCGGATTGATTTTAACATTGCTACGGGTGAGCAGGTTTCGTTATAGTCAACACCTTGCCTTTGACGATACCCCATAGCCATTAGCCTTGCTTTATAGGTCTCTACTTTTTCATCTACTCTGATCTTTTCTTAAAGATCCACTTGCAATCGATGGGTACAATATGTCACGCCCCTCAAAATATCGATAATATTAAAATAATTTCAACAAATCAATCCAGGATCCAAACTAACATTTGAGGACACTGAAAAACATTCTATCAAATTCATATCTATAAAACCTGCGCAGTTTATAAACATACAACACATTGCTCGATGATTCATAAAATCTGAACCCAACTCACCAAATTAATAACCACGACATAAATTCACAAGTGTGGGAGTCTATACAGTCACAAAACCAACGTTTACCATAAGTTCATATCGTTACATGAATTAAACTTAACATTCCAGAATCCTAAACATGAGAGGTCCTTTAAACTTATACAACATCCATAAGTTTAGATTCATCGTCAACATTTCATTAGATGCAGAGAGTACTTATACAACAAAAACATATATACTAATAAAGATCTGCCCAAAATCTTTTAGCTTTCCACCGCCTCAGCCCAATCTTAACATTTAAGCAAGCGACAAGCTATCTTGAAAAATTTATACAACAACGGGGTGAGCATATAAAGCTCAGCAAGTGACTAACATATCCATGTCAAAATAGGACAATTTCCAAAGAGATAAAGTTTCAAAATGCAAGGCAGAATATAAGAATTCATAGACGTAATATCATTAGGTGCAGAATCACAATTGTCATTTCAATCAAACATATTTGGTTCATAACAGATGGAGCATAGAGTAATTGGAGCATATCAGTAACGAATGGAACGTTTTGGAGCATATCAATAACAAATGAAACACATCAGAGCTTATCAATGGCATATGAAATGTTTCGGAATATATCAACGGCGTATGGAACATTTCGAAGCATATCAACAATGAATGAAACATTTCGGAGCATATAAATAACAAATGAAATGTTTCGGAGCCTATCAGTGGTGTATGAAATGTTCCGGAGCATATCAACGGTGTTTGGAACATTTCGGAGCATATCAATAACAAATGAAACATATCGGAGCTTATCAATGGCATATGAAATGTTCCGGAGCATATCAACGGCGTATAGAACATTTTGAAGCATATCAACAATGAATGAAACATTTCGGAGCATATAAATAACAAGTGAAATGTTTTGGAGCTTATCAGTGGCGTATGAAATATTCCGGAGCATATCAACGACGTATGGAACATTTCGGAGCATATCAATAACAAATACCAAACAGAAGCTCAAACGTCGTCTTTGACGTTGCATTCATATCATTCTTATCCAGAGCATGTACAGAAACACATAACCAAAGCTCTAGATATCATATCAAACATACAGAGGGTGTAGTGGGACCACAGACAGATTGTGATTCATCCATTTCTGAATGACCACCAGACAGAAGTCTCCCACGTCTGGGAGCTCCTTCCACCCACGTCAAGGTGAAGTCAGAGGGGGCCGACAGAGCATCACAGGCTCTATGCATAACTCCCTTTACCATTTCTGGCAAATGTTCACATTATCCCACAACACCAGAGTACAAAAGGTAGTATGAACAATAAATAGAATATATCAGAAGCACACGCGGAACAACAAAATGTACATGTGCCTTTATGAATCAATACGATGCAAGCAACAATCTCTCACAAATGTATTCAGATTGGAATAAAATGAAAGCAAAAGTATAAACGGATTCCAAGCAATCATATATAGCTCGATTTAAATAAGAAGGTTAGATGAATTCAATATCCAAAGGAATGAAACTAGAATAGGCACATATCGAAAGCAAATGCGGAACAATGGGATATACATGTGCCTATATGTGTCAATGCGATATAGCTTGAAAGTTATACAAAATGTTTCAAGAATGTAAATAATTTATAGACAAGATCAAACCAGAATTCAAGCACCAACATAAGTCTCAATTGATTGAAGGGGACTGAATGGAATCTATTTCCAAACAGATGAAACAGAATGCACGAAATCGACCAAAGCTCAATTTATGACAGAATTCAAGAAGCACATTGAACAAATACTTCAGATTATCAATTATGCTCCAATACCCTTAGGAAAGCTACTGCTGAAAGATATATCAATCTATTTTCTGTTGAAATAAGTTTCGTACGAATCATGGTTTCCAACAAGGAGTTACCTTTGATTTGGTAACACAAGGTCAAAAACAATATCACTGTTTTGCAGAATTCATAGGGTCAGATTCAACAGATAATAGGATAGGCATTTGAATTCCAAATTTTTCAAACGATATGTAAAAAGAAAGGTCTACAAGTCTAGTTTCGGACGAAATCAGTTTGGTACAAATCAGAATTTCCAACAGGGACTTATAAGTATTTTAGTATCAAAAGGTCAGAAATTTTGATCCCTGTTCTGCAGCATCTATAGGCTAATTTGAACCAGATGTTTGGGTAAGTATTCGGTGTCCAAAATCTACAAAATCAGTGTCAAAAGAAAGATATAAGAGTCTAATTTCAAACGAACTAGGCCCTGCCTGAATCCACATTTGATGCTAAAAATTATAGCTGAAATAGTGTATAGGGGTCAGTTTACCGAAAAAATATCAGATCCTTGGTTTTTTGTCCAAAGAGAGAAATATCAGGTTCTAAGCATAAATCTTTCAGAATCAATATAGGAACATAGACTAATACTTCTGTAGGATAGGGGTTAGAACACTTGCCTTTGAGAATTTTGACCCTAAATGAGAAGATTTGAGCAAGAAACCTCAAAGCCCCAATTTTTTTTTCTTCTTCCCCCTTTTTCTTCTCTTCTTCTTTCTTTCTTTCTCCTGTGCTTCCACGTAGCTACCTTCTCTGGTTCCTTATGAACGAAGGCAGAGAGGCTTAAATGGTGGGATTTGTATTTTTGTATATTTTACAGTTTAGTCCTTGTATTTATTATATTTACGATTAGGTCCTCAAGGTTTACATATAGGTCCTCAGATTTTTTTTAACAAATCCTCCAACTCTTATGAATAAGTTCTTAGATTCATACTTTGACTTTTTATCAAATTTAAAATAGATACTTATACGAAAATTCAGAAATGAGGGATGTTACACAATACATTCAAGCACATCAACTAGGTTTCAAACTTTGTTAGAGTACATGGAATCCATCTCAGAATTCATGACTTCTTGTCACTTTCTGGAGTCTATACTCATAATAGCCTCCTCGTAGGTCTGAGGATCAATATCCTCAATATCCTCTCCTCTAATATGTCCCACATGTCTCTCGAGAGGATGGGATACTTTGTCGGACCTATGTAAAGTTGGAACTTGTGTATTAGGTACCTGAATAGGCTCGGGCTATAGAGTGGTGCTTGAGCTAAGTTCTCCAATCTCATTTAACTCTATCATGCTCCTACTATCACTGCCAAGAATGTGTTCCTTCTCAAGGAAAATCGCTCTCTTGGTTACAAAGACCTTTTGGTCCTCGAGATGATAGAAATAATACCCACAAGTTTCCTTGGGGTATCCCATGAACTTGCACTGCTCCGTCCTTAATTTTAACTTATCGGGGTTATGTCTTTTAATGTGGGCAGGGCAGCCCCAAATCTTAAAAACCTTAAGATCGAGCTTTTTGCCTTTCCATATCTCATATAGTGTAGACACTACCGACTTAGTTGGAACTCTGTTCAGAAGGTAAGCTGTGGTCTCTAGGGCATATCCCTAGAATGTGATGTGTAGGTCAACGAAACTCATCATGGACCATACCATGTCTAACAGCGTACGATTCCTCCTTTCAGACACACCATTGTGCTAAGGTGTATAAGGAGGTGTCCATTGGGATAATATCTCATGGTCATTCTGGAACTGGATAAACTCTGTACTTAAGTATTCACCTCTTCGATCTGATCGAAGAGTCTTGATACTCTTTCCAGTTTGGTTCTCCACTTTATTCTTATACTCTCCGAATTTCTCAAAGGCCTCAGCCTTGTACTTCATTAAGTACACATATCCAGACCTTGAGAAATCATCAGTGAAGGTAATGAAGTAGGAATAACCACCAATGACATGAATTGATATGAGTCCACATACATCATTATGTATGAGTTCTAGTAGCTCTATGGCTCTCTCTCCAAATCCACTAAATGGAGAGTTGGTCATTTTTCCATGAAGGCAAGGCTTGTAAGTTGCATATGACTTATAGTTGAATGGATCTAGATATCTATCCTTTAGCAATTATTGAATCCTTCTCTCATGGATGTGACCTAGCCTTCAATGTCATAAGTATGCACTATTCACCTCATCTCATTTCCTCTTAGACACACTTACATTCATGATATATGGAGTAGTGTTTAGCATAAACAAACCATTATGCAATGTTCCTTTCATGATAATCTCATTATCTAATAATATTGAACAATCATTGTTCTCAAAAACTAATTTATATCCACTAACTATCAAACATGAAATGGAGATAATGTTTTTGATAATAGAAGAAATAAAATAACATGTATATAATGCAATTATATCTCCACCAGGCAGATGTAGGGCGACCTCGCCAATAGCTATTACTATAACTTTTTCTCTATTGCCCATCTTGAGGTCCATCTCGCCTCTCGCCAATCTCCTAGGCCTTATCAGAACCTACAACGAATTGCATATATGATAAGCAATACCGGTATCCAATACCCATGTGTTATCATAAGAATTTGACAAATAGAGATTGATCATAAATGTACCTGAAGCTTCTCCAAGCTTATGTTTCGCCCTCTCTACAAGGTACTCTTTGTAGTTCCTCTTCCAGTGCCCATCTTTGCCATAGTGAAAGTACTAGCCTTTGTCCTTTGCTAGGTCTTTCTTAGCAACCTTTGCTTTGCGTGGTCTGCCCTTGCCCTTGCCCTTCTTAAGGGACTTTTCTACTTTCCTTTTATTTCTGGTCTCACTAGTGTAGAGAACTGATTTCTCCTTTTTTATAGTGCTCTCTACCTCCCTCCACATATTGAGAAGCTCCGGGATAGTCACCTCAAGCTTGTTCATATTAAAATTCATTATGAACTGTGAAAAGGAATCTAATAAGGATTGAAGTATAATGTCCATACATAAATTATCCTCTAGGACCATTCCTAGACCGGTGAGTTTATCTATCCACTCAATAATGTTTAGGACATAGTTTTGAATAGGTGTCCCTTCAGTCATCCTAGCTCGGAAGAGGCTCTTGGATATCTTATATTGCTGATGTTGAATCTCGTATTTTGATGATGAAACTACTTGATATATGTTTATGATTTAATCTGCGTTTTGAGTGACGCAGGATGCTTCGATCAGGATGAGACAATTAAAGCAAGAAAATCATGTTGTGCCGGAGGAACATGTCAGAAGATTGGACGTCGGGCCGGTGGATCAGTCGACGTATCGACAGAAGGCTTCGGGCCGTGGACTCGGGCATCGGGCCAAAAAGAGCGGGTATTGTGCCAAGGATATCGGAGTTGCGAAGTCAACTGGCCGATTGGGCAATAGGCTGCAGGAGAGGACGATGCGCCGAAGAATCGGACGAAGTGTCGAGGGACCAATGACATGCCGGACAACTTGGTTAATTGCTTAGGATTAATTGTCTCAATCGAAGTTTTGTTTTAAGTGTGCAGGATTAACTACGATGAAAGTAAGATATGTAGCAGGAGTTGCGCCGGAATCAAGACAATGATCACGTTGAGAGTTCGAGAGTTCGACGGAAGTTCAGATAGTCGTCGGAGGTTCTGCGGGAATAAATCCGAGAAGTCCATGAGCTTGCCAAATAAGCTCATCGGAACTCACCAAGTGGATCGTCGCAAGTCCAGGAGTTTGCCGGAAGTCCGCAAGAGCATCACCGAGGGTTCATCTGATGATCGACGGAAGTTCGCCGGAAGAAGCGATTGACGCACCGGAGCAAGTTGCAGTAAATGTCTTAGGAAATATCGTAGTTAGCACAATAATTAAGTTGGAAATGGGAGGTGATCCCATTAACTTAATCTTGGGGCAACTAGGCCCCTAAAAAACCCTAATTGGGCCGAATGGATCAACCCATTCGGACCCTGATTTCTGCTAGGCGGTGGCACCGCCTGGGCTCAGTCTCCGAGCGAGACTAGGTGGTGCAACCGCCCCTGACAGGAGGTGGCACCGCTTGAGCTCGGTCTTCGAGCTCTGGCAGGAGGTGCAACCGCCTTAGTCAGGCGGTGGCACCACCTGAGCTCGGTCTTCGAGCTCTAGCAGGAGGTGCAACCGCCCCTGACAGGAGGTGGCACCGCCCAGAGGCTCAGTCTTCGAGCTCTGCCAAGTGGTGCAACCGCCTCAGTCAAGCGGTGCAACCGCCAGATCCCGGAATTCCGAGAATTAACAGTTTTAAGCTCGAAATTCAAACTGGGTTGGGGCCTATAAATACCCCACCCTTTCAGCACTGAAAGGGCACCCAGAAACCACCAAAATTCTGATTTTACTTTATGATTTTTAGAGCTCAAAAGTGTCGTATGAGTTGAAAGTTCTTCTTCCTCTTTTCTTCTAAGTTCTAATCTGATAAGAGAGGAAAGAAAATTCTGTAAGGGTTGTCTCCTAAGCCCGTCAAAAGGAGTGAAACTATAAAAGGGTGGTTGGCCTTCGCCTATTGAAGGAAGGCCTCTAGTGGACGTCGGTGACCTCGTCGGAGGAGGAAGCCAAAAGTGGATGCAGGTCAAGATTGACCGAACCACTCTAAATCTCTGTTTGCATTTACTTTGAGCATCTTATCTTTACTGCAAACCTCCTCAAAAGCTTATTGCCTTCTGCGCATATACGATCGTGTTTCAAGCTCTGCATTTTCCGAATTGGCATTTAGATGTAAATCATTTTTATCGTACGAACATCATATTTCAGTTTGCGTTTATGTTCTGATTTCTATCATAACTGCAAACTGCCTTTATATCTTTGCTTTAACTGCATCTTGCTTGGTTACAAGTTAAAGTGATTTACGAATCGGATTTTCTACCGAAATCACTCTTATCATACGAACGCGATTTTAATCATTGAAAGTTTTCTACTGTACTAATTCACCCCCCCCCTCTTAGTGCTCTTGATCCTAATAATTGGTATCAGAGCCCGGTATTTCTCATTTCGGATTTACACCCGAGAGAAATGGCTCTTCATGGCTTTCAAGAGGGCTTATCGGTTGTTCGTCCACCGTTGTTTAACGGATTGGATTACACTTATTGGAAAACTCGAATGAGAGTTTTCTTGATTTCTATGAATTTGGATTTATGGAATATCGTTGAAAACAGTTTTCAATTTCCCTCTAAACCGATGAACGAATGGTCGGATTTGGAGAAGAAGTATTTTTCTTTAAACGCAAAGGGTATGAATGCCTTATTTTGCGCTTTGGACAAAAATGAGTTCAATCGGATTTCTACGTGCGAAACGGCTTTTGACATTTGGCGAACACTTGAAATCACGCACGAGGGAACTAGTAGAGTCAAAAACTCGAAAGTTAACATTTTATTGCATGATTTTGAACTTTTTCGAATGCAACCAAGCGAGACTATAGGAGACATGTACACCCGTTTTACGGATGTCGTCAATAGTTTAAGAGCTCTTGGAAAAGGTTTTTCGGATTTTGAACTCGTAAACAAGATTTTGCATTCTCTTTGTAAGAAGTGGGATTCAAAAATAACTGCAATACAAGAAGCTAAAAACCTAAACAACTTACCACTTGAAGAACTAATTGGTTCGTTGATGACATATGAAATGGTGCACAATGCACATGATGAACATGATGAACAAAATCACCTTCCAAAGAACAGGAAGGATTTAGAACTCCGGACAAATGAATACCACTTGAGCGATGACTCAAGTGATGAGGATAATGATGAACTTGAACTTCGAACACTAAATCTTAATAAGTTTATTAAACAAAAATCTAAAATAAACAATAAACTTAAACGAAGGAAGAGGCCAAAGAAGAAGAACACAAAATGGGATGAATCGAGCTCCTCCGAAGACGAGGAGAAAATCAAGAAAGGCGAGGTGGCAAACTACACCTTAACCGCTTTCAATGATGAGGTAATCGAAATCCCCCTAATTTATTTTGAAATTACTTGATGCTTGCATGATGTATTTTCTTTTTTAGTTTAGAATTAATTTTCTTAAAAATTACATGTTTAAAAAAAAATTATGATCATGCTAAGTAATTTCGAAAATGATAATATTACATATTTTATGATAAACAAATAAAATAATTTTGATTGAAAAAATGAAATCATGGTTAAGAAGTAATAATGTGTATTACGTTGATTTCCATTGTTATTTCTTGATTTTGATTAAAAAAAAATCATGTTTGATTTGAAGAAATGCATAATGATGTAATATTAAATATTTTGATTAACAATTTTATGCATGAGATTTTAAGCTATACATGATGATAAGCATGTGTTATTTTCATGAGTGTATTTGAAAAACTATGGCAAAAATGTGCTCGAATGCATGAACTTGTTAAGATTATTTTTCGGACTTTCTTGATTCAATGTTCAAATCACTTAATTGCCATGATGATTTTACACTATTACATGCCTTAATAACATGTTGGAAATTATGTGTTTTGGATACAAAAATTTTTATGATCATGAGCATGTTTTATCTTCATGATTGAACTTGAAAATCTATAGCAAAACCTTGTTCGAAGTGTTAAATTTCATTTTTGGATTTTCTTGATCATAATAGTTCATTTTTGAGAATCTATTGATCTTGATGGTTTTATGATGAAATTCATTTTTCGATCCTAAACGTTGATGCATGTTTAACATAAATGAAAAAGCATGCTAACATGAAATCAATCACTTAAAATGAAATACTTAAAAAAGGAGAAAATATATTATCAATGAAATCATGAATCTACTTATGTTACGAATTTTGTGAACCATAAAAATGATTTTTGGTGATTTGAATTTGAATGAGTTTTATCCAAAATCATGATCTTGGTTCCGTGATATTTACAAATTAAGATTTATTATGAATCAAGATTTTTTCATTAATCGTTCTCCTAAGATTTTCTTTTGATTAATTATGGTGTAGGTTTTTCAAAAAGAAATCATGTCTTTTAGTATTTACATGTTCTAATCTTTCATGATATGATTTTTATGCAATTCCTTGTATTCATGAAATGTTTATCTCATCACCTAATAATTCTTCTTGATATTCCTTATGTGATGATAAGAATACATGAAATATTCATTAATTTGTTTTGATGTATACAAATAAGAAGTTTCGATCATGTATGGTAGAATGTAATTTGACAAATTTGGTACCATCATGTTGGAAAAAAATGATGATTAGGAATCATGCATTAATGATGATTGTATATTTTATGATTTGGCATGATGCATGCAATGATGAAATATTCATGAATTTGAAATGATGCAGGCAATACTTATGACAATGATGTACATAATGTATTGCATATGATATGTATCATGAATGCTTTAAATGACGAATGTTTGGTATCATGATCAACATGTTGATAAATGTTTAAAAATTTTAATGTTTGAGTATCATGTATGATATACCCATTAATGATGATTGATTTATTTTTCGGTATCATGCATGAAAAATAAGGTTTTTGAAATTGTGTATGTTTTAATTTGAATATATAATGATGCACAAATAAAATTGATACTTACCTTTGTTAATCTGAAAATTGAAAAAAGGGTCTTCCCTTCTTTTTGACAATGACAAAGGGGGAGTAAGAATTTCTAGCGTGGACATCATGAAAAGAGGCAAACTAGCTAGCTTACACAATTCAAGATGAAAGCAAAAATTACACTCCTCTAAAGAGAAGATGTAAATATAACACTTGCCAAATTGTTTGCTTGCCTCATGTAAAACATTATCTCTTGCTAGTTTGGCATTTTGCTAGCTTGCACTTTGCAAAGAAAGCAAAAATGACACTTCTCAAAAGAGAAGAAAGAGCTTGTTATCTTGAACATCACAAGCTTACCAAACAAAAATTGCAAACGTGCTATCTTGCCTATCTCAAGAAGCAAAACTTGCAACTTGCACATTGCAATAGGAAGCAAGAATCATAAGCTTACACAAGAAAGCTATCTTGCATTTGTTTTCAAAATTTTTGCTAGCTTGTATGTAGTAAAACTTGCATATCGTAAAAATTGCTAGCTTGTAGTATAAAGAGAAGCAAATAGTTGCTATCTCAAGAAAATTAAACATGCTAAACTTACACCTTCCAATGGAAGCAAAATTGCGAGCTTAAACATTGCAAAGGAAGCAAAAATTTGCTAGCTTGCAACTTGCATATTTCAAGAAGCAAGAGTTGCCTTCTTGAACATCTCTAAATTGCTAGCTTGCAAGTTCTAAAATGTTGTAACATTACTAGCTTGCATGTTCTAAAAGTGTTATCTTGTATGCTGTAAAACTTGCATATCTAAAACTTGATAGCTTGAATGTTCTAAGCATGATGTAACATTTGCTAAATTTTCTGGCTTCAAAACTGCATGATGATAAAACTTGATATTATGTTTTTCATACAATAAGTTAAACTAATATTCCAAACACAAGAATAGTTGGACTTCTCCTTTTTGTTGATGACAAAGGGGGAGAAGTATGATGTTATGCATAAGTTCATGATGACGTGTTGCAAGTATTCATGAATATTGCAATGATTTGAATTCAGTTTGAATTCAAGATTCTATCAATATGGTATATTGATAGGGGGAGTTTGTTTAAACTCCGGGAGTTAAGTTTAACTCCGTCATCAAGTGGTTGTCGGAGGTTCTGCGGGAACAAATCCGAGAAGTCCATGAGCTTACCAAAGAAGCTCGTCGGAACTCGCCAAGTGGATCGTCGCAAGTCCAGGAGTTTGCCGAAAGTCCGCAGGAGCATCACCGAGGGTTCATCGGATGATCGACAGAAGTTCGCCGGAAGCTCGTCGGAAGAAGCGATTGACGCACCGGAGCAAGTGGCAGTAAATGTCTTAGGAAATATCGTAGTTAGCACAATGATTAAGTTAGAAATAGGAGGTGAACCCATTAACTTAATCTTGGGGCAATTGGGCCCCTGAAAAACCCAAATTGGGCCAAATAGATCAACCCATTCGGACCCTGATTTCTGCCAGGCGGTGGCACCGCCTGGGCTTAGTCTCTGAGCGAGACTGGGCGGTGCAACCGCCCTTGACAGGAGGTGGCACTGCCTGAGCTCGGTCTTCGAGCTATGGCAGGAGGTGCAACCGCCCTTGACAGGAGGTGGCACCGCCTAGAGGCTCAGTCTTCGAGCTCTGCCAGGCGGTGCAACCGCCTCAGTCAGGCGATCCAACCGCCAGATCCCGAAATTTTGGGAATTGACAGTTTTGAGCTCTAAATTCAAACTGGGTTGGGGCCTATAAATACCCCACCCTTTTAGCACTGAAAGGGCACCTAGAAACCACCGAAATTCTGATTTTACTTTGTGATTTTTAGAGCTCAAAAGTATTGTATGAGTTGAAAGTTCTTCTTCCTCTTTTCTTCCAAGTTCTAATCTGATAAGAGAGGAAAAAAAATTCTATAAGGGTTGTCTCCTAAGCCCGTCAAAAGGAGTGAAACTGTAAAAGGGTGGTTGGCCTTCGCCTATTGAAGGAAGGCCTCTAGTGGACGTCGGTGACCTCGTCGGAGGAGGAAGCCAAAAGTGGATGTAGGTTAAGATTGACCGAACCACTCTAAATCTCAGTTTGCATTTACTTTGAGCATCTTATCTTTACTACAAACCTCCTTAAAAGCTTAATGCCTTCTGCGCATGTACGATCGTGTTTCAAGCTCTGCATTTTCCAAATCGGTGTTTAGACGTAAATCATTTTTATCGTACGAACATCATATTTCAGTTTGTGTTTACGTTCTGATTTCTATCATAACTGCAAACTGCCTTTATATCTTTGCTTTAACTACATCTTGCTTGGTTACAAGTTAAAGTGATTTACGAATCGGATTTTATACCGAAATCGCTCTTATCGTACGAACGCGATTTTAATCGTCGAAAGTTTTCTGCTGCACTAATTCACCCCCCCCCCTCTTAGTGCTCTTGATCCTAACAGCTAAGTCCTTCCCTGTTCCTCACACAATTTGTGGACCTATAGTAGTTTGGATCTAGCATCTATCTTTTCTTATTGTCTTTGTAACTCAGGAGTCATAGAGCCCAACATGTAACTGTTAGGATCAAGAGGTCGGCACTAAGAGGGGGGGTGAATTAGTGCAGCGGAAAAAAAAAGCTGGTTTAAGAAATTTTGTTTCGTATGATAAAACTGATTTCGGAAATGCTTAACTTTGAAAGTAATAAGAAGGAGGCTTGCAGTTAAAGTAAATTGCACAAAGGAAATGCAAACCAGATTTTAGAGTGGTTCGGTCAACGTGACCTAGATCCACTTTCGGCTTCCTCCTCCGATGAGATCACTAGCATCTACTAGAGGCCTTCCTTCAATAGGAGAAGGCCAATCACATTTTAAACCCCTCTTCTCCTTTTCACAGGTTTAGGAGACAACCCTTACAAGTACTCACACTCCTCTTATGGAATTCTAAACTTAGAGTGGAGGAGAGAATTTCTAAAGAGATTGTAGTAGTGTTTTCTCACTTTTGAATACTCTGTGCTTGTATGCTTTAACCAGGGATGAGAGGGGTATTTATAGGCTTCAAGTTGATTCAAACTTAGAGCCTAAAACTTTCCCATCCCGGGTTCCCTGGGCACGGGTGGTACCACCGCCTAGTGTCAGTCTGACACTAACCTTGCCCTGAGCGGTACCACCTCCTAGGGGGCAGTGCTGGGCAGTACCACCACCTAGACTAGCAGTACCACCGCTTGGCACTCTGCCAATGGCAGTACAACCACCCAAACTGGCAGCACCACTGCCTTACATAGTCTCGAAGACTGTGCCATAAAGGTGAGACTTCTTGGGGTATTGTTTGAGCTTCTTATTAGGCCCAACACAGTTCTTACATGGGCCAAGCTAGCTCTTAATTGGGTTGGCCCAAACCCAAGCCCAATTACGTGCTAAGTATGAAATCCTAAGACATTTGCTACGAAATCCTAAGACATTTGCTAAGCAAAACAATTCCCTATGTTTATTCTTCCGGTGAGCTTCCGGTGAACTTCTGGTGAACTCTTGGACTTCACGACGATCTTTTCGGCGAGTTCTAATGAGCTTCTCTGGCAAGCCTCGAGACTTCTCTGTTGGTTCCTCCAGAACTTCCGACGAACGTCCAAACTTCTGATGAACTCTCGAACTCCCAACGTAATCGCGTCCTTGACTCCGAGACTTCATTTTGCTTCATGCCTTGCTATCGTAGTTAATCCTGCACATGTAAAAACACACTTCAATCTAGATAATTAATACTAAGCATTAATCAAGTTGTCCGGCATGTCATTGGTCCCTTGATGCTTCATCCGATTCTTCTGCGCATCATCCTCTCTTGCAGCCTATTGCCTAATTGGCCAATTGACTCCGCAACTCCGATATTCTTGGCGTAATATTCGCTCTTCTTGTCCTGATGCCCGAATCCACAGCCGGAAGCCTTCTGTCGATGCATTGACCGATCCACCGGCTCGATATCCAATCTTCTGACATGTTCCTCCGGCCCAACATGATTTTTTCTACTTTAATTGTCTCATCCTGATCGAAGCATCCTACATCACTCAAAACACAGATTAAAACATAAACACATATCAATTGGTTTCATCGTCAAAATATGAGATTCAACAATCTCCTCCTTTTTGATGATGATAACCAATCGACGATGGAGTTTACCTTAACTCCCGGAGTTCAGAGAAACTCCCCCTATCAATATGCCATATTGATAGAACCTTGAATTCAAGCTGAATTCAAGTCATTGCAAATTTCATCTTGAATATTTGTAATATGTCATCATGCATAACATCAATATACTTCTCCCCCTTTGTCATCAACAAAAAGGAGAAGTCCAACTATTCATGTGTTTGGAATAAGTTCAATACATTGCATCATAAATCTCCAGTTTTATAATCATGCAAGCTAGCAAAAATTTTGAGTTTTGCAAGTTTGTAAATTTTGCTAGATATGCAAGTTCAGCATGTTTGTTTTGCAATGTTCAAGCTAGCAAGTGTTTGAAAAAGAAAGCAAGTTTTGCAACATACAAGCTAGCAATAATTTAGAGTTGTGCAAGTTTACAAATTTGCTTTTCTTTGTGATGTGCATGATAGCATATTTTTGCATCTTCTTGAGATTTCAAGCTAGCAACTCTTGGTGATGTTCAAGATAGCAGTTTCTTCTCTTTTGAGAAGTACAATTAATTTTACTTTCTTTAAAAAAACGCAAGCTAATAAAATGCTACATCATTTTACAACATGGAGGCTAACAATTTGAGATGTTCAAGAAGCAAGTTCTTTCTTCTCTTTTACGAAGTGTAATTTTTGCTTTCTTCTTGAATTGTGCGAGCTAGCATCTTTTATCTCCCCCTTTGTCATTGTCAAAAAGAAGGGAAGACCCTTTCTATCAAGTTTCAGATTATGACAAAGGTAAGTATCAAACTTATTTTTGCATCATTATATTTTCAAATTAAAACATGCACATTTTCAAAAACCTTACATTTCATTTTTCATGCATGATACCGAATAAATAAATCAATCATTATTATGAGCATATCATACATGATACTAAAACATTAAAATTTTTAAGCATTTATCAATATTTTGATCTTGATACCAAATATTTATCATTTAGAGCATTCATGATACACATTATATCATTATAATAAAAAGCATAAGTACTGCATGCATCATACCAACTCATCATATATATTTTTAAAATATATAAACTTATCATTATATGCATGATTCCAAATCATCATTCATATTATTTCAATCATTACTTTAACTCATCATGCACAATTTCAATATGTAAAATCATTAAACATGATACAATCATTTATTTTCCAAACATTCATCATAATTTTCAACTCATTCAATTTGTCAAATTAACACACTATCATGAGTATTTCATGATTTCATACAATCATATGACAAGAAATCAAAATGATAATTCATAAAAAATATCACAAGTTATAATCAAGAGAAAAATCATCTTTACATGCATATTTATCTAAGGGAAAAATCATAGTGTTGCATGTATTATTCCAAAATATTTTAAGTCATACAAGCCATAAATACAAAGAAAATCATGTCATGAAAGATAAGACTATGTAAATACCAAAAGAAATGATTCATAAATAATTTCTTTAATAAAATGCAAGAAGTCATGGTGAACGATCTTGATTTACATAAAGTTTCAAAACATAACTACCAAGATCATGGTTAGTTTTATAGATCTCCTCTTTAGGAAATGGTAAAAGGGAACATAGGAGTACAAAGAAGAGATCTTGATTCAAAAAAATCTCAAATAATTTCAAGAGATCAAGATCATGATTTGAATAAAACTCACTCAAATTCAAATCATCAAATCAAAATCATTTTCAAGAGATCCATAAAAATTAATAAGATAGAGAAAAATAATTTTCAAGAACAATGTTTTTCTCTTTTTAGTTGTTTAAATTCATGTGATTTATTTTATAGAAACATTCCCTTTTCATTTATGCCAAATAAAATATGCAACAACATTTCATGCCGAAAGAGTCACTTTCATTACCATAAAAGTCGATAATCCATAAGTCTCAAGAATCATCATGCATAATTTCAAAATATAAATTTATTATGCATGATCTCATTACATTATTTCATCAAGCATGATTTCGTAAAGTATTTTCAATTAAATACAAAGATTATCAAGATATACATTATCACTTTATCACATCATTAAAACATCTAGCATGATTTAAGTCTAAAATTTTGTTCCTTTATCATATGTAATTTTTTTGATTATTTTCAAAATTACTAGCATGATAAATATGATTCCTAATTTCTTACATTTTCATAACATTATTAAACATGTAATTTTTAAGAAAAATAATTTTTTTTTTAAAAAAAGGAAATGCATCATGAAAAGCATCATATAATTTCGAAATAAATTGAAGGCATTTTGATTACCTCATCGTCGAAAACTGTTAAGACGTAGTTTGTTACCTTGCCTTTGTTCGATTGTCCTTCTTCTTCAGATGAGCTCGTTTCGTCCAAGATTGCTTCCTTCTTCTTGTGTTCATAGCAAGTTATGTTCTTTTTAAGTTTATTTTTGTTCTTTAATTTTTGTTTCATTAACTTTTTAACTTTCACTGTGAGTTCAAGTTCACCATCACTTGAGCTTATGTTCGAGTGGTCTTCAATTGTTCCAAGTACCAAATCCTTCCTGTTCTTTGGAAGGTGGTTTTGTTCATCATGTTTATCATATGCATTGTGCACCATTTCATATGTCATCAATGAACCGATAAGTTCTTCAAGTGGAAAAATATTTAAATCTTTTGTTTCTTGCATTGTCATTACTTTTGATTCCCAAGTTTTAGAAAGTGATCTTAAGATCTTGTTAATGAGTTCAAAATTCAAAAAACTTTTACCAAGTGCTTTTAAACCATTGATGACATCCGTAACACGGGTATACATGTCAACAACGATTTCGCTTGGTTTATATGAAAAAGTTTAAAATCATACATTAAAAGGTTAATCTTAGAATCTTTAACTCTATTCGTGCCTTGGTGTGTGATTTCGAGAATCTGCCAAATATCAAAGGCCGTTTCGTACATAGAAACCCGATTAAATTTATTTTTGTCTAAAACGCAAAATAAGACATTCATAGCCTTTGCATTTAGAGAAAACGTCTTCTTCTCGAAATCATTCCAATTGTTTATTGGAAGAGAAGACATTTCAAATCCGTTTTTGACTATGTGCTATAAATCGAGATTCAATGAAAGTAAGAAAACTCTCATTCGAGTTTTCCAATAAGTGTAGTCCATCCCATTGAAAAAAGGAGGATGAATAAGAGAGTGACCCTCTTGAGAGCCGAAAAGAGCCATTTTTCTTGGGTGTTAAACCAAGTGAGAAATAACGAGGCTCTGATACTAATTGTTAGGATCAAGAGGTCTGCACTAAGAGGGGGGGGGGGTAAATTAGTGCAGCGGAAAAAAAACGTCAGTTTAAGAAATTTCATTTCGTATGATAAAACCGATTTTGGAAATGCTTAACTTTGAAAGTAATAAGAAGGAGGCTTGCAGTTTAAGTAAAGTGTACAAAGGAAATGCAAACCAGATTTTAGAGTGGTACGGTCAATGTGACCTACATCCACTTTCGGCTTCCTCCTCCGACGAGGTCACTAGCATCCACTAGAGGCCTTCCTTCAATAGGCGAAGGCCAATCACCTTTTACACCCCTCTTCTCCTTTTCACGGGTTTAGGAGACAACCCTTACAAGCACTCACACTCCTCTTACAGAATTCTAAAGTTAGAGTGGAGGAGGGAATTTCTAAAGAGATTGCAGTAGTGTTTTCTCACTTTTGAATACTCTGTGCTTGTGTGATTTAACCAGGGATGAGAGGGGTATTTATAGGCTTCAAGTTGATTCAAACTTAGAGCCTAAAACTTTCCCATCCTGAGTTCCCCAAGCACGGGCGATACCACCGCCTGCGTTAGGCGATACCACCGCTTGCGTTGGGCGATACCACCGCCTAGTGTCAGTTTGACACTGACACTGCCCTGGGCGGTACCACCACCCAAGTCTAGTAGTACCACCACCTGGGGGGTAGCGTTGAGCGGTACCACCACCCAGACTGGCGGTATTACCGCCTGACATAGTCTCGAAGATTGTGCCATGACAATGAGACTTCTTGGGGTACTATTTGGGCTTTTTATTAGGCCCAACACTATTCTTATATTGTCCTAGCTAGCCCCTAATTGGGTTGGCCCAAATCTAAGCCCAATTACATGCTAACTACGAAATCCTAAGACATTTGCTAAGTAAAACAAGTCCCTATGTCTATTCTTCCGGTGAGATTCTAGTGAACTCCGGTGAACTCTTGGACTTCACGACGATCTTCTTGGCGAGTTCCGACGAGCTTCTCTAGCAAGCTCGAAGACTTCTCGGCTAATTCCTCCAGAACTTCCGACGAATGTCCGAACTTTCGACGAACTCTCGAACTCCCAACATAATCGCGTCCTTGACTCCGGGACTTCATTTTGCTTCATGACTTGCTATCGTAGTTAATCTTGCACATGTAAAAATACACTTCGATCTAAATAATTAATACTAAGTATTAATCAAGTTGTCCGGCATGTCATTGGTCCCTCGATGCTTCGTCCAATTCTTCGGCGCATCGTTCTCTCTTGTGGCCTATTACCCAATCGGTCAGTTGACTCCGCAACTCTAATATCCTTTGCGCAATATCCGCTCTTCTTGGCCCGATGCCCGAATCCATGGCCCAAAGACTTCTGTTGATACGTCGACCAATCCACTGGCCCGACGTCCAATCTTTTGACATGTTCCTCCGGCCCAACATGATTTTTTCTGCTTTAGTTATCTCATCCTGATTGAAATATCCTACGTCACTCAAAACGTAGATTAAAACATAAACATATATCAATTAGTTTCATTATCAAAACATGAGTAAGGGTGGAGTCATTAATGTACTTCACATAGCGAGTGATCTCATCCTCGCTTGCCCCTTCCTTGGGCATAGGCATCACTGTATCACGGACGTATGCAATTTTCTCCACCGTGAGAACAATTCTCAAGTTGTAGAGCCAATCCGTATAATTTGGACCAGTGAGGTGGTTAACATCAAGTACGCCACGTAAGGGATTTGAAAGCGACATTTTCTGAAAATAAAGATGCAGTAGAAATAAATAACATGCAGATTTTCCTGAAATAAGTAATCAAGATATGGACTTCTATCTTAATATTCTCCCACTATTTTACTAGCGAGTCACGCGACACCCTCAGAACATAAAACAAAAGTCCCTAGTAGACTTCTAGTGGGGATCAAGATTTAATCAGCGTCTTAGTGTAACCTCGAGGGACTCGACCAATCATACTAACCCCGAAAGGTAGGCAACTCTTGTCGTTCATAACTCCTTATGATTCCCATCCTGTTCAGCCTCCGAATCACTATGGTCTCGAGGGACTCGACCAACCATGATGTTCGGTTAAGTCAACACCATTGTTATAAGATGAGTCTGATTCGATGATATACCCTTGAGGGACTCGACCAAGCATACCATGTCCTCAGGTCACCGGTGACATCTCTATATCGTAGGTAAGATAGCGAATCGCGATGTAGGTGAGCCTCGAGGGACTCTACCAACTCAACCTATACCGAGAATCGATACCTACCTATAACAATGGAAGGCCATGTGGGTCAATCTAATTGCCTCACGTTTACCGACTTAATATTATCAAAAGAGGGGCTTCAATGATTTGGTCTCCTAATATGACATGTCACACATACATATTTAATATATATTTATATCGTCAGCAAATATATATATATATATATATATATATATATATATATATATATATATATATATATATATATATATATACATATCTAGTAGGTGTATAAGCAATCACACCAGATGATCATGGACCATAGCCTAAAGTGATCAGGCATGAGCCAGTGGGCCTAATCACTTACATCAAGATTTATGTGTGCAGCGGTGCATCTATATACCCTGTGATCATCCATCTCGTCCTCCTCAGTTCCATCGACATCTCGACACATCTCCATGCATCACGATCATCCGTCTCGTGGGTCCCGCTATCGCTTCCGTGCTCCCGCTGCTCCTCTTTGCATGATTACATCACAGGTATAAATCATCATCATTTAGGACTACTAGATAATAATAAAAATAATAATTAATTAAAATTTTTAATTAATTAATATTTTTTGAAATGAAGGACATGTTGCAAATTTTTGGAATTCTGAGGAGCATTTTCATAATTTGGACAAAAGACAAAACTGGCACCCTAAACCGCTTCCTGCCTTGCTTGCTATTGCCGTCGCCACCCTACTGGTAGCATCTTGTGCGGTAGGGGGCGTGGTTGCGCCGCCCCTGCCTATAGGCAGCTTGCTCGCGGGGTAGTGTGGCCTCGGGTAGCGTCGCCACTGTAGGTGGGCGGCCCCCCTGCGGGCGGCTCTGCTCGCGAGCAGGGGATGCCCCTGCGGGCGCCTTTACCAGCGGGGGTTGCTCCCGCAGCGGCCGCCCGTGAGGGTGAGCGTCGTTGTGAGTGCGCCCACAGGCACTACTGGCCCTCGCAGGCTGGTCGCCTGTAGGCACCGCCTGCCCTTGTGGGCACTATGGCTATAGGCAGCGCTCGCGGGTTGCCAGCCCCGTCGGCCGTAAGCCTACAGGTGTAGCGCCTGCGATGCCCCTACAGGCGGTTGCACGCATGCAAATTGAGGGCAGCAACTATTGCTGCCCTTTCTCTCGCTTTTGCGTCAACGATCTTGACGCCAAAAGCTTCTCCAAAACATAATACACGTAGTTCAAAACCAATCTTCGCACAAATAACTTGGCTTTGATACCATTGTTGGGAAATCTTGGGGGTGACATCACATGCACAGCGGAAGAACACAAATAAAATCCCCTATTCTCAAAGAGATGTTCGTCATCATGTGAAGATTGGTGTGCAAAAATCGATTAAACTTAAAATTGTGTATAGAATAAATTGTGTTACCTAGGGAGATCGTATATCCCTGAATCCTTATAAATCTCTAGGAGAGGGTAAAGGAGATCAAGTGCCCTCCTCTCTAGCGGTGATCCATATAGCAGGGCTACGACGATGCTCCTCAAAACTCCAGGCCTGCTCTAAGGTGGAGAGGGGGAGGAGAATAGGAAAGGCAAGCAAAGACTCTAATCTATGAACCACTGAATCTCTCCTATTTATAGAGGTCCCCTGTCAATCTTAACCCTAATGGATCCTCCCTTATTAGGTATTAGATCTTCATCCAACTACCCAAGCCTCTTAGATTAGTGGATATCTATTCAATAATCTCTCATGGGCTTTTATTAGATCTCGTCCATGGGATCCAATAATTCAGGGGCTTATTAGATATCCAATAAGATAGGGGCTCCGGCGGATATCTCATATCCGAACCTCTACTCATCGCAACGCCTACTATATGTGTGTGACTCTCTAGGCCCAATATCGAGCTGGCCATGAGTTATACTTGTCAGAACTCCTTCTGGCTTAGTGAATTATTATCTCCATAATAATTCACTCGACTCATCGATTACGGACGTACTAGGCCACTGCACCATAGTCCCTAGACGATACAGGGGAATCCAATCCATTGGACCCATCTGTCCTTAGTATGTACCTATAGTTCCTCATCCATCTAATATCCCAAAGACCATATACTGTGTATGGTGCTGTCAAACCCATATGGTTTCTACTCGAGTCTTGCTATAATCGGATTCTCCCAGAGAACTTTTTCTCTCTCAATCCGAATGACCCTGACTAGGGATTTGTCTAAGCAAGAACACATGAGATATTCTTCTCAAGACATTGAAAGTGGATGATCCTCTATCGACACTCAATAGCCTTCGTAAGGTCGATTACCACTCCTAATGACCGGTTGTACTAGATTTGGGACATCCAAACCTATAAGTCCGATATCAAAGAATAGAGCACTCATATAGGATATCCTTGGTGTCTCAAGTCTAAGGACTAGATACACCACTAGGACTACGAAATCGCTATCTAATAATAAGGTATTATCAATCATCTAGCATTCCGTAAGTGGATCAATCAATGAACTCATTCTCCAATAAGCACCTGTACTGTATCCCTAGTGTCCCCACATGAGCAGCTATGAGACTAGTTGCATCCATCATATGGACGGGTATATAGCACACGAGTCTGTCCGGTTATCTCGATGTCCCTCTCGAGTAACCTTTGACCGGGATTATTTAGGATCTATGTTTAAAGGTGAATTGGTCTCATTATCGTGATCTCATCACGATCTGATTCCCATTGCACAAATCCAAGGACATCACAATATATACATGCATATATGCAATAGTCAATATAAAATGATAAATGCTAAAATATAATAAGTAAAAAGATTCCGTGTCAAGTCACACGTGCCGTCACTCACGTGATTGGTTTGCTGGGTACCTATGACTAGCAATCTCCCACTTGACCTAAAGCCAATCACCTATATGTCTGATCCCCATCAGACCCCTATGACGCTCAAAGACAATCCAAGACAACAACTTTGTCAATGGATCTGCAATGTTATTTTCAGATGAAACTCTTTCCACTGCTACATCTCCTCAAGTCATGATCTTTCTAATAAGTTGGAACCTCCTCAGAACACTTCTGATGAGACCTAGGTTCCTTTATTTGAGTAATCGCCCCATAGTTGTTATAATATAAGGAATTAGCTCCTCACTATTTGGCCCGACTCCTAGATCTATTATGAACTTCTTCATCCAAACTCCCTCTTTTGCTACCTCTACTATAGCAATGTTCTCCGCCTCTATGGTCAAGTCAGCAGTAGTATCTCGCTTGAAACTTTTCCAGCATACTGCTCCTCCATTCAGGGTATATACAAACTCCGAATTTGACTTGCTATCATCGATATCGTACTGAATTCTCGAGTCCGTGTAGTCTTCAACCTTGAGGCTACTACCTCTATATACTAGTAAAAGATCCTTAGTCATTCTCAAGTACTTAAGGATACACTTTACTACTTTCTATTGCTCCAAGCCTGGATCCGCCTAATACCTACTCATGACACTCAGAGCATGCGCTATATCAGGCCTGGTACATAGCATTACATATATGATAGACCCTATTGCTGATGCATATGCTATTTATGTTCGCTCTTTCTTCAGGAGTCTTTGGGGATATACTCCTAGAAAGTGATATTTCATGTCTCATTGGTTTGAGACCACTCTTGAAATTTTTAATGCCAAACCTTTTGATAATGTTGTCTATGTACTTGGACTGAGACAAGCCAAGCATCCTCTTAGATCTATCTCTATAGATCTGAATCCCCAAGATATAGGATGCTTCCCCTATGTCTTTCATGGAGCAGTGTCTAAATAACCAAGCCTTTACCATAGATAGCATTTCGACATCATTCCCAATGATTAGGATGTCATCCACATATAACACCAAAAAGGTGACAGCACTCCCACTTATCTTCCAGTATACACAAGGCTTATCTTTGTTCTTAATGGAGTCATAAGATCTGATTTCCTTATCAAATCTTAGGTTCAAACTTCGGAAAGCTTGCTTTACTCCATAAATGGATCTAAGCGACCTACACAACTTATCTGGGCAGTCCTTAGATATGAATCCCTTGGGTTGTATCATATACACCTTCTCCTCGAGGTTCCCATTGAGGAATGTAGTTTTTATATCCATCTATCAGATCTCATAATCATAGTGTGCTACAATAATCAATAGAATTCAGATGGATTTTAGCATTGAGAAGGTTTCGTCAGTCAACACCTTACCTTTGACGATACCCCTTAGCCACTATACTTGCTTTATAGGTCTCTATCATTTCATCTACTCCGATCTTTTTCTTAAAGATCCACTTGCAACTGATGGGTACAATACCTTTGGGCGCATCAACTAAGTTTCAAACCTTATTGGAGTACATAGAATCGATCTTAGAATTCATGGCTTCTTACCACTTCCCAGAGTCTATACTCATAATAGCCTCTTCGTAGGTCTGAGGATTAGTATCCTCAACATACTCTCTTCTAATATGTCTCATATATCTCTTAGGAAGATGAGATACTCTGTCGGATCTACGTAAAGTTGTAACTTATGTATTAGGTACCTGAACAAACTCGGGCTATAGAGTGGTGCTTGAGCTAGGTTCTCCAACCTCTCTCAACTCTATCATGCTCCCATTATCTCCGCCAAGAATGTGTTCCTTCTTAAGAAATATCGCTCTCTTTGCTACAAAGACCTTTTGGTCATCGAGATGATAGAAATAATACCCACAAGTTTCCTTGGGGTATCCCACGAACTTACACTACTCCGTCCTTGATTCCAATTATCGGAGTTATCTTTTAACATAGGTAAGGTAGCCCCAAATCTTAACAACCTTAAGATCGGACTTCTTTGCTTTCCATATCTCATATGGTGTAGACACTACCGACTTAGTTGGAACTCTATTCAGAAGATAAGCTATGGTCTCTAGGGCATATCCCCAGAATGAGATGGGTAGGTCAGCGAAACTCATCATGGACCGTACCATGTCTAACAGCATATGATTTCTCCTTTCAAACACACCATTGAGTTGAGGTGTATAAGGAGGTGTCCATTGGGATAAAATCTCATAGTCTTTGAGGAGCTGGGTAAACTATATACTTAAGTACTCACCTCCTTAGTCTGATCGAAGAATCTTGATACTCTTTCTAGTTTGGTTCTCCACTTCATTCTTATACTCTTTGAATTTCTCAAAAGCCTCTGACTTATACTTCATTAGGTACACATATCCATACCTTGAGAAATCATCAGTGAAGGTAATGAAGTAGGAGTAACCATCAATGGCATGAGTTGACATGGGCCCACATACATCACTATGTATGAGTTCCAGTAGCCTAGTGGCTCTCTCTCTAGTTCCACTAAATGGAGAGTTGGTCATTTTTTCACGAAGGCAAGGCTCGCAAGTTGCATAAGACTCATAGTAGAATGGATCTATATATCTATCCTTTAGCAATTTTTTAATTCTTCCCTCATAGATGTGACCTAGTCTACAATGTCATAGGTATGCACTATTCACCTCATCTCGTTTCCTCTTAGACACACTTACAGTCATGATATATGGAGTAGTATCTAGTATAAACAAACCATTATATAATGTTCCTCTCATAATGATCTCATCATCTAATAATATTCAACAAATATTATTCTTAAAAACTAATTTATATCCATTAACTATCAAACATGAAATAGAGATAATGTTTTTGATAATAGAAGGAACAAAATAACATGCATCCAATGCAATAATAGCTCCACTAGGTAGATGTAGGGTGACATCGCCAATAGCTACTGCAGCAACTTTTGCTCCATTGCCCATCTTGAGGTCCATCTCACCTCTCTCTAGTCTCTTAGGCCTTGCCAGAACCTGAAACAAATTACATATATGATAAGCACTATTGGTATCCAATACCTATGTATTATCATATGAGTTTGACAAATGGAGACTGATCATGAATATACCTGAAGCTTCTCCAAGCTTTTGTTTCGCCCTCTCTACAAGGTACTCTTTGCAGTTCCTCTACTAGTGCCTATCTTTACCATAGTGGAAGCACTAGCCTTTGTCCTTTACTGGATCTTTCTTAGTAACATTTGCTTTAACTAGTCAGCCCTTGCCCTTGCCCTTGCATTTCTTAAGGGATTTTTGTGCTTTCCTTTTTTTTCTGGTCTCATTAGTGTAAAGAACTGGCTTCTCTTTTTTAATAGTGCTCTCTGCCTCCCTCAACATAATGAGGAGCTCCGGGAGAGTCACTTCAAGCTTATTTATATTAAAAATTTATTATGAACTATGAAAAGGAAACTGGTAGGGACTGAAGCATAATGTCTACACACAAGTTATCCTCTAGGACCATTCCAAGACCTGTTAGTTTCTCTATCCACTCAATCATTTTTAGGACATAGTTCTGAGCCGGTGTCCCCTCAATCATCCTATTGAATCTTGGATTTTGATGATAAAACCAATTGATAAGTGTTTATGATTTGATCTACATTTTGAGTGACGTAGGAAGCTTCGATCAGGATGAGACAATTAAAGTAGGAAGAATCATGTTGGGCAGATGAAAAATATGTCAGAAGATTGGACGTCGAGTCGAAGGATCAGTCGATGTATCGACAAAAGGCTTCAGGCCATGGATTCGGGCATCGGGCCAAGAAGAGCAGATATTGTATCAAGGAAATTGGAGTTGCAGAGGTCAACTGGCCGATTGGGCAATAGGCCATAAGAGAGGATGATGTGCCGAAGAATCGGACAAAGCGTCGATGGACCAATGACATGTCGGACAACATGATTCATGCTTAGTAATAATTGTTTAGATTGAAGTGTATTTTATGTATGCATGATTAACTACGATAGCAAGGCATAAAGCAAAATGAAGTCCCGGAGTCAAGAACACGATTTTGTTGGGAGTTCGAGAGTTCGTTGGAAGTTCTACAGGAATTGACTGGGAAGCCCAGGACCTTGCCAAAGAAGCTCATCAAAACTCACTAAGAAGATCATCGTGAAGTCCAAGAGCTTGCTAGGAGCCCGTTGGAACATTGCCGAGAGATCGTCGGAAGTTCGTCGGAAGATCACTGGAAGCTTGCTTGAAAAACCTAGACTTATGGACTTTGTTTAGCTTAGTAAATATCTTAAAATTCATAGTTAACATATAATTAGGATTAAAATTGGGCCAACCCAATTAGGGGATAGTTGGGCGAAGTTTGCGTTGTGTTGGGCCAAGAGAAAGGCCCAAATAGTAACCAAACAAGTGAAACCATCGTGGCACAGTCTCCGAGACTATGTCAGGTGGTGGTACTGCCCAAACTCAGTCTCCGAGATAGTCTGGATGGTGGTACCACCCAGTGTTAGGTTGTAGGCGGTGGTACCACTTGTACCCTGAAATTTTGGGTGTTTGAATTTTGGGCTCCAAATTTGAATCCATTTGGGGCCTATAAATAGCCCAGCTATTCCTGCATGGATAAGTAAGAAATATTTAGTTTCCTCCTCCCAAAGCTTAGAGAGAGTTCTAAGGGAGGTGTAAGAGGGTTACCCTGTAAAAGAGGGTTGTAAAAGGTTGTCTCCTAAACTTATGAAAAAGAGAAGAGGGGTGTAAAAGGTAGTTGGTCTTCATCTATTGAAGAAAGACCGGTAGTGGATGTCGGTGGTCTCGACGGAAGAGGAATCGACGGAGTGGATGTAGGTCACGACGACCGAACCACTATAAAAATCTGGTGTACATTTCTCTTGAGCAATTTACTTTAACTACAAACTACTTTCCTTGCTTTACATCCATTATGCTCTTCTATGCACTTTCAAAGTTATTACCTTTATGAAATGGTTTTTCGTCGGAAATGGAATTAATCGCAATGAAGTTTTGAACCGACGTAATTTTTATCGCTGCACTAATTCACCCCGCCCTCTTAGTGCTGACTCTTTTCCTAACAATTGGTATCAGAGCCTCGTATTTCTCATTTGGTTTAACACCCAAGAGAAATGGCTTTTTTTAGCTTTCAAGAGGGTCACTCTCTCATTCGTCCTCCCTTGTTCAATGGGACGGACTACATATATTGAAAAATTCGAATGAGAGTTTTCTTGCTTTCTTTGGATTTAAACTTATGGAATATTGTCGAAAGCATTTTTTGAAGGTCTTCTCTTCCAATGAACCATTGGAATGATTTGGAGAAGAAGACTTTTTCTTTAAATGCTAGAGCTATGAATGTTCTATTTTACGCTTTGGATAAAACTAAGTTTAATTAGGTTTCTACTTATGAAACATCTTTCGATATATGGCACACTCTTGAAATCACACATGAAGGCACTAGCAAAGTTAAAGATTCAAAACTCAACTTTTTAATGCATAATTTTGAACTTTTTTGAATGAAGCCAAGTGAAACCGTCGTTGACATGTACACCCGTTTTACAGATATTGTCAATGATTTAAAAGTACTTGGTAGAAGTTTTTCGGATTTTAAACTTTTAAACAAAATTTTACGTGCTCTTAATAAGAGTTGGGATTCAAAAGTAATGGTTATTTAAGACCCAAAAAACTTGAACCACTTACAAATTGAAGAACTTATAGGGTCTTTGATGACCTATGAAATGACGTGTAATGCACGTGAAGAACTTGAGAACCACCTTCCAATGAATAGGAAAGATTTTGGACTTAGAACAATCGAATACCACTCGAGGATAAGCTCAAGTGATAGTGAACTTGAACTCCTCACTATCAAATTTAAAAAGTTCATGAAACAAAAATTGAAGAACAAAAATAAACTTAAAAAGAACGCAACTACTTGCTATGAACGCAAGAAGAAGGAAGCAATCTTAGACAAAATGAGATCATCTGAAGATGAAGGACAATCCAACAAAGGCGAGGTGACAAACTACGCCTTAACAGTTTTCGACAATGAGGTAAACAACTAAAACGAAACTCTTTTAATTTATTTCGAAATTACATGATGCTTTTCATAAGTTATTTTTAATTTAGTTTAGAAAATTATATATATTTTTTGCATGAAAATGTTCAAAGTTTTAGGATCATGCTTATCTTTCTAGTAATTTTAAAAATGATAATGATAATTGCATGTTTTATGAAAATATAACAAAATGTTAGAATTAAATCTAGTGATTAATTTCTTGTATGGTATAAATAATTATGTGTATTGTGATGATTTTGTATTGCTTTTCGAGTTTTGTTAGATGGCTTTCATATGAAAAAAATTGAGCATACTTATGTAAAATCAATCATATAAAATGAAACACATAAAAAGAAAAATTAAATGATAAGTCAAATCTTTTGTCTAAAGAAACAATAATGTGTATCATATTGATTTCCAACTTTGATTGAAAATGCTCAATGAAATCATGCTTGTTGTTTTTAATAAAAGTTTTGGTACAATGTTTGATGACTTTATTCTATGCATGAGATTTTGAAGTTATATATGTTGAATCTCGGATTTTGATGATAAAGTCAATTGTCATTTGTTATCTAATCTTTATGTTGAGATAAGTGTGCAGGATTAACTATGATGAAAGTAAGATATGCAGCAGGAGTTACGTCGGAATCAAGACAATGATCATGTTGGGAGTTCGAGAGTTCAACGGAAGTTCAGACAGTCGTCGGAGGTTCTACGGGAACAAATTCGAGAAGTCCATGAGCTTGCCAAAGAAGCTCGTCGGAACTCGCCAAGTGGATCGTCGCAAGTCCAGGAGTTTGCCGGAAGTCTGCAGGAGCATCACCGAGGGTTCATCGGATGATCGACGGAAGTTCACCGGAAGCTCGCCGGAAGAAGCGCTTGACGCAACAGAGCAAGTTGTAGTAAATGTCTTAGGAAATATCATAGTTAGCACAATGATTAAGTTGGAAATGGGAGGTGATCCCATTAACTTCATCTTGGGGCAATTGGGCCCCTAAAAAACCCAAATTGGGCCGAATGGATCAACCCATTCGGACCCTGATTTCTGCCAGGCGGTGGCACCGCCTGGGCTCAGTCTCCGAGCGAGACTAGGCGGTGCAACCGCCCCTGACAGGAGGTGGCACCGCCTGAGCTCGGTCTTCGAGCTCTGGCAGGAGGTGCAACCGCCTCAGTCAGGCGGTGGCACCGCTTGAGCTCGGTCTTTGAGCTCTGGCAGGAGGTGCAACCACCCCTGACAGGAGGTGGCACCGTCCAGAGGCTCAGTCTTCGAGCTCTGCTAGGCGGTGCAACTACCTCAGTCAGGAGGTGCAACCGCCAGATCCCGAAATTTCGGGAATTGATAGTTTTGAGCTCGAAATTCAAACTGGGTTGGGGCCTATAAATACCCCACCGTTTCAGCACTGAAAGAGCACCAAAAACACACCAAAATCCTAATCTTATTCTGTGATTTTTAGAGCTCAAAATTGTTGTAAAGGCCAAAAGTTCTTCTCCATCTTTTCTTCCAAGTTCTGATCTTTAAAGAGAGGAGAGAAAATTCTGTAAGGGTTGTCTCCTAAGCCCGTCAAAAGGAGTGAAACTGTAAAAGGGTGGTTGGCCTTCGCCTATTGAAGGAAGGCCTTTAGTAGACATCGGTGACCTCGTCGGTGGAGGAAGCCAAAAGTGGATGTAGGTCAAGATTGACCGAACCACTCTAAATCTCGGTTTGCATTTACTTTAAGCATCTTATCCTTACTACAAACCTTCTCAATAGCTTACTGCCTTCTACACATTTACGATCGTGTTTTAAAGTTCAGTATTTTCTGAATCGACGTTTAGACGTAAATTAGTTTTATCATACTAACATCATATTTCAGTTTGCGTTTACATTTTAACTTTCATCATAACTGCAAACTGCCTTCATAGATTTCCTTTAACTACATCTCGCTTGATTACAAGTTAAAGAGATTTACGAATCGGCTTTTGTACCGAAATCGCTTTTATCGTACGAACACCTTTTTAATCGTCGAAAGGTTTCCGCTGCACTAATTCACCCCACCCCCCCCCCCCCCCCCCCCCCCCCCCTCTTAGTGCTTTTGATCCTAACAATATATGATGGCTTTTGTATGGAAGGCTTGATGATTTTTGTGATAAATCTTGTCCTTGGTTTTTGATTTTAAACCTGATGCATGGTTTTGATATAAGAACAAATATTTGGCCATGCTAATATAAAGTCAATCATACAAATTGAAATTACAGAAGATTAGATATCTTTAAGAATCATTCAACATTATGTTCAATGAAGCCATACTTAATGTCTTAATAAAAATAGTAAGAGATTTGATATCATGCTTAATGAGTTTATAGTTTGAAATTGTGCATGTTATACCTTGAAAACTTGAAACTATGGTTTGGTATTATGCCCAAAGTAATGATGCATAATGATCATGCTTAACGAGTTTATATTTCAAAATTATGCATGATGATTTTTGTGATTTATGGCTTGTTGATCCTTTTCGTGATGAAATTTAATTTTTTTTTGTTTTAAAACGATGATGAATGTGTTTCTTTAGCAAAGGCATGCTTGTATGAAATAAAAAGGGAATACATTTCTTGAAAATTTCTCAATTCCTATGTTATGAATTTTTTGAACCATGAAATTGATTTTAATTTTTCATTAATGAATCCATGTATATTATGCTTTTATGAATCTCATGGATTATGAAAATGATTTAAATTTAATGGATTTTATCAAAATCATGATCTTGATTTCTCGTGATTTATAACTTGAAATCGTTTATGAATCAAGATATTGTTCTTTAAACTGTTAGGATCGGAGAGGCACTAAGAGGGGGGGGGGTGAATTAGTGCAGCGGATTAAAACGTTGGTTTCGACAAATCTTTTGTACGATAAAAAACCGAACTTGAAAAGCTTAACTTGAATGTGTGTTCGTAAAGGTGTGCAGCAAAGGTAATGATGAAATAAAGCACGTAAGAAGGTTTGCAGTAATGTAAATAGCAATAAGAAAATGCAAACCAGAGATCACGCCGATTTTAAAGTGGTTCGGTCAAATGACCTACATCCACTTGTGAGGCCCTCTTCGATGAGGCTCCCACCTTCCACTAGCAAATCTCTTGAAAGGGAAGGGTAAATACCCCTCTTACAACCTTTTACAAGCAGTTCACACTCTTACAAATTTTCAGCAAGAAAGAAGGAGGTGAACACTCTAGCAAATTGAAAACAATACTTGCTAAGACTTTTCTAAGAACTTTTTCTCAATCTTTGCTACTCAAAAAGTTGTAATCTCAGCTGAGGATTGAGGGGTATTTATAGGCCTCAAGAGGATTCAAATTTGGGCTCCAAAATTTGAATTCTCTTTGGTTCCCGATGCTGGCGGTGCCACCGCCTGTCAGTGGCGGTGCCACCGCTTGTCAGTGTCTGACACTAACAGTGGACTGGCGGTGCCACCGCCTGGCTCTCGGGTGTTGGGCGGTGCCACCGCCCAGCCAGGCGATGCCACTGCCTGGCTCTCGGGTGCTGGGCCACCGCCAGACCCTTCGGTTCATTGGTTGGGCTTTAAATTTAGCCCAAACCAAGTCTAATTTTGGGCCCAGTTGGCCCCTATCCAGGATATAGGATTATCTTTTAATCCTAATCCTAATTACACGTGAACTACATAACTAAAAACATCCCAAGCAAGTTTTCAACCGCGAACGTCGAGTCTTGTTCCGGCGAGCTTTCCGACGAACTTCTTCCGACGGACTCCAAGCAAGCTCCTGATATTGTGATGACTTCAACGAGTAGCCGAGCCTTCTCGGTGATCTCCGTAAACCTCCAACGATCTCTTCAGCGAACTTCCGAAAATTCCGACAGGTTCTCGATTTCTTCTCGGTTAGTTCCGGCAGCATCTCCGACGATTCTTCGGACTCTCAAACCTCCATCGAACTTGACTCCGGTATTCTTGCTTTATGTTTCCTGGTTATCGTAGTTAATCCTGTACACTTAACTCAATAATATGGATTAGATCAATTAACCCATCAATTGATTTTATCATCAAAATTTGAGATTCAACAATCTCCCCCTTTTTTATGATGACAATCAATTGATGACGGAGTTAAACATAACTCCCCCTATCTATATGCCATATTATGAGAAGATAAAAACACTTGAATTCCATCCCATTGAATTCAAGCATAAACCGATAAGTTCTAACCGTTGAACTTATCATTATTCTCATTAAGCATAAGTAAATACGAAACTTCGATGAAAATCATTTTTAAGTCGAATGATAAGAGACAATTTTTACTACGACAGGAGATAAAGATTTTCAACATGAATTTCTTGAAATAAATGTAAGGCATGCTTTCAATATGATCAATCAATCTTGCGATATTCTCAAAGATTTTGCAAGGCATATAAGATATTTGTATTATACAAGCTCTTGTATTTCATATAAGTCAAGTTATCGATGCGCATAAGACATTTTCATTAAGTCATGCTATCGAAATGGTATAAGTCATCACTTAGTCATCACTTCTCCCCCTTTGTCATAAAAAAAAAGGGAATGAGACTTGAAGCACATAATTTGTGATTATAACATCAGGAATTCAGCATTGATCATACAAAAATTCATCATTCAAAATTAAGTATGCTAAAATATTTACGCAGAGTTCATCTTAAAGGAAAATTCAGCATTCATCCATTTTATCAAATCTCTTCTTTCTATAAATAACAAAAATTATAGGTTTACAAAGAAGAGATTGTGATTAAAAAAAATTTCAAGTAGTAACTCCAATAAGTCAAGATCATAATTCTAATACAAACTCATTCAAATCCAAATCGTCAACTTGAAACTCATAATCAAGCCATCAAAATCAATTTCGAGATTCATAAAATATTATAAAATCATTAATCTTGATCAGATGGGAGCGGTGTTTGACTCAAGATAGGATAAGGTAATTTAACGTGTTATTTAAAATCGAAAGAGAAGGATCAAATTCACCGAGGAACGGAGAGAGGATGAAAAACTTTACGAAAAATCCATTCAAACAAGTTTATTCTTAGGGGCAATTTAACATACCTAATTCCCTTCTAATGAATTCAAATTGGTCTTCATTCAAAGCTTTTGTAAATATATATGCTAATTGATGCTTTGTGTCAATGAATTCTAGAACAACATTATTGTTAAGGACATGATCGCGTATGAAATGATGCCTAACGTCGATGTGCTTAGTTCTAGAGTGTTGAATTGGATTTTTAGTAAGACATATGACACTAGTATTATCACATTTTATGGGAATGTTTTTGAAGTGAATTCCATAGTCTTCTAATGTATTTTTCATCCAAACAACTTGTGCACAGCATGCACTTGCAGCAATGTATTCGGCTTCCACCGTAGATAGTGCAACTGAATTTTGTTTCTTGGAAGTCCAAGAAACAAGTGCATGTCCTAAAAATTGGCATGTTCCGGATGTACTTTTTTTATCTATCCTGCATCCGCCAAAATCGGCATCTGCATAAACTATTAAATCGAAGTTTTCAGATTTTGGATACCATAATCCTAAATTTGGAGTTCCTTTAAGATACCTAAATATTCTTTTAACACTCTTAAAATGAGATAATTTATGGTTAGATTGAAACCTAGTGCAAAGTCCTACACTAAACATAATATCTGGTCTAGTCGCGGTGAGGTAGAGTAGACTACCTATCATTCCCCTATATGTTTTTTGATCGAAATTTTCACTCTTTTCATCCATATCTAACTTAGTCGAAGTACTCATAGGGGTGCTTATTGCTTTTGAATTATCCATGTTAAATCGTTTTGACAATTCTAATGTATATTTAGATTGGTTAAGAAATATACCATCACTAAGTTGTTTGATTTGTAATCCTAAAAAGAAAGTTAATTCACCCATTAAACTCATTTCAAATTCAAGACTCATACATTTAGCAAATGATTCACATAGTGATTCATCCGAAGAGCCAAAAATAATATCGTCAACATAAATTTGCACAATAAGAAAATTATTTTTAAAATGTTTGATAAACAATGTATTATCAACCTTGCCTTTGGTAAAATTATTTAAAATAAGAAAGGAACTAAGCCTTTCATACCAAGCTCTAGGAGCTTGTTTCAAGCCATAGAGAGCCTTAGTCAATTTGAATACATGATTAGGAAGAAGAGAATTTTCAAATCCGGGAGGTTGTTCAACATATACTTCTTCCGAAATAAAACCATTCAAGAAGGCACTTTTGACATCCATTTGAAACAATTTAAAATTATTACTACTAGCATAGGCAAGGAGCATCCTAATGGCTTCTAATCTTGCTATAGGAGCGAAGGTTTCTTCGTAGTCGATACCTTCTTCTTGGTTGAAACCTTTGGCCACTAATCTAGCCTTGTTTCTAACCATGATATCATTTTAATCTTGCTTGTTTCTAAAGACCCATTTAGTACCAATGACTAAATGGTCACTGGGTCTAGGAATAAGCTTCCATACCTTATTTCTCTCAAATTGATTTAATTCCTCTTGCATTGCAATAACCCAAAAATCATCTTTTAAGGCCTCGGCAATGCATTTAGGTTCGATTTGAGAAAGGAAGGCGGTGTTAGCACAAAAATTCTTGAAAGAGGAACGAGTTTGAACCCCTTTTGATGTATCTCCTATAATTAGCTCCTTTGGATGAGCATCTATATACTTCCATTCCTTGGGTAAGAAAATTTTGGAAGAAGGTGCATCCAAGTTGCTATTTTGAGGAGGGGGTTCATTTAAATTCAAATTATCAAAACCAAGATCATCATCAAAATCATTTTTCTTTAAATTAGAAATTTCATTAAAAACTACATGAATAGACTCTTCTATTACTAAGGTTCTTTTGTTAAAAACCCGAAAAGCCTTAGAAACGGAAGAGTAACCAAGAAAGATGCCTTCATCGGATTTAGCATCAAATTTTCCTAAGGCATCCCTTTCATTCAAAATAAAGCATTTACAACCGAAAACTTTAAAATAGGAAATATTTGGTTTTTTATTATTCCATAATTCATAGGGAGTTTTTGATTAGGATGGTCTTATTAGGACTCTATTCATGATGTAGCAAGCCGTATTTATGGCTTCGGCCCAAAAATACTTGGGTAGGCTATGTTCATTTAACATCGTTCTTGCCATTTCTTGTAGGTTTCTATTTTTTCTTTCAACTACTCCATTTTGTTGGGGATTCCTCAGAGTGGAGAAGTTGTGATTGTATCCATTAACTTCACAAAAATTTTGAAAGTCACGGTTTTAAAATTCGCCACCGTGATCACTCCGAATTGATAAAATCATGAAACCTTTTTCGTTTTGAGTGAGTTTACAAAATTTAGAGAAACACTTGAAACAATCACTTTTGTGAGCTAAGAAATAGGTCCAAGTATATCTAGTATAATCATCCACAATTACAAATGCATATTTTCTTCCTCCTAGACTTGGTGTGTCAATTGGTACAAATAAGTCCAAATGAATCAATTGTAATGGTCTAGTGGTGCTAATTTGAGTTTTTGGTTTGAAACTAGTTTTTATTTGTTTACCTAGTTGACATGCATCGCATACTTTGTCCTTAATAAACTTTATATTTGGAATTCCTCGCACTAATTCTCTAGATGAGATCTTAGATATTAGTTTTATGCTTGCATGGCCTAGTCTCCTATGCCAAAGCTAAGCATCATCATTTAAAGCGGAGAAGCACATTTCATTACTTAGTTCATCAAGGTTGATGGTGTAGACATTATTTTGTTTTAATGCAATCATAGTTATGTTATGGTTTGGTTTTTCAATAATACACACATTTGATTCAAATCTAACGATATAACCTTTATCGCATAATTGACTAATACTCAAGAGATTATGTTTCAATCCATCAACTAGTAAGACACCATCAATAGAAAATTTTAATTTGTTACCTATGGTTCCTTTGCCAATGATTTTGCCTTGGTTGTTGTCTCCGAAGGTGACATACCCTTCTTCTTTGCTAGTGAGCATAGAGAAATGAGATGGATCTCCAGTCATATATCTTGAGCATCCACTATCTAGATACCATCTCTTGCTCCTAGCTTGTGATGGTGTATGTTTCTACAAGAAGGGATTATTTTTAGGTACCCATTTTCTTTTGGGTGCCTTAAAAACTGATTTAACTTGTTCATCATATTGCATAGAATTGATCATGGTTCCTTTAGGAACCCAAATTAGTTTGTTCGGACTAATTTTCTTGAATGGACATTTATAAGTTTTATGTTCATATTTGCAACAAAAGTTACAATTGCTTTGGTGCCAAACATGTAAGATAGGGCCTTTAATGAAGGTGGTTGGATTTTGGTGAGGACTTCTCACAAATCCGATTCCACTTCTTTTAGGAACGTGACCCTTATTTGTAAAGATCATGTTCAAAGACTTACTACCAATCTCGAATTTCTTCAAGGTGTCCTTAAGTAGCATGTTCTCCTTTTGGAGAGTTTCTAGATCATGACATTTTATACATGGAACTAAACTATCATGATATTCAATCTTTAATTTATCGACATTACAAGTGAGACTATCATGCTCCTTTTTTAGCAATTTGTATTTTCTACTAATTGTCTTACATTCATCAAATAACTCATGGAAGGCATTTAATAATTCATGAAAAGGTAAATTTGCATCAATTAAATCCGTTACCTCTTCTCCGATGGCCATTAGGGCGTAATGAGCAACTTGCTCGGTGTTGGACTCCTCTTCTTCGGACGCGCTTGAATCATCCCATGTTGCCTTGAGCGCCTTCTTCTTTGATGTTCTCTTTTTGGCTTGAGGACAATCATTCTTGTAGTGTCCCAGTTTTTTGCACTCATAGCAAATCACTTGGTCCTTCTTGTGTTCGAATTTATTTTTTATATTATTTTTAAATTTGTTCTTTCTTAAATATTTTTTAAATTTTTGAGTCAAAAGTGCAATGTCATTGTTACTGTCCTCATCACTTGATGTTCCTTTCAAGTGGTCTTCTTGCGATGTGAGTGTCATATCCTTCCTGTTCTTTGGAAGGGGGTTCTCGAGCTCGTCATGAGCTTGACATGTCATTTCGTAGGTCATAAGAGACCCAATAAGTTCTTCAAGAGGGAATGTTTGAAGGTCTTTGGCCTCTTGAATGGCCGTAACTTTTGGATCCCAACTTTTAGGGAGGGATCTTAAGATTTTAGTTACTAGTTCAAAGTTAGTAAAATCTTTATCAAGAGCTTTGAGTCCATTGATGACATCCGTGAACCGGGTGTACATGTCTCCGATAGACTCACTTGGTTTCATTCGGAAGAGTTCGTAAGAGTGCACAAGGATGTTGATTTTGGACTCTTTCACTCAGCTAGTGCCTTCATGAGTGACCTCAAGAGTTCTCCAAATATCAAAAGCCGAATCACAAATTGAAACACGATTAAATTCATTTTTGTCTAGTGCACAAAACAAGGCATTCATAGCCTTTGCGTTTAAAGCAAAAACCTTCTTCTCCGATTCATTCCATTCGCTCATCGGAAGAGAAGATTTTTGAAATCTGTTTTCAACAATAGTCCAAAGCTCGAAATCCATGGAAATGAGGAAGATCCTCATACGAGTCTTCTAATAAGTATAATCCGACCCATGAAACATGGGTGGACGTGTGATAGAATGACTCTCATGTATGCCGGAGTAAGCCATCTCTCTTGGGTATCAAACTAAATATGAGAGTGAGCCTCGCTCTGATACCAATTATTAGGATCGGAGCGGCACTAAGAGGGGGGGGGGGGTGAATTAGTGCAGCGGATTAAAACGTTGGTTTCGACAAATCTTTCGTACGATAAAAACCAAACTTGAAAAGCTTAACTTGAATGTGTGTTCGTAAAGGTATGCAGCAAAGGTAATGATGAAATAAAGCATGTAAGAAGGTTTGCAGTAATGTAAATAGCAATAAGAAAATGCAAACCAGAGATCACGCCGATTTTAAAGTGATTCGGTCAAATGACCTACATCCACTTGCGAGGCCCTCTTCGATGAGGCTCCCATCTTCCACTAGCAAATCTCTTGAAAGGGAAGGGCAAATACCCCTCTTACAACCTTTTACAAGCAGTTCACACTCTTACAAATTTTCAGCAAGAAAGAAGGAGGTGAACACTCTAGCAAATTGAAAACAAGACTTGCTAAGACTTTTCTAAGACCTTTTTCTCAATCTTTGCTACTCAAAAAGTTGTAATCTCAGCTGAGAATTGAGGGGTATTTATAGGCCTCAAGAGGATTTAAATTTGGGCTCCAAAATTTGAATTCTCTTTGGTTCCCGATGCTGGCGGTGCCACCGCCTGTCAGTGTCTGACACTGACAGTGGACTGGCGGTGCCACTGCCCAGCCAAGCGGTGCCATTGCCTGGCTTTCGGGTGCTGGGTGGTCCCACCGCCCAGCCAGTTGGTGCCACCGCCTAGCTCTCGGGTGCTGGGCGGTGCCACCGCTAGACCCTTCAGTTCATTAGTTGGGCTTTAAATTTAGCCCAAACCAAGTCTAATTTTGGGCCCAATTGGCCTCTAACTAGGATATAGGATTATCTGTTAATCCTAATCCTAATTACATGTGAACTACATAACTAAAAACATCCCAAGCAAGTTTTCAACCGCGAACGTCGAGTCTTGTTCCGGCGAGCTTTCCGACGAACTTCTTCCGACGGACTCCCAGCAAGCTCCCGATCTTATGATGACTTCAACGAGTAGACGAGCCTTCTCGGTGATCTCCGCGAACCTCCGACGATCTCTTCGGCGAACTTTTGAAAATACTGACAGGTTCCCGATTTCTTCTCGGTTGGTTCCGGCAGCATCTCCGACGATTCTTCGGACTCTCAAACGTCCATCGAACTTGACTCCAGTATTCTTGCTTTATGTTTCCTAGTTATCATAGTTAATCCTACACACATAACTCAATAATATAGATTAGATCAATTAACCCATCAATTGATTTTATCATCAAAATCCGAGATTCAACATGAACTCCCATGTTTCTTTTTGTCATTTTCTAAAGAAGAAAATTTCCTAAATGAATCATGATTTTTCAAAATTAGAATTTTTATGATTCATAATGAATTGAGAGATTTTATATGCATGAATTAATATCTTGTTCTCCTACAAGATTGAATGAATTTTATCTATATCATGATCTTCTAAGAATTCTTTTCGTTATTTATTTAAGAGGAGATTTGTTAAAATGAATCATGGTTTCTCTTGATTTCTCAGAATTATAACTTAAAAATTCTTTTTATAAATCAAGATTGTCTACTATGATTCTTTCTTTTTGCTATTTGAGTTATCCAGAGAGAATCATAATATGTCTCTTGATACTCACAATTTGTCTTCATGTTTTTTGATATTTTATCTCTCATGATATGATTTTTATGTACAATTCTTTGTATTCATGAAATATTTATCTCATCACCCAATTAATTCTTCTTGATATTCTTCATGTGATGATATGAATGCAGGAAATACTCATGATATTGTGTTGTTTTGACAAATTGAATGAGTTGAAAATAATGATGAATGTTTTGAAAATAAATGATTGTATCATGTTTGATGATTTTACATTTTGAAATTATGCATGATGAGTTGAAGTGATGATTTAAAAATATTCAAATAAATGAATCGATAATCTTTTTGTCAAATGAATCATGATTTTTCTTGTGAATTCTTGGAATTATAACTCAAGTCTTCTTTTTCTATCGTGCTTTTTATTTACCAAAGAAGAAATTTGTCAAAAATGATATATGGTCTTTTGACATTCATGACTTGATTTTTCATCTTTGTTATTTATCCTTGTCATGATTTGAAGATTAAAGTAAAATGAAATGAATTGCACTATTGTATTGTTCTTCCCTTCTTCTTTCTTGTTTACGGTGACAAAAGGAGAGAAAAGAAATCACTAGCATTTCAAGAGATTGATAAATTTATTTATTTCATTTTGAATCTCTTGCAAGTGATTTTGATGATTTTGATCATTTGAATTTGAATGTTTGGTCCAACAATCATGAAGTGATAAATGATTAAAAATATTGATTTAATGTTTGGTATCATGAATGCCGGAGTATCATGTATGATATGCCCATAGTGATAATTGATTTATGTTTAGTATCATGCATGAAGTAAGGATGAAATATAAGGTTTTGAAATTGTACATGTTTTAATTTGAAATTATAATGATGCACAAACATATTGAAATAATAATGACACTTTATCTTTGTCATAATTTAAAAATTGATGTAAAAGGAAATGATTTGCATCATTATATTTTTATTCCCTTCTTTTTGACAATGACAAAGGGGGAGCTCAAGATGCAAATTTTGGAAACTTGCACATTGCAAAAGAAAGAAAAACTTGCTAGCTTGCTCATCTCAAAAGATACAAAAATTTTGCCAACTTTCATATCTATATAAAAAATAAAAACTTGCTAGTTTGCATGATGTAACACTTGCTAAATTTGCTAGCTTATAAATTATGAGGAAAAAAACTTGCAATGAAGCAAAACTGCTAGCTTGCATAATGTAAAACTTACTAGAATTGCTAGCTTGTAATCTAAAGAGAAGCAAAAATTTGTTATCTCAAGAAAAGCAAAATTTATAAACTTGCAAAACTCAAAATTATTGCTAGCTTGCATGTAAAATGATATAAAATTTTACTAGCTTGTGCTTTGCCAATGAAGCAAAAATTTCACATCTCAAAAGAAACGAAAGAAAATTACTAGCTTGTATGTTGATAAAACTTGAGACTATGTTTATTATGCAATAATTAGAAATTATGTCTAAACACTTGCTAGTTGTACTTCTCCTTTTTGTTGATGACAAAGGGGGAGAAGTTATGATAACAATCATGCATGGAATGATGTATTGAATGATTTGATTATGCATAATTTTATGATGACATGTTGCAAATATCCATGATTAAATTTGCCTTAACTTGAGTTCAATTTGAATTCAAGAGTTCTCTCAAATATGATATATTGATAAGAAGAGTTTATTTAAACTTCGGGAGTTAAGATAAACTCCATCATCAATTGGTTGTCATCATCAAAAAGGGAAAGATTGTTGAATCTCAGATTTTGATGATGAAACCAATTGATAAGTGTTTATGATTTGATCTACATTTTGAGTGATGCAGGAAGCTTTGATCAGGATGAGACAATTAAAGCAGGAAGACTCATGTTGGGCAGTGAAAAATATGTTAGAAGATTGTACATCGAGCCGAAGGATCAGTCGACATATCGACAGAAGGCTTCGATTTGGGCATCGGGCCAAGAAGAATAGATATTACGCTAAGGAAATCGGAGTTACGGAGGTCAACTGGCCGATTGGGCAATAGGCCGCAAGAGAGGACTATGCGCCGAAGAATCGGACGAAGCGTCGATGGACCAATGACATGCCGGACAACATGATTCATGCTTAGTAATAATTGTCTAGATCGAAGTGTGTTTTATATGTATAGGATTAACTATAATAGCAAGGCATAAAGAAAAATGAAGTCCCGGAGTCAAGAACGTGATTTCGTTGGGAGTTCAAGAGTTCGTCGGAAGTCTGGACATTCATCGAAAGTTTTGCAGGAATTGACCGAGAAATCCAGGAGTTTGCCAAAGAAGCTCATCAGAACTCGCTAAGAAGATCATCATGAAGTCTAGGAGCTTGCCGGGAGTCCGCTAAAACATTACCGAGAGATCGTCGGAAGTTCATCGAATGATCGCCGAAAGCTCGCTTGAGAAACCTAGACATATAGACTTTGTTTAGAATATCTAAAAATTCATAGTTAGCATATAGTTAGGATTAGAATTGGGCCAACCCAATTAGGGGACAGTTGGGCCAAGTTTGGGCTGTGTTGGGCCAAGAGAAAGGCCTAACCAGTTACCAAACAGGTGAAAACATCATGGCATAGTCTCCGAGACTATGTCAAGCCGTGGTACCGCCAGTCTGGGCAGTGGTACCGCCCAATGTCAGGCTACAGGTGGTGGTACCACCCTTACCTTGAAATTTTGGGGGTTTGAATTTTGGGCTCCAAATTTGAATCTATTTAGGGCCTATAAATACCACAACTATTCCTGCATGGATAAGTAAGAAATATTGAGCAAAATCCTATGATTCTAAAGTTGTAAACCTTAGAAAGTTTAGTTCCCTCTGTTGAATCTCATATTTTGATGTTGAAACTAATTGATAAGTGTTTATGAATTGATCTGCATTGTTTGTGATGCATGATGCTTCGATCAGGATGAGACAATTAAAGCAGGAAGAATCGTATTGGGCTAGTGGAACATGTCAGAAGATTGAACGTCAAGCCGGAGGATCGGTTGACGTATCGACAGAAGGTTTTGGGCCATGGATTCGGGCATCGGGCTAAGAAGGGCAGATATTGCACTAAGGATATCGGAGTTGCGGAGTTAACTAGCCGATTGGGCAATACGCCGCAAGAGAGGATGATATATCAATAGATGAAGCGTCGATGGACCAATGACATGACGGACAACATGATTCAAGCTTAGTAATAATTGTCTAGTTCGAAGTGTGTTTTTACATATGCAGGATTAACTACGATAGCAAGGCATAAAGCAAAATGAGGTCCCAAAGTTAAGAACTCGATTTCGTTGGGAGTTCGAGAGTTCGTCGGAAGTCTGAACGTTCGTCGAAAGTTTAGCCGGAACCAATCGAGAAGTCCAGGAGCTTGCCAAAGAAGCTCATCGGAACTCGCCAAGAAGATCGTCGTGAAGTCCAGAAGCTTGCCCGGAGTCCGCTGGAACATTGCCGAGAGATCGTCGGAAGTTCGCCGGAAGATCGTTGGAAGCTCACCAGAAGAAACTAGACTTACGGACTTGTTTAGCTTAGGAAATGTCTTAGAATTCATAATTAGCACATAACTGGGATTGGAATTAGGCCAACCCAATTAGGGGCCAATTGGGCCCATGTAAGAATTGTGTTAGGCCCAATGAAAAGGCCCAAATAGTGCCCCAAGTTGTGACACTATCGTGGCATAGTCTCCAAGACTGTGTCAAGCGGTGGTACCACTAGTTTGGGTAGTGGTACCACCTAGACATAGCCTCCAAGAGGCTACAGGCGGTGGTACCGTCAGTTTGGGTGGTGGTACCGCCCAGCACAACCTCCCAAGTGATGGTACCGCTAGACTGGGCGGTGGTACCGCCCATTGCAGTGTCAGTGTCAGATTGACACTAGCAGTGGCATTGCCCAGCACAGGCGATGATATTGCCCGAACCTAGGAAACCCAGGATGAGATGCTTTTAGGCTCCAAGTTTAAATAAACTTGAAGCCTATAAATATCCCTCTCATCCCTGGTTAAACTACACAAGCACAAAGAGTTTAAAAGTGATGAAATGTTGTTGCAATCACTTGAGAAATCCCCTCCTCTAATCTAAGTTTAGAATTCTGTCTAGGAGGAGTGAGTGCTTGTAAGGGTTATCTTCTAAATCTAGTAAAAGGAGAATCAAGTTGTAAAAGGTGGTTGGTCTTTGCCTATTGAAGGAAGACTAATAGTGGACGCCGGTGACCTTATTAGAGGAGGAATCCAAAAGTGGATATAGGTTACATTGACCGAACCACTCTAAAACTCGGTTTGCATTTACTTTAAGCAATTTACTTTTATAGCAAACTACCTCTCCTCCTTACTGTATTTTTACTACGCCTACATCTCACATATGCTTTCAAGTAAATACCTTCAGAGATCATTGTTTTAATCGTATGAAGATTTTATAAAACCGATGCTTTTCATTTGTGCAATTTACATTCCTACAAATCTCCTTAATCTTCTCTTAGACTTTTACGAAAAGCTTTCAAGTTCAATTTCTCTTTGAAACAGATTGAATCAAAACCATTTTTGTCGGAATCGATTTTAATCGAAACAAAGTCTTTCGAAATCATGAAAGTTTTTCGCTGCACTAATTCATCCCCCCCTCTTAGTGCCACTCTTGATCCTAACAATTAGTATCAGAGCCTCATTATTTCTCATTTGGTTTAACATCTAAAAGATATAGCTCATTTCGGCTTTCAAGAGGGTCACTCTCTCATTCGTCCTCCCTTGTTCAATGGGAAGGACTACATATATTAGAAAACTCGAATAAGAGTTTTCTTGCTTTTGTTGGATTTAAACTTATGGAATATTATTGAAAACAGTTTTCGAAGGTCTTCTACTCCAATGAAAGAATAGAATGATTTGGAGAAGAAAACGGTTTCTTTAAATGCTAGAGCTATGAATGCTCTATTTTGCGCTTTAGACATAAACGAGTTTAATCGAGTTTCTACTTACGAAATGGTTTTCGACATTTGGCACATTCTTGAAACCACTCATGAAGGCACTAGTAGATTAAAAGTTTTGAAGGTCAATCTTTTAATGCACGATTTTGAACTATTTCGAATGAAGCCGAGCGAAACCATTGTTGACATGTACACCCGCTTTACGTATGTCATCAATGGTTTAAAAGCTCTTGGCAAATGCTTTTCTAATTTTGAACTTGTTAATAATATTTTACGATCGCTTTCTAAAAATTGGGATTTGAAAATAATGGCTATTCAAGAATAAAAAAAATTTGAATACTTTTTTTATCCACAAAATTATCGGGTATCTAATGACTTATGAAATGACATGCAATGCACGTGAAGAACTTGAGAACTACCTTCCAAAGAACATGAAGGATTTCGGACTAAGAACAATCGAAGAATACTCGAGCATAAGCTCAAGTGAAGGTGAACTTGAACTCCTCACTATGAAATTTAAAAAGTTCATGAAACAAAAATTAAAGAACAAAAAGAACGCAACTACTTGTTATGAACGCAAGAAGAGAGAACCACTTTGAGACGAATCAAGCTCATCAAAAGATGAGGAGAAAATCAACAAAGGCGAGGTGGTAAACTATGCCTTAACGACATCCGATGATGAGGTAATCAAAATGCCTTTAATTTATTTTAAAATTACATGATGCTTTTCATGAGTTATTTTTAATTTAGTTTAGAATAATTATTTCTCTTGAAAATTGCATGTTTAAAAATGAAAATGTAAAAAAAATATGATCATGCTAGTAATTTTGAAAATGATAATGAAAATTACATGTTTTATGTTAATAGAATAAAATGTTAGATTTAAATCTAATGATCCTATGTTTGTTTTTCAAGAAGAAATAATGTGTATCTTAATGATTTCTGATTTTGATTGAAACCATGCTTGATGTCTTAATGAAAATATTAAGAAGTTTGATATAATGCTTAATGATGATGTATGGCTTTTGTATAGAAAACTAAGCATGAAAAGTTAGATTCACATAAAAAAAATGCATGACTACAACAAACAAAATGATCTTGATGGAAAATGCTTTATGTTTGATGAAATCAATTTCGATGATGCATAATGATGTAATTATGTAATGAAAATATTAAATATTTTGAAATCATATTTTGATGTCATGCATAATGATCATGCTTAATAAATTTCAAAATTATGCATGATGATTCTTGAGATTTATGGATTATCGATTTTTATGGTAATGAAAGTGGCTTTTTCGATTTTTAAACATTGATGCATTTTTTTATTTGGCATAAATAAAATAAATCACATGAATTGAAACAACTAAAAAGAGTAAAGGTTTCTCCTTAAAAAATTTATTTTTCCCTACCTTATCGATTTTTCCAAAAAGGAGATTAACGAATCTATTTATATCACTTTTATGAATCTCTTGGACCATGAAAATGATTTTGATGAGTTGAATTTGAATGAGATTTATCTTGATTTTTCAAGATTTATAACTTGAGATATTTTATGCATGAATCAAGATATTATATCATTTGATCTCCTATGTTTCTTTCTACTATTTATAAAAAAAAATTAATTAAATAAATCATGTCTTGTGGCATTCATGATTTGATATTATTATCTTTCATGACATGATTAGCAAATTCCTTTGTATTTGTGGTTGTAAACCTTATGTAATAAGTAGAGCATTGATGTGAAAATTGTATTCTTCCATTCTACTTCTTGTTTCTTGTTTACAATGACAAAAAGGGGAAAAGAAAATAACTAGCATCTTAAAGAGAACCAAATTTGCTAGCTTAAATGATAAACTTAGACACGTTAGATCTTCCAAATGCATAAATTCCTCTTATACATTTTTCGGATTATGATATTGATTTCTCAAATTTTAGACTTGAATCTTCTTTTTGAATTAAGATTATTTTTCCTATCATGCTTTCTTGTCAAAAATGATTATTTGATCTTTTGACATTCATTTTTGTTGTTTACCTTTGTCATGCTTTGAAAATTATTGTAAAGGAAAAAAAAATTATAATATTATATTCTTCCCTTTTTTTTGACTTTGACAAAGGGGGAGAAAAATCGCTAGCTCATCTTGCAAAATTTAGAAACATGCACTTTGAAAAAGAAGCAAAATTGTTAGCTCAAATATTGTGAAAGAAGCAAAAATTTGCTAGCTTGCAAATTGCATGGAGAAAGAAGTGCTATCTTGCTTATCTCAAGAAGTAAAACATGCTAACTTGTACATCTAGCAAAATTTACAAACTTATATATTTTAAAAAGCAAGAGTTGTTTTCTTGAACATTTCAAAATTGCTAGCTTGCATGTTTTAAAATGTTGTAAAATTATTGCTAGCTTGCATGATGATAAAACTAAAGATTATGCTTAGTATGCGATGATTTGAACTTGTATTTCCAAACATTTGAAAGTTACATTTCTCCTTTTTGTTGATGACAAAGAGGGAGAAGTATGATCATGTTATGCATGATGACGTGTTGCAAATATTCATGATGAAATTTGCAATGACTTGAATTCAGCTTAAATTCAAGGTTCGATCAATAAGGTATATTGATAGGGGGAGTTAAAGTTATCTCCGTCATCAATTGGTTGTCATCATCAAAATATGAGATTCAATAGAGGGAACTAAACTTTTTAAGGTTTACAACTTTAGAATCACAAGTTTTGCTCAATATTTTTTACTTATTCGAGTTTTCCAATATGTATAGCCCATCCCATTAAACAAGGGAGGACAAATGGGAGAGTGACCCTCTTGAAAGTCGAAATGAGCCATTTCTCTTGGGTGTTAAACCAAATGAGAAATAATGAGGCTTTGATACCAATTGTTAAGATCAAGAGCGGCACTAAGAGGGGGGGGGGAATTAGTGCTGTGGAAAACTTTCACGATTTCGAAAGACTTTGTTTTGATTAAAATCGATTCTGACAAAAATAGTATTGATTCAATCCATTTCAGAGAGAATTTGAACTTAAAAGCTTTTCGTAAAAGTGTAAGAGAAGATTAAGGAGATTTGCAGTAATGTAAATTGCATAATTAAAAAGCATTGGTTTCGTAAAATTTTCGTACGATTAAAAAAATAATCTCGGAAGGTGTTTACTTGAAAGCATACGGAAGAGCATAGTGGATGTAAAGCAAGTAAAGTGGTTTGCAGTAAAGTAGATTGCATAAGAGAAATGTAAACCAGATTTTTATAGTGGTTCAGTCGTCGTGACCTGCATCCACTCTTTTGATTCCTCTTCCGTCGAGGCCACCGGCATCGACTATTGGTCTTCCTTCAATAGGTGAAGACCAACCACCTTTTACAACTTGATTCTCCTTTTACCGGGTTTAGGAGATAACCCTTACAAGCACTCACTCCTCCTAAACAGAATTCTAAACTTAGATTAGAGGAGGAGATTTCTCAAGTGATTGCAACAACATTTCTTCACTTTTAAACTCTCTATGCTTGTGTAGTTTAACTAGGGATGAGAGGGATATTTATAGGCCTCAAGTTGATTCAAACATGGAGCCTTAAAACATCTTATCCTGGGTTTCCTAGGTTCGGGTGGTACCACCACCTGTGCTGGGCGGTACCACCGCCAGTGTCAGTCTGACACTGACACTGCACTGGGCGGTACCACCGCTTGGGAGGCTGTGTTGGGTGGTACCACTGCCCAAACTAGCGGTACCACTACCTACAACCTCTCGGAGGCTATGTCTGGGTGGCACCATCGCCCAGACCGACGATACCACCGCCTGACACAGTCTCGGAGAGTATGCCACGATGGTGTCACCTCTTGGGGTACTATTTGGGCCTTTTCATTGGGCCCAACACAATTCTTACATGAGCCTAATTGGCCCCTAATTGGGTTGGTCCAATTCCAATCCCAATTATGTACTACGAATTCTATGACATTTCCTAAGCTAAATAAGTTCGTAAGTCTAGTTTCTTCCGGCGAGCTTCCGACAAACTTTCGACGATCTCTTAACAATGTTCCAGCAGACTCCCGACAAGCTCCTAGACTTCACAACGATCTTCTTGGTGAGTTTCAACGAGCTTCTTTGGCAAGCTCCTGGACTTCTCAATTGGTTCCAACAGAACTTCCGACGAACATCCGGACTTCAATTGGTTGTCATCATAAAAAAGGGGGAGATTGTTGAATCTCATATTTTGATAATAAAAACAATTGATAAGTGTTTATGATTTGATCTATGTTTTTAGTGATACAGGATGCTTCGATCAGGATAAGATAATTAAAGCAAAAAGAATCATGTTGGGCTAGTGGAACATGTCAAAAGATTGGACGTCGAGTCGGAGGATCGGTCGACGTATTGACAGAAGGCTTCGGGCCATTGTTTAGGCATCAGGCCAAGAAGAGCAGATATTATGACAAGAATATCAGAGTTACGAAGTCAACTGGCTGATTGGGCAACAGACCACAAGAGAAGACGATGTGCCGAAGAATCGGACGAAGCGTCAATGGACCAATGACATGTCGGACAACATGATTCATGCTTAGTATTAATTGTCTAGATCGAAGTGTGTTTTTACATGTGCAGAATTAACTATAACAGCAATGCATAAAGCAAAATGAAGTCCTGGAGACAAGAACGTGATTTCATTAGGAGTTCAAGAGTTCATCGGAAGTCCGGATGTTCGTCAGAAGTTTTATCAGAAATAATCGAGAAGTCCTAGAGCTTGCTAAAGAAGCTCATCAAACTCACCAAAAAGATCATAATGAAGTCTAGGAGCTTACCGGGAGTCCGCAAAACATTGCCGAGAGATTGTTGGAAGTTCGCCAAAAGATCACCGGAAGCTCGTCGGAAGAAACCTAGACTTACGGATTTTGTTTAGCTTAGTAAATATCTTAAAATTCATAGTTAGCACATAATAGGGATTAGAATTGGGCCAACCCAATTAGGGGACAGTTGGGCCAAGTTTGCGTTGTGTTGGGCTAATAGAAAGGCCCAAACAGTGACCAAACAGGTGAAACCGTCGTGGCACGGTCTCGGAGATTGTGTCAGGTGGTGGTACCGCCAATCTAGGCAGTGGTACCACCCAGACTCAGTCTCCAAGGCTGTCTAAGTAGTGGTACTACCAGTCTGGGTGATGGTACTGCCCACTATCCGGCTACAGGCGGTGGTACCACCTAGTGCAAACGGTGGTACCGCCCGTACCCTAAAATTTCGGGGTTTTAAATTTTGGGCTCCAAATTTGAATCCATTTAGGGTCTATAAATACCCTAGCTATTCCTGCATAGATAAGTAAGAAATATTGAGCAAAACTCTGTGATTCTAAAGTTGGAAACCTTAGAAAATTGAGTTCCCTCCTCCCAAAGCTTAAAGAGAGTTCTAAGGGAGGTGTGAGAGTGATACCTTGTAAAAGAGGGTTGTAAAATGTTATCTCCTAAACCTATGAAAAGGAGAAGAGAGATGTAGAAAGGTAGTTGGTCTTTGCCCATTGAAAGAAGACCGATAGTAGATGCTAGTGGCCCCGATAGAAGAGGAATCGGCGAAGTGGATGTAGGTCACGACAACCGAACCACTATAAAAATCTGATTTGCGTTTCTCTTATGTAATTTACTTTACTGCAAACTACTTTATTTACTTTACATCCACTATGCTCTTCCATATGCTTTTAAAGTTAATACCTTTATGAAACGATTTTTCATCGGAAACGGATTTAATCGCAATGAAGTTTTGTACCAACGTAATTTTTACCGCTACACTAATTCATCCCCTCCTCTTAGTGCCGACTCTTTTTCTAACAGTTGGTATCAGAGTCTCATGATTTCTTATTTAGTTTAACACCCAAGAGAAATGGTTCTTTTCAGCTTTCAAGAGGGTCACTCTCTTAATGGGATGGACTATACATATTGAAAAACTCGAATGATAGTTTTCTTGCTTTCTTTGTATTTAAACTTATGGAACATTATTAAAAATGCTTTTTGAATATCTTCTCTTCCAATGAACCATTGGAATGATTTGGAGAAGAAGACATTTTCTTTAAATGTAAAGGCTATGAATGCCTTATTTTGAGTCTTAGACAAAAACGAGTTTAATCGAATTTCTATGTGCGAAACGACTTTCGAAATTTGGCATACTCTCGAAATCACACATGAAGGCACTAGCAAAGTTAAAGATTCGAAAATCAACTTTTTAATGTATGATTTTGAACTTTTTCGAATAAAGCCAAGTGAAACCGTTGTTGACATGTACACCTATTTTACGGATGTCGTCAATAGTTTAAAAGCACTTGGTAGAAGTTTTTCGAATTTTGAACTTGTAAACAAAATTTTACGTTCTCTTTATTGAATCTCAGATTTTGATGATGAAACCAATCGATATGTGTTTATGTTTTAATCTATGTTTTGAGTGACGCAGGATGCTTCGATCAGGATGAGACAATTAAAGCAGGAAAAATTATGTTGGGCCGGAGGAACATGTTAGAAGATTAGACATCGGGCTGGTGGATCGATCGATGTATCGACAGAAGGCTTCAGGCCGTGGATTCAAGCATCAGGCCAAGAAGAGCGAATATTGCGCCAAGGATATCAGAGTTGCGGAGTCAACTGGCCGATTGGGCAATAGGCCGCTAGAGAGGACGATGCGTTGAAGAATCGGATGAAGTGTCGAGAGACCAATGACATGTCGGACAACTTGATTAATGCTTTGTATTAATTATTTACATCGAAGTGTGTTTTACATATGCAGGATTAACTACGATAGCAAGGCATGAAGCAAAATGAAGTCCCAGAATCAAGGACGTGATTTCGTTAAGAGTTCGAGAGTTTGTCGGAAGTCCGAACGTTCGTCGGAAGTTCTGTCGGAACCAGCCGAGAAGTCTCGGAGCTTGCCATAGAAGCTCATCAGAACTCACCAAGAAGATCATCGTGAAGTCCAGGAGCTTGCTGGGAGTCCGCCGGAAGTTCACCGGAAGAATAAACATAAGGACTTGTTTAGCTTAGCAAATATCTTAGGATTAAGTAGTTAGCATGTAATTGGGCTTGGATTTGGGCCAACCCAATTAGAGGCCAGCTAAGCCCATGTAAGAACTATGTTGGGCCCAATAATAAGCCCAAATAGTGCCCCAAGTCTCACCATCGTGGCATAGTCTTCGAGACTATGTCAAGCGGTGGTACCACAGTCTAGATGGTTGTACCACCCCTAGCAGGGTGCTAGGCAGTGGTACCACCCAGCATTACCCCCTAGGCGGTGATACTGCTAGACCTAGGCAGTGGTATCGCCCAGGACAGTGTTAGTGTCGACTGACACTGGGTGGTGGTACCGCCCAACGCAAGCGGTAGTATCGCCCATGCCCGGGGAACCCGGGATGGGAAAGTTTTAGGCTCCAAGTTTGAATCAACTTGAAGCCTATAAATACCCCTCTCATCCCTGGTTAAAGCATACAAGCATAGAGAGTTTAAAAAGAAAGAAACACTGCTAAAATCTTGTGTGATCTCCTCTCCCTCTTCTAAGTATTAGACTAGTTTGAGAGAGGAGTAAGTGAGTTCTTGTAAGGGTTGTCTCCTAAACCCAGTAAAAGGAGAAGAGGTGTGTAAAAGGTGATTGGCCTTCACCTATTGAAGGAAGGCCTATAGTGGACACTAGTGATCTCATCAGAGGAGTTCGTCGAAAGTGGATGTAGGTCACGTTGACCGAACCACTCTAAAATTGTTGTGTTCTCTGGTTTGCATTTTATTCTTGCCATTTACATACTGCAAACCACTTTACTTAGTCACTATGCTTTCATACGCTTCCAAGTTATTAAGCTTTCAAAATTGGATTACATTGAAATCAGTTTTTATTGTACGAAAGTTTTTAAATCGGTGATATTTTACCGCTGCACTAATTCACCCCCCCTCTTAGTGCCGACCCCGATCCTAATAATTGGTATCAGAGCCTCGTGATTTCTCATTTGGTTTAACACCCAAGAGAAATGGCTCTTTATGGCTTTCAAGAGGGTCACTCTTTTATTCGTCTTCCCTTTTTCAATGGGATGGACTACACTTATTGGAAAACTCGAATGAGAGTTTTTTTGCTTTCTTTGGATTTATACTTATGGAACATTGTCGAATCTGGTTTTAAAAGGTCTTCTCTTCCAATGAAAGATTGGAATGATTTGGAGAAGAAGACGTTTCTTTAAATGCTAGAGCTATGAATGCTCTATTTTGCACCTTAGATAAAAATGAATTTAATCCGGTTTCTTTGTGCGAAATGGCCTTCTATATTTGGTATATTCTCAAAATCACACACGAAGGCACGAATAGAGTTAAAGATTCTAAGATTAACCTTTTGATGCACGATTTTGAGATGTTTTGTATGGAACCAAGAGAGATTATTGGAGACATGTACACCCGTTTTACGGATGTTATCAATAGTCTAAAAGCACTTGGTAAAAGCTTTTCGATGTTTAAACTCGTTAACAAGATTTTGGGCTCACTTTCTAAAACTTGGGATTCAAAAGTAATCGCTATTCAAAAATCAAAAAATTTAAAATTTTTTTTATCGAAGAACTAATAGGGTCTTTAATGACTTATGAAATAACGTGCAATGCACGTAAATAACTTAAGAACTACCTTCCAAAGTACAAGAAGGATTTTGAACCAAGAACATTTGAAGACCACTCGAGCATAAGCTCAAGTGATGGTGAACATGAACATTAACTCACTAAGAAATTTAAAAAGTTAATGAAACAAAAATTAAAGAATAAAAAGACCAGAATTACTTGCTATGAATGCAAGAAGAAGTTGCCAAAAGACAAATCGAGCTCTTTCGAAGATGAGGAGAAAATTAAGGCGAGGTGACAAACTACGCCATAACGACTTTTGATGTTGAGGTAATCAAAACGCCTTTAGTTTATTTTAAAATTACATAATACTTTTCATGACTTATTTTTAATTTAGTTTAATTTAGTTTAAGAAAATTAATTTTTTTAAAAAATTACATAATGTAATGAAAATATAAAAAAATTAGGAATCATGCTTATCATGCTAGTAATTTTAAAAATAATCATAAAAATTGCATATGAAAAAGGAACAAAAAATTAGACTTAATCATGCTAGATTTTTTTTTGTGTTAAAGTGATAATATGTATCTTGATGATCTTCGTATTTAATTGAAAATACTTTACAAAATCATGCTTGATGAAATAATGTAATTTGAGATCATGCTTAATAAATTTAAATTTTAAAATTATGCATGATGATTTTTAAGTAATTTATGGTTTATTGATCTTGATGATTTTTGTGATTATCGAACTTTGTGATCTTTTGAAAGTTCTTTTTCGACGTTAATGAATGATGCATGGATTTGACATAAAAGAAAAGAACATGCATATAATGAAATCAATCAATAATTTGAAACAAAAAGAGAAAAGCATTTTTTTGAAAAATTCTTTTTCTCTTTCTTATCAATTTTTCACTAAGAGATTGATAAAGTTGTTTGTGTCTTTTTGAATCTCTTGAAAGTAATGTTGAGATTTTGATGATTTTGTTGATTTGAATTTGAATGAGCTTGATCGTGATTTCTTGCAATTATAATTTAAATTCTCTATTGAATGAATCAAGATTGTTTTCTATTTGAAAGGAGATTTGTTGGAATGGTTCATGGTCATTTAGTATTTATGATCTTGATAATTATATTTTTGAAACTTTATTGAAATCAAGATTGTTAATCATGATTCTATCATTTAATCTAAGAGAATATTTTTCAAAATGAATCGTAAGTTGTTTTCTCTTGATTTTTCGATACTCACAATTTGAGAAAATGTACATTGATGCTTGGAACATTTTATGCATAAATTAATTTTTTTTATTCAATACTCTTTTGTAATTATGATTTGTTTATCACATGATATGATTGAATCATTGTTATAAAAGAAAAAGGAAATTGTTAGCTTGCACATTGCAAAAGAGAACAAAAATATATGCTAGCTCGAATGATAAAACATGAGATTGTCTATAGTGCAAGTTTATTGTTTTCATAATGAATATTGATGTAATTTTAAATAATGATTTGGTGTTATGCATGCAATACTTTAACTTATGATAATGATGAATGCAATGATGAAATATTCGTGATAAAATAATTGATTTGACATTCATTACTTGAATTTTCATCTATGCTATTTTCCTTTTGTTAGGATCATGAGCACTAAGAGGGGGGGGTGAATTAGTGTAGCGGAAATCTTACAACGATAAAGCACGTTCGAATGATAAAAACGATTTCGGTGTGAAAGCCGATTCTAAAATTACTTTAACTTAAGATCAAGCGAGATGACATTAAAATCAATCTATGAAGGCAGTTTACAGTTATGATGAAAACCAGAGTGTAAGTGCAAACTGAAATACGACGTTTGTACGAAGAAGCTGATTTACGTCTAAATGCTGATTCGTAAATCACTTGATTAGGCGAGATGCAGTTTAAGCAAGTCTATAAAGGTAGTTTGCAGTTATGATTGAAATCAAAACGTAAATGCAAACTGAAATATGATGATCGTACGAAAAAACAGATTTACGTCTAAACGCTGATTCGAAAGTGCAAAGCTTGAAACCCGATCGTATATGCGCAAAAAGCAATAAGTTTTAGAGGAGGTTTGCAGTAAAGATAATATGCTCAAAGTAAATGCAAACCAAGATTTAGAGTGGTTCGGTCAATCTTGACCTACTCCACTTTTGGCTTCCTCCACCGACGAGGTCACCGACGTCAACTAGAGGCCTTCCTTCAATAGGCGAAGGCCAACCACCCTTTTACAGTTTCACTCCTTTTGTCGAGCTTAGGAGACAACCCTTACAAAATTTTCTCTCCTCTCTTTACAACTCAGAACTTGGAAGAACAGAGGGAGAAGAACTTTTGGCCTTAACAACAATTTTGAGCTCTAAGAATCACAGAAAAAGATCAAGATTTCGGTGTTTGTTCATTGCTCTTTCAGTGATGAATAGGTGGGGTATTTATAGGCCCCAACCCAGTTCAAATTTGGAGCTCAAAATTGTCAATTCCCGGAATTCCGGGATCAAGCGGTTGCACCTCCTGACTGGAGCGGTTGCACCGCCTGGCAGAGCTCGAAGACTGAGCTTCTGGGTGGTGCTACCTCCTGTCAAGGGCGGTTGCACCTCCTGACAGAGCTCGAAGACCGAGCTCAGGCGGTTGCACCTCCTAACTGAGGCAGTTGCACCGCCTAGCAGAGCTCGAAGATCGAGCTCAAGCGGTGCCACCTCCTGTTAGGGGAGGTTGCATTGCCCAGTCTCGCTCGGAGACTGAGCCCCAGGCAGTGCCACTACCTGGCTGGAGCGGTTGCACCTCGCAGTCTCGCTCGGAGACTGAGCCCAGGCGGTGCAACCTCCTGCCTTGGGCGGTTCAACCGCCTAGCAGAAATCAAGGTCCGAATGGGTTGATCCATTCGGCCCAATTTGGGTTTTTCAGGGGCCCAATTGCCCCAAGATTAAGTTAATGGGATCACCTCCCATTTCCAACTTAATCATTGTGCTAACTATGATTTTTACTAAGACATTTACTGCAACTTGCTCCGGTGCATCAATCGCTTCTTCCGGCGAGCTTCCGACGAACTTCCGTCGATCATCCGATGATCCCTCGGTGATGCTCCTGTGGACTTCCGACAAACTCCTAGACTTGCGACGATTCACTTGGCGAGTTCCGACGAGCTTCTTTGGCAAGCTTATGGACTTCTCGGATTTATTCCCGCAGAACCTCCGACGACTGTCCGAACTTCCGTCAAACTCTCGAACTCCCAACGTGATCATTGTCTTGACTCCGGCGTAACTCCTACTGCATGTCTTACTTTCATCGTAGTTAATCCTGCACACTTATCTCAACATATAGATTAGATAACAAATGATAATTGACTTCATCATCAAAATCCGAGATTCAACAATCTCCCCCTTTTTGATGATGACAATCAATTTATAATGGAGTTAACCTTAACTCCCCCTGTCTATATGCCATACTTGAGATAAGTCATTCTTGAATTCAAAACCTAAGAATTCAAGAGACATATTGATAAGTTAAAATCATTTGAACTTATCAATACTCCCATCATGCTTTCCATCTTGATGTATCTCTCTAAAGATGATGTCAAGGCTTGACATTCATTTTCAAATATAACAAGTTTGAATGATGGTAATAGTAGCAATTCATCATATTGTAAGATATCAACATGTAAAGCTGCGAAGTAAGATTTTGATATCATTACATGATGTACACATTTCAAATATTGTAGCAAGTATTGCATTTCATCACATGGTAAATATCAACTCGTAGAATTTCGATGCAAGTTTTTTTGTTTGATATCTTGACACGATACAAATCATAGCATCTGTTCATATATCTCTTGGTGATGCAAGCAGAGCATCAGTATTTATAGTATCAATTCATATATTTCTCCCCCTTTGTCATCAACAAAAAGCATAGTAATTGTGATACCAGGGGAATAATATAAGCAAATTATCAAGCATATAAAGGAAGACATGATACGTAGATTGCTTTGAATACTTCTTCCTTTTTTTTGTTATAATCTTTTTGCATGAAGGAGGAAAGACATTTGTGATACCAGCTATTTGTGAGTTTACTTTGAGTCAAGATATGTGTGTGAAACAGCTTTTTTGCAAGTAAAAATACTATCATCCATATTTCAAGATGGAATTCATAAGCATGAATTATTTCATCAAATTCATTTCAAAAGAAATATTTTTCATAAGAGTGTATGAGAAAATCTGATTTTTAGCATTCCAATTGTTAAGCGAATCCGAAAATGAAATGAACTCTTTCATGCATTCGGACAAGACTATGCTACAGATTTTCAAATACAATCATGAAGACAAAACATTTTTGTATTCAACACATAATTTCCAACATGTTATTTAGGCATGTAATGGCAATCAAGTGATTTGATCATTCAATAAAGTCTGAAAAATAATTTTAACTAGTTTATGTATTTGAACACGTCAACATTCCTAATTCTCTTCTTATGAAATCAAATTGCTCTTCACTTAGAGGTTTTGTAAAAATATCAGCTAGTTGATGTTTAGTATCAATATCATGGCAATGTCATGACTTATCAACTGCATTGGTATATCACTTTCTCAAATTATATTTATCATGGAAATCAAAGCACAAGGTTTTCAAAACATTTAGTTTCAATGTAAAATCTGAGATAAATAGTGAGAGATGTTTGTCACTCTGCATATGCTCACTAAATATATCAGGTAACCATATCAAGGATCAAGGCAAAGCCCATCATGGTGAGTAACATAAGGAGTTTACAATAACAATAGATGATTATGTTCATACAAGCTCATTCATGAGGTGGAAAATTAAAGTGCCTAAATAAAGAGTCAAATTGTCGATGAATTTGCTGTAGCTCAGATAGGATTTGATTTTGTCGATGTTCAAGCCGTTCTTGTCTTTGTTTGAATCGGTCAATCCGAATCCCAATATCTTCGACAGATGATGTATGAGTTTGCTCAAATGGATGTGTTTCCTCAAAGGGACAGATCGGAGGAGATTGGGTACCCCTAAAGACTGGTGTTTCCGGTTCTGGTTCAGGTTGAGGGGGATCGGTTCTTCTAGGCATTCTAACCCAGTTACCGTTTCTATAAAAACATCTTAATCGGTGAAGTAGATTTTTATTTATTATGCTAAACCTATCTACTTTTATTACTTCTTCTTCCGGTGGTATTAGAATATCGTAGGCTTTCATTATTCTAGTGATTATACCACCATATGGGAGCATCATGTCTTTCTTAGATAGTTCTAACATGTTTTGTTGGATAAGATAACCAAGACAGATGTCATGTCCTTTCATGATCAAATACATAGTTCCTAATTCTAATTGGCTTACTTCATCATGATGGTATTGTTTAGGGAGAATGATGCTAGTTAGGATATGATGAAGTACCTTAGTGTTTAGAGGTAGTAGATGTTCACAACTTTTAGGGACAAATGCTAAGTTGGGATTGGCAAAAATTGTTCCTAAGGCTTCAACATATGTTGTTCCAACAGTTTCATCATCCCATGATCCTCTAAAGTAAAGTCCTCTACTTTTTATGGGAATGTCTATCATGTCGCAAATGAATTTATCCGTAATGGAGATGTGTTGTCCTAAAAGATAGGTAGATATTCTTTCTTCGTCATCTATTTGTATGTTGTTGTAAAACAATCTAACAAGTCTTGGATAGATGGGTTCATTAATTTGCAAAATAGGGAGTAGATCTAAGTTTGCAAACCATTGGATTGTCTCTAAGTCTCTTAGTTCATTTAAATCTACATATTTTCCCTTATTGACACTCCTAAGTTCGAAAGAGGAAAACTTTTCAGCATGGTATTTTGAATCGAAAAGGGTGAGATCAAAATCTTCTACTAATCTCCTCTTTCCTTTGTCCCTTGAGGATCTTCTAGATCCCATAACTACTGCTGTTTAGAAGAATAGTTATGAGCAAGAGTAAATGAATCAAGGACAGAATTTAAGGGCTTCTTAGAGAATATCTTAGTGCGATCTTCAAGAGAGGGAAGGATTGTTGATGTTTTGCTATGAAATGAGGGGAGAAATGGGGATGGAGGAGCTTTGGAAGAGTAAAGAGGGGAAGGGAGTGAGTTGGGGTCGGTTTCACCGCCGGCCCTAGCTTGGGTTAAAAAGGGCAGGGTTGCGGGCGGTTGCACCTCTGGCTGGGGCGGTGCAACCGCTTGCAACACGTGACAGTCGGAGGTGCTACCTCCAGCTGGGGCGGTGCCACCGCCTGCAGGCGGTGAGCACTTGTTCTGATCGCAGTGTGATCTGATTTAAGAGTTTTTGTCTTGAGAAGAATTTTCATTCAGAGCAATCAATTTTACTTACGTAATTACGTAAGAGTTTTCTTTTTAAGACAAGAACTTTTGCACGATCAAGATAGATCTTTTAATGTGCATACTCTCAATGTCGTACACATGTTTGTGACAGTTTGTTCAAGTTGGTAAGCCTTGCAAGTTCATGACAAACTTAGTCAGTTCATGATATAGAGTTGGATTCGAAAGTTATGAACGGATGAAATTGATGGGTTCGAAAATCCAAAGGATATGTGAATTGAGAATCATGCGTTTCTAATTCTGAAAAATCAAATAGGATTGTATCTAAATCACATTTGTGATTTCTAATCTTTATCTGTTATTTAGGCCAGAGAGCATTGCGAGTTATTTTTGGATCTTGGGTCATGAATATCGAGAATCCAAGGAGCAGAATATTATTTCTAGCTCCAGCTTATAATTTTTTATGTCTTTACAGGAAAGGATGATTTTTAGGTACCCATTTGCTTTTGGGTGCCTCAGAAATAGATCTACATTGTTTATCATGTTGCATAAAGTTTATCATGGTTCCTTTAGGAACCCAAATTAATTTATTCGGACTAATTTTCTTGAATGGACAATAATGCGTTTTGTGTCCAAGTTTGCAACAAAAGTTGCATTTGCTTTGGTGTCGAACCTGTAAGATGGGGCCTTTTATGAAGGTGGTTGGATTTTGGTGAGGACTTCTCACAAATCCAATTCCACTTTTTTTGGGAACGTGACCCTTGTTTGCAAGGATCATGTTCAATGACTTGCTACCAACCTCGAATTTCTTCAAGGTGTCCTTAAATAGCAAGTTTTCCTTTTGAAGAGTTTCTAGATTATGACATTTTATGCATGAACTTAAACTATCATGATATTCAGTTTTTAACTTATCAAAATTACAAGTAAGCCTATCATGCTCCTTTTTTAGCAATTTATATTTTCTACTAATAATCTTGCATTCAACAAATAAGTCATGGAAGGCATTTAATAATTCATCAAATGATAAATCTGCATCTATTAAATTTGTTACCTCCTCTCCGATGGCCATCAAGGCATAATGAGCAACTTGCTCGGTGTTGGACTCCTCTTCTTCGGACGCGCTCGAGTCATCCCATGTTGCTTTGAGCGCCTTCTTCTTTAATGTTCTCTTCTTGACTTGGGGACAATCACTTTTGTAGTGTCCCGGCTTCTTGCACTCATAGCAAATAACTTGGTCCTTCTTGGGTTCAAATTTATTTTTTATCTCATTCTTAAACTTGTTTCTTTTAATAAATTTTTTAAATTTTCTTGTTAGAAGTGCCAAGTCATCATCACAGTCCTCATCACTTGAGTTTTCTCTCAAGTGGTCTTCTAAAGTTTTAAGTGCCATATCCTTCCTGTTCTTTGGAAGGATGTCTTCTTGCTCTTCATGAGCTTTGCAAGTCATCTCGTAGGTCATTAATGACCCGATTAGTTCTTCAAGAGGGAAGTTGCTTAGATCTTTTGCCTCTTGAATAGCTGTGACTTTAGGATCCCAACTCTTAGGAAGGGATCTTAGAATCTTATTTACGAGCTCAAATCCAAAAAACTTTTTCTGAGTCCTTTTAGACCGTTGACGACATCCGTGAAACGGGTAAACATGTCGCCAATGGTTTCACTCGGTTTCATCCGGAAAAGTTCGAAAGAATGTAACAGAAGATTAATTTTTGACTCTTTCACTCTACTTGTGCCTTCGTGAGTCACTTCGAGTGTGTGCCAAATATCAAATGCGGTTTCACAAGTCGAAACACAGTTAAACTCGTTTTTATCAAGTGCATAAAATAAGGCATTCATAGCCTTTGCATTAATAGCGAAAGCCTTTTTCTCCAATTCATTCCAATCGATCATTGGAAGAGAAGGCTTCGAAAATCCATTTTCGACAAGATTCCAAAGTTTAAAATCCATAGAAATAAGAAAGATCCTCATTCGGGTCTTCCAATAGGTGTAGTCCGTCCCATTGAACATGGGTGGACGTGTAATAGAATGGCCCTCTTGGTTTCCGGCATATGCCATCTCTCTTGGGTTTTAATCCGTTAGAGAGTTAACCCTGCTTTGATACCAATTGTTATGATCAAGAGCACTAAGAGGGGGGGGGTGAATTAGTGCAGCGAAAATCTTACAATGATAAAGCACGTTCGAACGATAAAAACGATTTCGGTGTGAAAGCTGATTCTAAGATTACTTTAACTTAAGATCAAGCGAGATGACGTTAAAATCAATCTATGAAAGTAGTTTGCAGTTATGATGAAAACCAGAGTGTAAGTGCAAACTGAAATACGACGTTCGTACGAAGAAGCTGATTTAAGTCTAAATGCTGATTCATAAATCACGTGATTAAGCGAGATGTAGTTTAAGCAAGTATATAAAGGCAGTTTGCAGTTATGATTGAAATCAAAATGTAAATGCAAACTGAAATATGATGATCATACAAAAAAAACAGATTTACGTCTAAACGCTGATTCGAAAGTGCAAAGCTTGAAACCCGATCGTATATGCACAGAAAGCAGTAAGCTTTAGAGGCGGTTTGCAGTAAAGATAATATGCTCAAAGTAAATGCAAACCGAGATTTAGAGTGGTTTGGTCAATCTTGACCTACTCCACTTTTGGCTTCCTCCACCGACGAGGTCATCGACGTCAACTAGAGGCCTTCCTTCAATAGGCGAAGGCCAACCACCCTTTTACAGTTTCACGCCTTTTGACGGGCTTAGGAGACAACCCTTACAGAATTTTCTCTCTTTTCTTTACAACTCAGAACTTGGAAGAACAGAGGGAGAAGAACTTTTGGCCTTTATAACAATTTTGAGCTCTAAGAATCATAGAAAAAGATCAAGATTTCGGTGTTTGTTCATTGCTCTTCGAGTGCTGAATGGGTGGGGTATTTATAGGCCCCAACCCAGTTCAAATTTGGAGCTCAAAACTGTCAATTCCCGAAATTTCAGGATCAGGTGTTGCACCTCCTGACTGGAGCGGTTGCACCGCTTGGTAGAGCTCGAAGATTGAGCTTCTGGGCGGTGCTACCTCCTGTCAGGGGCGGTTGGACCTCCTGACAGAGCTCGAAGACCGAGCACAGGCAGTTGCACCTCCTGACTGAGGCGGTTGCACCGCTTGGCAAAGCTCGAAGACTGAGCTCAAGCGGTGCCACCTCCTGTCAGGAGAGGTTGCACCGCCCAGTCTCGCTTGGAGACTGAGCCCCAAGCGGTGCCACCGCCTGGCTAGAGCGGTTGCACCTCCCAGTCTTGATCGAAGACTGAGCCCAAGCGGTGTAACCTCCTGCCTTGGGCGGTTCAACCGCCTGGCAGAAATCAAGGTTCGAATGGGTTGATCCATTCGGCCCAATTTGGGTTTGTAGGGGCCCAATTGCCCCATGATTAAGTTAATGGGATCCCCTCCCATTTCCAATTTAATCATTGTGCTAACTACGATTTTTACTAAGACATTTTTTGCAACTTGCTCCGGTGCGTCAACCGCTTCTTCCGGCGAGCTTCCGGCGAACTTCCGTCGATCATCCGATGATCCCTCGGTGATGCTCCTGCGGACTTCCGGCAAACTCCTGGACTTGCGACGATTCACTTGGCGAGTTCCGACGAGCTTCTTTGGCAAGCTTATGGACTTCTCGGATTTGTTCCCGCAGAACCTTCGACGACTGTCCGAACTTCCGTCAAACTCTCGAACTCCCAACGTGATCATTGTCTTGACTCCGGCGCAACTCCTGCTGCATGTCTTACTTTCATCGTAGTTAATCTTGCACACTTATCTCAACATATAGATTAGATAACAAATGACAATTGACTTCATCGTCAAAATCCAAGATTCAACACCTTTGTCATGATTTGAAAATTATTATAAAGGGAAAAAGAGATACAAAATTATATTCTTCCCTTCTTTTTTACAATGACAAAGGAGGAGAAAGAGTTGCTAATGTGCACATCTTAAAGAGAAAGATGCTAACTTGCACAATTCAAGAATGAAACAAAATTTTGCTAGCTTGAACTTTGCAAAGGAAGCAAAAATGGCGCTTCTCAAAAGAGAAGAAAGAGCTTGCTATCTTGAACATCACTAGCTTGCCTATGTTAAGAAACAAAAATTGCAAAAGTACTATCTTCCCTATCTCAAGAAGCAAAACTTACAACTTGCATATTGCAATAGGAAGTAAGAATCGCTAGCTTGCACACTTCAACAAGAAGCTATCTTGCATTTGCTTTCAAAATTTTGCTAGCTTGTATGTTGTAGAAATTGCTATCTAACTACCTTGTATATCTATTATGATAGTAAAATTGCATGATGGTAGAACTTGCAGATTTATTATGTAACGATTTGAAACTATTATGTCAAACAACCTAGAAAGTGGAACATCTCCTTTTTGTTAATGATAAAGGCAGAGAAGTATGTTGATGTCATGCATGATTTGATTCTGACATGTTGCTTGGATTTTTGAATCCAAGAGTTGTTGAATCTCGTATTTTGATGAAGAAACTACTTGATATATGTTTATGATTTAATCTGCATTTTGAGTGAAGCAGGATGCTTCGATCAGGATGAGACAATTAAAGCAGGAAAATCATGTTGTGCTAGAGGAACATGTCAGAAGATTGGACGTCGGGCCGGTGGATCGGTCGACGTATCAATAGAAGGCTTCGGGCTGTGGACTCGGGCATCGGGCCAAGAAGAGCGGGTATTGTGCCAAGGATATTGGAGTTGCGGAGTCAACTGGCCGATTGGGCAATAGGCTGCAGGAGAGGACGATGCGCCGAAGAATCGGACGAAGCGTCGAGAGACCAATGACATGCCGGACAACTTGGTTAATTGCTTAGGATTAATTGTCTCGATCGAAGTTTTGTTTTAAGTGTACAGGATTAACTATGATAGAAGAAAGACATGCAGCAGGAGTTGCGCCGGAGTCAAGACAATGATCACGTTGGGAGTTCGAGTGTTCGACAGAAGTTCGGACAGTCGTCGGAGGTTCTGTGGGAACAAATCCGAGAAGTCCATGAGCTTGCCAAAGAAGCTCGTTGGATCTCGCCAAGTGGATCGTCGCAAGTCCAGGAGTTTGCTGGAAGTCCATAGGAGCATCACCGAGGGTTCATCGGATGATCGACGAAAGTTCGTCGGAAGCTCGCCGGAAGAAGCGATTGACGCACCGGAGCAAGTTGCAGTAAATGTCTCAGGAAATATCATAGTTAGCACAATGATTAGTTAGAAATGGGAGGTGATCCCATTAACTTAATCTTGAGGCAATTGGGCCCCTGAAAAACCCAAATTGGGCCGAATAGATCAACCCATTCGGACCCTGAATTCTGGCAGGAGGTGCAACTGCCCCAGCCAGGAGGTGGCACCGCCTGGGCTCAGTCTCCGAGCGAGACTGGGTGGTGCAACCTCCCCTGACAGGAGGTGGCACCGCTTGGGCTCGGTCTCCGAGCACTGGCTGAGCGGTGCAACCGCCTCAGTCAAGTGGTTGCACCGCTTGAGCTCGGTCTTCGAGCTCTGGCAGGAGGTGCAACTGCCCCTGACAGGAGGTGGCACCGCCCAGCGGCTCAATCTTCGAGCTCTGCCAGGCGGTGCAACCGCTCCAGTCAAGAGGTGCAACCGCTTGATCCCGGAATTCCGGGAATTGACAGTTTTGAGCTCCAAATTTGAACTGGGTTGGGGCCTATAAATACCCCACCCATTCAGCACTGAAAGCACACAACACACACCAAAAGTTCTTCTCCCTCTTTTCTTCCAAGTTCTGAGCTATAAAGAGAGGAGAGAAAATTTCTGTAAGGGTTGTCTCCTAAGCCCGTCAAAAGGAGTGAAACTGTAAACGGGTGGTTGGCCTTCGCCTATTGAAGGAAGGCCTCTAGTTGACGTCGGTGACCTCATCGGTGGAGGAAGCCAAAAGTGGAGTAAGTCAAGATTGATCGAACCACTCTAAATATCGGTTTACTTTAAGCATATTATCTTTACTGCAACCTCCTCTAAAGCTTACTGCTTTCTGCGTATTTACGATCGGGTTTCAAGATTTGCACTTTCCGAATCAGCGTTTAGACGTAAATCTGTTTTTTCATACGACCATCATATTTCAGTTTGTGTTTACGTTTTGATTTCTATCATAACTGCAAACTACCTTTATATCCTTGCTTAAACTGCATCTTGCCTAATCAAGTGATTTACGAATCAGCATTTAGACGTAAATCAGTTTCTTCGTGCGAATGTCATTTTTCAGTTTGCGCCTACTATCGGATTTGAATCATAACTGCAAACTGCATTTATATCTTTGCTGCATCTCGCTTAAACAAAAGTTAAAGTGATTTACAAATCGGCTTTCCTACCGAAATCACTTTTATCGAACGAACGCTTTTTTTATCGTAGAAGGTTTTCCACTGCACTAATTCACACCCCCCACCCCCCCCCCTCTTAGTGCTTTTGATCCTAACAATTGGTATCAGAGCCCGGTATTTCTCATTTCGGATTTACACCCGAGAGAAATGGCTCTTCATGGCTTTCAAGAGGGTTTATCGGTCTTTCGTCCACCGTTGTTTAACGGATTGGACTATACTTATTGGAAAACTCGAATGAGAATTTTCTTGATTTCTATGGATTTGGATTTATGGAATATCATTGAAAACGGTTTTCAACCTCCCTCTAAACCGATGAACGAATGGTCGGATTTGGAGAAGAAGTATTTTTCTTTAAACGCAAAGGCTATGAATGCCTTATTTTGCGCTTTGGACAAAAATGAGTTCAATCGGATTTCTACGTGCGAAACGGCTTTTGACATTTGGCGAACACTTGAAATCACACACGAGGGAACTAATAGAGTCAAAGACTCGAAAGTTAACATTTTATTGCATGATTTTGAGCTTTTTCGAATGCAACCAAGCGAGACTATAGGCGACATGTACACCCGTTTCACGGATGTCGTCAATAGTTTAAGAGCTCTTGGAAAATGTTTTTCGGATTTTGAACTTGTAAACAAGATTTTGCGTTCTCTTTCTAAGATGTGGGATTCAAAAGTAACTGCAATACAAGAAGCTAAAAACCTAAACAACTTACCACTTGAAGAACTAATTGGTTCGTTGATTACATATGAAATGGTGCACAATGCACATGATGAACATGATGAACAAAATCACCTTCCAAAGAACAGGAAGGATTTGGAACTCCGGACAAATGAATACCACTTGAGCGATGACTCAAGTGATGAGGACAATGATGAACTTGAACTTCGAACACTAAATCTTAATAAGTTTATTAAACAAAAATCTAAAATAGACAATGAACTTGAACGAAGGAAGAGGCCAAAGAAGAGGAAGGCAACCAAGGATGAATCAAGAACTTCCAAAGGTGAAACGACGAATTGGGCTTTGACGGGCTTTGACTACAAGGTAAGTAACTCAACTCTCTTGAATTATTTTGAAATTACTTGAAGTTTTTCATGAGTGCTTAATTTAGATAGTAAAAAAAAAAAAAATCTGTTTTTCAAAAATTATATCATGTTTTTCTTTTTAGCATCTTTGAAGAACTAAAAATTTGATCATGAAAAGTACATTGCTAAGGTTTCATGCATATTATGTTTTGAAATGTTGAATGATGTATGCAACATTATGGATGATAGTTATATGATATGTGATAATGCTTAAGATTAATCCATGCATGTGTATTTTGATGATTTTATGTCATGCATGAGCTTTTGAAGTAAATGTTGATTTGAAACTCTCATTTTGGATTAACATGCTTTTGTTTTAATCATTTTTATAACATATTAAAATGACATAGTGCATGTACGTCTATGTATGAATTTCTTGATAATCTTTTGATGATAGATGTGATATCATGATGTTTTATTTTTGATGTGTTTGGTCTTGACGGCTTTATGACGAAACTTATGTTTTGATTTTAAATGATGATAAGCATGTGTTATTTTCATGAGTGTATTTAAAAAACTATGGCAAAAATGTGCTCGAATGCATGAACTTGTTTTTCGGACTTTCTTGATTCAATGTTCAAATCACTTAATTGCCATGATGATTTTACACTATTACATGCCTTAATAACATGTTGGAAATTATGTGTTTTGGATACAAAATTTTTTTATGATTATGAGCATGTTTTATCTTCATGATTGAACTTGAAAATCTATAGCAAAATCTTGTCTGAATGCATGAAAGTGTTAATTTCATTTTCGGATTCGCTTAACAATTGGTATCCTAACAATCGGATTTTCTCATACACTTATTATATGAAAAATATTTTTCTGAAATGGATTTGATGAAATGATTCTTGCTTATAAATTCCATCTTGAAATATGAATGATAGTGTTTTTACTTGTAAAGATTTGTTTCACATACATATCTCCTATGATTCATGTGTAGAGAAAGAATTTATAAATCATAATACAATGAGATTTTTTATGCAAAAATAAAGTGCTTTTGTAATTCTTTGCTAAAAAAAATAATTATTAAAATCATGATCTTGATAATTATAACATGAAGTTCTTTATAAATCAAAATTGTTCATTATGCTCCCTACATTTATCAAAAAAAAGAATTCTTCAAATGAAGTGTAACTTGTCTTTTGATTTCTCAGAATCCAATGAAGTGTCATATTGATATCTTGATACTTGGAATATTTTAAAATGTGATCTTGATAAGAATGTTTCAAGTTGCTCTTTGTGCTATATCTTTTCAAATGAATCATGAGCCTTGATATCATATATTTCATAATATAGAAATAACAAGATTTCTTTGCCTTGTATGTCTTGTGTGATGATTGTACATCAATTTGCTTTATTATGAACTATATGAATCTTGATCGTGAACTTGTTAAGAAGAATTTTAATGAACCATGAATCATATCTTTGGTATTCACGAATTGATCCTCATTGATATCTTTCATTGATATGATAAATTATCATCTCATGATATATCGCATAATTATATCATGCTTTACGATTGTATCATGTGATCTTTGCTGAATTTTCACATTGATATTCTTCATGACATGATTTCTTTGCATTGTTGTCTTGTATGCTTCATGTGATAATATGAATACATGAAACACTTATGATATGATTTTCCTTATATTCATGAAATGTTTATCTCATCACCTAATAATTCTTCTTGATATTCCTTATGTGATGATAAGAATACATGAAATATACATTAATTTGTTTTGATGTATACAAATAAGAAGTTTCGATCATGTATGGTAGGATGTAATTTGACAAATTTGGTACCATCATGTTGCAAAATAAATGATGATTAGGAATCATGCATTAATGATGATTGATTTATTTTTCAGTATCGTGCATGAAAAATAATGTTTTTGAAATTGTGTATGTTTTAATTTGAATATATAATGATGCACAAATAAAATTGATACTTACCTTTATCATAATCTGAAAATTGAAAAAAGGGTCTTCCCTTCTTTTTGACAATGACAAAGGGGGAGCAAGAATTTCTAGTGTCGACATCATGAAAAGAGACAAACTAGCTAGCTTACACAATTCAAGATGAAAGCAAAAATTACACTCCTCTAAATAGAAGATACAAATATAACACTTGCCAAATTGTTTGCTTGCATCATGTAAAACATTATCTCTTTCTAGTTTTTGCATTTTGCTAGCTTGCACTTTGCAATTGAAAGCAAAAATGACACTTCTCAAAAGAGAATAAAGAGCTTGTTATCTTGAACATCACAAGCTTGCCAAACAAAAATTGCAAAAGTGCTATCTTGCCTATCTCAAGAAAATTAAACATGCTAAACTTACACCTTGCAATGGAAGCAAAATTGCGAGCTCAAACATTGCAAAGGAAGCAAAAATTTGCTAGCTTGCAACTTGCATATTTCAAGAAGCAAGAGTTGCCTTCTTGAACATCTCTAAATTGCTAGCTTGCAAGTTCTAAAATATTGTAACATTATTAGCTTGCATGTTCTAAAAGCGATATCTTGTATGCTGTAAAACTTGCATATCTAAAACTTGATAGCTTGAATGTTCTAAGCATGATGTAACATTTGCTGAATTTTCTGGCTTCAAAACTGCATGATGATAAAACTTGATATTATGTTTTTCATGCAATAAGTTAAACTAATATTCCGAACACAAGAATAGTTGGATTTCTCCTTTTTGTTGATGACAAAGGGGGAGAAGTATGATGTTATGCATTAGTTTGTGCATAAGTTCATGATAATGTGTTGCAAGTATTCATGATGAATATTGCAATGACTTAAATTCCGTTTGAATTCAAGGTTCTATCAATATGGCATATTGATAGGGGGAGTTTGTTTAAACTCCGGGAGTTAAGTTTAACTCCGTCATCAAGTGGTTGTCATCGTCAAAAAGGGGGAGATTGTTGAATCTTGTATTTTGATGATGAAACTACTTGATATATGTTTATGATTTAATCTGCGTTTTGAGTGACTCAGGATGCTTCGATCAGGATGAGACAATTAAAGTAGGAAAATCATGCTGTGCTAGAGGAACATGTCAGAAGATTGGACGTCGGGCCAGTGGATTGGTCAACGTATCGACAGAAGGCTTCGGGCCATGGACTCGGGCATCGAGCCAAGAAGAGCGGGTATTGTGCCAAGGATATCGGAGTTGCGGAGTCAACTGGCTGATTGGGCAATAGGCTGCAGGAGAGGATGATGCGCCGAAGAATCGGACGAAGCGTCGAGGGACCAATGACATGCCGGACAACTTGGTTAATTGCTTAGGATTAACTGTCTCGATCGAAGTTTTGTTTTAAGTGTGCAGGATTAACTACGATAGAAGAAAGACATGCAGTAGGAGTTGCGCCGGAGTCAAGAAAAAGATCACGTTGGGAGTTCGAGAGTTCGACGGAAGTTCGGACAGTCGTCGGAGGTTCTGCGGGAACAAATCCGAGAAGTCCATGAGCTTACCAAAGAAGCTCGTCGGAACTCGCCAAGTGGATCATCGTAAGTCCAGGAGTTTGTCGGAAGTCAGTAGGAGCATCACTGAGGGTTCATCAGATGATCAACGGAAGTTCGCCGGAAGCTCGTCGGAAGAAGCGATTGACGCACCGGAGCAAGTTGCAGTAAATGTCTTAGGAAATAATGTAGTTAGCATAATGATTAAGTTGGAAATGGGAGGTGATCCCATTAACTTAATCTTGGGACAATTGGGCCCTTGAAAAACCCAAATTGGGTAGAATGGATCAACCCATTCGGACCCTGAATTCTGGCAGGAGGTGCAACCGCCCCAGCCAAGAGGTGGCACCACCTGGGCTCAGTCTCTAAGCGAGACTGGGCAGTGCAACCTCCCCTGACAGGAGGTGGCACCGCCTGGGCTCGGTCTCCGAGCACTGGCTGAGCGGTGCAACCGCCTTAGTCAGGAGGTTGCACCCCCTGAGCTCGACCTTCGAGCTCTGGCAGGAGGTGCAACCGCCCCTGACAGGAGGTGGTACCGCCCAGAGGCTCAGTCTTCGAGCTCTGCCAAGCGGTGCAACCGCTCCAGTCAGGAGGTGCAATCGCCTAATCCTAGAATTCCAGGAATTGACAGTTTTGAGCTCCAAATTTGAACTGGGTTGGGGCCTATAAATACCCCACCCATTCAGCACTGAAAGCACACAACACACACCGAAATCTTGATCTTGTTCTGTGATTTTTAGAGCTCAAAATTGTTGTAAAGGCCAAAAGTTCTTCTCCCTCTTTTCTTCCAAGTTCTGATTTTAAAGAGAGGAGACAAAATTTCTGTAAGGGTTGCCTCCTAAGCCCGTCAAAAGGAGTGAAACTGTAAAAGGGTGGTTGGCCTTCGCCTATTGAAGGAAGGCCTCTAGTTGACGTCGGTGACCTTGTCGGTGGAGGAAGCCAAAAGTGGAGTAGGTCAAGATTGACCGAACCACTCTAAATCTCGGTTTGCATTTACTTTGAGCATATTATCTTTACTGCAAACCTCCTCTAAAGCTTACTGCTTTCTGCGCATATACAATCGAGTTTCAAGCTTTGCACTTTCCAAATCAGCGTTTAGACGTAAATCTATTTTTTCGTACGATCATCATATTTCAATTTGCGTTTATGTTTTGATTTCTATCATAACTACAAATTGCCTTTATATCCTTGCTTAAACTGCATCTCACCTAATCAAGTGATTTACGAATCAGCATTTAGACGTAAATCAGTTTCTTCGTGCGAATATCATTTTTCAGTTTGCGCCTACTATCGGATTTGAATCATAACTGCAAACTGCATTTATATCTTTGCTGCATCTTGCTTAAACAAAAGTTAAAGTGATTTACGAATCGGCTTTCCTACCGAAATCACTTTTATCGAACGAACGCTTTTTTTATCGTAGAAGGTTTTCTGCTGCACTAATTCACCCCCCCCCCCCCCCACTTAGTGCTCTTGATCCTAACAAGAGTTTATATCAATATGGCATATTGATAGGGGGAGTTTGTTTAAACTCCAGGAGTTTGGATAACTCTATCATCGATCGATTGTTATCATAAAAAAGGGGGAGATTTTTGAATCTCGGATTTTGATGATGAAACCAATCGATATGTGTTTATGTTTTAATTTGCATTTTGAGTGACGCAGGATGCTTCGATCAGGATGAGACAATTAAAGCAGGAAAAATCATGTTGGGCCGGAGGAACATGTCAGGAGATTGGACGTCGAGATGGTGGATTGATCGACGTATCGACAGAAGGCTTCGGGCCGTGGATTCAGACAACGGGCCAAGGAGAGCGGATATTATGCCAAGGATATTGGAGTTGCGGAGTCAACTGACCGATTGGGCAATAGGCCGCAAGAGAGGACTATGCGCCAAAGAATCGGACAAACCGTCGAGGGACCAATGACATGACAGACAACTTGATTAATGTTTAGTATTAATTGTCTAGATCAAAGTGTATTTTATATGTGCAGGATTAACTACGGTAGCAAGGCATAAAGCAAAATAAAGTCCTAGAGTCAAGGATGCAATTTCTTTAGGAGTTTGAGAGTTCATCGGAAGTCCAGACGTTCGTTAGAAGTTCTATCAAAACAAGCCGAGAAGTCTATGAGCTTGCCAGAGAAGCTCATTGGAACTCGCCAAGACGATCGTCGTGAAGTCCAAGAGCTTGCCGGGATTCCGTCGGAAGTTCACCGAAAGATCGCCGAAATTTCACCGGATGAATAGACATAGGGACTTGTTTAGCTTAGCAAATGTCTTAGGATTTTGTAGTTAGCACATAATTGGGCTTGGATTTGGGCCACCCCAATTAGGGGCTAGCTAGGTCCATATAAGAACTGTGTTGGGCCCAATAAGAAGCCCAAACAGTGCCCCAAGATGTCTCACTGTCATAGCACAGTCTTCGAGACTATGTCAAGCGGTGGTACCACTAGTATGGGCGGTTGTACCGCCCCAATAGGGTGCCAGGTGGTGGTACCACCAGTCTGGGTGGTGATACCACCCAGCACTGCCCCCCATGCGGTGGTACCACTAGACCTGGGCAATGGTATCGCCTAGGGCAGTGTCGGTGTCGACTGACACTAGGTGCTGGTATCGCCCAGCGCAGGAGATAGTACTGCCCGTGCTCGGGGAACCCGGGATGGGAAAGTTTTGGGCTCTAAGTTTGAATCAACTTGAAGCCTATAAATGCCCCTCTCCTCCCTGGTTAAAGCATACAAGTACAGAGAGTTTAAAAAGAAAGAAACGTTCCTAAAATCTTGTGTGATCTCCTCTCCCTCTTCTAAGTGTTAGACTAGTTTGAGAGAGGAGTAAGTGAGTGCTTGTAAGGGTTGTCTCCTAAACCCGGTAAAAGGAGAAGAGGGGTGTATAAGGTGATTGGCCTTCACCTATTGAAGGAAGGCCTCTAGTGGATGCCGGTGATCTCATCGGAGGAGTTTGCCGAAAATGGATGTAGGTCACGTTGACCGAACCACTCTAAAACTGCTGTGTTCTCTAGTTTGCATTTTATTCTTGTTATTTTCATACTGCAAACTACTTTACTTAGTCACTACGCTTTCATACGCTTTTAAGTTATTTTACCGACGATATTTTATCGCTGCACTAATTCACCCCCCCCCCCCCTCTCTTAGTGCCGACCCCGATCCTAACACTCTTAATAAGAATTGGGATTCAAAAGTAATGGCTATTCAAGAATAAAAAAACTTGAATCATTTATCAATTGAAGAATTTATAGGGTCTTTGATGACCTATGAAATGACGTAAATGCACGTAAAGAACTCAAGAACAACCTTCCAAAGAACATGAAGGATTTGGGACATAAACAATTGAAGACACTTGAGCATAATCTCAAGTGATGGTGAACTTGAACTCCTCATGAAATTTAAAAGGTTCATGAAACAATAATTAAAAAATAAAAACAAAGTTAAAAAGAACACAAATTGGGACGAAACGAGTGCATCCGAAGAAGAGGAGTAAATCGATGAAGACGAAGTGGCAAACCTTACTTTGGTGACTCTCATCAATGAGGTAAACAACTCAAATGAAACTCCTTTAGTTTACTTTGAAATTACTTGATATTTTTTATGAGTTGTTTTTAATTTAGTTTAAGAAAATTATATAAATTTTTCTTGAAAATTGCATGTTTAATAAGGTAATGAAAATGCAAAAAAAATTAGGAATCATGCTTATCCTTCTAGTAATGATCATGAAAATTGTATGTGTTATGCTAAAGGAACAAAATGTTAGACTTAAATCATACTAGATGTTTTAAGGAAATAATGTGTATCTTGATGATTTCCGATTTTGATTGAAACCATGTTTGATGTCTTAATGAAAATATTAAGAGATTTTATATCATGCTTAATGATGATGCATGACTTTTGTATGGAAAACTAAGCATGAAAAGTTAGATTCTCCTAAAAAGAAAAATGCATGACTACAACAAACAAAATGATCTTGATGGAAAATGTTTTATGTTTGATGAAATCAATTTTGATGATGCATAATGATGTAATTATGTAATGAAAATATTAAATATTTTGAAACCATGTTTTGATGTCATGCATAATGATCATGCTTAATAAATTTCGAAATTATGCATGATGGTTCTTGAGATTTATGGATTATCGATTTTTACGCTAATGAAAGTGGCATTTTCTGTTTTTAAATGTTGATGCATATTTTTATTTGGCATAAATAAAATAAATCACATGAATTGAAACAACTAACAAGAGGAAAGGTTTCTCCTTGAAAAATTTATTTTTCCCTACCTTCTCGATTTTTCCAAAAAGGAGATTAACGAATCTATTTATATCACTTTTATGAATCACTTGGACTATGAAAATGATTTTGATGAGTTGAATTTGAATGAGACTTATTTTGAATTTTCGAGATTTATAACTTGAGATTTCTTATGCTTGAATCAAGATATTATATCATTTGATCTCCTATGTTTCTTTTTTGATTTTTATAAAAAAAATTTTGATTAAATAAATCATATCTTGTGGCATTCATGATTTTATATTATTATCTTTCATGACATGATATGCAAATTCCTTTGTATTTGTGGTTGTAAACCTTAGGTAATAATTAGAGCATTGATGTGAAAATTATATTCTTCCAGTCTACTTCTTGTTTCTTGTTTACAATGACAAAAAGGGGGAGAGAAAATAGCTAGCATCTTAAAGAGAACCAAATTTGCTAGCTTGAATAATAAACTTAGACATGTTAGATCTTCCAAATGTATAAATTCCTCTCATGCATTTTTCGGATTATGATCTTGATCTCTTGAATTTTAGACTTGATCTTTCATTTTGATGATTGAAATACCGATGTAATGATTTGGAATCATACATTTTATATTTTGAAAATATACATGATAATTTGGTATTATGCATGCTATACTTTAACTTATGATAATGATGCATGCAATGATGAAATGTTTATGATGAAAAATTATTTTGACATTCATGACTTGATTTTTTTTGTTGTTTAACCTTTGTCATAATTTGAAAATTGATGAATTGGACAATTGTTTTAGTTATTCTCCTCTTTTTGCCAATGACAAAAGGGGAGAAAGAATTTCTAGCGTGCACATCCCTTCTATTTAACAATGACATAGGGGGAGTAAATTTTGCTAACTTGCTAGCTATCTTGTATACTTCAAGAAGAAGCAAGAAGATTGCTCATCTCAAAAGATGCAAAAATCTTACCAACTTTCATGTGTGTAAAATTTGCTAGCTCACAAATTGTAAGGGAAAAAAACTTGCTAGTTTGCTTGCACATCTAAAGAGAAGCAAAAATTACAAACATATATATTGCAGAGGCAAAACTTATTAGTTTGCTCATCTCAAAAGCAAGAAATGCTATCTTGCAATATCAAGCAAAAGTGCTATCTTGCCTATCTCAAGAAGCAAAACTTGCAACTTGCACATTGCAAAAGGAAGCAAAAATAGCTAGCTTGCATATTCTAAAATTTTACAAAACTAGAGATTTATGATGCAATGTATTGAACTTGTATCTCAAACAAATGAAAGTTACACTTCTCCTTTTTGTTGGTGACAAAGGGGGAGAAGTATGATCATGTTATGCATGATGACTTGTTGTAAATATTCAAGATGAAATTTGCAATGACTTGAATTCAGCTTGAATTCAAGGTTCTATCAATATGGCATATTGATAGGGAGAGTTAAGGTTAACTCCGTCATCAATTGGTTGTCATCATAAAAAAGGGGAAGATTGTTGAATCTCATATTTCGATGATGAAACCAATTGATAAGTGCTTATGATTTGATCTATGTTTTTAGTGACACAGGATGCTTCGATCAGGATGAGACAATTAAAGCAGGAAGAATCATGTTGGGCCGGTGGAACATGTCAGAAAATTGGACGTCGAGCCAGAGGATCGGTCAACGTATCGACAGAAGGCTTCGGTCCATAGATTCAGGCATCAGGCCAAGAAGAGCGGATATTGTGCCAAGGATATCGGAGCTGCGGGGTCAACTAGCCGATTGGGCAATGGGACGCAAGAGAGGACAATGCGCCGAAGAATCAGACGAAGCGTCGGAGGACCAATGAAATGCTAGACAACATGATTCATGCTTAGTATTAATTTTCTAGATCGAAGTGTGTTTTTACATATGCAGGATTAACTACGATAACAAGGCATAAAGAAAATTAAAATCTTGGAGTCAAGAACATGATTTCATTAGGAGTTCGAGAGTTCGTCGGAAGTTCTATCTGAATTGACCGAGAAGTCCTAGAGCTTACCAAAGAAGCTTGTCAAAACTCACCAAGAAGATCATCATAAAGTCCAGGAGCTTGCCAGGAGTCCACGAAATATTGCCGAGAGATCGTCGGAAGTTCACCGGAAGATCGCTAGAAGCTCATCGGAAGAAACCTAGACTTATGGGCTTTGTTTAGCTTAGTAAATATCTTAAAATTCATAGTTAGCAAATAATAGGCATTAGAATTGGGCCACCCCAATTAGGGGATAGTTGGGCCAAGTTTGGGCTGTGTTGGGCCAAGAGAAAGGCCCAAACAATGACCAAACAAGTGAAACCGTTGTGGCACAGTCCCGGAGACTATGTCAGGCAATGGTACTGCCAGCCTGGGTGGTGGTACCACCCAAACTCAGCCTCCGAGACTCTTTGGGTGGTGGTACCACCCAGTGTTAGGCTGTAGACGGTGGTACGTCCCAGTGTAGGCAGTGGTACCGCTCGTACCCTGAAATTTCGAGGGTTTGAATTTTGGGCTCCGAATTTGAATTCATTTGGGGGATATAAATACCCTAGCTATTCCTGCATAGATAAGTAAGAAATATTGAGTGAAAACCTATGATTCTAAAGTTGTAAACCTTAGAAAGTTGAGTTCCCTCCTCTCAAAACTTGGAGAGAGTTCTAAGGGAAGTGTGAGAGGGATACCTTGTAAAAGGGGGTTTTAAAAGGTTGTCTCCTAAACCTGTGAAAAGGAGAACAGGGGTTTAAAAGGGTAGTTGGTCTTCGCCCATTGAAAAAAGACTGATAGTGGATGCCAATGGCCTCGACGGAAGAGAAATCAACGAAGTGGATGTAGGTCACGATGACCAAACCACTATAAAAATCTGGTTTACGTTTCTCTTGTGTAATTTACTTTACTGCAAACCACTTTACTTGCTTTATATCCACTATGCTCTTCCATGTGCTTTCAAAGTTAATACCTTTATGAAATGGTTTTTCATCGGAAATAGGTTTAATCGCAATGAAGTTTTGACGTAATTTTTACCACTGCACTAATTCACCCCCCCCCCTCCTCTTAGTGTCGACTCTTTTCCTAACACAAACAACCTCGCTCTGATACCACTATTAAGAAATCTTGGGGTGACATCACATGTGTAGCGGAAGAATAAAAAAGAAAATTCCCTATTCCCAAAGAGATATTTATTGTCGTGTGATGATTGGTGCACAAAAATCTGAGAAACTTAAAACTGCGTATATAATAAATTGTATTACCTAAGGAGATCGTATATCCCTGTGTCCTTGCCGATCCCTATGAGAGAATGAAGGAGGTCAAGCGTCCTTCTCTCTAGTAGTGATCCACATAGTAGGGCTACGACGATGCTCCTCAAAACTTCAGGCCTGTTTTGAGGTGGAGAGGAGGAGGAGAATAGGAGAGGCAAGCAAAGACTCAAGCCTATGAACCACTAAATCCCTCCTATTTATAGAGGTCCCCTGTCAAACCCTAATGGATCCTCCCCTATTGGGTATTAGATCTACATCTAACTACCCAAGCCTCTTAGATTAGTGGATCTCTATCCAATAATCTCTTATGGGCTCTACTTGGATCTCATCTATAGGATCCAATAATTCAGGGTCTTATTGGATATCCAATAAGTCAAGGGCTCCGGCGGATATCTCATATTTAAACCTTTACTCATCGCAACATCTACCATATGTGTGTGACCCTATAGGCCCAATATCAAGCTGGCCATGAGTCATACCTATCAAAACTCCTTCTCGTTCAGTGAATTATTATCTCCATAATAATTCACTCGACTCATCGACTATAGACGTACTAGGCCACTACACCGTAGTCCCTAGACGATACAGGAGAATCCAATCCATTGGATCTATCTGTCCTTAATTATCGTGTACCTATAGTCCCTCATCCATCTAATATCCCAAAGACTATATACCAGGTATGGTGTTGTCAGACCCTGGCCAGGGATTTGTTTGATCAAGAACACATGAGATATTCCTCTTATGATGTCGAGAGTGGATGATTCTCTATCGACACTCAATCGCCCTCATAAGATCGACTGCCACTCCCAATGACCGGTTGTACTAGATCTGAGATATCCAAACCTATAAGTCCGGTATCAAAGAATGGAGCACTTATATAGGACATCCTTGGTGTCTCAAGTCTAAAGACTAAATACACCATTGGGACTATGATATCGCTGTCTGACAATAATGCATCATCAACCATCCAACATTCCATAAGTTGATCAATCAGTGAACTCATTCTCCAATGAGCACATGTACTATATCTCTAGTGTCCCCACACGAGCAATTATGAGACTAGCTGCATCCATCATATGGACGAGTATATAGCATACCAGTCTATCCGATTATCTCGATGTCCCTCTCGAGTAACCTACGATTGGGATTATTTAGGATTTATGTTTAAAGGTGAATCGGTCTCATTATCGTGATCTCATCATGATCCGATTCCCATTGCATAGATCCAAGGACATCACAATATACACATGCATATATGCAATAGTCAATATAAAGTGATAAATGCCAAAATATAATAATAAAAAAGATTTCGTGTCAAGTCACATGTGCCATTACTCACATGATTGGCTTGCTGGGCACAAACATATGGAGATAATAATTCACTGAGCTAGAAAGAGTTTTGACAGGTATGACTCACGACCAGGTCGATATTGATCCTAGAGGGGCACAGACATATGGTAGGCATTGTGATGAGTAAAGTTTCGGATATGATATATCTGTCAAAGCCCCTATCTTATTGGATATCCAATAATCCCCTGAATTATTGGATCCTATAGATGAGATCCAATAAGAGCCAATGAGAGATTATTGGATAGAGATCCACTAATCTAATAGGCTTTGATAGTTGGATAGAGATCCAATACCCAATAGGGCCGGATCCATTAGGGTTAAGATGACAAAGAACCTCTATAAATAGGAGGGAACCAGTGGTTCATAGGCTAGAGCTTATTTTGGTTTTGCCTCTCCTATTCTCCTCCCCTTCTTCTCCTTAGAGCAGGCTTGGAGTTTTGAGGAGCATCGTCATAGCCCTACTGTGTGGATCACCGCTAGAGTGGAGGGCGCTTGACCTCCTTCACCCTCTTCTAGGTATATACAATCTCCCTAGGTAACATAATCTTTAATACATGTAGTTTTCTATTTTACAAATTTTGCGCTCCAATCTTCGCAGGACAACGAATATGTCTTTGGGAAATTGGGGATTTTGTTTTATATTCTTTTGCTGCGCATGAGATATCGCCCCCTAAGAATTCCCAACACCTATGACTAGCAATTCATGTATTAACACTCCTTGTACTCAATGTGAAGAGTTAGAGTCATTTAAAAAGGAAATTTTGTTACTATAAGAAATATTAGAAAATTTTAAAATAGGTAATAAATCTTTAAACATGAACCTTACTAATAAGGGCCATGTTCATAGAAAAGAATGAATTAGTTTTGTGAGTAACACTTAACAAAAACCAACTATCTTCGTTAAAGAACCTACATTACATGTCTCACCATGAGATAAATATAATTTTTATAAAAAATATGGATATTATGCCTATAGATGTTCTTTTAAAAAGTATAGTCCATACAAATTAGTTTGGGTTCCTAGAAAAATCATGAATAACTCAATGCCAACAGTTAAGATAAGTCGATCTATTAATGAGGGACCCAAAATCAAATGGATACATAAAGGAAACCTACCTTTCTTGTAGACATCTCTATAATCGAAAGCTAGGAGCAAAAATAAAATTTTGATAATGGATGCTCAAGGCTTATGACCGGAGATCCAATATATTTTACAAAGCTCACTAGCCAAAACAAAATGATTTTAATTATAGATACTTTATGTTCAATGAAATCATACTTGATGATTTTATGTTATGCACAAGGATTTGAAGTAACGATGATTTAAAATCTTATTTTTTGAATTATGTGTTATACTTTTGATCTTGATGATTTTTGTGATAAATATTATATTTTGCTTTTAGATGATGATGCATGATTTTTCTATGGAATATAAGAGCATACTAAATATAAAAATGAATTAACACTAAAAAACCTTAGCTATTTTTAATCTTATAGGAAACTATCCACATTGCTTTCATTGGATTTCTTGAAAAATGATTTTAATGATGACTTTGGATTTATTTTCATATGAGATGATATGTCAGTGTTTATGACTTGAGATGTACCATACATGAAACAATTTTCTTGATTCTTGAGAACATTTAACCAAACAAATCTTGATTCTTTCACCTGATTTTTTTTTAAATTTATTTCTAAGGTTTTCATTAATTATTCTCCTATGATTCTACCCTATATTGACTAAGGAAAGGATTTATCCAAATAAATCATGATATATCACTAGACTTCTTGATGTCTATGAATTGAATTATATTATATTTTTTTTATTTATGATTTGTATGTCTCATGATATGATTGAATCATTGACATATAAGGACAAAAAATTGTTGACTTATACATCTCAAAAGTGCCGTGAAGCTTGCACTTTCAATAAGCAAAAAGTGATGACTTAAATGCTAAATATAGGATTGGTCTCATATGCTTAAACGATAGCTTAAATATTATTGATATTGACCTCAATGTTAAATGTTAGCACCACTGGAATGTTAAATATGGCTGCTAGGTTGTTAAAGATCAAATGTTGATAAAAAAAAGGAAAAACTCAATAGTACCCTGATGTGTTGCATTCCTTGATATGTTGTACTCCTTATCCTTACATTCTATGATGTACTTTTTGATGTTATGTGCTTTTTAATATTATGATGCACTTTTTTATGATATTATGATGCTTGTAATACTCTTAGAATTAGGCATATTAAATCTTCTAAATGAATGAGTTCCTCTTATACCTTTTTCAGATTTCTTGGCTTTTAAAAAATGAGTTTTTCTTTTTAAATCAAGATTGTTTCCTATCATTCATTTTGCAATTTACAAAAGAAGAAATTTTATTCATGGACTTTTGGTATACTTGATCTTTTATGTGATGATCATTTCCTTGAATCCTTCCTCATTCTTACGAAAGTAGCAAAATTTATTCATAGACTTTTGGTATACTTGATCTTTTATGAGATGATCATTTCCATATGAATCCTTCCTCTTTCTATTTACTAAAGTAGAACCCTAATTCATGGACTTTCGGTGCTTATGACTTAATGTGATGAATGAATTACTCCCTTCTTCATCTTCTTCTTCTCATTTTTTATGACAAAGGGGAGAAAGCAAAAATGCTAGCTTGCACATTTCAAGAGAATCAAAAGTGCTTACACATCTCAAGAGAATCAAAAGTGCTTGCATATCTAAAGAGAAGTGCTAGCTTGCCCATATCAAGAAATATAAGTTTCTATCTTGCGCATCTCAAAAGTTGCTATTTTGCTCAACTTTACTTACTAGCTTGCATGTTCTAAAATGATGTAAAACTTACATACATGGTCCAAATATTTGTTGAATGTTTCTCCTTTTTGTTAATGACAAAGGGGGAGAAAAGATGAATGCTTGGTATCATAAAATGATGAATGGTATCATGCCTAAAATAATGTTAATTTTGGTATCATGCATGAAGTGATAAATGGTTAAAAATTTAAAGTTTTAGTATCATATATGTTATGCCCAAAATTATGTTATTTTTGGTATCATGCATGAAATGATGAATGCTTTAGTGTCATGTATGTTGTGCCCAAAATGATGATAATTTTGGTATCATGCATGGAATGATGAATGCTTTAGTATCATGTATGTTATGCCCAAAGTGATGTTGATCTATTTTTGGTATCATGCATGAAGTAACGATGAATTCCAATGTTTTGAAATTGTGCATATTATATTTTGATAATTTGAAACTATAATGATGCACAATGTATGAAATTTTGATATGATATATTGCATTTGAAAACTATGATCGAAATTGTTTCACTTGAATTCAAACGTTATGATTTCTTTTGAATACAAGTTTGCCTTATCTCAATATGGCATATAGATAGGGGGGAGTTAAGGTTAACTCCGTCATCATCAATTGGTTGTCATCATCAAAACAGGGAAAATTGTTGAATCTTAGACTTTGATGATAAAATCAATTGATATATTAATGATCTAATCTATGTGTTGAGAAAAGTAATGCAGGGCTAACTATGTGTTAGAACCCTTGTAGATTCTTAACTTGGGGTTGATCTCTTTAGGGGATCGGCCTCCTTGGAACTCTATAGGGGTTCCTCCCTCCAAGTCGCTGCTCAAAGGCTGCAGAAAAGATTCATCTATTGCTTATTAAAAGAGGAGGAATATATGACTATTTATAGGGTTTCTAAACCCTAACTCCTAATAGGACTCCTACTTAAGACTCCTACTTCTAACAAACTCCTAATAGGACTTCTACTCAAGACTCCAATTCCTTTACAACTCCTAATTCATCTCTAAGAAACAACCTCCTAACCCTAGCCGGCCTCTTCACCTCTTTAATAGGGGTCGACTTAGGTAGGTTTTACATGAATGTCTCTCTCAATTAGGACTCTCCTAGCTAGAGTCCTAACATACCTGCCCTTTTCAAATCAGCCTTGTCCTCGAGGCTGACGATTCATGAATTTTGGGAATTTGATCTTCAAGTCATCATAGTTCTGTTAGGACTCTAGCTAGAGAGTCCTAATTGAGAGGGACATTTTGTTAGGACTCTAGCTAGGAGAGTCCTAATTGAGAGGGACACTCTGTTAGGATTCTAACTAAGAGAGTCCTAATTGAAAGGGACATTCTGTTAGGACTCTAGCTAGGAGAGTCCTAATTGAGAGGGACACTCTGTTAGGATTCTAACTAGGAGAGTCCTAATTGAAAGGGACATTATGTTAGAAGGTTTTTTCTTGGAGAAGAATTAGGAGTTGTAAGGGAATAGGAGTCTTAAGTATGAGTCATATTAGGAGTTGGTTAGAAGTAAGAGTCTTAAGTAGGAGTCCTATTAGGAGTTAGGGTTTAGAAGCCCTATAAATAGCCATGTATTCCTTCTTTTTTCTTAAGCAATAGATGAATCTTTTCTGTAGCCTTTGAGCAGCAACTTGGAGGGAGGAACCCCTATAGAGTTCCAAGGAGGCCGATCCCCTAAAGAGATCAACCCCAAGTTTAGAATCTGCAAGGGTTCTAACACCTGGTATCAGAGCAGCGTTCTTAGCGTCTCGTGCCCTTCCACAGCCATCCATCAACCCTCCACAACCATCCAAAGCAATTCCCACAATTGCTTAAAAGATCATCGCCGAATTCCACCATCATCTCCACCACCGCAGATCAACCTTTGATCTCCCCGTGAATTGCAACAGGTTCTGGTTTCCTACCTTACTGCTGCTGCAATTTATTTATCCCTATCCAAAAATCCAAAAAAAAAAAAAAATTCGTTCCTATAATGCTGCAAATTTTCATCGTAAGTTGCTGAAATTTTTCGACGAGAATTCTGCTATCGCAACTTACACCAATTTTCTTGCTGTTACTGTCGAAATTTTTTTGATGGACATCCTTGCTATCATATAAACTGAGATATTGCTGTCAACTCTCTCCTCAAATCTCTCAAATTTTTTGTGGAGATTTCGTCGAGAAACCGCTGTTTCTTCGACGATAATTCTGCTCTTATAAGACAACACAATTCTGCAGCAAACTTTCACTGATTTCTATCAAACCTATACATGCCTTTAACTCGTCAACAAAAGAGAGATCTTAACATCACAGATTTGGAGTCATATACTATGGCAAATGAGGAGGCAATCAATGCTAAATTTGAAGCCTTTGAGGCACGAATGGAGGTTAAGATTCGGACTCTCCTTACCGAATTCAGTTTGGGCCGACCACCAAGCCCGAAGAAATCACATCAAGGAGAGAGCTCTAACCAATCACATCATGCCCAAAGAGATGACTTCCAAGAGAAGGGAGGCTCTATGACCGACCCCAACTATTCGCGCATGAGAGTGGACTTCCCTAGATGGGAAGAAGGAGACCCAATTGGTTGGATCTCGCGCGCTGAGCGATATTTTCGGTACCATAAAACTGCGGATGCATCCATGGTTGAAATTACAGCTATACATCTTGAAGGGGATGCCATACAATGGTTTGACTGGTTTGAACACACTTATGGAGCCCTTTCATGGCGACAATTCAAAGAAGGACTACTGATTCGCTTCGGACCAACTTATTACGAGAACATTGACGAACAACTAGCAAAGATCCGACAAACCTCCACCATTCAGGAGTACCAAACCAGGTTTGAAAGATTATCTAATCAAACTCATGATTGGTCTAAAAAACAGTTATTGGGGACTTTTATTGAGGGCTTAAAGCCAGAGATCCAGGGAGAAGTTAAGGCGCAACAACCATACACGCTTATGGCAGCCATCTCTTTCGTACGACTTCAAGAGGAGCGATTGAATCATGAAGCCCGGAGGACAAGGATCACTCCACGACCTACAATACTAAAGCCCTCAGCCCCCCCTACTATCAACCGAGTCCCTGCACCGAAAAGGTTAACAAGAGAAGAACTTCGGGAGCGATCTGCGAATGGGTTATGTTGGCATTGCGACGAGCCGTGGAGCCGCAAGCATCGCTGTAAAAAAGGTAGACTTCTTATGATTGAACCAGTAGAAGAAGAGGTCATTGAACATCTAGAAGAGAGCCTTGAACATGAAGAAGAAGATATGGAAGAAGAGCCACAGCCGACCGACATTACGGTACACGCACTAGCCGGCTATTCAAATCCGCAAACGATGAAAGTTGGAGGCCTTCTCAAACAACAGCCGATCACTGTTCTCATCGACACGGGTAGCACTAATAACTTCTTGAATAGTAAGGTTGCTGCTCGGATGGCACTGCATATTGAAGGTTGCAGCAAGTTCGATGTAAAGGTTGCTGACGGTAGAATCCTAAAGTGCGACCAAAGATGCCCGCAGGTGAAACTATTACTGCAAGACCAAGAAATTATCACCGATTTCTTCCTCCTACCAATCGATGACTATGAGGCAGTGCTTGGTATAGAATGGCTGACTACACTAGGTGATGTCTCTTGGAACTTTTCTAAATTAATTATGAAATTCTACTGTAAGGGCAAACAGATCATCCTACGCAGGAAGCGCGGAAGCAACGTTACCACTGTTTCGACCCAACGAATGGAAAAAGTTTTACACAAGGTAAATGGTGCCTTTTTGATGCACCTCCAGCAGCAACCAGAGGGGAAGAAAATAGAATTTGAAGATCAAAATCTTGCCTAATTGCTTACTGAATTTGCCGACATATTTGATGAACCGCGCGGTCTTCCTCCTTCTCGGCAACATGACCATCGAATTCCAATCCTTCCGGGCAAGCCACCAGCGAACACTCGACCATACCAATATCCTCACCTCCAGAAAGATGAAATTGAAAAGATCGTAAAGGAGATGCTTGAAACAGGGGTGATTCGACCAAGTTGCAGCCCCTATTCCTCACCGGTGCTACTTGTACGCAAGAAGGACGGAACTTGGCGGATGTGCATCGACTACCGAGCTTTAAATGGCATCACCGTCAAGGACAAATACCCAATACCAGTGGTGGATGAACTTCTTGATGAATTGAAAGGAGCTCGAGTCTTCACGAAGTTGGACCTCGGATCCGGTTACCACCAAATTCGGGTATGTAACGATGACATTCCAAAAACTGCATTTCGCACACATGATGGCCATTATGAATTCTTGGTAATGCCTTTTGGACTCACTAATGCTCCTTCAACCTTTCAAAGTCTCATGAATGATATATTTCGGAGCTTTCTTCGTAAATTTGTGCTGGTATTTTTCGATGATATTTTCGTTTACAGCCCTTCTCTTGAGACTCACTTTCAGCATTTACGGATTGTTTTGACGATCCTTCGGGAGAATACTCTTTTTGTTAAGCAACCAAAGTACAGCTTTCTCCAGCAAAAAGTAGAGTACCTTGGGCATATAATATCAGAAGGAGTGGCGGTAGACCCAACAAAAATTGAGGCAATGCAAGGCTGGCCGAAACCTACAAACGTGAAATTACTACGGGGGTTCCTTGGACTAACGGGCTACTACCGAAAATTTGTTAAGGACTATGGGAAGATCAGTGCACCACTCACTTCTTTACTAAAAAAAGATGCTTTCCAATGGTCGGACAAAGCCTCTGCTGCCTTCGACAAACTTAAAGCAGCCATGACAACGACGCCGGTGCTTGCGCTACCAGATTTCAATAGACCCTTTATCATTGAGGCCGACGCATCTGGAGTCGGAATTGGAGCCGTTCTCATGCAAAATGGTTGACCACTCGCATACACTAGCAAGGCATTATCTCCCTCCCATCAAAATATGTCAGTATATGATAAGGAGATGCTTGCCATTGTACACGTAGTAACGAGGTGGAGACCCTACCTGATCGGTCGGCGATTTCAAATTAAAACCGACCATAAAAGCCTCAAGTACTTTTTGGAGCAAAAGATATCATCCCCTGAGCAGCAAAAATGGGTAACCAAACTTCTTGGATTTGATTATGAAATTATTTACAAAAAGGGGAAAGAAAACGTTGTTGCAGATGCACTCTCACGGCTACCTGAACAAGCTAAGGTTTCAGCCATCTCCCTTCCTACCACCGGTCTCCTCGAGGACATTAGGGAAGAATGGAAGAAGGATCCAGAGATCAGCAAGATCATAAAAAAATTAGAGGAGGATCCAAGTGCAATAGCCCACTACACTTGGGATTTGAGGGATTTACTCTACAAAGGTCGCATTGTGCTTATACCTGACTCCCCTTGCATCGCAATCATCTTGCATGAAATGCACTCTATACCTTCAGTAGGGCACTCTGGATTCCTAAGATCCTACAAAAGAGTGAAGCAAAATTTTTATTGGAGAGGGATGAAAAAAATTATTGCTGAATATGTGGCACAATGTGATGTATGTCAACAGCACAAGGGTGAAACTGTGGCAAATCCAGGGAAGCTACAACCACTACCCATACCAGACTCAGTATGGACTGAAATCTCCATGGACTTCATTGATGGGCTGCCATCTTCCAAAGGTAAAAGCACGATTCTCGTGGTGGTTGATCGACTTACGAAATATGCTTATTTTTGTGCTGTGAGAAATCCCTACACTGCTGCTAGTATTGCTCAGATTTTCATAGAAAATATTGTTAAACTGCATGGGATGCCAAGGTCCATCGTAAGTGATCATGACAGGATCTTCACTAGTAAATTTTGGACCGAGTTATTTCAGTTACAAGGCACCAAACTTAAGATGAGCACAGCATATCATCCACAAACTGACGGCCAAACAGAGGTGGTAAATAGGTGCTTAAAGACGTACCTCCGGTGTTTCACTAGCGACCGACCAAAAGAGTGGGCAAAATGGCTTCCTTGGGCCGAATGGTGGTATAATACTACATATCATTCATCTACAAAATGTGCCCCTTATGAAGCATTGTATGGTCAACCAGCACTTGTGATTCCAAAGTATGTAATTGGCTCGGCCAAGGTAGATCAGGTTGACCAAGAATTGATTGATATGGAAAAACTCTTACAACTGTTAAAAGATAATCTCTCTACCGCTCAAGCTAGAATGAAGCAGCAAGCCGACACACGACGAAGTGAAAGAGAATTTTCAGTGGGAGATTGGGTTTATCTTCGCCTACAACCATACAAGCAACTCTCTATCAACACTCGAGCCTCCATGAAACTATCCCCACGTTTTTATGGGCCCTATCAGATCACAGAGCGTATTGGAGCCGTGGCATACAAACTTAAATTACTTAAAGATGCCAAAATTCATCCTGTCTTCCACGTATCATGCCTAAAGCCCAAGTTGGGAGAACACGAGTCACCCCAGATCCAACTGCCCAACACAACTGAGGATGGAGTTATTCAAGCCCAACCACAGGCCATCCTCGATCGCAGGATCGTGATGCGTCGCCGACATCCCTCTACCGAAGTACTAGTGCATTGGAATAATCTACCACTTGAAGATGCCACATGGGAACCATATGAGGAGCTGAAGACCCGGTTCCCTGAGTTCATGGAATCTCAGCCTTGAGGACAAGGCTGATTTGAAGAGGGCGGGTCTGTTAGGACTCTAGCTAGAGAGTCCTAATTGAGAGGGACATTCTGTTAGGACTCTAGCTAGGAGAGTCCTAATTGAGAGGGACACTATGTTAGGATTCTAACTAGGAGAGTCCTAATTGAAAGGGACATTCTGTTAGGACTCTAGCTAGGAGAGTCCTAATTGAGAGGGACACTCTGTTAGGATTCTAACTATGAGAGTCCTAATTGAAAGGGACATTCTGTTAGGAGGTTTTTTCTTAGAGAAGAATTAGGAGTTGTAAGGGAATAGGAGTCTTAAGTATGAGTCATATTAGGAGTTGGTTAGAAGTAAGAGTCTTAAGTAGGAGTCATATTAGGAGTTAGGGTTTAGAAGCCCTATAAATAGCCATGTATTCCTTCTCTTTTCTTAAGCAATAGATGAATCTTTTCTGCAGCCTTTGAGCAGCAACTTGGAGGGAGGAACCCCTATAGAGTTCCAAGGAGGCCGATCCCCTAAAGAGATCAACCCCAAGTTTAGAATCTACAAGGGTTCTAACAAGTTCTCCCAAGTGGCATCTTCTGTTGGTAGGTTCACCCACTGTATTAGCACTTTAGTAGTGGGTCGTCGTCATCGAGTCACGATCCGTCGATCAATAATGGTACTTGGCTAGGTTTGGAGTTCTCCTTGGATAGTCATATTTGGTGGGTGGCTTTGGGTTGTCTCCAAGCACCTATTTATAACTTTTGTCTGGCCGTTGATTTGTGGGTGATATGCCGTACTCCTTTTCAATTTAGTACCCTACATATGGAATAACTTTGTCCAAAATCTGCTCGTGAAGATGCAAGTAGAATTTATTATAAGCACAATGCGTCCCTTATAGTGTAATTCTTTTGAGTCCCAATTGTAATGAGCCACGGAGCTTGGTGCTTCCTCCAATTTTTTTATAATCTTACTAGTCTCTGAATCTTCCTGCCATTCCATCTTAATATCCTTAAGGAAGTTACTGGTCGGAAGTGAAATGGCCGAAACTTCAGCTTGCTCGGGTAGCTGCGAAAGCGCATCTACAAGAACATTCTCTTTCCCCTTTTTGTAAGTTATTTCATAATCAAATCCAAGAAGTTTTGTTACCCATTTTTGCTTCTCAAGGGATGATATCTTTTGCTCCAAAAAGTACTTGAGGCTTTTATGGTCGGTTTTAATTTGAAATCGTCGACCAATCAAGTAGGGTCTCCACCTCGTTGCTGCGCACACAATGGCGAGCATCTCCTTATCATATGTTGACTTATTTTGATGGGAGGGAGATAATGCCTTGCTAGTGTATGCGAGTGGTCGACCATCTTGCATGAGAATGGCTCTAATTCCGACTCCAGATGCGTCGGCCTCAATAATGAAGGGTCGGTTGAAATCTGGTAGTGTTAGCACCGGCGTCGTCGTCATGGCTACCTTAAGTTTATCGAAGGCAGCGGAGGCTCTATCTAACTATTGGAAGACATCTTTTTCCAGTAATAAAGTAAGTGGTGCATTGATCTTCCCATAGTCTTTAACAAATTTTTGGTAGTAGCCCGTTAGTCCAAGGAACCCGCGCAGTAATTTCACGTTTGTAGGTTTCGGCCAGCCTTGCAGTGCCTCAATTTTTGTTGGGTCTACCGCCACTCCTTTTGATATTATATGCCCAAGGTACTCTACTTTTTGCTGGAGAAAGCTGCACTTTGGTTGCTTAACAAAAAGAGTATTCTCCCGAAGGATCGTCAAAACAATCCGTAAATGCTGAAAGTGAGTCTCAAGAGAATGACTGTAAACGAGAATATCATCGAAAAATACCAACACAAATTTACGAAGAAAGCTCTGGAAAATATCGTTCATGAGACTTTGACAGGTTGAAGGAGCATTAGTGAGTCCAAAAGGCATTACCAAAAATTCATAATAGCCATCATGTGTGCGAAATGCAATTTTTGGAATGTTATCGTCATATACCCGAATTTGGTGGTAACCGGATCGGAGGTCTAACTTCGTGAAGACTCGAGCTCCTTTCAATTCATCAAGAAGTTCATCCACCACTGGTATTGGGTACTTGTCCTTGACGATGATGCCATTTAAAGCTCGGTAATCGATGCACATCTGCCAAGTTCCGTCCTTCTTGCGTACAAGTAGCACCGGTGAGGAATAGGGGCTGCAACTTGGCCGAATCACCCCTGTTTCAAGCATCTCTTTTATAATCTTTTCAATTTCATCTTTCTGGAGGTGAGGATATTGGTACGGTCGAGTGTTCACTGGTGGCTTGCCCGAAAGGATTGGAATTCGATGATCATGTTGCCGAGAAGGAGGAAGACCGCGCGGTTCATCAAATATATCGGCAAATTCAGTAAGCAATTGGGCAAGATTTTGATCTTCAATTTCTATTTTCATCTCTTCTGGTTGCAGCCGGAGATGCATCAAAAAGCCACCATTTACCTTGTGCAAAACTTTCTCCATTCGTTGGGTCGAAACGGAGGTTACGTTGCTTCCGCGCTTCCCGCGTAGGATGATATGTTTGCCCTTATAGTAGAATTTCATAATTAATTTAGAAAAGTTCCAAAAGACATCACCTAGTGTAGTCAACCATTCTATGCCAAGCACGGCCTCATAGTCATCGATTGGTAGGAGGAAGAAATCGGTGATAATTTCTTGGTCTTGTAGTAATAGTTTCACTTGCGGGCATCTTTGGTCGCACTTTAGGATTCTGTCGTCGACAACCTTTACATCGAACTTGCTGCAGCCTTCAATATGCAGTGTCATCCGAGCAGCAACCTTACTATTCAGGAAGTTATTAGTGCTGCCCGTGTCGATGAGAACAGTGATCGGCTGTTGTTTGAGAAGGCCTCCAACTTTCATCATTTGCGGGTTTGAGTAGCCGGCTAGTGCGTGTACCGTAATGTCGGTCGGCTGTGGCTCTTCTTCCATATCTTCTTCTTCATGTTCAAGTTTCTTTTTTGGATGTTCAAGAACCTCTTCTTCTACTAGTTCAATCATAAGAAGTCTGCCTTTTTTACAGCGGTGCTCGCGGCTCCACGGCTCGTCGCAATGCCAACATAACCCCTTCGCATATCGCTCCCAAAGCTCTTCTCTTGTTAACCTCTTTGGTGTAGGGACTCGGTCGATAGTAGGGGGGGCTAAGGGCTTTAGTATTGCTGGTTGAGGAGCGACCCTAGTCCTTTGAGCTTCATGGTTCAATTGCTCCTCTTGATGTCGTGCGAAAGAGATGACTGCCATAAGCGTATACGGTTGTCGCACTTTAACTTCTCCTCGGATCTCCGGCTTCAAGCCCTTAATGAAGGTCCTCAATAGCTGTTTTTGAGACCAATCACGAGTTTGATTAGATAACCTTTCAAACCTGGTTTGGTACTCCTGAATGGTGGAGGTTTGTCGGATCTTTGCTAGTTGTCCGTCAATATTCTCGTAATCGGTTGGTCTGAAGCGGATCAGCAGTCCTTCTTTGAATTGTCGCCATGCAAGGACTCCATAAGTATGTTCAAACCAATCAAACCACTGTATATCATCCCCTTCAAGATGTATAGCTACAATTTTCACCATAGATGCATCCGCGGTTTTATGGTACCGAAAATATCGCTCCACGCGCGAGATCCAACCAATCGGGTCTCCTTCTTCTCATCTAGGGAAGTCCACTCTCATGCATGGATAGTTGGGGTCAGTCATAGAGCTTTCCCTCTCTTGGAAGTCATATCTTCGGGCTTGGTGGTCGGCCCAATCTGAGTTCGGTAAAGAGCGTCCGAATCTTATTCTCCATTCGCGCCTCGAAGGCTTCGAATTTAGCATTGATTACCTCCTCAGATGCCATAGTATATGCCGCCAAATCTTTGATGTTAAGATCTCTCTTTTGTTGTCGGGTTAAAGGCATGTATTGGTTGAGAGAGGTGATGGTCGAAAGGGTTGGTAGATTGGTGGATGTAGGCTACAGTTTAGGCTTGTTTTGTGGCTATTTTGGGTGCAGTTTGAGGGTGTGGTTTGGTGGAGTTTTAGGGCTGTAGATGAAAGTTTTGGATCTGTGGTAGATGGTAGCAAAGATTTGATAGAAATAAGTGGAAGTTGCAGCAAGTATGTGTTGTCTTGTAAGAGTAGAATTGTCGTCGAAGAAACAACGGTTTCTCGACGTAATTTCCACCAAAAACTTGAGAGAATTGAGGAAGGAATTGATAGCAAAATCACAGTTTATATGACATCAAGGATATTTAATTTAATCAAGAAAATTTCGGCAGTATAACAGCAAGGAAATTGGTGCAAGTTGCGATTGCAGAATTCTCGTCGAAAAATTTCAACGGGTTACGACGAAAATTTGTAGCAACACAAAATCGTTTTTAGAGATGAATTTATTAATAGATCAATCTTAGATGAAACCCAAGATGATCTATGAAGTGTATAAGAAATTTCATTCAAAAAAGATTGCAAATAGATGGGTTAAGGCAACAATATGCGGCTGAAATTTTCTGCAGCACAGATTTTTAAGTATAACAGATTGGATGTAAAAGATTAGTGGTTTATATTGAGAATTTTTTGATGAAACCAAAGGGAAATCCACTGTTATGAAGTGTCAAAGCTATTATAAAAATTTCGTAGAGATTTGGATAGAAACAATGTAGTATTAAGATCAAACAGTGCAGATTTTCAAGTATAGCAGATTAGACGTAAAATTTGAATAGTTTATATTGAAAATTTTTTGACAAAACTAAAGGAAATCTGCTGTTAGGAAATGTCAAAGATGTCATAAAAATTTTGTAGAGATTTGGATAGAAAAAACACAGTAGCAAGATCAAAAAGACGGTGCTATACGGTTGGAATTCTGCAATGTATCTTTCGTCGTAGAGATGAAAACTTTATGACGAAAAGTTTATGCAGCAATATAGGAATAATGTTTTTGGGATTTTCAAATAATGATAACTAAATTGCAGCAGCAGTAAGGTAGAAAACTAGAACCTGTTGCAATTCATAGGGAGATCAAAGGATGATCCGTGGTGGTGGAGATGACGGCGGAATTTGGCAACGATCTCTTAAGCAATTGTGGGAATTGCTTTGGGCGGTTGTGGAGGGTTGATGGATGGCTGTGGAAGGGCAGCAAGATGCCAAGAACTTGGCTCTGATACCAGGTGTTAGAACCCTTGCAGATTCTAAACTTGGGGTTGATCTCTTTAGGGGATCGGCCTCCTTGGAACTCTATAGGGGTTCCTCCCTCCAAGTTGCTGCTCAAAGGCTGCAGAAAAGATTCATCTATTGCTTATTAAAAGAGGAGGAATACATGACTATTTATAGGGTTTCTAAACTCTAACTCCTAATAGGACTCCTACTCAAGACTCCTACTTCTAACAAACTCCTAATAGGACTTCTACTCAAGACTCCTATTCCTTTACAACTCCTAATTCATCTCTAAGAAACAACCTCCTAACCCTAGCCGGCCTCTTCATCTCTTTAATAGGGGTCGACTTAGGTAGGTTTTACATGAATGTCTCTCTCAATTAGGACTCTCCTAGCTAGAGTCCTAACACTATGATCGTGAAAAGGCAAAACAATTAAAGAAAAATTGAATGTTGAGCTAGTGTCCAAGATCGGGCATCGAGCTAGAAGAATCGGGGGATACGCCGAAGGTTCGGACGATGCATTGGAAGCTCACAGGGAGTTCGCCGGGAGTTCACTGAATGCTCACTAGAATATCACCAGAAGTTTTACCGAGAGTTCAGATAAACAATTGATGTGCTAGATGACTAGGATTGCTTGCATTCTAATTGTTTAGCCTTAATTATCATAGTTAGGGTTTCAATTTTAGTTACTTTAAGGAGAAATCCTTCTAACTTGGTGGCCAGTTGGGCCCGAACTAAGACTGAATTGGGCCTATTTTTGGCCCATTCAATGATCCTTAGCTGGCCCAGGCGGTGGCACCGCTAGGGCTGGCAATGGCACCACTTAAGGCTTAGCCTCCCAAGAAGTCTGGGAGATGTTACCACTAACAATTAATGCCACTAAATGATGGTACCGCCCTGTTAGGCGGTGATTCTGCTAGAGCCCATTCTTCGAGAATCTGTCAAGCGATGTTATCGCCCAGACTAGATAGTGGGACCACCTAGTGTCGATCTACAAGCAGTGGTACCGCCCAATACTAGTGGTGGTACCGCTAGTACCCCGAAAACCTGGGATGAGATACTTTTTGGCTCCATTTTTGAAGCCATTGAGGCCTATAAATACCCTACTCTTTCATGCATGAAAGAGCACAAAAAATGTGAACAAAAGTCTTGAGATTTTAAATTGTAAAAGTCTTAAAAAAGTGCTAAGTGTTTTTCTACTCCTTTAGATTTGTGATCATTATAAGAGAGATGTGAGGCTCGTAAAAGTTATCACCTTAACTTGTGAAAAGGAGAAAGAGTTGTAAAAGGATAGTTTGTCTTCTCCTATTTAAGGAAGATCAATAAAGGAACTCGGTGATCTCGACGGAAGAGGAATCGAAAGTGGATATAGGTTACAATGACCGAACATCATAAAATTGGTGTGTTCTCTTTCTTCTCTGCTATTTACTAACTTTCTAACTATTAAGATCGAGTCAGCACTAAGAGGGGGGGTGAATTAGTGCAGCGGAAAAATTACGTCGGTTCGAAAATCTTCGTACGATAAAAATTTGATTCCGATGAAAAATGTTTCATTTTTCTTGAATGAGTAGAGAAGCATAGTATAAGTAAGAATTCAGTTTGCAATAAAGGTAAATAGCAAGAAGTAAATACAAACCAGATTTTTATAGTGGTTCGGTCATCGTGACATACATCCACCCCCGATTCCTCTTCCGTCGAGGCCACTGGCATCCACTAATGGTCTTCCTTCAATAGGCAAAGATCAACCACCTTCTTACAAATCTATTCTCCTTTTGATAGGCTCGGGAGAGAACCTCTACACCCCTACTACCTCCTCTCTTAAACTTCAGTAACACTTAGAGTTTGAGAGGAATTCTCACAAGATTACAATAGCGATTTCTTCCTTTTTTGCTCTCAATTCTTATGTATATTAACTAGGGATGAGAGAGGTATTTATATGCTCCAAATGGATTCAAACTTGGAGCCAAAACTACTCTTATCTCGGGTCTTCCGGGTACTGGCGGTACTATTACCTATAATACTGACACTAGGCAGTACTATTACCTACAGTACTGACACTAGGCGGTACCACCACCTGGGAGACTGTGTTTGGGTGGTTCCATTGCCTAGGCTAGCAATATCATTGCTTGATAGTCTCAGAGACTAAGTCTGGGTGGTACCACCGCTTGACACAGTCTTGGAGACTATGCCATCGACGATTCCACCTTGACTGTGCCATTGATAAATCATCCTCTCTTGCGGCCTATTGCCCAATCAGCTAGATGACCTCCGCAACTCCGATTTCCTCAGTGTAATTTTCGCTCTTCTTGGCCCAATGCCCGAACCCATGGCCTATAGCCTTGTGCCGATATGTCGACTGATCCTCCAGCTCGACATTCAATATTCTAATATGTTCCATTCCAGCCCAAAATGATGTTAGGATCAAGAGCGGCACTAAGAGGGGGGGTGAATTAGTGCAGTGGAAAATTCTTTGATTTTCGTATAAAATATTTTGTACGTTCAATGAAATCCAAATCGGAAGATAGCAACTTGAAACGTATGAGAGCGTAAGCAAGATGAGGAGGAGAAACATTTTGCTATAAAATAATTTACAGTTAAAGTAAATTATACTTATAAAAAGCAAACTAGAATTTAGAGTGGTTCAGTTAATGTGACCTACATCCACTTTCGGATTCCTCCTTCGACGAGGTCTCCAGCATCCCTTAAAGGCCTTCCTTCAATAGGTGAAGACCAACCACCTTTTACAGCGCTTTCTCCTTTTCACGGGTTTAGGAGAGAACCCTTACAAGTCTCATACCTCTCTTGAATGATCTCAACACTTAGAAAGGGAGGAGGAGGACTCTAGCACTTGTTTATAATACTTTTACACCCTAACAACTCAAGATTATATCAATGCTTTCGTGCCCTTTCATGCAGGAAATGGTGGGGTTTTTATAGGCCCCAATGGCTTCAAAAATAGAGCCAACAAGTATCTAATCCTAGATTTTCGGGGTCCTGACGGTACCACGCCATTACTGGGCGATACCACCGCTTGACACCTTATACTGGGCAGTGCTACCACTCAATCTGGGCGATACCACTGCTTGACAGAGCTCGGAGATCGAGCTCTGGCGATACCACTGCTTGATAGGGGCGATACCACCACTGGCAGCAATAACTGCCGGTGGTACCACCACCCAGTCTGGGCGGTACCACCGCCCAGATTTCCTAGGGCACTACTTTCCAAGCAGTGCCACCATCGGCCAAGAATTTAGGGGCTGAATTGGGTGCTTAATTTAGCCCAATTCAGCCCTGTTAAGGGCCCAATTGGCTCGTAATTAAGTTAGTGGGATTACCTTCCAATCCTAGCTTAATTTACTCTCTAACTATGATAATTAAGACATGTTTACTATACTTCTTGTTATGATGCGTCAATTGCTCTTTTAGTGAACTTCCGGCATACTTCCGGCAAACCTCCGACGAACTCTCGGCAATGCTCCGGTGGACTCCCGGCAAGCTCCTAGACCTTATGACAATCTTCTTAGCAAGTTCCGACGAGCTTCTTTGGCAAGCTCCTAGACTTCTCGATTAGTTCTGGTAGAACTTCTGACGAATGTCCGGACTTCCGATGAACTCTTGAACTCCCAACGTGATCTCGATCTTGACTCTAGCACAACACCTGCTTTATGTCTTACTGCTATCGTAGTTAATCCTATACACTTTTCTAAACATATAGATTAGATCAAACAAATTACAATTGACTTCATCATCAAAATCCGAGATTCAACAATCTCCCCCTTTTTGATGATGACAATCAATTGATGACGGAGTTAACCTTAACTCCCCCTATCTATATGCCATACTTAAGAAAAGACACTCTTGAATTCAAAGCCTTTGAATTCAAGTATCAAACTGATAAGTTAGATTAATTTAAACTTATCAACATGCACATCATGATGTCAAGGCATGACATCCATTTTCAAGTATGATATTTCAAATATGAAAGATGACAAAGATAGCAATTCATCATTCTATGGCAAGATATCAATTGTAAAATAGCAAGTTAAGCTCTAGATATCTTATCATAATGAAGAAAATTTATCTAGCAAATATTTTAAGTATATATAATGAAATACATTGCATACATTTGTCATCAATTTACCACATTTTGGTATTATTTCTCCCCCTTTGTCATCAACAAAAAGGAGAACGATTCAATAATGCAAGTGTAGTAAAAATTCATGCCACATTTCAATTTGTATACCTATCATATTTCAAGCATTCATGACATGGTATCATTAAAAAGTTCTCACATTAAAAGTTATAAATATTAAAGAGATAGCTTCCATCAACTTCTCCCTTTTTATTTTTCATCAAAACTTTGCATGAAGAAGGAGAGTAAGGAGGAAAATCCATTGAGAACCAACTTTGTGAAATAATTTGAATCAAGTCAAAAATGATAAAAGAGTTTCATTAAATCATGATTTAATTTTCACAAGGATCAAGATATTCATGTGAAATCAAATCCTCACTCTTGCAAGTGTTCATCTCATACTAAAAAATTCATAAAAAATCTTCCTTCATTAAGAAAGAATTCATGTAAAAGAATCATCATATGAAAGATAAAAGAAATTCCATGAATAAACCTTCATAATAAGAGGAGCATCATATCAAATCTATTTCTCATTAAAAATTCACAAGAGATAAACCCATGAAAGATGCATTTGTCAATTAATTTCATATATCAAAAGTCATTAAGTGATGGAGCAAGGGTATGAAGTGAACTTGATATGACATAAACTCATGAAAGCTCCATTCAAGAAGATAGTCCGAAAAAGAAATATAACAACTCATGCATTCAGACAAATTAACATTCCAAATTCTCTTCTAATAAAATCATATTGTTCTTCACTTAAAGGTTTTGTAAAGATATTGGCTAATTGATGTTTTGTATCAATAAACTCTAAGATTACATCATGATTAGTGACATGATCTCATATAAAGTGATGCCTAATATCAATATGTTTTGTTCTAGAGTGTTGAATGGGATTCTTTATTAAATATATTGCACTTGTGTCATCACATTTTATGGGGATATTTTTTAGATGAATCTTATAATTTTCTAAAGTGTTTTTCATTCACACAACTTGTGCACAATATGCACTAGCTGCAATATACTCAGCTTCGGTTGTCGATAGTGTAACCAAGTTTTGTTTCTTGGAAGACCAAGAAACAAGTGCGCGTCCTAAAATTTGACATGTTCTGGATGTGCTTTTTCTATCTAATTTACATCCAGAAAAATCCGCATCAGCATATGCAATTAGTTCAAAGTTCTCGGATTTTGGATACCATAATCCTATATTAGTGGTACCTTTAAGATATCTAAGAATTCTCTTAATTATTTTAAGATGAGATATCTTAGGATTTGATTGAAACCTAGTACAAAGACCTACACTAAACATGATATTCGGTCTAGTTGCGGTAAGGTATAGTAAACTTCCTATCATACCCCTATAAGTTTTTTTATCAAAGCTTTCTCCACTTTCATCAATGTCTAACTTAGTGGAGGTACTCATGGGAGTATTGATAGCCTTTGAGCTATCCATATTAAACCTTTTTAGCAAATCTGAAGCATATTTTGTTTGACTAAAAAAAATATCATTACTTAGTTGTTTGATTTGTAAGCCTAAAAAGAAAGTTAATTCCCCCATCAAACTCATTTCAAATTCAAGACTCATACTTTTAGCAAATAATTCACAAAGAGATTCATTCGTGGAACCGAAAATAATATCATCAACATAAATTTGAACAATAAGAAAATTATTTTCAAAATTTTTGATAAACAATGTAATATTGACCTTGCCTTTAAAAAAATTATTTTCAATAAGAAATGAACTAAGTCTCTCAAACCAAGCCCTTGGGGCTTGTTTTAAATCATAGAGAGCCTTAGTCAATTTAAACACATGATTAGGGAGACTATCATTCTCAAATCCCGGAGGGTGTTCAACATAAACTTCTTCAAAAATAAAGCCATTAAGAAAAGCACTTTTAACATCCATTTGAAATAATTTAAAATTATTACTATTAGCATAGGCAAAGAGCATCCTTATGGCTTCTAATCGAGCCACAAGAGCGAATGTCTCTTCACAATCGATACCTTCTTCTTGGTTGAAACCTTTGGCCACTAATCTAGCCATGTTTCGAACCACGATACCAAATTCATCTTACTTGTTTCTAAAGACCCATTTAGTACTAATAACTAAATGGTCATTTGGTCTAGGAACAAGCTTTCATACCTCATTTCTCTCAAATTAATTTAACTCTTCTTGTATTGCAATTACCCATGAATCATCTTTCATGGCCTCGTCAATGCATTTAGGTTCAATTTGAGAGAGAAAAACGGCGTTGGCACAAAAATTTTTAAGAGAAGAACAAGTTTGAACCTCTTTCGATGTTTCTCCTATAATTAGCTCCTTAGGATGAGCATCTAAATACTTCCATTCCTTCGGTAAAGAAGGTTTGGAAGAAGATGCATCCAAATTGCTATTTGGAGAAGGGGTTTTATTTAAATTCAAAGCGTCAAAATCAACATCATCATCAAGTTTATTTTTCTTAACTTCAAAAATTTCATTAAAAATAATATATATAGATTCTTCTATAATCAAAGTTCTTTTGTTAAAGATACGAAATGCTTTAGAAACAAAGGAATAGCCAAGAAAAATTTCTTCATTGGATTTTGCATCAAATTTACCTAAGGCATCTTTTTTATTCAAAATAAAACATTTACATCCAAAAAATTTAAAGCATGAAACGTTGGGTTTTTTATTATTCCACAACTCATAAGGAGTCTTCGAAAGTAATAGTCTTACTAGAACCATATTTATAACATAGCATGCCATATTTATAGCTTCGGCCCAAAAATATTTGAGTAGGCTATGTTCGTTTAACATGATTCTTATCATTTCTTGTAAATTTTTATTCTTTCTTTCTACTACTCCATTTTGTTAAGGATTTCTTGGAGTAGAGAAGTTGTGGTTATATCCATTAGATTCACAAAATTCTTAGAAATCACGGTTTTGAAATTCACCACCGCGATCACTTCGAATTGATGAAATCATAAAACCCTTTTCATTTTGAACAAGTTTACAGAACTTAGAGAAATACCTAAAGCATTCACTTTTGGTATCTACTATAATCATCCATGATAACAAATGCGTTTTTGCTACCTCCTAGGCTTATTGTAGCAATTGGTCCGAACAAGTCCATATGGAACAATTGCAAAGGTCTAGATGTGCTTATTTGGTTCTTAGGTTTGAAGCTACCTTTTATTTGTTTTCCTAGTTGACATACATCACACACATTATCTTTGACAAACTTGATATGATGAATTCCTCTTACAAGTTCTTTAGATGAAATTTGAGAGATTAGTTTCATGCTAGCATAACCTAATCTCCTTTGCCAAAGCCAAGCATCGTCATTAAAAATTGAAAAGCATATTTCATTACAAAGATCATTAATCTCAATAGTGTATACATTATTTTGTTTTAGAACAATCATAGATGTATTTTTGTATGGTTTTTCAATAATACAAACATTATATTCAAATCTAACGATATATCCTTTATCACATAATTGACTAATACTCAAAAGGTTATGCTTTAAACTATCAACTAACAATACATCTTCAATAAGAAGGTTGGATTTGTTACCTATGGTTCCTTTACCAATGATTTTACCCTTGTTGTTGTCTCCGAATATGACATATCCCTCGTCTAGGCTAGTGAGCTTAGAGAAATGAGATAGATCTCTGATCATGTGCCTTGAGCATCCACTATCAAGGTACCATCTCTTGCACCTAGTTTGTGATGGTATACATTTCTACAAAAGAGGATAATTTTTAGGTACCCATTTGACCTTGGGTGCCTCAAAAATCGATCGGCTTAACTTATCATTTTGCATAGAATTCTTTACGATTCCTTTAGGAACCCAAATCAATTTGTATGGATTATACTTCTTAAATGGACAATGATAATCTACATGTCCAAGTTTGCAACAAAAGTTACATTTGTTTTGGGATGAAATATGCAAGATAGGGCCTTTAACAAAGGTGGTTAGATTTTGGTGAGAGCTACTCACAAATCCGATTCTACTTCTTTTATGAACGTGACCCTTATTGGCAAGGATCATGTTCAAGGACTTACTACCAACCTCAAATTTTTTTAAGGTTTCTTTGAGTAGCAAGTTTTCCTTTCTAAGTGTTTTTACTTCATGGCATTTCATACATGGAGCTAAACTATCATTATGCTTAACTTTTAATCTATTGTAATAACTAACAAGAGAATCATGCTCCTTTTTTAATAATTTATATTTTTTACTAATTGATTTGTATTCATTAAATAAATCATGAAAAGTATTTAATAGTTCATCAAATGACAACTTTGCATCAATTGAACTTGTTACCTCATCTCCAATGGCCATTAGTGCATAGTGAGTAACTTGCTCGGTGTTGGTTGGCTCCTCTTCTTCGGATGTACTTGAGTCGTCCCATGTTCCTTTGAGAGCCTTCTTCTTTGATGTTTTCTTCTTAGCTTGGGGACATTTGCTCTTGTAGTGTCCCAGCTTCTTGTACTCATAACATATCACTTGTTCTTTCTTAGGTTCAAATTTATTTTTAGTATCATTTTTAATTTTTTTTTTTATGAATCTTTTGAACTTCTTTATTAAGAGTGCCAAGTCATCATTAAAGTCCTTATCACTTGAGTTTTCTTTCAAGTGGTCTTCTTGTGTTCTCTGTGCTATGTCCTTCCTATTCTTTGGAAGGGTGTCCTCAAGCTCTTCATGAGTTTTACATGTCATTTTATATGTCATTAGTGACCCAATTAGTTCTTCAAGAGGAAAATTCTTTAGATCTTTGGCCTCTTGAATGCTTGTTACTTTAGGATCCCAACTTTTTGGAAGGGATCTTAAAATCTTATTAACAAGTTCAAAATCTGAGAAACCTTTACCAAGTCATTTTAGACCATTGGCGACATTCGTAAATCGGGTGTACATGTCTCCAATGGTCTCACTCGGTTTCATTCGAAACAACTCATAAGAATGCACTAAAAGATTAATTTTTGACTCTTTCACTCTACTAGTGTCTTCATGAGTCACTTCGAGTGTGTGCTAAATGTCAAAAGTCGTTTCACAAATCGATACTCGATTAAACTCGTTTTTATCTAATGCACAAAACAAGGCATTCATAGCCTTGGCATTTAAAGTAAAAGTCTTCTTCTCCAACTCGTTCCAATCGTTCATTGGAAGAGAAGACTTTTGAAAATCGTTTTCGACAACGTTCCAAAGCTCAAAATCCATTGAAATTAGGAAGATCCTTATTCTAGTCTTCTAATATTGGTAATCCGTCCCATTGAACATGGGCGGACGTGTAATTGAATGGGCCTCTAGGTTGCCGGCAAATGCTATCTCTCTTGGGTTTAAAATCAAATGAGAGTGAACCTTGCTCTGATACCAATTGTTAGGATCAAGAGTGGCACTAAGAGGGGGGGTGAATTAGTGCAGCAGAAAATTCTTTGATTTTCGTATAAAATATTTTGTATGTTTGATGAAACTAAAATCGGAAGATAGCAACTTGAAATGTATGAGAGCATAAGCAAGATGAGGAGGCGAAGCAGTTTGCTATGAAATGATTTGCAGTTAAAGTAAATTGCACTTATGAAAAGCAAACCCGAATTTAGAGTGATTCGGTCAATGTGACCTACATCCACTTTCGGATTCCTCCTCCGACGAGGTCTCCGGTGTTCCACTAAAGGCCTTCCTTCAATAGGTGAAGACAAACCCTCTTTTACAGCACTTTCTCCTTTTGGGTTTAGGAGAGAACCCTTATAAGTCTCGCACCTCTCTTGAATGATCTCAACACTTAGAAAGGGAGGAGGAAGACTCTAGCACTTGTTTACAACACTTTTACACCCCAACAACTCAAGATTATCTCGTTGCTTTTGTGCCCTTTCAAGTAGGAAAGGGTAGGATTTTTATAGGCCCTAATGGCTTCAAAAATAGAGCCAAAAAGTGTCTAATCCCATATTTTCAGGGTCCTAGCGGTACCACTACCATTATTGGGCGGTAACACCACTTAACACATGACACTGGGCGGTACTATTGCTTAGTTTCGGTGGCACCACCGCCTGACAAAGCTTCGAGACCAAGCTTTAGTGGTACCACCACTTGATAGGGGCGGTACCACCACTGGCAATAATAACAGCTGACGGTACCACCGCCCAGATTTCCTGGGGCACTACTTTCCAAGCGGTGCCACCGTCGGCCAAGAATTTAGGGGCTGAATTGGGTGCTCAATTCAACCCAATTTAGTCTTATTAAGGGCCCAATTGACCCCTAATTAAGTTAGTGGGATTATATCCCAATCCTAACTTAATTTATGCTCTAACTACGATAATTAAGATATGTTTACTGCACTTCTTGTTTCGGTGCTTCAATTGCTCTTTCGTTAAGCTTCCGGTGTACTTTCGATGAACATTTGATGAACTCTCGGCAATGCTCCGGCGGACTCTCAACAAGCTCCTAGACTTTACGATGATCTTCTTGGCAAGTTCTGATGAGCTTCTTTGGTAAGCTCCTCGACTTCTCGGTTGGTTCTAGCAGAACTTCCGACGAATGTCCGGACTTCCGACGAACTCTCGAACTCCCAACGTGATCTCGATCTTGACTCTAGCACAACACCTACTTTATGTCTTATTGCTATCGTAGTTAATCCTGCACACTTTTCTCAACATATAGATTAGATCAAACAAATTACAATTGACTTCATCATCAAAATCTTAGATTCAACACATGATTCTTCTTGCTTTTAATTGTCTCTCCCTAATCGAAGCTTCCTGCATCACTCAAAACGCAAATCAGATAAACACAATCAATTGGTTTCATCATCAAAATCTGAGATTCAACACCTACTACTTTACATATTCATCACTCTCTTACAAACATCTTTAAGCTTAAATATCTTTCTGATACGATTTTATCATATAAATTTTCACAATTGACATAGTTTTCCAAAAGCACTAATTCAACCCCACCTCCCCCCCCCCCTCTCTTAGTGCCAACTTGATCCAAATAGGTCATGTTGCAAAATTTGGAGTGATACCATATGCGTAGCAAAAGAACAGAAAATTAAAATCTGAGAGTTCCCATGTACAAGTAGGTTTCATCGTCGTACAAAAAATGGTGCGCAAAAACCAGGAAACCGAAAAATGGTGCATAAGAAATTACTTGGGAAGATCGTATAATCCTAAAAACCTATAGATCTATGGGAGAGGATGAAGGAGGTCAATTGTCCTCCTCTCTAGCAGTGATCCACATGGTAGGGGCTGCGATGATGCTTCTCAAATCGCTGCCCAAATCTCTTCCTCGCATGCACCATGCAATTAAGAATGGGTTGTCCCTTCTTGTTGTCCACACGCCCCAAATAGGGGCTGCAGTATGAGGAGGAGAGGGAGAGAGGATACTAGGAGTAGGCAGCCAAAAAAGAAACTCTAGCCTATGCGCCTTTGGTTCCCTCCTATTTATAGAGGCCTCTTGTTTATTTAACCCTAATGGATCCTGCCATATTATGCACTCGATCTCCATCCAACTACCCAAGACTATTAGATTATTTAGTCTCTACCCAATAATCTCTTATTAGCACTTATTGGATCTCACCCATAGGATCCAATAATTCAGGGGCTTATTGGATATCCAAAAAGATAGGGGCTCCAACGGATATCTCATATTCAAACCTCTACTCGTCGCAACGCCTACCAAATGTGTGTGACCCTTTAGGTCCAATATCGAGCTGGTCATGAGTCATACCAATTAGAACTCCTTTTGGCTTAGTAAATTATTATCTCATAATAATTCACTCGACTCATCGACTGCGGACGTACTAGGCCACTACACCGCATTTCCCAGATGAAATAAGGGAATCCAATCCTTTGGACCTCTCTGTCCTTAATTATCATGTATCTATAGTTACTCATCTATCTAATACCCTAGAGACCATATACTAGGCATGGTACTCTCAGGCCAATATAGTTTCTATTCGAGTCTTGCTCTAATCGGATTCTACTGGAAAACTCTTTCTTTCTCAATCTGAATGACCCTGCTAGGGATTTGTATGAATAGGAATACATGGGATATTTCTCTCATGACACCGAGAGTAGATGATCCTCTATTGATACTCAATAGCACTCTTAAGGTTGGCTACCACTCCCGATGACTAGCTATGCTACATCTAGAACCTCTAAACCTATAAGTCTGGTATAAAAGAATGAAGTGCTCATACAGGACATCCTTAGTGTCTCAAGTCTAAGGACCAAATACACCATTGAGATGACGAAATCGATGTTTGACAATAAGGTATCATCAATCATTCAGTATTATGTGAGCGAATCAATTAGTGAACTCATTCTGCAATGAGCACCTGTATTGTATCCCTAATTGTTGAATTTCGGATTTTGATGATGAAATCAATTGGTAAATTATTTGATCTAATCTATGTGTTGAGATAAGTGTGCAGGATTAACTACAATAGCAGTAAGGCGTAAAGCAAATGATGGGCCAGAGTCGAAGACTCGGATGATATACTGGGAGCTCGCCGAGAGTTCATCGTGAGATCACCAGAAGAATATTGGAAGACTCACTGAAAGCTCGTCGGGAGATCGCCGGAAGCACGCCGGAAGACTAGCCAAGAGTTGGTCCGGAGTTCGCCGGAAGCTCACCGGAAGACTCGCCGAGAAGTTCGTCGGAGGATTGCCGAGTGAAAAATCGACGTACCGGACTATGCTTGCCTTAATCATAGTTAGAATAATAATTAGAGTTGATTTGGTAGGAAATCCCATCAACTCTGTTAGAGGCCAATTGGGCTCGGAGCTAGGATGGTTTGGGCCGAAAACAAAGGCCCAACCAGGTTGCTAGACTTTGACCAGTGGTGGCACCGCTAGGGCCACTGCTTGGAAGACCCAGTCTCCCAGGTGGTCTAATTGGGCGATGGTATCGCTAGCAATTAATGGTGCCAGCGATGGTACCGCCCCTATCAAGCGGTGGTACCGCCAGAGCTCGGTCTCCGAGCTATGTCAGGTAGTGGTACCGCCTAGTGTCAAGTGTTTGGCGGTGGTATTGCCTAGTAATGACAGTGGTACTGCCTAGTAATTGCAGTGGTACCACTAGTACCCTGAAAATCTAGGATGAAACACATTTTGGCTCCATTTTTTAAAGCCATTAAAGCCTATAAATACCTCACCCTTTTCTATATGAAAAGGCACCGAAGTGCGATTATAATCTTGAGTCAATGGGGTGTAAATTTGTTGTAAACAAGTGCTAGAGTCCTCCTCCTCCCTTTCTAAGTTTTGAGATCATTCAAGAGATGTGTGCGACTTGTAAGGGTTCTCTTCTAAACCCGACAAAAGGAGAAAGAGCTGTAAAAGGTGATTGGTCTTCACCTATTGAAGGAAGGCCTCTAGTGGATGCCGGTGATCTTGAAGTAGGAGGAATTCGAAAGTGGATATAGGTTACATTGACTGAACCACTCTAAATTCTAGTTTGCATTTTTTTTTGAGTAATTTACTTTAATTGCAAATCATTTCATAGCAAACTGCTTCTCCTCCTCATCTTACTTTCACTATGCTTACGCTCTCTTACGTTTCAAGTCGTTATCTTTTCGAATCAATTTCCATCGAATGTACGAAATATTTTACGAAATCGAAGAATTTTTCGCTGCATAAATTTATATGCCCCCCCCTCTCTCTTAGTGCTTCTCTTGATACTAACAATTCGTATCAGAGCAAGGTTCACTCTCTTTGGTTTAAAACCTAAGAGAGATGGCATTTGCCAACAACCAAGAGGGTCATTCAATTACACGCCCGCCCATGTTCAATAGGACAGATTACACATATTGGAAGACTAGAATAAAGATCTTCCTAATTTCAATGGATTTTGAGCTTTGGAATGTTGTCAAAAATGGTTTTCAAAAGTCTTCTCTTCGAATGAACGATTGGAATGAGTTGGAGAAAAAGACTTTCACTTTAAATTTCAAGCTATGAATGCCTTGTTTTGTGCATTAGATAAAAATGAGTTTAATGAGTGTCGATTTGTGAAATGACTTTCGATATTTGGCACACACTCAAAGTAACTCATGAAAGCAATAGTAGAGTGAAGGAGTCAAAAATTAATCTTTTAGTACACACTTATGAGTTGTTTCGAATGAAACTGAGTGAGACCATTGGAGATATGAACACCCGATTTACGGATGTCGTCAATGGTCTAAAAGGACTTGGTAAAAGTTTCTCGGATTTTAAACTTGTTAATAAAATTTTAAGATCCCTTCCAAAGTGTTGGAACCCTAAAGTAATGGTCATTCAAGAGGCCAAAGTTCTAAATAATTTTCCTCTCGAAGAACTAATTGGGTCACTAATAACCTGTGAGATGACTTGTAAAGCTCATGAAGAGCTTGAGGACACCCTTCCAAAGAATAGGAAAGATATGGCGATAAAACCCAAAAAACGACTTGAAAGAAAACTCAAGTGATGAGGACCTTGATGAAGATTTGACACTCTTAACAAGTAAATTCAAAAAATTCATAAAACTGAATACATTTAAAAGTAACACTAAAAATAAATTTGAACCTAAGAAAGATCAAGTAATATGCTACGAATGTAAAAAGCTGGGACATTATAAGAGTGAATATCCCCTAGCCAAAAAGAGGCAACCAAAGAAGAAGACTCTCAAAGCAACATGGGACGACTCAAGTACATCCGAAGAAGAGGAGCCAATCAACACCAAGCAAGTTGCTCACTATGCGCTAATGGCTATCAGAGATGAGGTAAGTAATTCAATTGACGTAAATTTATCTTTTGATGAATTATTAAGTGCTTTTCATGATTTGTTTGATGAATATAAATTAATTAGTAAAAAATATAAATTGTTAAAAAATGAGCATGCTTCTCTTGTTAGTGATTTGGATAGATTAAAGGTTGAGCATAATAGTAGTTTAACTCTGTGTACGAAATATAATGAACTAGAAATACTTAAAAAGGAAAACTTGCTACTCAAAGAAACCATAAAAAAATTTGAGGTTGGTAGCAAGTCTTTGAACACGATCTTTGCCAATAAGGGTAGCTCTCACCAAAATCCAACCACTTTTGTTAAAGGCCCGACCTTGCATGTTTCACTTCACACGAAATGTAACTTTTATTACAAACTCGGACATATTGCCTATAAATGTCTACTTAAAAGATGTAGTCCACATAGATTAATTTGTGTTCCTAAAAGAATCTCAAATGACTCAATGCAATATGAAAAGATATATAGATCGATTTTTGAGGCACCCATGGTCAAATGGGTACCTAAAAATCATCCTTTTTTATAGAAAAATGTACCATCACAAGCAAGGAGCAAGAGATGGTACCTTGATAGTAGATACTCAAGGCATATGACCGGAGATCCATCTTAATTCTCTATGTTCACTGGCCTAGATGAAGGATATCTCACCTTTAGAGACAACAACAAGGGTAAAATCATTGGAAAAAGAACCATAAGTAACAAATCCAATCTTTTTATTGAAAATGCGTTATTAGTTGATGACTTAAAGCATAACCTCTTGAGCATTAGTCAATTGTGTGATAAATGATATATTGTTAAATTTGAATCTAATGCTTGCATTATTGAAAAACCATACAAAAATATATCTATAATTGCATTAAAATAAAATAACGTATACACTATTGACATTAATGATATTTATAATAAAATGTGTTTTTCAATTTTGAATGACAATGCTTAGCTTTGGCATAGGAGATTAGGTAATGCTAGCATGAAACTAATCTCTTAAATTTCATCTAAAGAACTTGTAAGAGGAATTCCTCATATCAAGTTCGTCAAAGATAATGTATGTGATGCATGACAACTAGGAAAACAAATAAAAGGTAGCTTCAAACCTAAGAACCAAATAAGCACCTCTAGACCTTTGCAATTGATCCATATGGACATATTCGGACCAATTGCTACATCAAGCCTAGGAGGTAGCAAATATACATTTGTCATTGTGGATGATTATAGTAGATACACATGGACTTATTTTTTGGCACACAAAAGTGAATGCCTTAGGTATTTCTCTAAGTTTTGTAAACTTGTTCAAAATGAAAACGGTTTTATGATTTCGTCAATTCAAAGTTATCACGATGGTGAATTTCAAAACTGTGATTTCCAAAAATTTTGTGAATCTAATGGATACCACCACAACTCTACTCCAAGAAATCCTTAGTAAAATAGAGTAGTCGAAAGAAATAATAGAAACTTACAAGAAATGGCAAGAACCATGTTAAATGAACATAGCATACCCAAATATTTTTAGATTGAAGCTGTAGATACGGCATGTTATGTTATGAATAGGGTTCTAGTAAGACCACTACTTTCCAAAACTCCTTATGAGTTATGGAACAAAAAAAAACCCAACCTTTCATACTTTAAAATTTTTGGATGTAAATATTTTATTTTGAATGAAAAAGATGCCTTAGGTAAATTTGATGCAAAACCCGATGAATGAATTTTTCTTGGCTATTCTTTTATTTCTAAAGTATTTCGTATCTTCAATAAAAGAACTTTGATTATAGAAGAATCTATTCATATTGTTTTTAATGAAGTTTCCGAAGTTAAGAAAAATGATTTTGATGATGATGTTAATTTTGATGCTTTGAATTTAAATGAAACTCTTTCTCCATCTAGCAACTTGAATGCATCTTTTTCTAAAACATCCTTACCCAAGGATTGGAAGTATGTAGATGCCCATCCTAAGGAGCTAATCATAGGAGATACATCTAAAGGGGTTCAAACTCATTCCTCTCTTAAGATTTTTTGTGCAAACGTTGCTTTTCTCTCCCAAATTAAACCTAAATGCATTGATGAGTCCTTGAAAGATGATTCATGGGTCATCATAATGCAAGATGAGTTAAATCAATTTGAGAAAATGAGGTGTGGAAGCTTGTTCCGAAGCCAAATGACCATTTAGTTATTGGTACTAAATAGGGCTTTAGAAATAAGCAAGATGAACTTAGTATCATGGTTAGAAACAAGGCTAGATTAGTGGCCAAATGATTCAACCAAGAAGAAGGGATCGATTATGAAGAGACCTTCACTCCTATGGCACAATTTGAAGCCATAAGGATGCTCCTTGCTTATGCTGTAGTGCTTTTCTTAATGGCTTTATTTCCGAAGACGTTTATGTTGAACAACCTCCCTGATTTGAGAATGATAATCTCCCTAATCATGTTTTTAAATTGACTAAAGCTCTTTATGATAGAAAACAAGCCCCAAGGGCTTGGTATGAGAGACTTAGCTCTTTTCTTATTCTAAATAATTTCTCTAAAGGCAAGATCGATACTACATTGTTTATCAAAAATTTTGAAAATAATTTTTTTATTATTCAAATTTAAGTTGATGATATCATTTTTGGTTCCATGAATGAATCTCTATGTGAATCATTTGTTAAAAGTATGAGTCTTGAATTTGAAATGAGCCTAATGGGGGAACTAACATTCTTTTTAGGCTTATAAATTAAATAACTTATCAATGGTATATTTCTTAATCAAACAAAATATGGTTTAGACTTGCTAAAAAGATTTAACATGGATAGTTCAAAGGCTATCAACACTCCTATGAGTACCTCCACTAAGTTAGACATTGACGAAAGTAGAGAAAGCTTTAATCAAAAAGCTTATAAGGGTATGATAGGTAGTTTGCTTTATCTCACCGCAACTAGACCGGACATCATTTTAGTGTAGGACTTTATACTAGATTTCAATCTAACCCTAAGCAATTCATTTAAAAGCTATTAAAAGGATATTTAGATGCCTAAAAGTAACTCCTAAACTAGGATTATGGTATCCTAAATCTAAGAATTTTGAATTGCTTGGTTATGCTGATGTGGATTTTGTTGGATGTAGTTTAGATAGAAAAGGCACATCTAGAACGTGTCAATTTTTAGGACACGCACTCGTTTCTTAGTCTTCCAAGAAACAAAGCTCGGTTGCATTATCTACAACCGAAGCTGAGTACATAGCTGCAGGTGCATGCTATGCTCAAGTTATATGGATGAAAAATACTTTAAAGGAATATGGAATTGACCTGAAAAACATACCTATAAAGTGTGATAACACTAGTGCAATATGCCTAGCAAAAAATCCTATTCAACACTCTAGAACTAAACACATTGACATTAGACATCACTTCATATGAGATCTTCTTAATAATCATAACATAATATTCGAGTTTATTAATACGAAACATCAATTAGTCGATATCTTTAAAAAAAATTAAATGAAGAATTATTTAATTTCATAGAAGGGAATTAGGGATGTTAAATTGTCCAAATACATGAATATTGTTGAATTTCGTTTTTGGACTTTCTCGATTTTTATCTTACAAAGTTCGCTCACTTGATTCATGAACTTATAGTATGCATTTTACAAGTTTTGTATGATGCATCATGAACTTGTGGTATACATTTTACGAGTTTTACATGATGTTTTGATATGGATCTTATGATGCAAATTTTACATGATGATGTGTGTGAGTGTGTGTGTGTGTACTTTGTGAGTAGTGCTCACTGCTTGTAGGTGGTGGCACCACCAGTTGTCACATATTGTAGGTGGTAGCATCGCCCAACTGGCAGTAGTATCGCTAGTTGTCATGGGTGGCAGGCGGTAGCACCACCTTGCAAGGGGTGCCACCGCCCGTAACCTGCCCCCTTATAAACACAAGTTAGGGCCAGCGGTAGAACCGACCCCAACACATTCTGCACTCCTCCAAATAGCTCCAAACCTATTGCTCTCCCTCCTAGTATCTCAAAAATCCCCACTTCCCACTAGATCAAGGATCAATCTCCGACATTCTTTTAAAGATCACTAAAAAGGAGAACTACTAAGGTAATCTCTACACCAAATTGATTCTCCTTTGTATTACTTGTTCTTGCTCCTTATTTGCTTTCAGTATTGTAGTCTCAATGAGTTCTAGAAGATCCTCTAAGGACAAAGGGAAGAGGAGATTAGATGAAAATTATGACTCCCTACTTTTTTATTCTAATCAACATGCCCTAAAATTTTCATCCATAGAGTCTAGACATGTTCATAAGGGTAAATATATTGATTTAGATGAATTAAGTGATTTGGAACCTATTCAATGGTTTGCTAATCTAGACATTCTCCCAATCCTTCAAATGAGTGAACCTATCTACCCTAGACTTGTTAGGCTATTTTACAAGAATTTATATGTAGATGAAGATGAAAGGGTATCTACCTATCTATTAGGACATCATATACCTATTACGGATAGAACCATTTGTAACATCATAGGAATTCCAGTAAAAGAAAGAGGGTGTTATTTTAGAGGACAATGGGATGATGAAACGGTTGGGACTACTTACGTTGATGCCTTAGGAACAATTTTTGACAATCCTAACTGAACGATTCTTCCAAAAAGCTATGAACATTTACTACCTTAAGCACCAAAATACTTCATCCCATCCTAATAAGTATCATTCTCCCAAAGTAATATCATCATAATGAAGTAAGCCAAATGGAACTAGATATCATGTCTTGGATTACGAAGGGACATAACAATTGTTTTGATTACCTAATCCAACAAAATATGATTGAACTATCAAAAAAGGATACGATGCTTCCATATGGTGGCTTAATCACAAGATTACTCCATATGTATGATATTGTCATTCCACCCGATTAAGAAGTTATAAAATTAGATAGATTTAGTATTATAAATAGAAATCTACTTCGATGGATGAGATGTACATTCAGAAATGGTATATGGACTAGACTGCCTAGAAGGACTGATCCCCTCCAATCTGAACTAAAACCTGAAACTCTAATTTTTAGGGGTAATCTATCTCCTCCAACTAGTCCATTTGAGGAATCACCTTCAGTAGAGTAAACACCTCCCTCATCTATCGACGGCATAGGGACTCGAATAAATCGATTTGAACAATGTCAAGATCGACTTGAACAATGCAAAGATTAAATTTTGACTGAGTTACAGAATATTCATCAACAACTCAATACCATGTTTAGAAATTTTGACTAGCCACCACCTGAATAATTAATTATGACTTTTTGCTGATGATAAAGGGGGAGAAATGGATGAATCTCTTTCTTTTATTCTGCTTACTTTGATATTGTAATCCTATGTTGTTTACCTTGATATTGTAAACTTAAAATGCTACTTACTTTGATTATTACAATTTTGTGCTTTGATTTCCATGTTATCTCTTCAAATGATGAGTATAATATCATGCTTACTTTAATGCTGAAAATTTCTGTCAATATTATGCTTACTTTGATGCTGAAATTTTTTGTGATTTTGACTCGAAAAGGATGTCATGTCTTGAAAGCATTTCTATCGACGGATACGTGGTATCATCTTTAGATTTGGTAAATCATGATGTGCAAGATGATAATAAGTCTAAATAATTAATTTGATGTTTGAATTCAAAGGCATTGAATTCAAGAGTGTCATTTCTTAATTATGGCATATAGATAGGGAGAGTTAAGATTAACTCCATCACCAATTGGTTGTCATCATCAAAAAGGGGGGGATTGTTGAATCTCGGATTTTGATGATGAAATCAATTGATAAATTATTTGATCTAATCCATGTATTGAGATAAGTGTGAAGGATTAACTACGATAGCAGTAAGGCGTAAAGTAGATGATGGGCCGGAGTCGAAGACTCGGACGATATACTAGGAGCTCGCCGAGTGTCATCGTGAGATCACCGGAAGCATGCTGGAAGACTCGCCGTAAGCTCATCGAGAGATTGCTGGAAGACTAGCCGAGAGTTGGTCGGGTGTTCGCCGGAAGACTCGCCAAGAAGTTCACTAGAGGATCGCCGAGTGAAAAATCGACATACCAAACCATGCTTGCCTTAATCGTAGTTAGAACAATAATTAGAGTTGATTTGGGAGAAAATTTCAGTAACTTTGTTAGGGGCCAACTAGGCTCGGAGCTAGGATGGTTTGGGTCGAATACAAAGGCCCAACCAAGTTGCTGTACTCTGACCAGCGGTGGCACCGCTAGGGTCGGCAATGGCATCGCCTAGAAGACCCAGTCTCCCAAGTGGTTTGGGTTGTGGTACCACCCAGACTGGGTGGTGGTATCACTGGCAGTTAATTCTGCCAACGATGGTACCACCCCTGTCAAGCAGTGGTTCTGCTAAAGCTCGATCTCCGAGCTCTATCAGGCGATGGTACCGCCCAAACTAGGCGGTGGTACCACCAGTACCCTGGAAATTCGGGATGAGACACTTTTTGGCTCCATTTTTGAAAGACATTAGGGCCTATAAATACCCCACCTTTTTCTGCATGAAAGGACACCGAAGTCTGATTATAATCTTGAGTTATTATGGTGTAAAAGTATTGTAAACAAGTGCTAGAGTCCTCCTCCTCCATTTCTAAGTTTTAAGATCATTCAAGAGAGGTGTGAGACTTGTAAAGGTTCTCTCCTAAACCTGACAAAAGGAGAAAGAGCTGTAAAAGGTCATTGGTCTGCACCTATTAAAGGAAGGCCTTTAGTGGATGCCGGTAATCTCGACGGAGGAGGAATCCGAAAGTGGATGTAGGTCACATTGACCGAACCACTCTAAATTCTGGTTTGCATTTTGATTTGAGCAATTTACTTTAACTGTAAATCATTTCATAGCAAACTGCTTCTCCTCCTCATCTTGCTTTCACTACGCTTATGCTCTCTTACATTTCAAGTTACTATCTTTCCGAATTGATTTTCATCGAACGTACGAAATATTTTACGAAATCGAAGAATCTTCCGCTGCACTAATTCACCCCCCCCCCCCCATTAGTGCTGCTCTTGATCCTAACACTAGTGTCCCCACACAAGCAGCTATGAGACTAGTTGCATCTATCATATGGACAGGTATATAGCACACCAGTCTATCCGGTTATCTCGATGTCTCTCTCAAGTAACCTATGATCGGGATTATTTAGGATATATGTTTAAAGGAGAATTGGTCTCATTATCGTGATCTCAACATAATTCGTTTCCCTTTGCATAGATCCATAGACATCATAATATATTCATACAACAGGCCATATAAAGTGATAAAACACCAAATAAGAATAATAAGTAAAAAGACTACGTGTCAAGTCACATGTGCTATCAGTCATGTGATTGGCTTGTAGGGCACCTATGACTAGCAATCTCACACTTAACCGAAAGACAATCACCTCTATGTTTAATCCCCATCAGACCCCTCTGACACTCAAAGACAATTTGAGAAAACAGCTTTGTCGGTGGATTTGCGATGTTATCTTCGGATGGAACTCTTTCTACTACTACATCTCCTCGGGTCACGATCTCTCTGATCAGGTGGAACCTCCTCAGAACGTGCTTAGACTTCTGATGAGACATGGGTTCCTTCACTCAAGCAATTGCCCCGATGTTATCGCAATATAAGGGAGTCGACTCCTCGTTACCTTGCACGACTCCTAGATCTATGATGAACTTCTTTACCCAGACTCCCTCCTTTACTGCCTTTGCTGCAACAATATACTCTGCCTCTGTGGTCGAGTCAGCAGTAGTATCTTGCTTGGAACTCTTTCAGCATATTGTTCCTCCATTCAGGGTGTACACATACCATAAATTTGACTTTCTATCATCGACATCGGACTAGAAACTGGATTCCATATAGCCTTGAACCCTAAGGCTACTACCTCCATATAAAAGTAAAAGATCCTTAGTCTTTCTTAAGTACTTAAGAATACACTTTACTACTTTCCAATGCTTTAAGCCTAGATCCACCTGATACCTGCTCGTGACACTTAGAGCATACGCTATATCAGGCCTAGTACATAGTATGACATATATGATAGACCCTATCGTTGAGGCATAAGGTATCCTATCCATGTTTGCCCTTTCTTCAAGAGTCTTTGGGGACATACTCGTAGAAAGTGATATCCCATGTCTCATCAGTATGAGACATCTCTTAGAATTTTTCATGCCAAACCTTTTCACCATGGTGTCTATGTACCTTGATTGAGATAGGCCAAGCATCCTCTTAGATCTATCTCTATAGATCTGAATCCCCAAGATATATGATGCTTCTCCTAAGTCCTTCAAGGAGAAGTGTCTAGATAACCAAGCCTTTACTGTGGATATCATTCCTACATCATTCCTAACGATTAGGATATCATCCACATATAACACCAAGAAAGTGATAGCACTCCCACTTACCTTCCTATATACATAAGGCTCATCTTCGTTCTTAACGAAGTTTTAAGATTTGATTCTTCTAGCCTCGAGGGACTCGACCAACCATGATATTTGGTTTCGTCAATACCATCGTTATAAGATGAGTTTGATTCGATGATATACCCTCGAGGGACTCGACTAAGCATACTATGTCCTCAGGTCACCGATGACATCTCTATGTCGTAGGCAAGATAGCGAATCACGATATAGGTGAGCTTCAAGGGACTTGACTAACTCAACCTATATCAAGAATCGGTCCCTACCTATAACGATGGAAGGCCATATGGGTCAATCTAATTACCTCACATTTATCAACTTAATATTATTGAGAGAGAAAATTTTAATTTGGTCTCCTAATATGATATGTCACACACATACATATTTAATATATATCTACATCACATGCATATATATATATATATATATATATATATATATATATATATATATATATATATATATATATATATATATATATATATATACATATCTAGTAAGCAATCACACATCATATGAGCAATCACACCAGATGATCATGGGCCACAGCCTAATGTGATCAGGCCCGAGCCAATGGGCCTAATTACTCACATCAAGATCTATATATGCAGTGGTGCATCTCCATGCCCTGTGATCATCCATCTCGTCCTCATTGATTACGTCGGTATCTTGACGCATCTCCATGCATCGCAATCGTCCGTCTCAACCTCGTGGGTCCTGCTATCACTTATACGCTCCCGTTGCTTCGTCTCATGTGATTACAAATTAATCGTAGACACGCAGACCCAATAATAAATGATAAATAAATTGGAAGCTCGCAAGCCCCAATAATAATAATAATAATCATATCACACGTACACACACATCACACAGTCCATGATCATCCATCCAAATTATACATTACATGCACACATCACCATATAAGACTGCTAGATAATAATAATTAATTAAACTATTTTAATTAATTATATACAGTTTTTTGGGAACCCTACCATCGGGTGCCCCACATGGCAGGTAATTCCATCTTATGAAAGGAAATCTTACCATATAGAGACTCCCCGAAAATCAGGAATCCTAAGCCACTGGACTGCCTTGCATGGCTAGAAAACCCTAGCCACCAAGGACTCTCTTGCAGCCAGGAAACTATGGCTGCAGGGCTGCCATGGGCGACAAGTGCCCCATGCGGCTAGAACTCTTCGCCCCTTGGGCAACCCCTGTGGCCAGGAAACCCTAGCCACCAAGGGTGCCCCTTGCTTTCAGGAAACTTGGCTGTTGGGGCTGCCATGCAGTAGGTTGAGGGCAGTCATGCTACTCTTGTTCCTGCTGCTTTTGGCCAGGCCGAGAGCAGCAAATTGGAGCTCTCGGGCAAGGCTACAAGCAGCCTTCGGCCAATCCAAGGGGCAGTAATAGTTGCTGTCCTTTCTTCCCCTTTTGTGTCAATAAATTTAACATCAAAAGCCCTATATAAAATTTCTCTTAATAGCAAGAAAAGATGCGGCACAAATTTAAAAACTATAATAAAAAAATCACAACAATCGCTCAAAACAATTTTGCCGTGATTGAACACAACATACGTAGTCTAAAAGTCAATCTTTTACATGAGCAACCTGGCTCTAATACTACTGTTGGGAAATGTGGGGTGATATCACATGTGCAGTGAAAGAATAGAAAAATAAAATCCTAGAGTTCCCACAGAAAAGAAGGTTTCATAATCCTGCAAAAGTTGGTGCACAAAACCCGCGAAACCGAACAACTACGTATAAGAGAATTACCTAGGGAGATCGTATATCCATGAAAACCTATAGATCTGTGGAAAATAATGAAAGTGGTCAACTATCCTCCTCTCTAGCGGTGATCCACATAGCAGGGGTAGTGAAGATGCTCATCAAATCGCTGCCCAAATCTCTTCCTTATGTGCACCACACAATCAAGAAGGGGCTATCCCTTCTTGCTATCCACACGCCCCAAATAGGGGCTGTAGTATTAGGAGGAGAGGGAGAGAGAAGAATAGGAGAAGGCAGCTAAAAAGAATATCTAGCCTATCGATCTTTGGTTCCCTCCTATTTATAGAGATCTCTTGTCAACTTAACCCTAATGGATCCTGCCATGTTGTGCACTAGATCTCCATCCAACTACCCAAGCCTCTTAGATTAGTGGGTCTCTCTCCAATAATCTTGTATTAGCTCTTCTTGGATCTCATCCATCATATCCAATAATTCAATAGCTTATTGGATATCCAATAAGATAAGGGCTCCAATGGATATCTCATATCCGAATCTTTACTCGTTGCAACGTCAAACATATGTATGTAACCCTCTAGGCCCAATATCGAGCTGGCCATGAGTCATACCTGATTGAACTCCTTCTGTTTCAATGAACTATTATCTCTATAATAATTTCCTAAACTCATCGATTGCGGACGTACTAGGCCACTACGCCACAATCCCTATACAATATAGGGGAATTCAATCTTTTCGATCTATCTATCCTTAGTTACCATGTATATATAGTCCCTCATCTATCTAATACCCTAGAGATCGTATACCGGACTTGGTACTGTTAGGCCCATATAGTTTCTACTTAAGCCTCGCTCTAATCGAATTCTCCCAAAGAACTCTTTCTCTCTCAATCGAATGACCCTGGCCAGGGATTTGTCTAAGCAAAAACACATGAGATATTCCTCTTATGACACCAAGAGTGGATGATCCTCTATCGACACTCAATAGCCCTCGTAAGCTTCCATACCACTCCCGATGATCGGTTGTGCGAGATTTGGAACCTCCAGACCTATAAGTCTAATATCAAAGAGTGGAGTACTTATACAGGATATCCTTGGTGTCTCAAGTCTAAGGACTAGATACACTACTAGGATGACGAAATTGTTGTCTGACAATAAGGCATCACCAACCATCCAGCATTCCGTGAGCAGATCAATCAGTGAACTCAATCTTCAATAAGCACCTACACTGTATCCCTAGTGTCCCCACACAAACATCTATGAGACGAACTACATCCATCATATGGATGTGTATACAGCACATTAGTCTGTTCGGTTATCTCGCTGTCCCTCTCGAGTAACATATGACTAGGATTATTTAGGATCTATGTTTAAAGGCGAATCGGTCTCATTATCGTAATCTCATCACAATCTGATTCCCTTTGCACAAATCAGACATCATAATATATTCATGCAATAAGTAATATAAAGTAATAAAAAATTAAATAATAATAATAAGTAAAATAACTACGTGCAAGTCACATGTGCCATCACTCACGTGATTAGCTTGTAGGGCACCTATGACTAACTGGTCATAAGTTACTTGAGAGGGACATCGAGATAACCGGACAGACTAGTACACTATATACCTGTCCATATGATGGAGGCAGCTGGTCTCATAGTTGCTCGTATAGGGACACTAGGGATATTGTACAAGTGATCATTAGAGAATGAGTTCACTAATTGATCTGCTCACAGAATACTGGATGGTTAATGATGCCTTTTTGTTAGACAATGATTCTATAATTCTAGTGGTGTATCTGGTCCTTAGACTTAAGACACCAAGGATATCATATATAAGTACATCACTCTTTGATACCCAACTTATAGGCCTAGAAGTTCTAAATTGAGCACAACTAGTCAGCGGGAGTGGTAGCCAATCTTACGAGGGCTATTGAGTGTCGATAGAGAATCATCCACTCTCGGTGTCATGAGAGGAATATCTCATATATTCTTACTCAGACAAATCTCTGGCTAGGGTTATTTCGATTGAGGGAGACAGAGTTCATCAGGAGAATCCGATTAGAGCGAGACTCGAGTATAAACTATATAGGCTTGACAGCACTATACTCAATATACGATCTCTAGGATATTAGATGGATAAGGGACTATAGATATATAGTAACTAATAACAGACATGTCTAATGGATTGGATTCCCTTGTATCATCTAGGGACTGGTGTGTAGTAGCCTAGTACGTCCTATTAGAAAATCTTTGGGGGTGACATCATATGCATAGTGGAAGAACAAAAAACAAAATCTCCTATTCCCAAAGAAATGTTCGTCGTCGTGCGAAGATTGGTGTGCAAATATCCACAAAACTTAAAACTATGTATAGAATAGATTGTGTTATCTAGAGAGATCGTATATCCCTAAATCCTTGCAGATATCTAGGAGAGGGTGAAGGAGCGGTGATCCACATTGTAGGGTTACGATGACGCTCCTCAAAACTCTAGGCCTACTCTGAGGTGCAGAGGTGGGAGGAGAATAGGAGAGGCAAGCAAAGGCTCTAGCCTATAAACCACTGAATCCCTCCTATTTATAGAGGTCCCTTATCAAACCCTAATTGCTCCTCCCCTATTGGGTATTGGATCTGCATCCAACTACCCAAGCCTCTTAGATTAGTAGATCTCTATCCAATAATCTCTCATGGGCTCTTATTGGATCTCATTCATAGGATCCAATAATTCATGGGCTTATTGGATATCCAATAAGATAGGGGCTCCGGTGGATATCTCATATCTGTACCTCTATTCATCGCAGTACTTACCATATGTGTGTAACCCTCTAGGCCCAATATTGAGTTGGCCGTGAGTCATACCTGTCAAAACTCCTTCTAGCTTAGTGAATTATTATCTCCATAATAATTCACTCGACTCATCAACTATGAACGTACTAAGCCACTACACTACAATCCCCAAATGATATAGGGGAATCCAATCCATTGGACCTATCTATCCTCAGTTACCATGTATCTATAGTCCGTCATCCATCTAATATCCTAGAGACCGTATACCGGGCATGGTGCTGTCAGACCCATACGATTTCTACTCGAGTCTCGCTCTAATCGGATTCTCCTAGAGAACTCTTTCTCTCTCAATCCGAATGACCCTAGCTAGGGATTTGTCTAAGCAAGAATACATGGGATATTCCTCTCATGACACCGAGAGTAGATAATCCTTTATCGACACTCAATAGCTCTCATAAGGTTGACTACCACTCCTAATGACCGGCTATACAAGATCTAGGACATCAAAACCTATAAGTCCAATATCAAAGAATGGAGCACTCATATAGGACATCCTTGGTATCTCAAGTCTAAGGACCAGATACACCACTAGGACTACGGAATCATTGTTTGACAATAAGGTATCATCAACCATCCAGCATTCTGTAAGCAGATCAATCAGTGAACTCATTCTCCAATAAGCACCTATACTATATCCCTAGTGTCCCCATATAAGCACCTATAAGGCCAGCTGCATCCATCATATGAATGGTATACGACACACCAATCTGTCTAGTTATCTCGATGTCCCTCTCGAGTAACCTATGACCGGGATTATTTAAGATCTGTGTTTAAAGTTGAATCAGTCTCATTATCGTGATCTCATCACGATCTGATTTCCATTGCACAGATCCAAAAACATCATAATATATACATGCATATATGCAATAGTCCATATAAAGTAATAAATGTCAAAATATAATAAGCAAAAAGATTTTGTGTTAAGTCACACGTGTCATAACTCACGTGATTGGCTTGCTGGGCACCTATGACTAGCACGCCCATAGTCAAATCCCTGGCCAGGGTCATTTGGATTGAGGGAGAAAGAGTTCATCGGAAGAATCCGATTAAAGCGAGACTCGGGTAGAAATCGTATAGGCCTAACAGCACCATACTCTGTATGCGATCTCTAGGATATTAGATAGATGAGGGACTATAGATACATAGTAACTAAGAACCGACATGTCCAATGATTGGATTCTCCTATATCATCTAGGGCCTGGTGTGTAGTGGCATAGTACGTCTATAGTCGATGAGTCGAGTGAATTATTATAGAGATAATAATTTACTGAGTCAAAAGGACTTATGACAGGTATGACTCATGGCTAATTCGATATTGGGCCTAAAGGGTTACACACATATGGTAGGTGTTGCGACGAGTAGAGGTTCAGATATAAGATATTTGTTGGAACCCCTATCTTATTAGATATCCAATAAGCTCCTGAATTATTGGATCCTAGGGATGAGATCCAATAAGAGATTATTGGGTAGTGACCCACTAGTCTAAGAGGTTTAGGTAATTTGGATAGAGATCTAGTACCCAATATGGCAAGATCCATTAGGGTTACGTTGATAGGGGGTCTCTATAAATAGGAGGGAACCAAAGGGCCATGGGCTAGGTTCTTTTGTACTACCACCTCCTATTCTCCTCTCTCCCTCTCCTTCTCATACTATAGCTCCTATTTGGGGTGTGTGGACAACAAGAAGGGGTAGCCCCTTCTTGATTGCGTGGTGCGCACGAGGAAGAGATTTGGGTAGCAATTTGAAGAGAGTCTTCGCAGCCCCTGTCATGTGGATCACTGTTAGAGAGGAGAAAATTTGAACTCCTTTATCTAATCCCACGTATCTACAAGAATTTAAGGATATATGATCTCTCTAGGTAATTCTCTTACGCATAGTTTTTCGGTTTCGTGAGTTTTTGCCCACCAACTTTCACATGACGATAATAAAATTTTTTTTGCATGAATTAAAAATTTTATTTTTTTATTCTTTTGCTATGCATGTGATGTCACCCCAAATTTCCCAACAAATAGGACTGATCATACCGCTAAATTTTGGGGATTTAAATTTTTTTGCTCCATTTATTAAGCAACTTGGGACATAAATATCGTATTAAGGCTTGATTGTTGGAGCATCAAATTTTGAGTTGGTGAAGGGTTATAGCTCTCTCTTTGAGTATTGTTTGAGTCTTTTCCTCTTTCTTGAATTTAGAGGTGATTCTAAATTATAGGAGGTGAGAGATATTATAAAAGAGTGAGTATAGAGGTTCACTCCTATCCCAATTAAAAGGAGAAAGGTTGAAACAAGAGTAGTTGATCTTTTCCTGTTGGAAAAAAGATTGGAAATAAAAGTCGGTAACCTCGACAGAAGAGGAATTGAGAGTGAATGTAGGTTAGAAAGATTGAACCACTATAAACCAGTTTACATAACTTCTCTTGCTATTGATTTATTGTTGCCGACTCATTTACTTTGCTTGCAACCTTTACTCCCATTTTTTATTAATCATATTACCAATACGGATTTATCCAATAAACTGTAAAATCTATTAAATTTGATATAGCACTAATCTAACCCCACCCCCCCCCCCCCCCCCCTTTTGACTAGGCACTTGTCATCTATTTTCATTGTTTAACTATTTAACAACATGAAAAACCAAAAGCTATGTGCACCATCTCTATCTATCCAAGCACGAAATGGAAGGGCAGAGTTCCTTGGTGCCCTTTCCTATTAAGAACTAGGCATTAGAATCACTAGCTTATATATTTTTGTCTCGTACCTTTCTTTGTTCATAGTTTGGTTTGATATTACAGTGTCCTAGGCATAGAGGAACCACACTAATCCATCCTAGACTTAGTGTTTAAATACTATTAGGATCGGAGCGGCACTAAGAGGGGGGGTGAATTAGTGCAGCGGATTAAAACTCGTAAGTTTGAAAATGATTTCGTAAATACGTAGAGATTTCGATTCGACAAAGAATGACTTGATAAAAGTAGCTCGAGTAAAGTAAGGAGATGAAAACCAAAAGCTTGCTGCTATGTAAATAAAGGTTTCAGAAAGGTAAACACTCACACATTCAAGGAATACACCAATTTAAAGTGGTTCGGTCAAATGACCTACATCCACTTGCGAAGCCTTCTTCGATGAGGCTCCCAACTTCCACTAGCAAATCACTTTGAAGAAGAAGGACAAATACCCCTCTTATAACCTTTTATAAGTGGTTCATACTCATATAAATTTTCAAAGAGAAAGAGGGAGGCGAACACTTAAGCTATTGAAAACAAGACTTGCTAAAGACTTTGCTAAGGCTTTATCTCAATCTCTAACTTCTCAAAGGTTGTATTCTCTGCTGATAATTGAGGGGTATTTATAGGCCCCAAGAGGATTCAAATTTGAGCTCCAAATTTGAATTGCTTTTGGGTTTCCTGGTGCTAGCGGTGCCACCGCCTAGTCCGGTGGTGCCACCACCTGGACTTTTCATATCACTGGTTGGGCTCCAAACTTGGCCCAAACCAGTCCAACTTCGGGCTTAATTGGCCCCTAACTAGATTATAGGATTAACTCTTAATCCTAACCCTAATTACATACAAACTATGAAATTAAAACATAGTCCTAAGTAGGTTTTTAAACAGCAACGTCGAGTTTCCTTCCAACGAGCTTTCCGGCGAACTTCCGACGGACTTCCGATACACCCTCGGATTTCTTCTAGCGGACTCCCAGCAGGCTCCCGGTCTTGCGGCGAGTTCAGCGAGTCTTTGGCAAGTAGCTGAACCTTCTCGATGATCTCCGCGAACCTCCGATGATCTCTCCGGCGAACTTCCGAAAACTTCGGCAAGTCCCCGATTCATTCTCGATTGGTTCCGGCAACACTTCCGATGAATCTTCGGACTCTTGGTGGACTCTCAAACACCCATCAAACTTGACTTTGGTAGACTTGCTTTATGTCTTCAAGCTATCGTAGTTAATCCTACATAAGTAAAGCAAAACTTCGATCTAGACAATTACTCCTAAGCAATCAAGTTGTCCGGCATATCATTGGTCCCTCGACACTTCGTCCGATTCTTCGGCGCATCGTCCTCTCTTGCGGCCTATTGCCCAATCGGCCAGTTGACTCCGCAACTTCAATATCCTTGGCGTAATACCCGCTCTTCTTGGCCCGATGCCCGAATCCACGGCCTGAAGCCTTCTGTCGATACGTTGACCGATCCACCGGCCCGACGTCCAATCTTTTGACATGTTCCTTTGGTGCAACATGATTTTTCTGTTTTAATTGTCTTATCCTGATCGAAGTATCCTGCATCACTCAAAATGCAGATTAAATCATAAATATATATTAAATGCTTTCATTATCAAAATACGAGATTCAACAAACTCTACAACGATGATAAGGGAAGAAAAATAGCTCAATCCTAGAATTAGAAATTAACACCCTTTATTCAACTTTTAGAATATTAAGAAATATGAAAGAGATCCAAATCCAAAATGCAAAGGTTGTCTTATAAAAAATCCCAATTATGACATCTCTCCTCTATCACTTTAAACCTATATTCTATTTCTTATAAATACAATGAAACACACTTTCAAATCTTATTAATCTACGGTGGTTGACCAGAGGAAAGGTTTTTTTTTTTAGATACTGTTGGGGATAGATACAATGGAGATGGGTGGTGCTTGTAGCTTAGAGAATTAGAATGCTTGGCTATGAAACATAGTGTTGGGGTTGAAATTTCTCCTCACTCCTTTCCTCGTTGGAAAGACCTTTCTTTCTTTCTTGGGTGGGGATAGGAAAATCATGATTGGGAAAGCATATGTAAAGCTTATGAATTTTGATATGATCTTTTGTTGAAATGGAATGCATTACTCTTTCTTTTTAATTTAGATCATTATATAGTAACCAAAACCAGGATCAGCATATTTATGCTTTACTCCCCATAACTCTTCCTCAACTAGTTTAGGCATAATAGTAGCAAGTCCAAGTATTTGTAGTATACAACAAATGTGTTTCTCATAATTAAGATATTTACTTGCAGCAATTGTGGCCTACCGAGAAAGTCAATTACTACATCATAGATGTACTACACGTACATCATCTCTAAATTTTAAATTGGCTATTTACAAGGGATTATCCTAGATCTACACTAAGGTATTGATAGTGATTCTTAAATCTCACGTAACAAAATAAGATATGATGAATTAAAATAAAATAGAAACAAAGACAGTGCATGGGTTACCTACTCCTAACCGTTAAAGCGAGTGCATACATTCCATTCTTCATTTTTTCACATTTCATTTATCAAATCTCTGCATGTAGGATCTTTAACCCTACTCCCTTGAGCCACAGTGCCCCATGGAGCAGCATTCATTCCTTGTGTCTTTCTAGCAATGGATTTTCTCTAACTATGAAAAGGCTTATCTGTTGAATCTCGTATTTTGATAATGAAATCACTTGATATGTATTTATATTTTAATCTACGTTTTGAGTGATGCAAGATGCTTCGATCAGGATAAGACAATTAAAGCAGAAAAAATCATGTTGGGACGGAGGAACATATCAGAAGATTGGACGTCGGGTCGGTGGATCGGTCGACGTATCGACAGAAGGCTTCGGGCCATAGACTCCGGCATCGGGCCAAGAAGAGCGGGTATTGTGCCAAGGATATTGGAGTTCTGGAGTCAACTGGCCGATTGGGCAATAGGCTGTAGGAGAGGACGATGTGGCGAAGAATCGGACGAAGCGTCGAGGAACCAATAACATGCTGGACAACTTGGTTAATTGCTTAGGATTAATTATCTCGTTCGAAGTTTTATTTTACATGTGCATGATTAACTATGATGGAAGTAAAACATGCAATAGGAGTTGCACCGAAGTCAAGACTATGATCACGTTGGGAGTTTGAGAGTTCGACAGAAGTCTGGACGGTCGTCGGAGGTTCTGCGAGAACAAATCCGAGAAGTCCAGGAGCTTGCCAAAGAAGCTCATCGGAACTCACCAAGTGGATCATCACAAGTCCAGGAGTTTGTCGGAAGTCCGCCGGAGCATCGCCGAAGGTTCATCGGATGTTCGCCGGAAGTTCGCCGGAAGCTCGCCGAAAGAAGTGATTGATGCACCGGAGCAAGTTCTAGTAAATGTCTTAAGAAATATCATAGTTAGCATATAGATTAAGTTAGGAATGGGAGGTGATCCCATTAACTTAATATGGGGGCAATTGGGCCCTTGATAGATCCAAATTGGGCCGAATGGATCAACCCATTCGGACCAGAATTCCTGCCAGGCGGTGGCACTGCTAGGGTCGATGGTAGCACTGCCCAAGAGATGGTCTCCCAAGAAAGCTGGGAGGTGCAACTGCCCCAGTCAGGCGGTGGCACCACCTGGGCTCACTCTCCGAGCAAGACTGGGCGATGCAACCGCCCCTGACAGGCGGTGGCACTGCCTAGAGGCTCAGTCTCCGAGCTGCCAAGCGGTTGTACCGCCCCAATCAGGAGGTAGTACCGCCAGGACCCCGGAAATCCGAGAAATGACATTTTTGAGCTCCAAATTCAAACTAGTTTGGGGCCTATATATACCTCACCCTTTCCTGCATGAAAGGGCAACCAAAGGGCACCAAAAATCCAATCTTACTATGTGATTTTTAGAGCTCAAAAGTGTTGTAAAGGCTAGAAGTTCTCCTCCCTCTTTTCTTCCAAGTTTAGATCTTTCAAGAGAGGAGAGAATTTTCTATAAGAGTTGTCTCCTAAGCCCATCAAAAGGAGTGAAACTGTAAAATGGTGGTTGGCCTTCGCCTATTGAAGGAAGGCCTCTAGTGGACGTCGGTGACCTCGTTGGTGGAGGAAGCCAAAAGTGGATGTAGGTCAAGATTGACTGAACCACTCTAAATCTCGGTTTGCATTTACTTTGAGCATCTTATCTTTACTGCAAACCTCCTCAGTAGCTTACTGCCTTCTGCTCATTTACGAACGTGTTTCATAGTTAAGTATTTTCTGAATCGGCGTTAAGACGGAAATCAGTTTTATCGTACGAACATCATATTTCAGTTTGCACTTACATTCTAATTTCCATCATAACTACAAACTGCCTTTATATCTTTGCTTTAACTGCATCTCGCTTGATCATAAGTTAAAGTGATTTACGAATCGACTTTCATACCGAAATCGCTTTTATCGTACGAACGTCATATTCCAGTTTGCTATTGCATTCTGTTATCTATGTTAACTGCAAACTACCTCTATATATTTGCTTTAACTGCGTCTCGCTTGATCACAAATTAAAGTGATTTACGAATCAGTTTTCTTACCAAAATCGCTTTTATCGTACGAATGCAGTTTTAATCGTTGAAAGTTTTCCGCTGCACTACCCCTAGCCCCCCCCCTCTCTTAGTGCTCTTGATCCTAACAATTGGTATTAGAGCCCGGTATTTCTCATTTCAGATTTACACCCGAGAGAAATGGCTTTTTATGGCTTTCAAGAGGGCTTATCGGTTATTCGTCCACCGTTATTTAACGGATTGGACTACACTTATTGGAAAACTCAAATGAGAGTTTTCTTAATTTCTATAAATTTGGATTTATGGAATATTGTTGAAAACGGTTTTCAACTTCCCTCTAAACCGATGAACGAATGGTCGGATTTAGAGAAGAAGTATTTTTCATTAAACGCAAAGGCTATGAATGCCTTATTTTGTGCTTTGGACAAAAATGAGTTCAATCGAATTTCTATGTGCGAAACGACTTTTGATATTTGGCGAACACTTGAAATCATGCATAAGGAAACTAGTAGAGTCAAAGACTCGAAAGTTAACATTTTATTGCATGATTTTGAGCTTTTTTTAATGCAACCAAGTAAGACTATAGGCGACATGTACACCCGTTTCACGGATGTCATCAATAATCTAAGAGTTCTTAGTAAATCTTTTTCAAATTTTGATCTCGTAAGCAAGATCTTAAGATCCCTTCCAAAAAGGTGGGATCCTAAAATAACCGCAATATAAGAGATAAAAAATTTAAATAATTTTCCATTAGAAGAATTAATCGGGTCATTAATGACCTATGAAATAACACTTTTGGAACATTTTGAACCCGATGAGCACTTGAACCACCTCCCAAAAAATAGGAAGGATTTGGAACTTCGGACAAATGAATACCACTTGAGCGATGACTCAAGTGATGAGGACAATGATGAACTTGAACTTCGAACACTAAATCTTAATAAGTTTATTAAACAAAAATCTAAAATAAACAATGAACTTGAACGAAGGAAGAGGCCAAAGAAGAGGAAGGCAACCAAGGATAAATCAAGAACTTCCAAAGGTGAAATGGTGAATTGGGCTTTGACGGGCTTCGACTACAAGGTAAGTAACTCAACTCTCTTGAATTATTTTGAAATTACTTGAAGTTTTCATAAGTGCTTAATTTAGATAGTAGGAATAGGAAATAAAAAAAAAAATTCAAAAATTATATCATGTTTTTCTTTTTAGCATCTTTGAAAAATTAAAAATTTGATCATGAAAAGTATATTGCTAAGGTTTCATGCATGTTATGTTTTGAAATGTTGAATGATGTATGCAACATTAGGGATGATAATTATATGATATGTGATAATGCTTAGGTTTAATCCATGCATATGTATCTTGATGATTTTATGTCATGCATGAGTTTTTGAAGTAAATGTTGATTTGAAACTCTCATTTTAGATTAACATGTTTTTGGTCTAATCGTTTTTATTACGAATTAAGATGACATTTTCATGACATATTAAGATGACATAGTGCATGTACATCTATGTATGAATTTCTTGATAGTCTTTTGATGATAGATGTGATATCATGATGTGTTTGGTCTTGACGGCTTCATGACGAAACTTATGTTTCGATTTTAAATGATGATACATATTTTCACAAAAGACTTGAATACCCTCACATGAAATCAATTGTATGAAATGGAAATGAATTTTCTATCCTATTGAGATTAATGAATTTATTTTACCAATCTTGTGAATCTCATGAAAATAAACATGATGAATATTTTGAAAATAAATGAGTGTATCATGCATTTGGTCTTAATGATTTCTCTTTAATATACTTTTTGAAATCACACTTGATGATGAATATCAAGATATTAAAATGATGTTATCATGGAATCATGCTTAATGATTTGTTTTTTACCTTTTCGTCTTAAATGTTGACACTTGTTTTATTAAAGGTAAAGGCATGCTTATAAGAAGCAAATCACATGAATAGAAATTTATAAAAATGAAATGCAATCCTCTATCTTATCGTCTTTTCAATAAATCTATGCTTGTCATGTATGAATTTATTGAATGTGACTTTGAGGATGATTTCGGATTTCACAAATGCTTGATTCATACTTATGGCATGAGACACATTTTAAATATGAATCATGTTCAATGCTTCAATCATGTTACATCTCCCTTAATTCATTTTGTTCTCCTAGATTTATTTACCAAAGAGAAGAATTTTCCGAATGAATGAAATGATACAAATGAATCACTTATCGATATATCTTTTTGAAATATCTTTTTAATGTGATGTTGATAATTTGAGATGCCTGTTGGAATTCATGACATGAGATAATTGAATCTTTGACTTACTCTTTATATGGCTTGAAAATAAATGTTTAAAATCTTGCTTGATGAGTTGTTGTATAAGATTTTGCCTTTAAGTCTTGAACTTTCATGCTTATCTTGATTTGGCATATAAAGACTAAGGTATGCTTAGATAAAAAATAATCACTTAAAAAATGTCTTTTCCATCTAATCGAGATTAATGATTTCATGATATTTTGTGAATCTTGAAATTGATTTTGATGACTTGATTATGAGTTTCAAGTTAACAATTTGACTTGAATGAGTTTTATCTAAATCATAATCTTGATCTTGCAAAATTGGAATCACAAATAATATCTTTTGGTATTCATGAATTGATACTCACAATATGAAAGTATTGGTATTCATGACTTGAATTTGATTGAAACATTGCATACTTAAATTAATCATTCTCCTATGTTTCAAAAATTCTTTAAATGCCTTATGTGATGATTGAATATTAATTTGCTTTATGATGAATCACGAATCATGACTTGATTTATGATATTGATATATTTTAATTATGATCCTTGGTTGTATAATTCTTTTGCTCTATTAAAAAGATTTGTCAAATGAATCATGTCCTTCTTGAATTTTCTTGATAGCATGACATGATTTTGTAATATGGCTTGTATAATGATTAAATTTTTTAGCCATTGATCTCTCACTTCTTTTTGATAATGATAAAGGGGGAGTTAGTTTACTAGCCTGCATATTTCAAATGAAGGAAAATTTGCTAGCTCGATCATTTCATTGAAAAAACTTGCTATTATGAACACTACCAATGAATTGCAAATCTTGCAATATAAAGAGAAGCAAAGAATTGCTATCTTGAAAGAAGCAAAAAATGCAAAACTTAGAAAACTTGCGATATAATTGCTCTTGCCATACTTTGGATCAAAAATAGGTTGATATCCTTAAAAGCATCACATTAAATTTTTTAGTGTATCGTAATATATCATATGTATCGTAAATTAAAATTTTTGAGACTATTATCATATCATGTTTAACAATTGATGTCTTTCATGATATGATTTCTTTGCATTGTTGTCTTGTATGTATCATGTGATTATTGAAATATTGATTGATGCAAATTTATAGTTTATGTAAAAGTCTAAATCATTGGTTCCTCTCCTTCTTTTCGGCAATGACATAGGGGGTGAAAGATTGCTAGCTCAAGGCAAATGTTGGCTAGCTTGTACTCTTCCCTTCATTTCGACAAAAACAAAGGGGAGAAAGCTTTTGCTAGTTAGAACATGCAAAGAAAAGCAAAGTGCAATCTTGCACAAGAAGCAAGTGTTGAATTGCCATGATTGAACTTAAGAATCTTGCTATGCTTTTGTGCTTATATGTTATGATGAAAAGCTAGCTTGTATGTAGTAAAACTTGCATATTGTAAAAATTACTAGCTTATAGTCTAAAGAGAAGCAAACAGTTGCTATCTCAAGAAAAGCAAACATGCTAAAACTTGCATATCTTTAATTGCTAGGTTGCATGATGATAAAATGTTTATCATGCAATGATTTGAACTTTTTATCTCTAAACACATAAGAGTAGGAACTTCTCCTTTTTGTTGATGACAAAGGGGGAGAAGTATGATGTTATGCATAAGTTTATGCATAAGTTTATGATGACGTGTTGCAAGTATTCATGATGAATATTGCAATGACTTGAATTCAGTTTGAATTCAATGTTCTATCAATAAGGCATATTGATCGGGGGAGTTTGTTTAAACTCCGGGAGTTAAGTTTAACTCCGTCATCAAGTGGTTATCATCATAAAAAAGGGGGAGATTGTTGAATCTCGTATTTTGATGATGAAATCACTTGATATGTGTTTATGTTTTAATATGCGTTTTGAGTGACGCAGGATGCTTCGATCAAGATGAGACAATTAAAGCAGAAAAAATCATGTTGGGCCGGAGGAACATGTCAGAAGATTAGACGTCGGGCCGGTGGATCGGTCGACGTATCGACAAAAGGCTTCGGGACGTAGACTCGGGCATCGGGCCAAGAAGAGCGGGTATTGTGCCAAGGATATCGGAGTTGCAGAGTCAATTGGCCGATTGGGCAATAGGCCGTAGGAGAGGACGATGCGCCGAAGAATCGGACGAAGCGTCAAGGGACCAATTAGATGCCGGACAACTTGGTTAATTGCTTAGGATTAATTATCTCGATCAAAGTTTTGTTTTACATGTGCAGGATTAACTACAATAGAAGTAAGACATGCAATAGGAGTTGCACCGAAGTCAAGACTATGATCACGTTGGGAGCTCGAGAGTTCGACAGAAGTCCGGACGGTCATCAAAGGTTCTACGATAACAAATCCGAGAAGTCTAGGAGCTTGCCAAAGAAGCTCGTCGGAACTCGCCAAGTGGATCATCGCAAGTCCAGGAGTTTGCCGGAAGTCCACCGGAGCATCGCCGAAGGTTCGTCGGATGTTCGTTGGAAGCTCGCCGGAAGAAGCGATTGATGCACCGGAGCAAGTTGTAGTAAATGTCTTAAGAAATATCGTAGTTAGCATGTAGATTAAGTTAGGAATGGAAGGTGATCCCATTAACTTAATCTGGGGGCAATTGGGCCCTTGACTGACCCAAATTGGGCCGAATGGATCAACCCATTCGGACTAGAATTCCTGCTAGGCGGTGGCATCGCTAAGGTCAGTGGTAGCACCACCCAGGAGATGGTCTCCCAAGAAAGCTGGGCGGTGCAACCACCCCAGTCAGGCGGTGGCACCGCTTGGGCTCAATCTCCGAGCGAGACTAGGCGATGCAACCGCCCCTGACAGGCGATGGAACTGCCTGAGCTCGGTCTCCGAGCTCTACCAAGCGGTGCAACTGCCCATGATAGGCAGTGGTACTGACCAGAGGCTCAATCTCCGAGCTGCCAGGCGGTTGTACCGCCCCAATCAGGAGGTAGTACCGTCAGGACCTTGGAAATCCGGGAAATGACATTTTTGAGCTCCAAATTCAAACCAGTTTGGGCTTATATATACCCCACCCTTTTCTGCATGAAAGGGCACCGAAAATCCAATCTTACTCTGTGATTTTTAGAGCTCAAAAGTGTTGTAAAGGCTAAAAGTTCTCCTCCCTCTTTTCTTCTAAGTTTAGATCTTTCAAGAGAGAGAAGAGAAATTTCTGTAAGGGTTGTCTCCTAAGCCCGTCAAAATGAGTAAAACTGTAAAAGGGTGGTTGGTCTTCGCCTATTGAAGGAAGGCCTCTAGTGGACGTTGGTGACCTCGTTGGTGGAGGAAGCCAAAAGTGGATGTAGGTCAAGATTGATCGAACCACTCTAAATCTCGGTTTGCATTTACTTTAAGCATCTTATCTTTACTGCAAACCTCTTCAGTAGCTTACTGCCTTCTGCTCATTTACGAACGTGTTTCATAGTTAAGTATTTTTCGAATCGACGTTAAGACGGAAATCGATTTTATCGTACGAACATCATATTTCAGTTTGCGCTTACATTCTGATTTCCATCATAACTGCAAACTGCATTTATATCTTTGCTTTAACTGCATCTCGCTTGATCACAAGTTAAAGTGATTTACGAATCGACTTTCATACCGAAATCGCTTTTATCGTACAAACGTCGTATTCCAGTTTGCTATTATATTCTGTTGTCTATCTTAACTGCAAACTGCCTCTATATATTTGCTTTAACTAAATCTCGCTTGATCACAAGTTAAAGTGATTTACGAATCGGCTTTCTTACCAAAATTGCTTTTATCGTACGAACACAGTTTTAATCATCGAAAGTTTTCTGCTGTACTAATTCACCCCCCTCCCCCCCTCCCCCCCCCCCCTCTCTTAGTGCTCTTGATCCTAACATTACTTTTAGTCATTAGGGTGAACGAAGGTGAAAATGATTATCAAGAACACAAAATTATTGATCGAACAATAGATCATTATCACAAAGCAATCAGCATATACTCCTCCCTCTGATAAACCTTGGTGGGTTAAGTTAGGGGAAGAGAATTCTATTTGAAATGAAGGAAAGCCTCCTATGCTTCTATATAGGAAGAGAAATTTGTTTGAAATGATGGTCAGAACTTGGTGAGACTAATTCCTTAGTAAAAAGTAATTGGATGAAGGCTTGGTTCAAATGAAGCCTCGAGAATTGTGGCAGGAGATTTGTGACAGACTTGTGACAGGAGACTTGTGACTTGGTTCAAATAAAAGTTTGTTTTATCTATTAGTTCCTTAATCAAAAGTAATTGGATGTTCGCCCTTGGATCTAACGAAGACAGGAGATTTGTGACAGCCTCCAACACTCCTAATCTTTCTCTTGAAAGCTGAAAGAGAAATGCCGTTGCTCTCGTGTAAGCCTAGAAGAAATTCAAGTCAATCAGGTTGAAGCTAAATGGAAGAAGCCTAAATAATGTGAGGAAACCTTCATTTTTGTACCTAAATCAATAGGTATGAAGCCTAGCCAATATCCCTTATGAGAAGATCGTACATTGAAGAACCATGCCTATGGTTGAAGAAGAGGTGAATAAGGTTGACTCAGACAAATAGGGATTGCACAATTATCTTTCTAATATCATGCCCTTAATAGAAAAGGCAAAGGAGGATTGATGGCACGTGTCCTTGTCTTTTCCTTTTCTCTCCTACCATCTGAGATCAATAAAGAAAGCAATCAATCCGGTTCATATGCCTCATCATTATTCATGCTACTAGATTTTTTTTTTTTTTCTTAATAGCATGAGACACTAAGACTTTTCAACTTATTCTAGGGTTATTATATTTTTCTAATATAGAATCATCTCCACAAAATTGTCATAGGAGTTAGCGAGAGACATAAGAAGTAATAATGTCTTTTTTTTTATTAATCTTCATATCAATTTTTCTCTATTGATCCAGTATTCCTTTGAATATATTTAAATTCCCTACCAAATCTTTTCCTTACTGCATTCTCAGCATTGAATACAACTTGTTAGTTAGTCAAACCTTTAGCTAAATAATTTTTTTTTTTAACTTATCACAAATAACTTGTGGTGGAGTCATCATTAATAATATTATCAACGATGCAATTTACTAATAGTACACATACTTAGCTTTTGGCTCCTCTCAATCTTTGTTCATCTTTTTTTATTTATTTGCTCATCCTTTCAGCATTTTTATACAAGAAGTCCTTCACCATCCTTTTCGATAGGAGGGTGAAACTATATTTTTCATCATATTTCACAATAATAAAGATAGTAGAAACAATAAATAATATGCTTATTGTATATCTAATCATAAGATCTTTTGCCTTTTATACAACTTTGTTGGGGAGGGTGAACTTAAAACCAAAAAAGAAATCTCAATTATCAATAACCAAATAACATATCATAAAACCAATACAAAATTAACATGGTTTAGTATTCTGTCTATATCCATTGACAAAATCAAATTCTTCACTATATAAGAAAAACCAATAGAAAGAATCTCTCTCTTAGGTTAACCTAAACCCTAGCCAAAACCTTTTTTTTTTTTGTACCCATCGCACATAGTCCAAAGAAGAACTATACTCTCAACTCTCTCTAGGTTCACTAGAGAATTTTTGAAGCACTAGAAGTGTTTTTCTCAATGTTTCTAGTTCTCATCAAAATCTTGAGACTCATGGTATATTTACATGAACAAATCTTAATTGAGGATTTTTCTTTCAACTTTGATCCCTAATTCAAATTCTAATCGAATCCACCAAAGAGTTTTGACCTAATTAGGACTCATTTAAATATAAGCACAAAGAACGACCAATGATTTGTAAGAAATGATAAGCACAAAGAACTATAGAAAGCTTAAAATGCTTACAAAGGATTGGACTTAGACTTCTTCTCAAGTAAGACTCTGGTTTTTCGACCGATGTCTTGCAAGAGACTAAGCTAGAGAATATATAGAGGAAGAGGATAGAACCGGGTACTCATTGGGCCCCATCGCATTCTTATCTCTTCTTCTAATATATTTCTAGACTTCCTACTGAAGGAAAGGATATTCCTTAGTACAATTATTGATGACACTACGAGCGGCTCCCCGGGGCTCAACTCGTTTGACAACTAAGAAAAACAGGTGCTCTACCCCATGCAACTTGTTTTTACTTGGCGGCTAAGAAAAGTAGATGCTCCAGCTGTTGCAGGACCTCTAAAGGCTAAAGCTAGTTGTCCTTTGTGAGACGTCTTTTGCCAGAGATAGAGCCTTCTCCAGTTGTTGTTGCTGCTGGAGGACAACTGGTAACCAGTCCTTGTACCAGTTGTCTTTTCCACCGCTCCTTCTTTGATATTCTTTAGTCTTGATTAGGTGGATGTCCATGAATTGCTGTAATGCTTCACATGCTTGTAGGGAGGCTTCCTTTTGAATTGCTCCAAGTCTTCTTTCAGATAGTCCCATTTCATCAAATGTGAGTCCTTCACGTGTCTTGGCTCTGAGCTTATCCATTTCTTGTTGGTATTGCAGGAGGAGGTCGCCTGGTTTATTAGTTGATTCAGGTGTGCAGTGGCCCTGAGGTTTGGTTTGGCTTGAACCTCCTGAGTGGCTTCTAGGAGAAGGAGTAATGATTCGTTCGGCCATCCTGCAACCAAAATATTTATTAGTCGAGATAAAGAGTCGGCTAGAATGTTACTATCTCCTTCGATGTGCTCAAATTTGATTTCAACGCCGCTTCCAGTGATGTAGTCTACAAAGGCCATCCATCGGACTCTAGATGGTTTGTTCTGAGTGGACTTGTTGAAAAAGCTTATTATTGCTTCACAGTCAGTTCTGATCATAATTTCCTTTTTATCAAGAAAGTAAATCTTCAATGCCTCTAGGGTTTTCATGACTGCATGCATCTCAGCGTCTATAGTGGACTTGATTGGGTTGTACTTTCCGCTGGCGTAGGCACATACCTTCTCAGTATTTCTGGGGTCGTATTTTTGTTTTTTCCATTTGCAAATACCTCCCCATCCTTCCATGCATCCGTCTGTTTCAAGTATTATAAAACAGTCTTCAGGAGGTACCTCTAGATCAGGGAGATTTTGTACTAGGCTCTTAATCTTTCTGATTAATTTCCAATCTTGCTCATTCAGCCTTTTCTCGCCAGTGGGGCTTGTTTTTGAATATAATGGGCCTAGAAGCCTGCCCAGGTTGGGCATATAGCTTCTTGCATAGTTTAGAATTCCCAGCCATGATATGAGGCCTTTCTTGGTAGTAAGGTCTTCTTCCTGATATTCTGTGATTCTTTTAATAATATGGGGCTGTAACTTGATTTTGGAGTTCCCCAAGACTGCTCCAAGAAATTCAATCTCCTTTACTGCAATTTTTATTTTCGTTGGGCTTAAGATAAAGCCGTTTTCTTGGCATATTTCTAACATTTTAGTGAGGTGTTGCCCATGCTCCTTTTCGTTTTCTGAGAAGACAAGAATATCATCAATGTATACTGCAATGAATTGTTCAGTACCTTTGAAGCAGCTATCCATTTTTCTTTGGAATATAGCAGGGGCATTTTTGAGACCAAATGGCATTGCAAGCCATTCATATAGTCCTTCAGGAACCCAGAATGCAGTCCATTCAATGGAATCAGGGTGCATGGCAACTTGGTGAAAGCCCGATTTTAGGTCAAACTTTGAGTAGATTTTGCTATTGCTGACCTTTTTAAGGATGGTATTGATACCAGGAAGGCTGTATTGATCCTTTTCGGTGATGTCGTTGAGCCTTTTGTAATTAAAAACCATCCTTTCCTTCCCCTTTCTTTCAGCTCCTGTCTTGGGGAACTCCAAAATCAAGTTACAGCCCCATATTATTAAAAGAATCACAGAATAACAGGAAGAAGACCTTACTACCAAGAAAGGCCTCAGATCATGGCTGGGAATTCTAAACTATGCAAGAAGCTATATACCCAACCTGGGCAGGCTTCTAGGCCCATTATATTCAAAAACAAGCCCCACTGGCGAGAAAAGGCTGAATGAGCAAGATTGGAAATTAATCAGAAAGATTAAGAGCCTGGTACAAAATCTCCCTGATCTAGAGGTACCTCCTGAAGACTGTTTTATAATACTTGAAACAGACGGATGCATGGAAGGATGGGGAGGTATTTGCAAATGGAAAAAACAAAAATACGACCCCAGAAATACTGAGAAGGTATGTGCCTACGCCAGCGGAAAGTACAACCCAATCAAGTCCACTATAGACGCTGAGATGCATGCAGTCATGAAAACCCTGGAGGCATTGAAGATTTACTTTCTTGATAAAAACGAAATTATGATCAGAACTGACTGTCAAGCAATAATAAGCTTTTTCAACAAGTCCACTCAGAACAAACCATCTAGAGTCCGATTGATGGCCTTTGTAGACTACATCACTGGAAGCGGCGTTGAAATCAAATTTGAGCACATCGAAGGAGATAGTAACATTCTAGCCGACTCTTTATCTCGACTAATAAATATTTTGGTTGCAGGATGGCCGAACGAATCATTACTCCTTCTCCTAGAAGCCACTCAGGAGGTTCAAGCCAAACCAAACCTCAGGGCCACTGCACACCTGAATCAACTAATAAACCAGGCGACCTCCTCCTGCAATACCAACAAGAAATGGATAAGCTCAGAGCCAAGACATGTGAAGGACTCACATTTGATGAAATGGGACTATCTGAAAGAAGACTTGGAGCAATTCAAAAGGAAGCCTCCCTACAAGCATGTGAAGCATTACAGCAATTCATGGACATCCACCTAATCAAGACTAAAGAATATCAAAGAAGGAGCGGTGGAAAAGACAACTGGTACAAGGACTGGTTACCAGTTGTCCTCCAGCAGCAACAACAACTGGAGAAGGCTCAATCTCTGGCAAAAGACGTCTCACAAAGGACAACTAGCTTTAGCCTTTAGAGGTCCTACAACAGCTGGAGCATCTACTTTTCTTAGCCGCCAAGTAAAAACAAGTTGCGTGGGGTAGAGCACTTGTTTTTCTTAGTTGTCAAACGAGTTGAGCCCCGGGGAGCCGCTCGTAGTGTCATCAATAATTGTACTAAGGAATATCCTTTCCTTCAGTAGGAAGTCTAGAAATATATTAGAAGAAGAGATAAGAATGCGATGGGGCCCAATGAGTACCCGGTTCTATCCTCTTCCTCTATATATTCTCTAGCTTAGTCTCTTGCAAGACATCGGTCGAAAAACCAGAGTCTTACTTGAGAAGAAGTCTAAGTCCAATCCTTTGTAAGCATTTTAAGCTTTCTATAGTTCTTTGTGCTTATCATTTCTTACAAATCATTGGTCGTTTGCCGCTTCCGTTTCTTTTGGTAAACCATTTTTAGCATTTCTATAGTTCTTTTTTAGCTTTCTATAGTTCTTTGTAAGCATTTCTTAAAAACAAGTGAACCTCCATCACTTGAACCTTGAACAATGGATTCAGTAGTTCCTCAAAGCTACTGAATCCATTGAACCTCCATCACTTGGTTTTCTCAAAACAAGTGATTTCCCTGGAACTCTCAGCCATCAAGTAGCCGTAATCAAGCAGCATAACGTTCAGATACAACTTCTGATACAAATTGCTGAAGACATAAAAGGAATACGGACAGAACTACAAACAATACGGGAATTGCAACAATAAAAAATAATACAATCCCAAGTAGTACCAGACGAACTTATTACCAAATTGGCAAATCTCAACCTGGGTCCTTCAGAAAGGCCTAAAGAGACGAAAGGAAAAATCCTGGTTTTTAAGGATCCTATAAAGATCTTTTAGGAAGCAAAAGGATGACTTCCAGAACGCGAACCCAAGAGGTATCCACGTCAACTCCTCTTATAGAAGATCAGATCAGAAACTACAGGAGAAACCAGAGGAGAATATTCAACGCTAGAAGACGACTGGGACAACTAATTTCCAGAAACCCAAACCCAAACATACAAGTTCTGGAGCAACAAATAGACCCTCAGGCACAGCTACAATTATCCATGAGGGAAAGAGCTGCAATAGCACCAGCTGAAATACTGTATCACTCAAGGAGGGACGATGCACACCACAGGGTTTACACGCATCGATCGGAAGAAGCTATGTTGGTCACCAATAACCAAGAAGACAGGGCCTTCATACAAGAACAAAGCTTTGACCAACTAATTAGGAGCGGGATGAGATATATTCATCTTGGAATCCTACAAACAAGGATTCAGACACTCCACAGGCAGGAAGAAGGGACACTAGCACTATTAGTGTTCCGGGACAACAGATGGGCCGATGATAGGTCCATCATTGCTACCATGGAAGTAGACTTGACCAGAGGAAGTCAACTGGTCTATGTTGTACCAGATACTATGATGACGGTAAGAGATTTTTACCGCAATATACAACTCTCTATACTAACCCGTGGATATGACACATGGCAGAATGGAGAAGCAAATCTATTAATTACCAGAGGAATGGTAGGGCGACTTTCAAATACCCCGAATGTCGCCTTTGCTTATGAAATCTCAGGGGTGGTGGATTACCTAACAAGCCATGGCATAAGGGCTCTACCAGGTAGAAGTTATTCCACAACAGAAATCAGAGGGAGAGACTGGATGATTAGACCGACGCAAGTCTCAATCCCCATGCAACCTGCTGAGCTCAGGAGTAGGAACCTATTTGACGGAAGGATTTCGATCAGTTTTGATAATTATAAAGCAGCATCGACATCCAGCAGAATCCACTATAACACTATGGATGATGAAACATTCAGTGATGAAGAAGAAATACGAAGCCACACAATAGCTGTCAATATTCAATTATCAAGTAGTAGTGAAGATGAAGCAGAAGAACTACGCGAAGGCCTGAATTCCTATTTTCAAGATACCCATATCTCAGAGAAAGAAGTAGAGATGCCGTATCCTCGAAAGCCTCAGAGGGAATTAATTGCAGCAGGACTGGAAGAAGAACTAGTAATGGAATACCCCAATTATAGCAAAATTATCTCATCAGGTATATTCATCATCTGCTGTGTCAAATTACAGGCCACCGGCGGACTCAACCATGGGACCAGTAAATTACCCTCCGGCTGTGAATATAGAATCCATAAGCCAAAGGCCAGAATATGAAGGGCATTCAAGACAACCAAGGTTCAAGGCAAAGAACTTTTCAGAAGCCTGGAACCCCCCTTCCGCCTTTTAGCAGCAGGGAGCAATATTTATAATCCCATCCCAATTGGGAATGTTTGATGAAGTATTTATGAGGTGGGAATCAATAACGAAGAACTTGGTATCTTCACAAGGATTTACAGATCCTCTAGCAAAAATGGAGTTTATTGAAAATTTGCTCGGGGAAGCTGAAAAATTGGCATGGATCCAATGGCGAATGGCTTATCCAAAAGAATACCAATTACTTCTAGCCAATGGAGACGGAACGGGAGGAACACAAAATATCCTCTCACAACTAAGGACGATCTTCATACTAGAAGATCCATTCCAGGGATCCACAACAGCGCAAGAAGAAGCCTACAGAGACCTTGAAAGGTTATCCTGTACTAACCTCAAATATATTATTCAATTCTTAAATGATTATATGAGGTTGGCATCCAAAACAGGAAGGATGTTCTTGGGCCCTGAATTATCTGAAAAGCTATGGTCCAAAATGCCAGGGGAGCTAGGAAAGAGAATCAAAGAGGCATTTGAAGCAAAGTATAGGGGAAACACTATAGGAGTGATCCCGAGAATACTCTTCTCCTATAAATACTTAGAAGTTGAATGCAAAGATGCTGCATTTAGAAGAGCATTAAAGGACCTGTCCTTTTGCAGTGAAATTCCTATCCCAGGATACTACAACAAACCTGAAAGAAAATATGGGGTAAGAAGATCAACGACCTATAAAGGTAAACCTCACTCATCCCACGCAAGGATTGAGAAGAGAAAGCACTTGATAAGAAATAAGAAATGTAAGTGTTACCTTTGTGGAGAAGAAGGGCATTTTGCAAGAGAGTGCCCCAATGACCGAAAGAATATCAAAAGAGTTGCTATATTTGAACAGTTGGATATTCCAGATGAATACGAAATACTATCTGTACAAGAAGGAGAAAACCAAAGCGACGCAATTTATTCAATTTCTGAAGGAGAGGACATAGAAGATCTACAGCATGGTATTCACTCCTTCACCCATAAAATTTTCGCTCTAATAGAAGATAGTAGAACTTGGTGGATAGGACCTAAAACAGGATACAGAGCAAGAATACAAGTTTCCCAAGAACAAGCTGAATGCAGACACATATGGGAAATCAACACAGAACTACCGCCAGGATTGGAAGAGTGCAAATGCTGCAAGAGAACGTCGCAAAGAAGGCATAGGAGACATTGTCCCTTATGCAAGATCACTTCGTGTAGAATGTGTAGCATATATTACTTTGACAAAAGGACCCCCGTCATGATGGAGGAACCCCCAAGGTATGAACCTAGAAACTTGCTTCAAACACAACAAGACTTTATTAATTATTGCGAAGCAGAAATAAGGAGGCTCAAAATGGCGATTGAATTTGAACGACAAAAGGCCAAGGAGCTAGAAGAAATGCATATTCAATCTATAGCCATAGCTCAGGAAAACCTCCGTTTACAAAACGAAGTGGTAGAGCTAAAGGAAAAATATGACAAATTGGAAGGGGAAGTACTGTAAGTAGATCGGTTAAGGCTAGAGAAGGCCGATCTCCTGAAAGAAATACAAAGGCTTGGAAAAAGAAAAACTGAAGAAAGCGAAGAAGAAGAAGAAAATGAAGAGGCCCTTGTTCTCTTGGAGGAAGAAACTCAGAAAATCCTCTCTATGGAAACAAAGGAAACGGGAGGATCAAGAAGATATAAGAATATGCTCTTCAACTTAAAGGTGCATATGGAAATTCTGAATATTCCCCCTTTTGAAGTTAATGCCATACTAGATACAGGTGCTACCACTTGTTGCATAGACGAGAAGGCTGTACCAAAAGCTGCAATAGAAGAAAACCCTTATGTGGTGCATTTCAGTGGGATCACCTCCAAAACGACAGCGAACAAAAAATTAAGAGGAGGCAAAATGACTATTGGGAACAACACTTTCAGGATTCCTTACACCTATGTGTTCTCAATGAAGCTTGGGGATGATATTCAAATGATAATATGATGTAATTTTATAAGGGCAATGCAAGGAGGAGTTAGGATTGAAGGTAACACGGTTACGTTTTACAAAAACTTAACGACTATTAAAACTTTGCCCTATATCTCGACAGCTGCAGCAATAGAAGAACTAGATTTGGAAGAAGATGACTATATCCAAATCCAGGAGGCAGTATTTTACTCTGCAGAAGCTCAGCAAAGCAATGAAGATATAAGGGCCAAGTTTGGAAGCCTGCTAGACCAGTTAAAGGCCCAAGGCTATATTGGAGAAGATCCCCTCAAACATTGGGAAAAGAACAAGATAACCTGTAGGTTGGAGATTAAGAATCAAGACTTCGTGGTGGAGGACAAACCCCTTAGACATTTAACACCACAAGCAAAGGAAGCCTTCTCAAGGCATGTAAAAGCACTACTGGAAATAGGGGTTATCAGACCAAGCAAAAGTAAGCACCGTACTACTGCTATAATTGTTAATTCAGGAACCACGGTGGACCCCATAACAGGAGCTGAAAGAAAGGGGAAGGAAAGGATGGTTTTTAATTACAAAAGGCTTAACGACATCACCGAAAAGGATCAATACAGCCTTCCTGGTATCAATACCATCCTTAAAAAGGTCAGCAATAGCAAAATCTACTCAAAGTTTGACCTAAAATCGGGCTTTCACCAAGTTGCCATGCACCCTGATTCCATTGAATGGACTGCATTCTGGGTTCCTGAAGGACTATATGAATGGCTTGCAATGCCATTTGGTCTCAAAAATGCCCCTGCTATATTCCAAAGAAAAATGGATAGCTGCTTCAAAGGTACTGAACAATTCATTGCAGTATACATTGATGATATTCTTGTCTTCTCAGAAAACGAAAAGGAGCATGGGCAACACCTCACTAAAATGTTAGAAATATGCCAAGAAAACGGCCATGTCTTAAGCCCAACGAAAATGAAAATTGCAGTAAAGGAAATTGAATTTCTTGGAGCAGTCTTGGGGAACTCCAAAATCAAGTTACAGCCCCATATTATTAAAAGAATCACAGAATATCAGGAAGAAGACCTTACTACCAAGAAAGGCCTCAGATCATGGCTGGGAATTCTAAACTATGCAAGAAGCTATATACCCAACCTGGGCAGGCTTCTAGGCCCATTATATTCAAAAACAAGCCCCACTGGCGAGAAAAGGCTGAATGAGCAAGATTGGAAATTAATCAGAAAGATTAAGAGCCTGGTACAAAATCTCCCTGATCTAGAGGTACCTCCTGAAGACTGTTTTATAATACTTGAAACAGACGGATGCATGGAAGGATGGAGAGGTATTTACAAATGGAAAAAACAAAAATATGACCCCAGAAATACTGAGAAGGTATGTGCCTACGCCAGCGGAAAGTACAACCCAATCAAGTCCACTATAGACGCTGAGATGCATGCAGTCATGAAAACCCTGGAGGCATTGAAGATTTACTTTCTTGATAAAAAGGAAATTATGATCAGAACTGACTGTCAAGCAATAATAAGCTTTTTCAACAAGTCCACTCAGAACAAACCATCTAGAGTCCGATTGATGGCCTTTGTAGACTACATCACTGGAAGCGGCGTTGAAATCAAATTTGAGCACATCGAAGGAGATAGTAACATTCTAGCCGACTCTTTATCTCGACTAATAAATATTTTGGTTGCAGGATGGCCGAACGAATCATTACTCCTTCTCCTAGAAGCCACTCAGGAGGTTCAAGCCAAACCAAACCTCAGGGCCACTGCACACCTGAATCAACTAATAAACCAGGCGACCTCCTCCTGCAATACCAACAAGAAATGGATAAGCTCAGAGCCAAGACACGTGAAGGACTCACATTTGATGAAATGGGACTATCTGAAAGAAGACTTGGAGCAATTCAAAAGGAAGCCTCCCTACAAGCATGTGAAGCATTACAGCAATTCATGGACATCCACCTAATCAAGACTAAAGAATATCAAAGAAGGAGCGGTGGAAAAGACAACTGGTACAAGGACTGGTTACCAATTGTCCTCCAGCAGCAACAACAACTGGAGAAGGCTCTATCTCTGGCAAAAGACGTCTCACAAAGGACAACTAGCTTTAGCCTTTAGAGGTCCTACAACAGCTGGAGCATCTACTTTTCTTAGCCGCCAAGTAAAAACAAGTTGCGTGGGGTAGAGCACCTGTTTTTCTTAGCTGTCAAACGAGTTGAGCCCCGGGGAGCCGCTCGTAGTGTCATCAATAATTGTACTAAGGAATATCCTTTCCTTCAGTAGGAAGTCTATAAATATATTAGAAGAAGAGATAAGAATGCGATGGGGCCCAATGAGTACCCGGTTCTATCCTCTTCCTCTATATATTCTCTAGCTTAGTCTCTTGCAAGACATCGGTCGAAAAACCAGAGTCTTATTTGAGAAGAAGTCTAAGTCCAATCCTTTGTAAGCATTTTAAGCTTTCTATAGTTCTTTGTACTTATCATTTCTTACAAATCATTGGTTGTTTGCCGCTTCCGTTTCTTTTGGTAAACCATTTTTAGCATTTCTATAGTTCTTTTTTAGCTTTCTATAGTTCTTTGTAAGCATTTCTTAAAAACAAGTGAACCTCCATCACTTGAACCTTGAACAATGGATTCAGTAGTTCCTCAAAGCTACTGAATCCATTGAACCTCCATCACTTGGTTTTCTCAAAACAAGTGATTTCCCTAGAACTCTCAGCCATCAAGTAGCCGTAATCAAGCAGCATAACGTTCAGATACAACTTCTGATACAAATTGCTGAAGACATAAAAGGAATACGGACAGAACTACAAACAATACGGGAATTGCAACAATAAAAAATAATACAATCCCAAGTAGTACCAGACGAACTTATTACCAAATTGGCAAATCTCAACCTGGGTCCTTCAGAAAGGCCTAAAGAGACGAAAGGAAAAATCTTGGTTTTTAAGGATCCTATAAAGATCTTTCAGGAAGCAAAAGGATGACTTCCAGAACGCGAACCCAAGAGGTATCCACGTCAACTCCTCTTATAGAAGATCAGATCAGAAACTATAGGAGAAACCAGAGGAGAATATTCAACGCTAGAAGACGACTGGGACAACTAATTTCCAGAATCCCAAACCCAAACATACAAGTTCTGGAGCAACAAATAGACCCTCAGGCACAGCTACAATTATTCATGAGGGAAAGAGCTGCAATAGCACCAGCTGAAATACTGTATCACTCAAGGAGGGACGATGCACACCACAGGGTTTACACGCATCGATCGGAAGAAGCTATGTTGGTCGCCAATAACCAAGAAGACAGGGCCTTCATACAAGAACAAAGCTTTGACCAACTAATTAGGAGCGGGATGAGATATATTCATCTTGGAATCCTACAAACAAGGATTCAGACACTCCACAGGCAGGAAGAAGGGACACTAGCACTATTAGTGTTCCGGGACAACAGATGGGCCGATGATAGGTCCATCATTGCTACCATGGAAGTAGACTTGACCAGAGGAAGTCAACTGGTCTATGTTGTACCAGATACTATGATGACGGTAGGAGATTTTTACCGCAATATACAACTCTCTATACTAACCCGTGGATATGACACATGGCAGAATGGAGAAGCAAATCTATTAATTACTAGAGGAATGGTAGGGCTACTTTCAAATACCCCGAATGTCGCCTTTGCTTATGAAATCTCAGGGGTGGTGGATTACCTAACAAGCCATGGCATAAGGGCTCTACCAGGTAGAAGTTATTCCACAGCAGAAATCAGAGGGAGAGACTGGATGATTAGACCGACGCAAGTCTCAATCCCCATGCAACCTGCTGAGCTCAGGAGTAGGAACCTAATTGACGGAAGGATTTCGATCAGTTTTGATAATTATAAAGCAGCATCGACATCCAGCAGAATCCACTATAACACTGTGGATGATGAAACATTCAGTGATGATGAAGAAATACGAAGCCACACAATAGCTGTCAATATTCAATTATCAAGTAGTAGTGAAGATGAAGCAGAAGAACTACGCGAAGGCCTAAATTCCTATTTTCAAGATACCCATATCTCAGAGAAAGAAGTAGAGATGCCGTATCCTCGAAAGCCTCAGAAGGAATTAATTGCAGTAGGACTGGAAGAAGAACTAGTAATGGAATACCCCAAGTTAGCAAAATTATCTCATCAGGTATATTCATCATCTGCTGTGTCAAATTACAGGCCACCGGCGGATTCAACCATGGGACCAGTAAATTACCCTCCGGCTGTGAATATAGAATCCATAAGCCAAAGGCCAGAATATGAAGGGCATTCAAGACAACCAAGGTTCAAGGCAAAGAACTTTTCATAAGCCTGGAACCCCCCTTCAGCCTTTTAGCAACAGGGAGCAATATTTATAATCCCATCCCAATTGGGAATGTTTGATGAAGTATTTATGAGGTGGGAATCAATAACGAAGAACTTGGTATCTTCACAAGGATTTACAGATCCTCTAGCAAAAATGGAGTTTATTGAAAATTTGCTCGGGGAAGCTGAAAAATTGGCATGGATCCAATGGCGAATGGCTTATCCAAAAGAATACCAATTACTTCTAGCCAATGGAGACGGAACGGGAGGAACACAAAATATCCTCTCACAACTAAGGACGATCTTCATACTAGAAGATCCATTCCAGGGATCCACAACAGCGCAAGAAGAAGCCTACAGAGACCTTGAAAGGTTATCCTGTACTAACCTCAAATATATTATTCAATTCTTAAATAATTATATGAGGTTGGCATCCAAAACAGGAAGGATGTTCTTGGGCCCTGAATTATCTGAAAAGCTATGGTCCAAAATGCTAGGGGAGCTAGGAAAGAGAATCAAAGAGGCATTTGAAGCAAAGTATAGGGGAAACACTATAGGAGTGATCCCGAGAATACTCTTCTCCTATAAATACTTAGAAGCTGAATGCAAAGATGCTGCATTCAGAAGAGCATTAAAGGACCTGTCCTTTTGCAGTGAAATTCCTATCCCAGGATACTACAACAAACCTGAAAGAAAAACTGAAGAAAGCGAAGAAGAAGAAGAAAATGAAGAGGCCCTTGTTCTCTTGGAGGAAGAAACTCAGAAAATCCTCTCTATGGAAACAAAGGAAACGGGAGGATCAAGAAGATCTAAGAATATGCTCTTCAACTTAATGGTGCATATGGAAATTCTGAATATTCCCCCTTTTGAAGTTAATGTCATACTAGATACAGGTGCTACCACTTGTTGCATAGACGAGAAGGCTGTACCAAAAGCTGCAATAGAAGAAAACCCTTATGTGGTGCATTTCAGTGGGATCACCTCCAAAACGACAGCGAACAAAAAATTAAAGGGAGGCAAAATGACTATTGGGAACAACACTTTCAGGATTCCTTACACCTATGTGTTCTCAATGAAGCTTGGGGATGATATTCAAATGATAATAGGATGTAATTTTATAAGGGCAATGCAAGGAGGAGTTAGGATTGAAGGTAACACGGTTACGTTTTACAAAAACTTAACGACTATTAATACTTTGCCCTATATCTCAACAGCTGCAGGTATAGAAGAACTAGATTTGGAAGAAAATGACTATATCCAAATCCAGGAGGCAGTATTTTACTCTGCAGAAGCTCAGCAAAGCAATGAAGATATAAGGGCCAAGTTTGGAAGCCTACTAGACCAGTTAAAGGCCCAAGGCTATATTGGAGAAGATCCCCTCAAACATTGGGAAAAGAACAAGATAACCTGCAGGTTGGAGATTAAGAATCAAGACTTCGTGGTGGAGGACAAACCCCTTAGACATTTAACACCACAAGCAAAGGAAGCCTTCTCAAGGCATGTAAAAGCACTACTGGAAATAGGGGTTATCAGACCAAGCAAAAGTAAGCACCGTACTACTGCTATAATTGTTAATTCAGGAACCACGATGGACCCCATAACAGGAGCTGAAAGAAAGGGGAAGGAAAGGATGGTTTTTAAGAAATGATAAGCACAAAGAACTATAGAAATGATAAAAATGCTAAAAATGCTAAAAATGATAAGCACAAAGAAAAGATGGTTGAATTTAGTTAGACCTCTTAAATACTTACTAACCCTAACATATATTCTATATAATGAACAGAGGTGGTTTTGACTTGTGTGTAAATTTTATAGCACCTCCCATGTCCTCTCATCTTGCCAAGTCCAATTATCACAACTACAACTAGACAACTAGGTTTTTAAATGACATATTCCTAATGAACCCACGTTAGTATAAAGTCATAAAGCCTCAACCTTTAATATATAAAAAAGAACGTAGTACTCTTTTTTACACTAATTTTAATAATAATCGAGTGTGCTTTAGTAGCATCAACATCACATATTAAAGGAAAATTATCTTGTAGTGCTTATTTTGTCATAGTCAGTTTTAGAAGGACAAATAGAAGAGTGACGAGGACAAAAAAAACGAGAGAAAAAAAAAAGCCAAGTAGAAAGAGAACGATAACTAAAGAATGAAAAAAATATATAATAACAAAAAAAAATCTAATTTTAAAGTATGTTTATTAAACTTGCATTCATTGATGACCTAGGAGACTAGGATTTGAGGGTTGGCCTTGGTACAATAGGGCTGCTCTTTGTAAACTTGGAGACTAGTGTTCTAATTACATAAATACTCTCTCTATATTTAGAGATAATGTTTTGCCTATTGACCATTCCCAAACTCCACATTGATAAGAGTCGTATGCAATGAGTGAGTCATTTTATGTTTAAACCCAATTTTCTATCCCAAATTATATATTATTTACAACCTGTAACATCTTTGATACTCAAATAATGCTTTAAAGCATACCTTTTATGCTTTCCATAATTGTTGCTTTTTGAGGTTGATAAGTATTTTTGGATTCCTAAGTCAAATATCCTATGAGGACAAAGAATCCTAACGAGCAAAGAACCTTGTGAAAAAACAATCTTAGAAATTAGGGTTTCATTGTTCTATATATCTTTAGATATTGGTGGAGAGCAAGATATGCAGAAATGTTGAGAGTGCTCTTAGGTTTCTGTCTAGAGCATCTAATAGGGTAAAAAACGAAATGTGAAAAAATGTTTATGATCAATATGAGAGGATATATAAAAGTATTATTATAAGAGGATGTATAAGAAGTGTGAAAAAAAATTTCATGCATTGATTTTCTGGTATATTTTTTATTTGTAATTATTGAGTTTTTCTTTTAATTATGAAATCTTCTCTCCCCAACCCAACTGTTCAATGATTTCAAAGTATGAAATTCAACTAGGTAGCATTCTAATTATTGGCTCGCTCTCTCTCACGCACACATTTATGATTTCAAGCTTCGACAATTTATTCCCCAATCTTGTTATCTCATATTGGTATACGAAAAAACTCAGCGGTTAAACAATGCCTTGTTCCATTAAACTACTAACGACAGGAAAATTAGAATCTTAGTTTCTTGTTATAACTATTCAAGTGACTGAAAAAAGTATTATGGCTATCTTGTAAATCAACTTTAAATTATTTTTTTCAACTTGATTTCCTTGAAGGTTCTGCTAACACTAAATGCATCGATGATAAACAATTTACTGCTAGTTTTTGTTTTTGTTTTTTTTCTTCTAAGGCGATCAAGATTACAAGAGATCGCAAACAAAAACCAACATGTAACATCATCAATAATTGTTTTCCTTCAAGCTATGTTGGAAAGGAAGTATAAAGCTATTCGAATCATCACAAACCAAGTGTATCTTTGGTTTCCCTGTCGAACGCTCTCCTTAGCAACATGGGCTTGATGGTTAAAAGGTTTAGCATCTTGGATCGAAACAAAATTAAGCAAAGACAAGACCAAAAAGATAATATTAAAAATTCTAAATGCTGCGGTGCAAATTTTAACGCATGCATCGATCCAACATATGATGGGTACAAGTTGATGCTTGTATTTCAATAAGACTAGTTGCAACGTACGAGCAAATGCTCGAGTCTAACGCGTGTATATCGAGTTGAGCAAAGTGTTACTCTTAAGGAATTAAGTTATTAAATCATCATTACATCGCATGTATCATTTTACATTGACTGGAGAAACACTGTTTAACCATACCAAAGCAGAGGTGAGATGAACCAGACTAAAATGTCCGGGTTGTAACCTAATTCAATTAACTTGCCAAACTCCACATCCTTTTGACGAAGCTTATCACTCCGTCTTGGCTCAGTCGAATGACAGCTCAGTTTCACAACACCTAGAAGCAGAGAAAGAACAAAAAAAATACTTATATCATATTATACTCGGGATTTTCACCAACTGACAGCCAGTGTACTAGAATCATATATCCTGTGGAATCGTTTTAAGTTCCAACCTAGAATCATATTCACCTTCAAATTAAGCTATAAAGTCCATCAGCTATACTATTCAGGCAAGATAAATACAAACAAGCTAAATGCAGTAGCTATAAGCCTTTGATCTTCAAGAGTTAGCACTAGGGATCATAGAATTATAGAACATACACATTTTTACCAATTTAAATGATCAAGATTAGAGTTCTGAACTGGAGATATTGCCAGAGATCTTGTGTGCATGATGAGCATTTAGCAAAACAAATTTGTTTAATGCCCCAAATGGTTTGAAAAAGAGGGGGATGATTCACAATAGATCGCGCTCAGTAGAACTGATTATGATGGGTAGTAACTCTGGTTGGGGACACTGGTTGGGGGGTTGCTTATGCTGGAGTTTGCATAGTATGCTTCACGTTCTAAAACAGTATCGGCAAACTGATACAAATTTGTACTTGAGCTCCCGGTTCCATATCCATCACCCGAAGCTTGTGAGTAGTATACATTTTGTCCTGCCATTGACGATGGACCCATCCAGGCTTCGGAATGTGTCGATGCTAAAAAATGTTGTCCCACTAATCTCTCATCAAGTGCTCCATTCCCATGCAGTTTATATAAATCTCCATCATAGTTAGTAAATGGATGAGAACTGTTCTCCACTGTTGACCCAGCAGGACCTTCTGCTGTTGCTGCGACAAGTTCACTGCTAACTCCTGCTGAAGTATGGACACCCGCTGTCAGTGAGCTAACCCCACATAATCCATTATGTAGACCAAATCCATCATCATGAGCATTCCTCCGGTATAAGCTCCCATAGTAGCCCTCGGGATTAGCAAGTGAAGCACTTTGTTGCTCCTGATATTGCTTACCAAAATGAGGCATGATACTATGTGATGGTTTGGCTGAAGAACACCAATAATTTTTTAGTTGAATTTGACCCAAATCCTGAGCCTTTCTTTTCAAGTTCTTATTTTTCAATCTCTCCTCGTCCTTGGCAATTACCCTTTCTATCTTGGCAATCTTCTGATTGATATTGAAGCTAGCAAGTTCAGATGGATCAAGTTTGTAGTTCTCCAGACATTTTGCTACCAATTTAAGCCTCTCCAAGAGCTTCTCATTGGCTTCTCGCTGCAAAATACAATTGGTAATTCATGCAATCTAAAAGCTTGCCATATGCAGCATAAAATAGAGCTCTAAATATAGACACCAAAATAGTGACTAATTAACAAAGACCGTACCCAATTTCCATGGAACCACATTATATTAGATCCATCTACCATTCTTATCCTAAAACTCAGCAATATTGAAGAAATTGGATCTCTAATAGACCAAACGAGAAATCTGCAGACAACTGATTAGTTCTGTCCATCCAATTAGGCTTTGGTGGATCAAGGCTACAGTTTATCATGTTTAAAGCTGCAGAAGTATGTTCTTGATCATCAGACTGATATGTGGCAAACAATGGACTGCCAAAGTACACTTCATTCTGTTTATTAGCGCTACTCTCTACAATAACACTAAAAGAATAACACCAATAACTCCGAAGCTATAATTCTTTACAAGTGAAAAATACTATCCTATATTTTACCTTCCACTAACGTCAAGTGTCCAAACCAAGGATTGACGTACCACCGTATGGGTGATATGTATTAGTTCGACAGAAGACCGAGACGTAGACTGTCCTGGCAAAACAGTTGGAATTTGACTATTACCAACCTGTACCGGTCAGGTAATAATCGGATTTCAACCGATATTGATCAACATCTGAGATTCATCTTGATCCAACGGTCAAATTGACTGTTGGACCACTTTGAAATCTGATTTAAACCCTCTCCCTCCCCTGTTTTGCCCTCTCTCACTCTCACAACTTCCTAGCTCTCTTTCTTACTCTTTATCACACATTTTTTTCACTCTCTTTCTCAATTAAAGCTGATCTTTGGTGATTAGAGCTTCATTTGTGAGGATTAACATATTCTAATAAGTCATTTAGAGGAGGATTACTCAAATTAAAAGGTATGTATTCTCTTTCTACTTCGTTAAATTTTGACATGATTAGCTCCATTATATCTAGTTCATGATGATTAGGGTCAATCACTTTTTTTTAGTGCCCAATTAGGATAAATGGAGCTTGCTAATTGTGTGATCAGTGGCATTAATTTGAATTAGGGTACTTTTAGTTAGCTTTTGATATGATTAGCTCCATATTAGCACCATTATATCAAGTAATTAACGATTAGGGTCAATATCTTACTCTTAGTGCCAAATTAGGGGTAATTAAACATAAATGCAGCTTGTTAATTGTATGATTAGTGGCATTAATTAGAATTTAGGGATCATTAAAGGCATTATTATCTACAACCATCATTGGGTGCACTCCTTGACACAAACCATAACATTTATTCAACAATTAACTTATTGTCTATCAATTATTTCCATAGTCATAAAAATTAATTATAAGGTTTTCCAATAAAATATATACATATGATCTGAAAATGAAACGTCTCTATGTACTTTTCAAATAGCACAAAAGCCCAGCAAATGTTTCAACCAAGGTGCCTTCTAAATAGTATATATGATGCCACTGAACCCAAATAGTTCAAATTAATTCAGCACTTGTTAATTTAACAAAGAAAAGAAAAAGAAAGAGAAATGCATCATACCAGTGATTTCAGTGAAGATTGTCCTTCCATTCGTTCATCTTTTGCAAATAGTGTAGATTTCTGCAAAAAGGAAACCAGCAGGGGCAAAGGGGGATGCTTGTCCTTCAGCTCAAAAGCGCAAATAAGATTCACAGCTTCAACATTCATTTCCTTACTTAGCATATCGTTAATAATATCTGCACATGAGACATGCTATTTAACACAATATAAAGATTCTAGTTAAAAATAAAATAAATGTATAGTGCCAAAAAAGAAAAAGACAGTTCTAAGCATCTGCACGCTAAATTGAACATGCAGTAAATCTACATTAAATATATGAAAATGTTTAAAACACAGAAAACTAGTAGTGAAATAGAATGACAAAACTTAGTAACAAGCAAAATACAGCTCATAATATATTCTGAACATATCTAGATATCTAGTGGTGTATGAAGTCGATAAATTCAGACAGAATTAAACAAAATATCACACTACCAGTGCAACGAAGGACCATATCCATGATACCGATCAACATTTCATTTTTTCTGGTGACACTGGACAGTAAAGGTTAGTATATGTGTATCGGCCGAACCAGTTGCCAAAATAAATATATATAAAGAGACAAACCATTGGCAAACATGGTATTTATAATAATAGCGATCAGCTATTGTGACGAAATCGCTGTCAGGATCAAGAGCGGCACTAATAGGAGGGGTGAATTAGTGCAACGGAAAAATTACGTCGATTTAAAAATCTTCATACGATAAAATTTGATTCCGACGAAAACCATTTCGTTTTTCTTGAATTAGTAGAGAAGAGGGGATTGGACAATTTGTAATGAAGTAAAGATGAATGTAGTAAATAGATTAAGCAGTAAGGAATGAACACACCGAAATTTATAGTGGTTCGGTCGTTGTGACCTACATCCACTTCCGATTACTCCTCTGTCGAGGTCACCGACGTCCACTAATGGTCTTCCTTCAGTAGGCGAAAGACCAGCCACCTCTTTACAGTGCTCTCCTTGTCACGAGTTTAGGAGATAACCCTTACTAGCCTCACACCTCTTCTTGGATGATTACAAAGCTTAAAGAGAGGGAAGAGGACTCTTCTCACTTTTAGAACACTTTTAACACCCCAACACTTAATAGTTTTTTTTCACACTTTGATTGCACTTTGTTACCCTTTCATGCAAAAAATGGTGGGGTATTTATAGGCCCCAATAGCTTCAAAATTGGAGCCAAAAAGTGTCTCATCCCGGATTTCCGAGGTACTGGCGGTACCATCGCCTGTACTGGGTAGTACCACCACTTGACATTCTAATACTAGGCGGTACCATCGCCCAGTCTGGCGGTACCACCGCCTGATAGAGTCCCGGATACTGAGCTCTGGCGGTACCACCAGATCTAAAAATGAGAAAACTGTAAGAAGCAAGATCTAAAAATTGAGAGAAAAAGTTTTTGAGGATTACCCTTGTAGTGAATCTCTTGAAAAGTTGAGATTGATCTTTAGATTCGCAAGAGATGAGGGTTTTCTTGAGTTCCTAGACGAAGAGCAAGGGGAATGAGAGGTGGAAAAGGGTTTAGAGGTGCGGGGAAGAGGTCTAGGAAGGCTTGGGGGCATTTCTACCGCCGACCCTAAAAGCCCTTTTATAGGACAGAGCTGTGGGCGGTGGCACCGCCAACTGGGTGGTGCTACCGCTGGTGCACAATTTTCAGCCCATTTTCAAGCTGCAATTTTACCTTTCAAACTCGCAGCTATATTTAGTAATCCAGTCATCACTTTGTGCTCAAGGAAAGTGCAAGCTTCGTAGTACTTTTGCAGGCCAATACTTTTCTATCTATGTGTATTAATGATTTCAATCATATAAACCATAAATATCTAAAAATTCAAGTCACAGACATCAAGAAATAGTTTATTCGTATAACTCCTTTCCTTAGTTAAAGTAGGGCAGAACGAGATGAAAGAATCAAGATTTGTATTGAAGAATATCTTCGAGAAATAAACAGTTTATTTTATGTTTGGTACATCTCAAGTTGTAGATAGCGACATATCATCTCCATAAATCCAAAGTCATCATCACTTTTTGTGAAACCCAATGGAGGCAATATAGATGGTTTCCTAAGTATGCTCTAGTATATTAAAAAAATCGTGCATCATCATTTAAATCTGAAAACCAATCAAAAATTTTCAAGATCAAATGTGTAGCACATAATTTCAAAACATATTATTTCAAATCACATCGTCAAGCATAATTTCATTGAATATAAAATATCTTCATTTAAATTTATTTTGTTACCAATAGTTTTAATTCCAATGATATTTCCTTTATTGTTTTGGCTAAAGAGCTTTATGAAGTATTTTGGATCTCCGGTCATAAGCCTTGAGCATCCACTATCAAACTATCATTCTTGCTCCTAGCTTGTGATGGTAGACACTTCTACAAGAAAGGGTGATTTTTAGGCAACCATTTGACCTTGGGTGCCTCATAAATCAATCTACTCAACTTATCATTTTGCATAGAATTCCTTATGGTTCCTTTAGGAACCCAAATCAATTTGTGTGGACTATATCTCTTAAATGGACATTTATAAGCAATATGTCCGGGTTTGCAACAAAAGTTACATTTGGTGCAAGGTGATACACGCAAGGTAGGGCCTTTTATAAAGGTGGTTGGATTTTGGTGAGAGCTACTCACAAATCCGATTCCGCCTCTTCTATAAACATGACCCTTATTAGCAAGGATCATATTCAAGGACTTGCTACCAATCTCAAACTTTTCTAAGGTTTCTTTGAGTAGCAAGTTTTCCTTCTCAAGTGCCTCTAAGTGTTCACACTTAGTGCATGGAGGCAAAGAAGGATTATCATGCTTAAATTTTTTAAAATCAACATTTAAAAGGGCATGCTCCTTTTTTAAAGATTTATACTTTTTACTCAGTTCTTCATTCATCAAACAATTCATGAAAAGCACTTAAGTGCTCATCGAAAGATAAATTTGCATCTAATGAATTACTTACCTCATCTCTGATAGCCATTAGTGCATGGTTGGCGATCTCCTTATTGCTTTGTTCTTTGCCTTCGGAATCGCACAAGTCATCCGACGTCGTTTTGAGCGTCTTCTTCTTCTTTGGTTGCTTCTTCTTTACTTGGGGACATTCGCTTTTAAAATGTCCCGACTTCTTGCATTCGTAGCATATAACTTGTTCTTTCTTAGGTTCAATTTTGTTTTTAGTGTCATTTTTAGATTTATTTCTTTTTATGATTTTTTTGAACTTTCTTGTCAAGAGTGCCAAGTCATCATCATGGTCCTCATCACTTGAATTTTGTTTCAAGTGGTCTTCATGAGTTATTAGTGTTATATCTTTCCAGTTCTTTAGAAGGTTGTTCTCAAGCTCTTCATAAGCATTGCAAGTCATTTCGTAGGTCATCAATGACCCAATAAGTTCTTCGAGCGAAAAGTTGTTCAAATCCTTGGCTTCTTGAATTGTCGTTATTTTAGGATCCCAACTCTTTGGGAGGGATCTTAATATTTTGTTAACAAATTCGAAATTAGAAAAACTTTTACTAAGTCCTTTTAGACCATTGACGACATCCGTAAACCAGGTGTACATGTCTCCAATGGTCTCACTTGGTTTTATCTGAAACAACTCATAGGTATGGACTAAAAGATTAATTTTGGACTCCTTTACTCTACTAGTGCCCTCGTAAGTGATTTTGAGTGTATGCCAAATATCAAAAATCGTTTTACAAATAGACACTTGATTGAACTCGATTTTATCTAAAGTGCAAAACAAGGCATTCATAGCCTTGGCATTTAAAGCGAAAGTCTTCTTCTTCAACTCATTCCAATTGTTCATTGGAAGAGAAGACTTTTGAAAGTCATTTTCCACAATGTTTCATAAATCAAAGTCTATAGAAATTAGAAAAATCCTCATTCCAGTCTTCCAATAGGTGTAATCCGTCCCATTAAACATGAGTGGACGTGTAATTGAGTGACCCTCTTGGTTGCCGACAAATGTCATCTCTCTTGAGTTTCAAACCAAACCAAGAGTGACCTTGCTCTGATACCAATTGTTAGGATCAAGAGCGGCACTAAGAGGGAGGGTGAATTAGTGCAACGAAAAAATTACGATGATTTAAAAATCTTCGTACGATAAAATTCGATTTCGACGAAAACTATTTCGTTTTTCTTGAATAAGTAGAGAAGAGGGGATTGGACAGTTTGTACTGAAGTAAAGATGAATGCAGTAAAGAGATTAAGCAGTAAGGAATGAACACACCGAAATTTATAGTGGTTCAGTCGTTGTGACCTACATCCACTTCCGATTCCTTCTCCGTCGAGGTCACCGGTGTCCACTAATGGTTTTCCTTCAATAGGCGAAGACCAACCACCTCTTTACAGCGCTCTCTCCTTTTCACAGGTTTAGGAGATAACCCTTACAAGCCTCACACCTCTTCTTGGATGATTACAAAGCTTAAAGAGAGGGAGGAGGACTCTTCTCACTTTTACAACACTTTTAACACCCCAACACTTAAAAGAGTTTTTTTTCACACTTTGATTGCACTTTGTTATCCTTTCATGCAGAAAAGGGTGGGGTATTTATAAGCCCCAATGGCTTCGAAAATTGGAGCCAAAAAGTGTCCCATCCCAGATTTTCGAGTACTGGCGATGGTACTTTTAACCAAGGTATGCAATACTGTACCGTACTGGTGTTTCGAGGTTGGCTCGGTACGGTACGGTACCAGCGTACTGAGTGATACACCAGGGCGCACCGAACGGTACACCAGGATTGACCGAGCGATTTCCACTTACTGCAGCATTGTAGCAGTGCTACAGTGTAAAACTGTAGCGCTGTGGCACTGCTACAGTATATTACTGTAGCACTGTAGCACGGTCCGTCTGGTAGCGGGCGGTCCGCGTACCGGTATACCGTCGGACCGGTACATACCACTCGTACCAATGATTCTTTCAGCAAGGCAGAGGTAGAGCAAGTGAAGGTGATTCTTTCAGTGATACCGATCTTTGCATGCACCATCATCTTCAACACGGTCCTCGCTTAGCTGCAGACCTTCTCAGTAGAACAAGGAAGCTCCATGAACACTCGGCTTACAGACTCCTTCAGAGTCCCACCTGCATCACTCCAAGCCATCCCCTACATTGTGCTCGTCATACTGGTTCCCATCTACGAAACCAGCTTCGTCCCTCTTGCCCAAAAGCTCACCAGAGAGGACTCGGGGATCACTCCGCTGCAGCGAATCGGCGTCGGCCTCTTCACAGCGACCTTCTCGATGGTGGCAACCGCCATGATCGAGACGGAGAGAAGAGAGAGATGGCTGTTGGGTTGGGCAAGCTAATGTCCATCTTCTGGATTGCTCCCCAGTTCCTCATCTTTGGCCTCTCGGAGATGTTTACAACTGTGGGGCTCATTGAGTTCTTCTACAAGCAATCATTGGGCGGCATGCAGTCCTTCTTGATAGCCATGACCTACTGCTCTTACTCCTTTGGCTTCTTCTTGAGCTCCCTGCTGGTGTCATTGGTGAACAAGATCACATCAAGCTCATCAAATGGCGGATGGCTGGGCGACAATAACCTCAACAAGGACAGGTTGGATCTCTTCTACTGGCTGTTGGCAGCTCTCAGCCTCCTCAACTTCCTCAATTATCTTTTCTGGGCCAAATGGTACTCCAACACTCCATCTCCATCAATTGAGACACATGTTGGAGCTGATAACATACCGTGAAAGACCACTATCCTACATTAAATATTCCTCTTCAGTCCTAAACTTAAACTAAGCTAAGAGGGTAAATAAAACAAAAAAAAAGAGCTAGATCGTAGATCTATCATGCAGGTTTCACGCCATCTCTGGCCCTTCTTATATATATGTATTACATCGAATCATGGACATATAATGAATGCACTAACGATTGTCAAACATTGTTACTATATGAAATTTTAGTGTTCTTCTGTCTTCTCTTGCTCTTTCTTTTCATTTATCACCCAAGTCTTCAGATCAAATTATTGTGCATGGAAATGGAGCTCGAAATGATGGACCAGCACTATGTCTATGTTGTTAGAGAGGGGACATGTTCATATGGAGACAATGGACAAGGCTTTTCTTTCCAAGTTCACAATTTTGTACTGTACCGGAGTTTCGACGTTCGCTCGGTACGGTAAGATACTGTATACCGAGCGGTATACCGTTCGGTATATCGCTCGATATATATATATATATATATATATATATATAGGCCCCAATGGCATCAAAATTAGAGCCAAAAAGTATCTCATCCAGGATTTTCAGGTACTGGCGGTACCACCGTCTGACAGAGTTTCGGATGCTGAGCTCTGGTGGTACCACCACTTGGCAAGTAATAACTGCCGACGATACCATCGCCCAGTCTAGGCAGTACCACCTCCCAAACCACTTGGGAGACCGTTCCCTGGGCGGTTCCACCGCCCTAGTCTAGCAGTGCCACCGCAAGACAGGGTCCAGCAACCTGGTTGGGCTTTGAATCTTCAGGCCCAAACCAATCCAATTACAGGCCTTGTTGGCCCCTAATAGAGTTAGTTGGATTACCTCCCAAATCTAACCCTAATTACGTGCTAACTACGATTCTTATGGCATACACTAAGCAAATCAAGTCTGGTTAGTCTAGGTTTCTTCCGGAGAGCTTCCGGCGATCTTCCGGCGAACTTCCGACGATCTCTCTGCAATGTTCCAACGGACTCCCAACAAGCTCCTGGACTTCACAACGATCTTCTTAGCGAGTTCCGATAAGCTTCTTTAGCAAGCTCCTGGACTTCTCGGTCAATTCCGGTAGAACTTCCAATGAACGTCCGGACTTCCGGCGAACTCTCGAACTCCCAACGAAATCTCGATCTTAACTCCGACACTTCATTTTGCTTTATGCCTTAATTGCAATCGTAGTTAATCCCACACACTTTTCTCAACATATAGATTTGATCAAATAAATTACCAATTGATTTCATCATCAAAATGCGAGATTCAACAATCGCAACTTCAGTTGCAACACAAAATGCTACGAACCTCAAAATAGTCCAGAAGTAGGAAAAGTAAAAGATCATAAACGTCAAAGCTAAGGCTTAAAGTACTCTACGACCATGCTTGTAGTATGATTATTGCCACAAGAATCTTCATTACACAGCCACGTGAAAGTAATAAACACAAATCAAGCCACATGCCATAGATGACAAAGAATACTTATGAAGTTATTAAGGCCAAACCAAAAGAGGTAGTTGTTGACATGTTGTTCAATCACCTCTTCTTAACCATTACAAAGTTATAATGCCATTTTCCAAAGCAAATAGGAATATCCCTTACAGAGGAGTATTAAATTAAATCACTGTGACTAAGTTAACCTAGATGTTTAACAAATCAAGGCACAAAATATTTTGCTGCAACCTCATATTTCTGAATAATGACGACTAATCAGAAGTCAGCACTCACCAAATTCAAGAATATAATATGGTTTAATGAACATTAACCATAAGACCTAGCTGCTCTACTTTACAGCTGGAAAACCTGCAAATAATTACAATTTTGGTGGTATCTATTTAGATTTCTATGGGCTCAAGATCACATTATATCATCAGCAATCCTTAGATTAGTTATTTTCAGTCTAAATTTCCCATAACCACCAATATATGTAACAATCAGTGATTTAAAAAGCGCTAGGCGCCAAAAGGCGCCAAGGTCCACAAACGCCCGAGGCGCTAGGCGCTCGCCTAGGCGCTCGCCCGAGCGAAGCGAGGCACTAAATTATAAAAATATATAATATAATTATAAAAATATATAATATAATTATTTAAAATTATCTAAATTATAAAAATATATAATATAATTATAACAATAATTTCAAATAAATAAAAATTAATAATATTAAAATCAAAATAATATATTATTAATCTATTAACAAAAAATTAATCATTTCAAAATTTAAATAAACTTAATATTAAGAGTATACTGAGCCTGATGGAGAAACGAGGAAGCAGCGACGAGCGGCGGCGGCGGCAGCGGCGAGTGGCGGCGGCACCGGCGAGTGGCGGCGGCAACAGCGGCGGCAGCAGCAGCAGCGAGCGGCGGCAGCGGCAACAGCAGCAGCAGCGGCGAGCGGCAACAGCGGCAGCGGGAAAGGGAAAGGGAGCGGAAGGCGCGAGCAGCGGGAGGCCTCGAGGGAGGCGAGAGCAGCGGGAAGGCTCGCGGGAGGGCTCGCAGGAGGCGAGAGGGCTCGCGGGAGGCGCGAGCAGCGGGAGAGATCGCGAGAGGCGTGAGCAGCGGGAGGGCTCGAGGGAGGCGCGAGCAGCGGGAAGGCTCGCGGGAGGGCTCGCAGGAGACGCGAGTAGCGAGAGGGCTCGCGGGAGGCGCGAGCAGCGGGAAGGCTCGCGGGAGGCGCGAGCAGCGACAGCAGCGAGCAGCGGCAGCGGGAGCAGCGGCAGCGAGCGACGAGATCGGGATCGGGATCGGGATCGAGAGCGGCAGCAGGTTAGTGTTGGGTTAGGGTTAGGGTTAGGGTTGGGGTTATATCGATTTAGTTGGTTCGATTGAACCAACTAACAACCGAACCAGGACCGAACCAGACCTAAAATTCTGGTTCGGTCGCCTTGGTTTACCCAGGCGCTCGCCCGAAGCGCCCAGCGCCTGGGCTCGGGTGAGCGCCCAGGCGGCGCCTACTTGAAGCGCGCCGCCTGGGACATTAGCGAGGCGCTCGGGCCTCGCCTCGCCTCGCCCGAGCGCCTAGGCGAGCGCCCGAGCGCCTTTTGCAATCACTGGTGACAATTAAACCATTAAAATATTGGCAAACAAATTCAATATGCAAATTTTTCTAATATTTATGCTAAGCAATATTCTGCGTAAATTGGACATAACTACCAATGCATGCCAGAATCTCCAGTTAACTCATTAACCTGAATTTGAAAGGTTCCTAAAAGCTAATTCAAACAGGCTCCAAATCCCAAAAAAGTACTACTAAAAGAAGGTACAGAAGCAATTTGAATGACGAATTATTATGATATTGTACCAAATACAATAATGTCAGCTTAATATTCATTTTCATCATTAACACCACTTGCAAGCAGCAAGTTAGAAATTATGTCAACAAGATCTAAAAAAGTTGATTTCGACATGTTCTCAAGAAACCTACATTATGCAGTAGTTAGAAGTGATAAAATGATTACCGATAATGGTCCGAGGAAAGATAGAGGAAGACCTATAAAAACCTTAATAGAAACTATAAAGAAGATTTAAATAAGATTTTTAGATATCTCAATAGTGATAAAAGATCCATATAGCTTATTCCAAATAGTTGGGGCTTACGGCTTTGTTCTTGTTCCGTAGGATCTAAAAAATTGACTGATTGCCTGATAGGTTTTAACAGCTGAAGGTGGAGGAACAGGATCAGCAAACACCCTACAAATGGATCTAAGCTTGTCTTTTTAGATATAACATACTAATCATCTGTGTATAATTTTATTTGAAATATTTTGGTTCCATTAGTCTTGTTTTAAGAGTTCATTTAAAACAACTGATCATACATTCCCTCTGACATATCTGTCTGGTTGCTGGCTTTCTTGTTAATAGGAGATTCATATGAAACAGAGAAAGTTGATCATAAATACAGATTAAGATGGGGTAGCTTCTAGAAAATGTCTATTAAAATCTTAATAGGTCATAAATTCTACTTAGGCAAGAGATGTAGGTGGCCATTTTGTTTTTTATTTATTAAAGAGTCTCATTAGCAATAGCATTATAGATTAGTTATTTCTTCACAGAAGCCACCACTCACTATGATGAAGAAAAGAAAAATTAAAGAAAGAGCAAGAGAACAAGAGAGAAGTGAGATTAGAGAGGAGAGAAAGAGACTAGAGGAGTAGAGAAGATGCAAGTTTTTCATTCAAATCTTAAGTGTTTGATCAATTGATAAGATCCACTATTTATAGAGGTTAGGAACCTTGATACAATCATTTTAGACAATGATTCCCAAGTGTAAGCTGCTACGAACTTGTATTTCTTTTAAAAATCTGAAATGTAGCTTCTAGGATACCTAAATAGCTTTAAAGAAACTTATCACAGCTAAGAAGTAAAGAGTCCACTTAATACAAGAGTACAATTAATACAATAGAGTCCCAAGGTTAACACCTAGAAAGACCCAAAAGACTTCAATTTTCCACACAACTCTTGGAGTTTCTAGGCCAAATAATTGATGATTTTTTGCTTATTTCTTTGCCTAGAATAAACTCTTCTAAATCCTTTTATAAAGCGAGATGGTTCTCCATGATTCTCCTCTGGTGGAAAAGAACTCGACCCCGGAGAATGATTTACAAGATATTGGTCCAATAAGTCTGGTGCAAAGTCACGAAGTACTTTCAAAGTAATCCAAGTGACATCGGAAACTGGATGATCATGCCACTTGACAAGAAAGTGTTGAGTGATACTAGTAGCAGATATAACAAGGCAGTTATTAATAATGGCCTCTATGTCATCCTTGTGTTGTGGGAGAGTCAATGCTTTGGGATGATTGCTGCCTACAAGGATTGTCTTGTTAAGTCTCAAATTTTGATTAAGAAATCAATTAATGAATTTGAACTAATAGCAAGGTCTGCAGTACCGAACTGTACCGCCCGATACGGGCGGTACGTACCGGTCCAACAGGTTGCCGATACGCGGACCGCCTGTTACCGGTCCGAGTGCACTGTAGCACTGTATCAGTGCTACAGTACTCGGCACACCTGAGTGTACCGCTCGGTATACCGTACCGTATCGGTACCGAGCCCAGATCAAAATACCGGTACGGTACGATATTGCGAACCTTGACTAATAGTATGCTAAGTGATGCAGGAAATACTTCTACCATAGACTCGGACCATCGAAGGGCAAATGTCAGACTAGAGAGTCAGACGTTGTGTTGGTAAATTATCATGCCAAAGATTAGACTTCGTGCTAGAGGTTCAAGCATCGTGCCCGAGAATCAGATATCACACTAGAAGGTCGGATGTCATGGAGAAGTCAACATAACCGAGGATTGAGTGATATGCCGAAGGATCGGGTGATATGCCGAAGGTTTAAACGAAGTTCGGAAGATCAAACGAGATGCCAAAAGAGTGCATAACATGTCGCAAGTTGTGACAATGTGTTAGAAGTGGTTGCTATTTTGAAGACTTAGTTGAAGATAATTTTGGCTAAAATTAGGCTTCAATTGGGCTATATTTGTGCTATGTTAGATTAAGGTCGAAGTGGGCTGACTTTGGACTAAATTCAGGTTGGATTTGGGCCCTTACTAGGCCAATTCTGTGTATGAGCGATGGTATCACCCAGAGGAGGCGATGGTACTGCCTAGAGTAGCGTTAGTGTTGGTTAACGACAATAGTACCGCTTAACCCAAGCAGTGTTACCACCCAAGACAGCGGATATCCCAAGCAACACCGTTTCAGAGTGTCAACAGTAATACCTTTGATTTGGGGCACTTTTCTATGATTTGCTCCATATTTTAGGGCACTTTAGGGGCTATAAATACCCCCACTACAAGCATGGCTAAGAGGCAATCATTCTTGAGCTTCCAAGTGTTAAAATCCTCTCTTCCAGTCTTGCTTAAGTTTCACCTTCTTGAGTTTCTAGTAGAGTTACTAAGTTTAGAATGTGTGAGATTCTTGAGGGTGAGTAGGTGTAAAAATTCTCCGAAGCCTTGAAAAGAAAAAAGTTGTAAAGAGTTGTTTATCTTCCACCTATTGAAAGAAAGATTAGTAGTGAAAAAGATCAAACCACTATACAATTGGTTTGCCTCTATCTTTGCTTGTCTCTTTTCTTAATCAAAATTCCAAAGTTTCTTAAAGTTTACAATAGAAATAATTCACCCCCTTTCTTAGTACCATATCGATCCCAACATATCTAATAGAGGAGGCTCAAAGTTGAAAGGATCAATATTTAAATTGAAAGGCAAATGAATTATATATACACTTCTTGAATGGGGAAAAGATCAATAACTTGGACATGTAACTTCTTGAATGAGTTTTTGGGAATCTCTTAGGGCGAATGTGAACCAAAACATCATCACCAACTTGAAACTTTTTTACTCTAATGATATACATCAATAGTAAATTTGTAACTTTTATTACCTAAGGCAATTTTACATTGAATCTCAAGATGTGAATCATGGATATATTGAGTGAAGGAGTAGGCTGGTTCTAAGGCATGATGGTCAAGTGAAAGACGTGCAAGGTCAATGGGTGTACGAGGAGCATAGCCGAGGACAACTTCAAATGGACTTTTTCCAATAGAGCGGTTGATAGAGTTATTGTATCCAAACTCTATAGTGGGTAAGATTAAGTCCTAGTTTTCCTATTTCTCCCCAAGTAAACATCTAAGAAGATTTCCTAAAGAAGCATTAACAACCTCAATTTGACCATCTGTTTAAGGGTGAAAGGCTGAAGAGAACTTCAATGTTGTGCCAAACAATTTTCACAAAGTTTTCAAAAAGTAGTTAACAAATTTCATATCCCTATCAAGCACGATGGTTGAAGGAAAATCTTATAACTAAACCACTTTTCCAAAGAACAATTTAGCTATGTGTGAGGCATCGTTGGTCTCATTTCATGGGCTAAAATAGGTCATTTTTTAAAATCGATCAACAACAACCAAAATAGAATCATGGCCACAAGCTATTTTGGAACGTCCAAGGACAAAATCTAAACTCACATCTTGCAATAGTGTTGAATGGGTAATGGGGTGTATAGGCTAGTATTGTGTTTGCGAGTTTTGGCAATTTGACAAGTGCAACGTTGCAACACTATTCGAGCAACATCTCACTTTAAGGAAGGCCAGTAAAATCTATCCTTAACTAATGCAATGGTTATGTCTCGACCTAGGTGACCTACTAATCTGCCTACGTGTATTTCCCCAACATGTCTTGGAGGGAGGATCAAGGAACACATAATTTAGTGGATCAAAAAAGATAACCATCTTTAGGAATGAACTCCATATATTCACGATAGTTTCCATCCTGGATTTCTTGATAGATACAGCTAAAGTCTAGACATTAGGTATACTCTTCTTTTAAAAGCTCGAATCCTATTACCTTGACACTCAAGGTAAATAGTATTGAAGAAACTCAACTAAGGGTTTCGAAAGTCTTGTTTTGAGTATCAGAACAATGCTTAATTACAAAAGAGTATTCATTGAGATGAGAGACTCAACCCACATGGCATGCTAGGCATTTAACTTCTTTTGGGCATTTATGTATCTTAGAGCCTGGTGGTTAGACAAGACAAACTCTTGCGATAGAAGGTAATATCGCCAATACCTAAGACATTGCACAATCGCATAGAATTCTTTGTCATAGGTAGAAAATTGTTGTGTTGCATCATTGAGTTTCTTGCTGCAAAAGGCAATAGGCTGATGCTCCTAACTTAGAATTCCTCCTATTCATATACTAGAGGCATCACAAGAGACCTTATAAGGTTTACTAAAGTCAGGGTGTATAAGAATAAGAATGGAGGTTCATCTCGTTTTGATGTCAGCAAAGCCATTGGTAGCAACCAAGGTCTAAGAAAACTCACCCTTTTTTAGGCAATCAATGATATGGTATCATAATGGAGCTAAACCCTCTAATGAATTTCCTATAAAAAGAGACTAATCTATAGAAACTTCGAACTTCATAAAGGTTTAGTGGATTAGAGGTAAGAATGATAGATCTTTTCTGGATTAGTGGCAACACCTTGGATAGAAATGAAGCCTAGGAATAGGAACATGGGTTTGCATGAATTAGCACTTTTTTATATTAGCATAAAGCCCAGCAACTTGAAGAGTGGTAAGAACCTGTTGAAGATGTCTTAAATGAGTTCCTTTGGTCTTTCTAAAGATCAGAATATTGCCAAAGTATAATACAACAAATTTGCCTATATAGAGTTATAGAATTTGATTCATAAAGGGCATGAAAGTGCTCGGGTGTTGGATAGACCAAAGGGCATGACTAGCCATTCGTATAGACCATCTTTAGTCTTAAATGTTGTTTTTCATTGGTCTTTAGGTCTAATACAAATCTAATGGTATCCACTTCTTAGGTCAAGCTTATAAAACCAACTAGATCTAATGAGAAAGTCTAGCATACCTTCAAGTCGAGGAATCAAGAAGCGTTTTACTATCCACACACATCCTCCAAGACTCATCTTTCTTTGGGGTCAAAAAGGCAAGAATAGCATAAAGACTGAGGCTGTGTCACACAAATCCAAATATATTACTTTTATTAATTTTAATATGCTATTTTACTTCTACTTCTTATTTTCCTTAATTTCTATCCCACCTATGTTTCCAAGAAATAGTCCTGGTTGTTTGGCTCATTTTTTACCTATAAGATCAACAATTAGAGTACAAAAATATATCAATTGTATTTATTACATCCAGTTTCTCCACATTGTCGCCAATTTTACTCCAATCCTTTGATAGTTCACAAGCTCAATACAATCATCAATTAATGTTTTATGTTTTATACTTTGGGCAAAAGAAGGATTTATCTGCATGAACAAAGAGACAAAGGAATGAGAGAAATAATTACATAAGGAAATAATAAAATAAATTAGCTAGGTTTGGTTATCAACAATTTTGTCAAAATGCAATATAGCACTGCGATGATAAAACAATTGTTTCATTTGTGTGAAAGCAAACGACATCAACATCATCATCACCAAATTAAGTGGAAAAAGCAACTTTAACCTCAAGTAAGAATATGATATTAATTAATCATGTAACTGAACTGAAGACAAGAAAAAAGAAACAAATAATTACAATTTTTTGTCAAATTCCCTGATGGGAAAGGTGGGGAAAAAAAGGCTTCTGCATAATGTGATGCTTATGTCTGCTCAAATTCTTACTTCAGCCCATTTAGCTATATATTAGAGATGTTCAAGACAATGGTCTCAACAATGACTAGTAGTTCAACTAAAACAACAGAAGTACTACTCCATCCAATTCAGTCATCCCACATCTACAAATAAGAATGATGTAGGATTTAGTAGGCTGACACTAGCATGATGATGAGTAGAGGTATTAGTAAGAAGTATGATTTAATCAACCAGGGAATAAAGCATTAGACGGCACCTACAAATATTTACATATGAAAGGGAGAAAAAGGAATATTACTTCAAGAAGAGAGACATCACTTACCTATCTGTTACACGTTTTCTTTACCTTTAGGTGGCAAAAAAATAACAGGCCAGTTAAATGGATGGTAACAGCTACGTTAGTAACCTATCATTGTTTCTTAATTATCCTTAATCCTAGGTGTACCTTTTGCAAATATATCCATTTTTACGGGTGTTGTTAAAGGCTAGAAGCTAAAAGGTGCAAAGGATCCAAGACGCCCTAGCATTAGGCATTCACTCAAACAAAGCGAGGAACTCATCAATATAAAATTTATAAAAAATATAATTAAGGATAGAAAGCAATCCTTATCATAAAAAATAGACAATACATGGGTTTCATATCATTACCAACTCGAAAGATCACCACTAGAACATCAAATTATATATATTTAACCGTCTATAAAACATTAAAGTACTAAATTGGCCAAATCTAATAACAAAAATAACAAAACAAAAGAAGACCAACGTCAAAGGTCCAACAATTTCATCAACAAAGTTAATGATCATCAAGGTCCACTTCATCATTCAAGGGAGATGGGGCTGTGCACAAGACAGAAGGGATGTTCTCACACGCGATAGTGGCATTGCTAGGTGTTGGACAATGGACCTTTGATGGTAGTGCTCTAAAGGTCGCGACTATTGGAGAGGAAGCAATTGACAATGAAGGGGAGGAAGCACCCACCATAGGGTGTTCACTCAAGGTAATAATCATTGGAGAGGAGGAAGCCAATTCTGGTGGTGAGGATGTAGGGTTTCAAACCACAACAAACTCAATCAGGTGAATGTGCTCGGTTTCGAATATGCGACTTATTCCAAATTATTTGGTTTAGACCAAGGTATATAGTTTCGACCGGGCGGTACCGGTCCGACAGCATACCGGTACACGAACCGCCCGTTACCGGGCGGAACGCTTAAAAGCGCCCCATATCAGACGATACAGGGTTATATCAGGGCTGCTCGGTAACGGTCGAAATCGACCGTTACTGCTCGGTATTTGACAGTTGGAACCATTTCTCATATGTTTTTAAACTCTTCTTCTGTCATATTTCACTCCATTTCATTTTCATTCTCTTAAACTATCTCAAACTCTTTTTTCTCACATTTATGCTCTCCTAAACTCTACAAAACAACGATTTGTGAATTGAATCGAGGTTAATTTGAGAAGATTAAGAGGAAGAACTTTCTTAAACATCGTTGGAAAGAATCGAGTCGAGCTATGAGACACCTTCACAATCACATTCAGCAACTCGCTCGGTCCAGAGACATGACAACAACACGGACAGTAATGCCTCGACGGATGATGGCGGCGATGTCGGACAGTCGTTGGTCTCGTCTACGTAACTTGAGAGTGGTGCATGGACCGAGGAGCAATATTTTACATATGCCAATCAAGATTCAGATCATGGAACTCAACAAAGTACTGGTCAAGTTTATGCGCAGAAGGGGGAGGGGAAGGCAGTGGATGAATCATACGGGCAATAGCAGTACGGTGATAGTTGGTCATCCTTCTCTGAGTAACAGTATAATACAGAGCAGCAAATCAGTAGCGAAAGTAGAAGCTCTGACATTCACCAATATATGCCTCAATAGCTATCTCGAACAAATGTGATTCATGACGACTAGCCTACGATCATCACCATATTGATGTATCAATGGCATACGATGTATCAGTACACTATGTCGTATGATTAATTTCATGATTGGGTCCAACAAACACATCATATTGATATGCAGATGTATAGGATCGAGGACCCCGATCCACCACCCGTGGAGGCCCGTCGTTCGTTTTGGTGGTAGAATCAACAATCAGGTATATCTACATATGTGATTATTTAATTCATTTGAATTTTAGAGTTTATATTGTAATAAAATAGTCTTAACAATTCAAATGATTTTTCTGTAGATATTTCAATATTTACAGAAGGATAATCCGTAACGGACTGAAATACGAACCTTGCACAAGACTATTCCTCAAAGGCCGAAAAAGATATGTGATACTATTCTTACCTAATTTACATTGATTTTACTAAACTTTTATTACTATATTTATTTCTAACTTAAAAACCCTATCCTAACTTTGTTTTTATTTTCAAGTATTTTCGGAGGATTTTACACCTAAATTAGGTGTACTACTTGGTACGCCCTGACGTACCGCTCGGTACACGGTACCATACCATACCGTACCGAGCCAAGCTTGAAACACCGATACGGTACGGTATTTCAATCCTTGGTTTAGACCAAATCATTGCATTTGGGTTAGAATCTAGCTTACTCTAATCCGACCACCACCTAACGTTTATGGTTCAACTAGGGTTTAGCTACCTAGGTTAGATCATGTGAGCTCGAGCTGCCCACCACTTGATCTAGCAAAGTCCGAGCCAAAGTCCAACTCGACCCAACCGGAGTACCAGTCAGACTCCAATTTGATCATGATAAAACCAAACCAAGATCAAACTGGAGTTCAAGCCCAAAGGCCATATTCAAGTCAACTCAAGTCTCACTCAAGTTCAGCTCAAACTAAGTTATGGTCGAAGTCCAATTCAGATCAATAGGAGTTCGAGTCAAGCTTCGATTCAAATCCAATTTGGCCAAACCTAAGCCCACTCTGCAAGGACCCTTTGGCCACCCCAAATCTAAGCCCACTCACCCCAATCCCAATCCTAGTAGGACTAGCATTAGGGCAACCCTCATCCAAATAGGGCAGCCACCAAGCATCGAGGCACTACTCCTACTTGGAGTAAGAGAAGGCTATGCACTATTACCCTAGAAGGAAAGTCCTAAAACCCTTAGGACTCAAGCCCCACCTCAGCTATAAAAAGGGGAGGAGAACCCCACCTAAAGTATCCCCAAGGCAGCCAAGAAGCAGCCCCAACCAACCCTAGCTTTCCAGCTTCTGTTAAGAGCAAGAGAAGAGAGAAGAAGAGAAAGCAAGAGAAAAGAGAAAAAGAGAGGAGGAATTCTGCAAGGTGCTGTAAACATCCAACCGCAGCCCCTTCTTCCTCGAGTTCCAACAGTCAAAGTCCTTTATTCAAACTTCGTCTATAGCTACCATGAGAAGACCCAAAATCTGTTTGCCTCTGTTCAAACCTCAAGAGGTTCCAGCAGCAAGAGAGAAAACTGAAACCAACAACGATCCTCAACCTACCGATAGCACCCAAGTGCTTTTCAAAGATAACATATGTTTTAACGCTTTTGTTTAAGTCTTATTGCACTTTAATCTTACAAGTAATAGAGGTTGTTTTCTTTTTTATTTTACGCTTATTTCTAGTGATATCTCTCTCTTCCATGAAAACTTATATCCAAGAGGTAGTATCAAATTGATAGATCATCGAACCTGAGCCCCAAACAGATCAAGTGGTATCAGAGCAACGATCTTGTGGATGGTAACCATGAGACAAGAATACAAAGAGTCAAACAAAGAATTGCAATTGTTGGAGTTCGTGTCGCACTCGCTACGAGGAAGATCGACCGATGGGATGGTGACCAACCCAATATCTTTGGCCAGCCTTACAGCCTAGACGATAGTATTAGCCTGACAAATGGAGATCGTGATGGGTTGGATACAAGCCCAAGCCATCCTAACAGCAAAGGATGATCAAGCTAAGAACGTCACAAGAAAGGAGATGGAGTCGTTTCATCTGAGATACGCAGTCGCGAAGAAGATGTTGCTGAGCAAAACATGATTAGAAGAACTCAACCTTTCTGAGTTGAGGCTCACATAGACATACCCTCCTACAACGGCTTGATCAACACTAAGGTATTAGACTATGGATTTATCAACTTGACACTTAGTTTGATCCATATAATTACAATAATGAGGATTGAATGATGCTTACGCGACTAAAGTTGATGGAACGTATGCTTCCACGGTGGAAAGTCTATCTTAAAACCAATGACGATGAAGTGCCATTGACATAATTTAGAAAGCTCATACGAGAAGAATTCTACCCTATGAGGTATCTCAAAGTAAGATGAAGTGACATTGCCTACGCCAGGGAAGGGATCAATCAATACAAGAATATACCACTAGGTTTCGACAATAAACAATGACACTCGAAGTCTCTCTCGACGATCACTCGATGGTGATGAAATGAACCGCCGACCTCCATGCCCAGATTAATACAGAACTTTGCTCTTTTAAACTCATAACATCACGACAACAAGCATGATGCCAATAACGATCGAGAAGAAGAATCGAACCCAAACTGAGAAAAATGTGAAGGCCAAAAGAAAGTGCCCCGAAAGCCAAGAACACCGGGAGTGGTAAAACCTCATCTTCTTCCAAAAGAGAATTTATTCTACGATCCAATGATTTTAAAAATGTTAGGCGCCAAAAGGTGTGAAGGTCCCAAAACGCCCAAGACGCTAGGCGTTCGCTTAGGCGCCCGCCCAAGAGAAGCGAAGCGCTCCCGAATATTATAATTAAAATAATATGTAGCTAAATAGAAATATGCTAAATATGTTTATGAAGACCTATTTTAGAATTAAATTGCACCAAAAGCATCTTGTTAACCAAGAATGTTTTGCTGATCTGAGACATCATCAAGGCAAAGCTAAGGGAATTTTATGTATAAATCTAAATGCATATTGCCCATGTTGTAGATACAACAAATATATTTAAACTGCTCCAAACAAGTTGTTGCTCATTCGTTCGCGGTTTAATTAACAGGAAAGTGGGGAAGCAAAGGGTTATGAATGAAATTACGACTACGAACGAACGAAGCTGCAACAATAGATGAAGGCAACAGACGACAGTGATTGAAAGAGGCGCTCGGGCGCTCGCCTAGGCGCTCGGGCGAGGCGAGGCGAGGCCCGAGCGCCTCGCTAATGTCCCAGGCGGCGCGCTTCAAATAGGCGCCGCCTGGGCGCTCGCCCAAGCCCAGGCGCTGGGCGCTTCGGGCGAGCGCCTGGGTAAACCAAGTGACCGAACCAGGATTTTAGGTCTGGTTCGGTTGTTAGTTGGTTCAATCGAACCAACTAAACCGATATAACCCTTACCCAACCCTAACCCGCTGCCGCTCCCGCTCTCGCTGCTCGTCGCTCCTGCTCCCGCTGCTGCTGCTCGTCGCTGTCGCTACTCGCGCCTCCCGCGAGCCCTCCCGCTGCTCGCGCCTCCCGCGAGCCTTCCCGCTTCTCGCGCCTCCCACGAGCCCTCCCGCGAGCCTTCCCGCTGCTCGCGACTCCCGCGAGCCCTCCCACTGCTCGCGCCTCCCGCTCCCTTTCCCTTTCCCGCTGTCGCTCGCCGCTGCTTCCTCGTTTCTCCGTCAGGCTCAGTATACAGTATACTCTTAATATTAAGTTTATTTGAATTTTGAAATGATTAATTTTCAATACTGTTAATAGATTAATAATATATTATTTTGATTTTAATGTTGTTAATTTTTATTTTGATGTAAAATTTTATTGTTTTGAATTTTGAAACTTTTTGTTAATGTGACATTGTGATTTTGTATCTTAGATTTTCTTAATTTAATAGCATATTTTTATTTAAAATTTTAAATAATTATATTTATTAATTATATTATATATTTTTATATTTTAGCGCCTCGCTTCGCTCAGGCAAGCGCCTGGGCGAGCGCCTAGCGCCTCGGGCGTTTTTGGACCTTGGCGCCTAATGCTTTTTAAATCACTGACAGACGACATTATCGACAATGGTGGACGGAGCTGTAGCGTCAAACGAAGCGTGCGAAGGTGGCGAACAAAGACAAAGGAAGAGGTTGTTGACGACGACGCACAAAGCTACTATTGTAGTAGATAGAGGCATAAAGCTATAGCGATGGAAGAGGTTTAAGGTGTGGATGAGCTATAGTGGCAGACAAGCTATAGTGTCGGACGAGTTATAGTGATGATAGCTAAGCTACAACGACGAACGAGATTGGACAAGGTTGTCGAGGACGACTGGCAGAGTGAACAAAGGCAACAAATGTAGGGTTTCATTTCACATTTGTTTTCTTTTACTGCGTTGGGCGAGGGAGGGGGTTGGAGGGTGTTAGGGTAACTATGTTAGTTGGTTCGATTGAACCAACTTATAAGTCTAATTAAACCAAATTTTGAACCCGACCATATTTAGCTCGGGCGCTCGCCGAAGGCGCTTAGAGCTTGGGCTCAAGCAAGGGCCCAATTAGCACTTCTTTGAAGCGCTGCGCCTAGGGATTATGTAACGCGCTCGAGCCTTACATCACCCGAGCACCTAGGCGAGCACCTAAAACACTACTATAATCATTGTAAAATTGCAAGTTATACATTGTAAACTTTCAGATGACAACGGTGACGACAAAGGAAGTTGCGAACAATAGCAACAGCGACGGAGGAATCTACGGACGGCAACAATGACAATGATGGAAGCTACAGACAGCAACAGTGGCAACGGCGAAAACTGCAGACGGCGATGTCGTGGGTGGAGGAAGCTTCAAAGGTGTCCGTCAGTGGCGAATGAAGCTGCGGTCCTCTCCCTCAACGGTTGAAGGAACTGCACACAGAAGTGGCAATGGCAAAGGAAGCTACGAACCGAAGCTAGCCGTCGGACCCATCCATCGACGATAGAGGAAGCCTCATCCGCTACGTCTACAACGGAGGGCAACCATAGAAAGTGTTAGTGGTGACAGCAGAAACAACGTAAGGTGATGACTCGGGGTCGCGCAGGCATGCGAGGGTGGCTTTGGGGGGTAAGAAAGCGATTAGTTGGATCAATCGAACCAACTAACCATTGTTGAACCGAACCAAACTTAAATTCTAGTTCGGTTGCTTCAATTGAACTGAGCGCTCGCTCGACGCCTAGGTTCAAGCGCACACCGCTTGGTCTACCCTTGAGGCCCTGAAGCCTCGCCTTCCCTCGCCTCGCCTTAGCGCCTATTTAAACCACTAGCCGATCCAAAGGTTCGAGAAAAGCTCTTCACCACAAAGATCCAAGCGAGAAAGAAGCCATTGGTGCAATTTCGACACCAACTGCCAAGAGAACCTCATCTCAATAAGCTTGGTCAAGAAGCTAGACCTAGAGACACCACCGCATCTACGCCCATATCATCTTAGATACCTTCATGATAATATGGAGACAAACATCGACCAATAATATAAGGTATACTTCGTCATCCCAAAGGAACTAATCGATGAAGTGACGTACAAGGTGGTTCCGTTTGACATTTGTCAAAGTCATCCTTAGGACCCCATAATTTGTTTTTGTTGAGCCCATAAGCATCAACTGTGAAAGGATCGAAGTTCCTCGTCACCTGAGATATGATTTGTTTGATGGAAGACTTAACATCCACTGACCAAACAAAGAGGATGGTGAAACTAAAAAGGGTAACAACAAAGACTTAACATCCGATTTGTTTTCGTGGCTCTTGCTTCGACATGCAAAGAACCAAAGCCTTGCTCTAACATGATGAAAGAGGAGAAAGTAAAAAGGGAAACAACAACCTCAAAGCCCCGAGAATAGAAAGGAAGCCCTTGAGCTGACAGTGGTCGGCAATAAGTAGAACCCCATCAAGATGGCACGACTAGGCACGGCGATGCCAACCACATCGATGAACCAAAGCAAAACCCCCAATCGACAAATTGAGAGAGACTAAAACTTAAAGAAAGAATCAATAGAATGTAAATCACCTAATTGAGGGAGCCGTGATCAGGGATGATTAGTAGAGTTCAAGCCAAGCTCGAATTTGGCTCAAGTGGATTTTCAATCAGACTTCAATTCAATCTTGATATCCAAACCAAGATCAAAAAATGAGCTCAAAGACCATATTCAAGTCAAGTTCAACTCAAATTTCGATCGAAGTCCAATACAACTCCGATTTAAGTCCAATTTGGCCAAACCATAACCTATTCTTCAGGGACCCTTTGGCTAACCTAGATCCATGCCCACTCACCTCAATCCTTGTCCTATTAGGAATAGGACTAGCGCAGCCCTTATTCAAATAGGGTAGCCACCAAGGAAGGGAGGCACCACTCCCACTTGGAGTAAAAGAGTGTGCGCCAACCCTAGAAGGAAAGTCCTAAACCATTAAGACTCCTACCCCACCACAACTATAAAAGAGGGAGGAGAGCCCAGTCTAAGGCATTGCAGCCAAGAAGCAACCCTAGCCGGCGCTAGCTTTCCAGCTTTAGACGAGAGCAAGAGAAGAAAAAAGAAAAGAGAAGTTCTTTAAGGTGTTGCAGACCTCCAACCATAAAACCATAAGTTCTTTAAGTTTCAACAGCCAAAGTCCTTTAACTAAACTTCGTCTAGCTATTGTGAGAAGACCTAAAACCATACTACCTATTGTCCAAACCTCAAATGATTCCAAGATGAGGTTCCAACAGCAAAAAAGGATATCGAAGTTGGCAACAATCCTCAACCTGCCAACAACACCCAGGTGCTATCCAAAGACAATTTGTGTTTTAATGCTTTTGTTTAAGTATTTTAACACACTTTACTCCGTTGTAGCCCTTGTAGTTGGTACTTTAATCTTACAAGCAATCGAGGTTGTTTTCCTTTTAATTTTACTCTTGTTTCTAGCAATCTCTCACTCCTCTACCAAAACTTCCATCCGAGAGATGGTATCGGATCGACATATCATTCCAACCCTCATAGAGATCACCACCCAAGCTTAGGTGACCACCTAGGTGATGCTTGATTGAAGTCACTCGCTTGAACCATTGTCAAGTAGCTCAAGCGAGGTGAGGCAAGCCCGGTGACAACATTTACTTTAACAAAACTAACCAATAAATGGAACATGAAAGAGCAATCAAATAAACCTACCTAAGGTACTCAAACTTAGCATCATCACCATTCCCATCTAAAGTACCCTCAATAGGGTTGCATCGCTAAGTACCCAAATCCAAGAATATAATATCAGATCATATAATTTGGATGGATATATCGATTACACATCTCCTACGTAGGGCACAATCTAATTTTTAATCCATATGAATCTTCATAACAAGTAGAAAAATTTAAATTTCCAACATATTAAAAAAAAATCTAGTAAACAAACTATATAATGATACCTCATGCTTTAGAATTGAAGAAATTAATCGCAAATGGTTCAACTAATATAACCTCAACAATATATTATAATAGATCATCTTGAAAGTGTATCGTATTTCTTGAGACTAACTTGAAATGCTTTTTTTGATAACACATGATTTTGATATATGTTTCATGAACTTATGAAATAAGGTTTCATACAACAGGTTTCGATATATATATTTTGATATATGTTTCGATATAGTTATTGAAACATATATGTTTCCATATATGTTTCATAAAGTTAAGACATCTAATCATTTGTGCACTTTCCTTGAGCATTTCATGATCAATTACAGATTCAAATATCAGTAATTTCACCATTTTTGAACCCAAATAGATGTATCAAGATGTTACATTTTCTAGTAATTAGGTAGTTGAGAAACCAAGGATTCTATATGTTGAAAAAAATGAACCTAGGTTGCTGGGTTTACTATAATTTCTTAGAGACTTCTCTTCATTCCATCTATTTCCATCTAATGACAAAAATGATGATGGTTTACAGTGATAAAGATTGAGTTTGAACTCCTTTTCTCGTATCCTCTTCTTCACTTGAGAATTGTCAGGTCACACAGGATCCAGAAAATCGTCCGTTCTCAGCATTTTGACAATTGAGATCAAGTGGGCTAGCGAGATTGGCTAATTTTGGTCTTTCATCTGAATTCTCATGTTCACCTCTGATCCAGTGATGTAATAATGAAAAAGACCAGAATGTGTTTAGAATTCAGCAAAACAAATAACGATCTGATCAAGATGGACCCATTCAATGAACTACACAGACAGCCAATTTGCATAGATCTAACTGTATGACATAAGCAAGTGTAGAGAAAAATCATATATTAATAGAAAAGATAGTTGCTCTACTTAAGTAATCTAATAAATCAGACAAACATTAATGATTGTATTATAATATAAAAGTAATAGTGATCAGTGATCATCACTTCTGAAAGGAAAAATCTCTCTCACAGCCATTTTCATATCGAATAGCTGAAATGTAGGAAATTCTAGAAGATTTTATTTGGATATATCTTATGAAATCAAGGTCTTCAATTTCGAATAATACCGTCCGCACCGGGTGGTACATACCGGTCCGCCAGTAGACCAGTACACAGACCGCCCACTACCGGACGGTATATATATATATATATATATATATATATAAGCGACGTCATATTTTTTTTTACTTTTATATTAAAAATATATATATAAATATATATATATATATATATATATATATATATATACCGATCGGTATACCGAAATATACCACTCGATATATAGTACCATATCATACCGAGCGAATCTCAAAATTCCGATATGGTACGATATTCCAATCCTTATATGAAATAACATTTTTAGTACAAACATGCAATGTATCAAAGCCATCAGTTGGTGGAAGATAAATTAATCCTCTGTAAGAAATTTGGAATAATAAGCATAAAAGATGTTTTCATTTATGATCAAAAGATAACATTTAGCAGTCCAAAATTTGGAAATTTTGAAGGTTGCATAGTGAATCAGTCTGTGAAAAGGAATAAGCACCACAATTCAAGTCCTAATCCCAATCCTAAATGTAGTAGACATGTTGGAACAAGTTACGCATGGGTCTTGTCTCATGAATCTAAGAAGAGGTATTTACATGAAGTTAGAACTTCAAAGAATATATGTAGAAGAAAAACCTAAGTAAGTTATGCATGACCCAATTTTTTAGTTTAAACATCAAAGCAGCATAATCAAGTAAAACCCCAAATCTTCAAGCGCACAACAATTGTAGAATAACTGGAAAGACTGATGGGATTTTATAATATGCGACAGCACAGTTGTATGAGTTTTCTAGACATCAAATCCTTTAATCATTTGATACATTTTAAAATTATTCATGATCAAGTAAAAAGGGTGAATCTAGTACACAAGGTTCCCACAAATGGAGAGTACTGGGACAGTCAATGTACCGCAATCTTACAACTACAAGCAAAGAGGCTATTTCTTTATGGTCAATTATAGGTTGAAATATTGGCTATTTCAGAGTTGTCTAAATCCATAAGCTTTATTATCATTCTTTATAAGATGAAATGGACAACCAGTGCACAACATTCATGAGGGTTGGGGAAGTTGATATATGCAGCGTCTCTCTATTCTCTTTTAAATGAAAGATAACAAAAGCTCATGAAATCAATCTAAAATTGAAAGAAGAGGAACTACAATTGTAAAGTATCCAAGCATTCCAAGTAGTGAATTGTGCGAGAACTTACAAGATTTACATAATGAATGAGCATAAGGGTAAAGTATAGTTTATGACTGGTCATACGAAAATATATGGGTAATTTGAAAATGCTCTTGTTAGCAACGAGTTCAATTTTACCTGGCATCTTCTCACACAGTATAGATGATTTCCGGAACACATCAGCTTTCTTCTTCAGATTGCTCAATCGGAGCAAGTTGTACATGTCCGTGCACCCAAACTCTTCTGGAATGCCGAAGGATGATAGGAAGAGGACCAGACCAAGTGCGTCCACGGCGCTTGCCACCTGCACGCCACCCTCATTGACAAGCCGAGTTCTCCAAGATAGAGCGGCCACCTGGGCATCCTTCTTAACCGATTCTTCCGGGTCCACGGAAGAACATCCCGAGAGAACGTAGAACTCCAGGATGAGGATACAGGCCCGGCGGAAGACGACCATGGGGTCATCCATGGGGCGGTCGTAGGCCTTGCGGCCTTGCAGGTAAAAGCGGCCCATTGCGTCGAGCACAAGCTTGGCCGGGCTGGGGGCGCGTCGGAGGGCAGCGGGAACCTCACCTCGGAGCCACTCGAGGTCGGAGAGGTTGGAGACAACGAACTTGCGGAGGGCGCGGCTGCCGGTGGACTCGCAGATGGAGAGGAGCTCCGCAGCGCGATCTACAGCCTTGGAAGACACGGCAGGGGGGTAGTAGTCGCCGGGACCGCCCTTCTCTACTTCGGTCGGGCCGTCGAGCTCCCGAGAGCGGCGGTCGATGGAGGAGAGGATCGCGTCGAGGGAGTGGTGCAGGGCATGCCACTGATGGACAAATTCCGAAAGGGCGCAATTGAGATCGAAGAGACCATTCAGCGATTGGAGGAGCGCCAACGGGGGATCTGTGATTATCTTCGCCGCCTGCTCTTCTTGTGCCTGCGCTGCTTTTGCGCCATTGTCTCCCTGCGATTTCTCTTCTTCATTTTGTTGCTGTTGCTGTTGTTCTCCTTCATCTTCGACTTCGATTTCATCCATAACTTCCTCTTCTTCTTCAAATTCCATCGGTTCTTCGTCTTCGTTAAGATGGGTAGAAGCGGAGTTAACCATCAACGTCGATATGAGCGGTGGATCGACGACGGCTTGCCTCTCTCTATTTTATAGAGTATTTCTGTAGGGCATGGGGAAGAGGAAACAAAATCGGGGCAAGGGGCCAGGGGCGGCGCGTGCGATCGCAACTTTGTGTACACGGCAGCCAATTAGCGCCCATGGTGATGTGTTGACACGTGCATACATCAGGTGCATTACGTGCCAGTTCAGTGAAAAACCATGTCACTCCTGGTCCCGATGTCTAGTCAAACATATTCGGGAAAAAAAGAGATTGAACGATTTTTTAATAAAATAATTTTTTTTCCGTCGCCTTTTTGGTTTTGGAGATTATTATTTATATTTTTTACAATAATTTTATTTTAAAATTTTTAATATTTTTAGATTATTTTTTATAAATAAACCTAAATACCCTCGTATTCACCTTCCATCAAATTTTTTCGAATTTTTTCTCCTCCTTCCTCCTCTTCTTCTTCTCCTTTTCAAACTGTGCAAGCTTTTTCTTAAGTTTGCATGCCAAGGATTACCACAACAACAGTAACTAAACTGGCAGTATCACCTTTCTAATTTCCTCTTCTGCTTCCTCTCCTCCATCAGAACAAGCTTTCTAATTTTTCTATTTCGCTTCCTCGCCTCCTTCTATTTCTAAGGTACCGTTGACGGGGATCTTCCTAGGATGCTCCTCCCGACTGTTGAAGTGGCTGATCACGGTGCTCCGATTGGGACGGGATCGCTATTCCCTCCGGGCAAGAACTCCTCGCCTGCGCGTTCAGTTGGGACCTTCGGCTTCGTATTTGCACAAAGGTCGGGTCGGAGTGCCCGGCCCAATCCCTCCGATGATCAAGTTAGTGAATAGTCACATGGGGTTTGTTATCTATGTTGGTGTCCTCCTCTTTCCCGTTTAGAATGCGAGGGTATTTATAGGAAAGCTTACTGTTTCCTGATGTGCTTGTTTGCAAGGGGCAGGCTCGTACTCCTGGTAGCGTTTGACACTGATGTTGGCGTGGCGTGAAGGATCGAGCCTGAGCAGGATGTTTAATGTGCCTCGATCGACGTTCCAGTCCATTTGACCAGGTGGTGTCAGGTCAACCGATGCATCATCTAGGGCAACTGACGTCAACCCGAGTCTTATCGCCATTATTACCCTCATCAAAACCAAACTAAACTTGTTACCACTTCTTCAAAGGATATCTATGAAGAATCACATATGAACCTCTACATGGTATTGCAGTTAAGGAGAAAGAAATAGAACAATAATTGAAGGGGATAGCAGATAAGATTTCATCAACTATATGAAGAAATTTCTCTACTCTATTAAGGGAAATCCTCTATTTTGTTGAGAAAAATCGAAGGACATGTTAATATATTCAAGCTAAAGTTATTTCAATAAAGCTTCTTCAATAATTATTCTTATCTTTTATTCTTTCTATCATGGTATCCCGCTTGCCAAGAGCAAGCTCTTTTCTCGTTGCCGACTCATCACTGTTGCTTTTCCACCTCCGGTGGCAAAAGAAAAGGCCAATGACAAAAGAAAAAGCTTTTTACTATTGCTTTTCCATCGTCAGGCCATCGGTGCGATAAATCTTTTCTCCTCGATGAACGACAACTGTCTTCTCCACTGCTAGTCTGTGCCAACGTTCATTCCCTTCCGTTGTGACATCTCTAGTGCTACGCTCACCAACATTGTCCCACCTTTTCCTCCTCTGTTGTAGCTTTCTTCTCTATTATAGCATCGTCGTAGCTTCCTCCTCTCTTGCATCTCTATTACAGCTTTCTTCTCTGTTGCACCTCTATTGTAACTTTCTCCTCTGCTATAACATCACTATGATGTCTCTGCTGCACCTCTGTTGTAATTTCCTCCTCCGCTATAACATCGCTACAACATCATTGTAACTTCCTCCTCTACTGCAGCTTATTCCTCTGTTGCAGCATTGCTAAAGCTTTTTCCATTGCTGTAGCTTTCTCCTTTGCTCCATTCGTCGCCGTCGATGTCGTCGTCACAACCGCAGCAACAATAGCAGCAGCGATCTGCTCTTGCCCTACTCACGAAGCCTCTAGCTCCTTTATTCTGTTGAGGAAAATCCTTTCTTCTAATCTGTATAAATGGGAGAGGGACATGTTAATATATTCAAGCTAAAGCTACTTTAATAAAGTTTTTTTAATAATTATTTTATTTTTTATTCTTTCCATTAGAAGGGATAAAAATGAAAGGGAAGTTAATGGAAGAAACGTTGCGGTGGTGCTACTTTGTTTCGCGAGCCTTTTTTGTTAGAATAGTGCAAGAGTGACTCTTTTCCGTTAAGTTAGGGTTGGGAGGTAATCCCATTAACTTAATTAGGGGCCAACTGAACCCTTAACAGACCCAAATTGGGCCGAATGAAATAGCCTATTCGGATCTAGAATTCCTAGCCGACGGTGGCACCGCCCAGGAGACTCGGTCTCCCAGGGATTCTGGGCGATAGTACCGCCCCTGTCAGGTACCTGATCTCGGTCTTCGAGCACTGTCAGGTGGTAGTACCGCCTAGACTAAGCGATAGTACCGCTCAGTGACAGATGATAGGCGGTAGTACCACCCAGTAATAGCAGTGGTACCGGTAGGACCTTAGAAATCCGAGAATGGACACTTTTAGGCTCCATTTTCAAACTCACTATGGCCTATATAAACCCCACCCTTTCCTGCATGAAAGGGCAACGAAAACTTGACATTATCTTGAGTCTTTGAGGCCTTAAAAATGTTGTAAAAGCTAGAGTTCTCCTCCTTCTTTCTTCTAAGTGTCCAGATCATTCAAGAGAGGTGTGAAACTTGTAAGGGTTGTCTCCTAAACTCGGCAAAAGGAGAAAAGCTATAAAAGGGTGGTTGGCCTTCGCCTATTGAAGGAAGGCCTCTAGTGGATGCTAGTGACCTCATTGGAGGAGGAAACTGATAGTGGATGTAGGTCACGTTGACCGAACCACTCTAAAATCTCGGTTTGCATTTACTTTGAGCATCTTTCCTTTATAACAAACTGTCTCTCCTCCTTATTGTGCTTTAAATACGTCTACATTCGCTTTGACATAAAACATCTTCTGAGATCGGCTTAATATGAAGACTTTATGAAATCTACGTTTTTGTGATTTACACTACTACAAATCACCTTAGTCTTCTCTTGCATTTTCACTTAAGACTTCAAGCGCAAATTCCTTCCGAAACGAATTGAGTTGAACTCATTCTCGTTGAATCAGCTTTAATCGAAAAAAGGGTTTTTAAAATCATAAAAGTTTTCCGCTGCACTAATTCACCCCCCCCCCCCCCCCTCTTAGTGCACTCTTGATCCTAACAATTGGTATCAGAACAAGGATCACTCTCAGTTGGCTTAAAACCCAAGAGAGATGACATTTGCCAATAACTAAGAGAGTCGCTCAATTACACTTCTGCCCATGTTCAATGGGACGAATTACACCTATTGGAAGACTCGAATAAGGATCTTCCTTATTTCTATAGATTTTGAGCTTTGAAATATTGTAGAAAATGGATTTCAAAAGTCTTCTCTTCCAATGATCGATTGGAATGAATTAGAGAAGAAAACTTTCGCTCTAAATGCAAAGGCTATGAATGCCTTATTTTGTGCATTAGATAAAAACGAGTTCAATCGTGTTTCGATTTGTTAAACTGCTTTTGATATTTGGTATACACTTGAAGTGACTCACGAAGGCATGAGTAGAGTGAAAGAGTCAAAAATCAACCTTTTAGTATATTCTTATGAACTATTTCGAATGAAACCGAGTGAGACCATAGGAGACATGTACACCTATTTTACGGATGTTGTCAATGGTTTGAAAGGATTCGGTAAAGGTTTTTCGGATTTCGAGCTTGTTAATAAAGTTTTAAGATTCCTTCCAAAGAGTTGGGACCCTAAAGTCATGGCCATTCAAGAGGCCAAAGATTTAAACAACTTTCCTCTTGAAGAATTAATTGGGTCACTAATGACCTACGAAATGACATGCAAAGTTCATGAAGAGCATAAGGACACCCTTCCAAAGAACAGGAAGGATATGACACATAGAACATAAGAAGATTACTTAAGAGAAAACTCAAGTGATGAGGACTTTGACGATGACTTGACACTTTTAACAAGGAAATTCAAAAAAATTCATTAAAAGAAACAAATTTAAAAATGACATTAAAAATAAATTTGAACTAAAAAAGGATCAAGCAATTTGTTATGAATTTAAGAAGTCGGGACACTACAAAAGTGAATGTCCCCAAGCCAAGAAGAGGACATCAAAGAAGAAGGTGCTCAAAGAAACATGCGATGACTCAAGTGCATCCGAAGAAGAGGAGCCCAACACCGAGCAAGTTGCTTATTATGCACTAATGGCCATTGGAGAGGAGGTATCAAGTTCAATTGATGCAAATTTATCATTTGGCGAATAATTAAATGCTTTTCATGATTTATTTGATGAATATAAAATAATTAGCAAAAAATATAAATTATTAAAAAAGGAGCATGAATCTCTTGTTAGTAATTTTGATAAATTAAAAATTGAGCATAATGATAGCTTAGCTCTATATTGGAAATGCCATGATTTAGAAATAATTCAAAAGGAGAACTTGCTACTCAAGGATACCTTGAAGAAATTTGAGGTTGGTAGCAAGTCCTTGAACATGATCCTTACCAATAAGGGTCACGTTCATAAAAGAAGTGGAATTGGATTTGTGAGAAGCTCTAACCAAAATCCAACCACTTTCATTAAAGGCCCTATCTTACATTATTCACACCAAAACAAATGTAACTTTTGTTGCAAACATGGACATAGAGCTTATAATTGTTCATTCAAGAAAGTTAGTCCAAACAAATTGATTTGGGTTCCTAAAGGAACCATAAAGAACTCCATGCAATATGATAAGCAATTTAGATCTGTTTTTGAGGCACCCAAGGTCAATTGGGTACCTAAAAATCATCCTTTTTTTTAGAAATGTATACCATCACAAGCTAGAAGCAAGAGATGATATCTTGCTTTTTTGATGCTCAAGGTTTATGACTAGAGATCCAAAATGACTCATATAACGCTCTCTAATCTAAAATGACAAAAAGAGAATCAGTAGAATTAAAACTATCAATTACAAAATGATACTTATATTCCATACGTTAATGATGGAATCTTGTAAAACACTTAAGTTTGATCCCTCAAAATTTTGAAACTTGTAAACTCTTATGCATAAATTTCCTTTTACATATCCTCCAGATTTCCGAATTTATCGGATACATTCTGCCCTCAATTCTTCTGGATCCAACTATATCTTACAAGATCATGAACTTACAGCTTACGATGCTTGCATGATGAGTCATAAACATATTGAAAACATATAAGCTCTATATGACATTTGAGTAGAGTATGTATTTCACAAGATCGATCATAAACATACGAATTTTCTCATCTTATGATGTGAATCTTTACATGATTATGTAATTAGGGTTGTGTGCTCCATAAACAAATACTCCCTTCAAATTGAAATCACCCACATCAACCCACACAACCCTATAAGTAGTGCTCACTGCCTGTAGGCAGTGGCAACGCCTAATTTGCAGTAGAACTGTCAACTGTCTCGGGTGGTAAGCGGTTGCACCGCCCAGCCAGCGATGCCACCGCCCGCAATCTGCCCCCTTTTAAAACTGAGCTAGGGCCGGTGGTAGAACCGACCCCAACTCTTTTTCCACTCCCCCTTGCAGCTCTAAACCCTCCTTCAACTCCATTCTCTCCCTCTAGCTGCCTAAAACTCTCTATTTCCTACAAGATCAAGGATCAATCATACATCTTCTTGGAGATCTCAACTAAGGTATTTTTTAAAAGGCCTTGATTTCTCTTTTATATAATCTAATCTTGCTCATTATTTATCTTCATAATAGTAGTATTTATGGGTTTTAGAAGATACTCTAGGGACAAAGGGAAGAGGAGATTAGAAAAAAACTATGATTCCACACTTTTTGATTCAAATCAACATGCCCTAAAATTTGCATCCATAGAATTTAGAAAAAGTGGACACAATTCCTTCGTGTCATGTTGTAAAACTATGTTGTTGTAAATTTTTTATGATATTCACTTTGATCGCAATGCCACTTACTTTGATAATCGCAAGTCTTTGATATGTTTAACTATTGGTATCTATGACTTGATGTATTATTTGGTGAGCATTTACGAAGTTAGGAATATTAATGTTGATTGAACTTCGTTTTCGGATTTTCATGATTCATTGATCACTTAAATTTGGTGTTGAAAATTTTATACGAATTTGACATGATTGTGATTTGAGAAGTTTCAATCATACATTGGATTCTTAATCTTTGAGTACTAAAAAGTACTAATAATTTTGCTTCATAATTGTGATTGAAAAGCTATGACAAAACATTGTTCGAATGCATGAATTTGTTAAATTTCGTTTTCGGACTTTGTTGATTCTTTGATCACTCACTTAAATTCGATGCTAAAAATTTTATGATATGAATTTGACATGATTGTATTACATGTTTACTTTAATGTTGTAAATTTTGTGCCTTGGTGCAAAAAGTTTCCAAGATGATGAGCATGTTATACCTTCATGATTGTGATTGTAAAGCTATGACAAAACATTGTCAGAATACATAATTTTGTTGTATTTCTCTTTCGGACTTAATGTATTTCTTGAATGGAGCTTACATGAGTCTATACCATATTAAATTTATTTTATGCTCGATCACTTAATGATACATGGAATTAATTGACAAATACATCTCTCATGGATTTATCTTTTGTGAATTTTGATTGAGAAATGGATTTCATGTAATGATTATTTCACATGAATTCCTTGTTGATGAAGGACGAATATTTTTTAAGATGAACACTTGTAATGATTTAATTTTACATATATATCTTGATCCTTGTGAAAAATGAAGCATGATTTAAATGAAATTATCTTATTATTTTAACTTCATTCAAAGTTGGTTCTCAATGGCTTTTCCTCCTTACTTTCCTTCTTTATGCAAAGTTTTGATGATAAGTAAAAGGAAAGAAGTTAATGAATGATTTCATATCATGAATGCTTGAAAAATAATTGGTATGAATTTCTTTACAAGTTGAAAAATGACATGAATTTTTACCACACTTGTGTTGAATCTCGTATTTTGATGATGAAACCAATTGATAATTGTGTTTATGTTTTAATCTATGTTTTGAGTGACGTGGGATGCTTCAATCAGGATGAGACAATTAAAGTAGGAAAAATCATGTTGTGCCGGAGGAACATGTCAGAAGATTGGACGTCGGGCCAGTGGATCGGTCGACGTTTCGACAGAAGGCTTCGGGTCGTGGACTCGGGCATCGGGCCAAGAAGAGAGGGTATTGCGCCAAGGATATCGGAGTTGTGGAGTCAACTGGCCGATTGGGCAATAGGCCGCAAGAGAGGATGATGCGCCGAAGAATCGGACGAAGCGTCGAGGGACCAATGACATGCCGGACAACTTGGTTAATTGCTTAGGAATAATTGTCTCGATCGAAGTTTTGTTTTACATGTGCAGGATTAATTATGATAGATGTAAGACATGCAGTAGGAGTTGCGCCGGAGTCAAGACTATGATCACGTTGGGAGTTCGAGAGTTCAACGAAAGTCCGGACGGTCGTCGGAGGTTTTGCGGGAATAAATCCGAGAAGTCCAGGAGCTTGCCAAAAGAAGCTCGTCGGAACTCGCCAAGTGGATCGTCGCAAGTCCAGGAGTTTGCCGAAAGTCCGTAGGAGCATCACCGAGGGTTCATCGGATGATCGACGGAAGCTCGCCGGAAGAAGCGATTGACGCACCGGAGCAAGCTGTAGTAAATGTCTTAAGAATTGTCGTAGTTAGCATGTAGATTAAGTTAGGAATGGGAGGTGATCCCATTAACTTAATCTGGGGGTAATTGGGTTCTTGATAAACCCAAATTGGGCTGAATGGATCAACCCATTCGGACCAGAATTCATACTAGGCGGTGGCACCGCCAGGGTCGACGGTGGCATCGCCCAGGAGAGGGTCTCCCAAGAAAGCTGGGTGGTGCAACCGCCCCAAGCAGGCGGTGGCATCGCCTGGGCTCAGTCTCCGAGCGAGACTAGGCGGTGCAACCGCCCCTGTCAAGCGGTGGCACTGCCCAGAGGCTCAGTCTCCGAGCTCTGCCAAGCGGTGCAACCGCCCTTGACAAGCGGTGGCACCGCCTAGAGGCTCAGTCTCCGAGCTCTGTCAAGCAGTGCAACTGCCCTAGTCAGGCGGTGCAACCGCTAGACCCCGGAATTCCGGAAGATGATAGTTTTGAGCTCGGAATTCAAACTGGTTTGGAGCCTATAAATGCCCCTCCCATCCCTGGGTAAAATAAACAAGCACAGAGAGATTAAAAGAGAGAAAATGCTGCTGCAATCTCTAGAATTTCCCTCCTCTAGCTTAAGTGTTAGAATTCTGTTTAAGAGAGGAGAGTGAGTGCTTGTAAGGGTTGTCTCCTAAACCCAGTAAAAGGAGAAGAGGGGTGTAAGAAGGAGATTGATCTTCGCCTAGTAAAGGAAGATCGTTAGTGGACGTCAGCGACCTCATTGGTGGAGAAGCCAAAAGTGGATGTAGGTCAAGATTGACCGAACCACTCGAAATCTCGGTTTGCATTTACTTTGAGCATTTTATCTTTACTGCAAACCTCCTCAATAGCTTACTGCCTTCTGCTCTTTTACGAACTCACTTTCAAGTTAAGTTTCCGAAAATGGTTTTACGTCGGAAATCGGTTTTATCGTACGAACATCATATTTCAGTTTGCGCTTACATTTCAATTTCTATCTTAACTGCAAACTTCCTTCCTTACTTTACTTCAAATACATTTCCGTAAGCTTTCAAAGTTATTATATGCACGAAATGACTTTTACGTCGGAATCGGATTTCAATGTACGAACGCAGTTTTAATCGTTGAAAGTTTTCCGTTGCACTAATTCACCCACCCCCTCTTAGTGCTCTTGATCCTAACAACTTGCATATATTGTTGAATCATTCTCCTTTTTGTTGATGACAAGGGGGGAGAAATATGTGGTAAATTGATGATAAATGTATGCAATTTTACATGTATACAATTTTACACTTGAAATGTTTGTATTATGATAAGATATCCAAAGCTTAATTTGAAATATTACAAATTAATATCTTGTCATAGAATGAATTTCCATGATTGTTATCCTTCGTATTTGAAATATGAGGCTTGAAAATGGATGTCATGCTTTGACATCATTTTCAAAATGTTATATCATGATAGGAATCATGATGGGTGTATTGATAAGTTTAAATGAACTTAACTTATCAATATGTCTCTTGAATTCAAAGGTGAATTCCAGAATGAGTTTTCTCAAGTATGGCATATAGATAGGAGGAGTTAAGGTTAACTCCGTCATCAATTGGTTATCATCATAAAAAAGGGGGAGATTGGTGAATCTTGGATTTTAATGATGATGTCAATTGTCATTTGTTGATCTAATTTATATGTTGAGAAAAGTGTGCAAGATTAACTACGATGGCAGTAAGACATGCAGCAGGTGTTGAGCCGAAGTCAAGACTAAGATTACGTTGGGAGTTCGAGAGTTCGTCGGAAGTTCTACGGGAACCATCCGAGAAGTCTAGGAGCTTGCTAAAGAATCTCATCGAAACTTACCAAGAAGATCGTCGCGAAGTCCAGGAGCTTGCCGGAGTCTGTCGGAGCATCACCGAGGGTTCGTCGGATGTTCGCCGGAAGTACGCCGGAAGCTCATCGGAAGAAGCGATTGATGCACCGGAACACATAATTGCAATAATCATGTCATAATTTTTGTAGTTAGAGTATAGATTAAGTTAGGGTTGGGAGGTAATCCCACTAACTTAATTAGGGGCTAATTGGGCCCTTAACAGACCTAAATTGGGTCGAATGGAACAACCTATTCGGACCCAGAATTCCTGGCCGACGGTGGAACCGCTAGGGCCGGCGGTGGCACTGCCCAAGAGACTTGGTCTCCTAGGGATTCTGGGCGGTAGTACCACCCTTGTCAGGCGGTGGTACTACCGGCAGCTATTGTTGCCAGCGGTGGTATCGCCCCTGTCAGGTAGTGGTATCGCCTGAGCTCGGTCTTCGAGTGCTGTCAGGCGGTAGTACTGCCCAGACTGAGTGGTAGTACCACTCAGTGATAGATGACAGGCGGTAGTACCACTCAATGACAGATGACATGCGGTAGTACTGCCTAGTAATAGCAGTGGTATAGCCAGGACCTCAAAAATCTAGGAATAGACACTTTTAGGCTCCATTTTCAAACTCATTGGGGCCTATATAAACCCCACCCTTTCTTACATGAAAAGGCAACGAAAACTTGACATTATCTTGAGTCTTTGAGGCCTTATAAGTGTTGTAAAAGATAGAGTTCTCCTCCTTCTTTCTTCTAAGTGTTGAGATCATTCAAGAGAGGAGTGAAACTTATAAGGGTTGTCTCCTAAGCCCGGCAAAAGGAGAAAAGCTATAAAAGGGTGGTTGGCCATCGCCTATTGAAGGATGGCCTTTAGTGGATGCTGGTGACCTCGTCGGAGGAGGAAGCTGATAGTGGATGTAGGTCACGTTGACCGAACCACTCTAAAATCTTGATTTATATTTACTTTGAGCATCTTTCCTTTATAGCAAACTGCCTCTCCTCTTTACTGTGCTTTAAATACGTCTACATTCGCTTTGATATAAAATATCTTCCGAGATTGGCTTTCTGCGCAGACTTTACGAAATCTATGTTTTTGTGATTTACACTGCTGCATATCACCTTAGTCTTCTCTTGCATTTTCACTTAAGACTTTAAGCTCAAATTCCTTCTGAAACGAATTGAGTTGAACTTATTCTCGTTGAATCGTCTTTAATCGAAAAATGGGTTTTTGAAATCGTAAAAGTTTTCCATTGCATATATTGTTGAATCATTCTCCTTTTTGTTGATGACAAGGGGGGAGAAATATGTGATAAATTGATGATAAATGTATGCAATTTTACATGTATACAATTTTACACTTGAAATGTTTGTATTATGATAAGATATCCAAAGCTTAATTTGAAATATTACAAATTGATATCTTGTCATAGAATGAATTGCCATGATTGTTATCCTTCATATTTGAAATATAAGACTTGAAAATGGATGTCATGCCTTGACATCATTTTCAAAATGTTACATCATGATAGGAATCATGATGGGTGTATTGATAAGTTTAAATGAACTTAACTTATCAATATGTCTCTTGAATTCAAAGGTGAATTCAAAGGTGAATTCAAGAATGAGTTTTCTCAAGTATGGCATATAGGAGGAGTTAAGGTTAACTCCGTCATCAATTGGTTGTCATCATAAAAAAGGGGGAGATTGGTGAATCTTAGATTTTAATGATGATGTCAATTGTCATTTGTTGATCTAATTTATATGTTGAGAAAAGTGTGCAAGATTAACTACGATGGCAGTAAGACATGCAGCAGGTGTTGAGCCGAAGTCAAGACTAAGATTATGTTGGGAGTTCGAGAGTTCGTCGGAAGTCCGTACGTTCATCGGAAGTTCTACGAGAACCATCCAAGTGTTGAATCTCGTATTTTGATGATGAAACTACTTGATATATGTTTATGATTTAATCTGCGTTTTGAGTGACGCAGGATGCTTTGATCAGGATGAGACAATTAAAGCAGGAAAATCATGTTGTGCCGGAGGAACATGTCAGAAGATTGGATGTCGGGCCGGTGGATCGGTCGACGTATCGACAGAAGGCTTCGGGCCGTGGACTCGGGCATCGGGCTAAGAAGAGCGGGTATTGTGCCAAGGATATCGGAGTTGCGGAGCCAACTGGCCAATTGGGCAATAGGCCGTAGGAAAGGACGATGCGCCGATGAATCGGACGAAGCGTCGAGGGACCAATGACATGCCGGACAACTTGGTTAATTGCTTAGGATTAATTGTCTCGATCGAAGTTTTTGTTTTGAGTGTGCAGGATTAACTACGATGGAAGAAAGACAAGCAGCAGGAGTTGCGCCGGAGTCAAGTTCATGATCACGTTGGGAGTTCGAGAGTTCGACGGAAGTTCGGACGGTCGTCGGAGGTTCTGCGAGAACAGATCCGAGAAGTCCAGAAGCTTGCCAAGCGAAGCTCGTCGGAAGTCCGCAGAAGCATCACCGAGGGTTCATCGGATGATCGACGAAAGTTCGCCGGAAACTCGCCGGAAGAAGCGATTGACGCACCGAAGCAAAGCTGCAGAAATTGTCTTAGATCTAATCGTAGTTAGCACATTGATTAAGTTGGAAAATGGGAGGTGATCCCATTAACTTAATCTTGGGGCAATTGGGCCCCTGAAAGACTGAAATTGGGCCGAATGGAGCTAACCATTCGGACCCTGATTGCACTAGGAGATGCAACCGCCTAGGCCAGGAGGTGGCACCGCCTGGGCTAAGCCTCCCAGCGAGACTGGGCGGTGCAACCTCCCCAGCCAGGAGGTGGCACCGCCTGAGCTCAGTCTTCGAGCAAGACTGGGCGGTGCAACCTCCATGACAGAGAGGTGGCACCGCCTGAGCTCAGTCTTCGCGCAAGACTGGGCGGTGCAACCTCCCTGACAGAGAGGTGGCACCGCCTGAGCTCGGTCTTCGAGCTCTGGCAGAGAGGTGCAACCACCTCAGTCAAGAGGTGGTACCTCCTGGGCTCAGTCTTCGAGCTCTGCCAGGCGGTGCAACCTCTCCAGTCAGGAGGTACAACCGCCTGATCCTGGAATTCCGGGATTTGATCGTTTTGAGCTCCAAATTTGAATTGGGTTGGGGCCTATAAATACCCCACCCATTCAGCACTGAAAAGATACAGACCTACACCGAATTCTTGATCTTTTCTGTGATTCTAAGAGCTCAAATTTGTGTAAAGTCCTAAAGTTCTCCTCTTTCTGTTCTTCAAGTCTTGAGTTGTAAAGAGAGGAGAGAAAGGTCCTATAAGGGTTGTCTCCTGAGCCCATCAAAAGGAGTGAATCTGTAAAAGGGCAGTTGGCCTTCGCCTATTGAAGGAAGGCCTTTAGTTGACGTCGGTGACCTCGTCGGTGGAGGAAGCCAAAAGTGGAGTAGGTCAAGACTGACCGAACCACTCTAAATCTCTAGTTTGCGTTTATTTTGAGCACTTTATCATTACTGCAAACCTCCTACATAGCTACTGCTCTCTGCGCCTTTACGAACAAGTCTCTAAGTGCTGATCTTTCCGAATCTGCATTCAGACGTAAATCGTGTTTTCATACATTATAGTTTACGATTACGTTTTATAACTGCAAACTGTCTTCTGTGCTTTTACTAACGAGTTTCTTTGTAGTTTACATTTACGTTTTGATTCTATTTATAACTGCAAACTGTCTTCTGCAATTTTACGAACGAGTTTCAAGGTTTAGACGAAAATCTGCATTCAGACGTAAAACTGCATTTAGACGTAAATCGGCTTTCCTCGTATAATCATCAGATTTCAGTTTACGTTTACGTCTTGATTTCAACTGCATATTGCCTTCTGCGAGTCTACAAACGAGTTTCAAAGTTCAGACGTAAATCTGCGTTTAGACGTAAATCTGCGTTTAGACGTAAATCTGCTTTTTACAGATTACTTTTTGAGCTATACAATAGCAGCACACTGTCTTTATACTTCTGCTTAAACTGCTTTTGATCTAAACAAGTGATTTACGCAATCTGAGCTTAGACGTAAACTGCGCTTAGACGCAAACTGTGTTTAGACGCAAACTGCGTTTAGACGCAAACTATGTTTAGACGTAAACTGCACTTAATCATAAGTAATCTTAGAATCGGCTTTTGCATCAAAATAGTTTTTATCGAACGAACACAGCTTTCGTATTTAATCGCTGAAAGATTTCCGCTGCACTAATTCACCCCCCCCCCCCTCTTAGTGCTCTCGATCCTAACACCAAGAAGTCTAGGAGCTTGCTAAAGAATCTCGTTGAAACTTACCAAGAAGATCGTCGCGAAGTCCAGGAGCTTGCCGGAGTCTGTCGGAGCATCACCGAGGGTTCATCGGATGTTCGCCAGAAGTACGCCGGAAGCTCATAGGAAGAAGCGATTGATGCACCGGAACACATAATTGCAATAATCATGTCATAATTTTTGTAGTTAGAGTATAGATTAAGTTAGGGTTGGGAGATAATCCCACTAATTAATTAGGGGCCAATTGGGCCCTTAACAGACCTAAATTGGGTCGAATGGAACAACCTATTCGGACCCAGAATTCCTGGCCGACGGTGGCACTGCCCAAGAGACTTGGTCTCCTAGGGATTCTGGGCGGTAGTACCACCCTTGTCAGGCGGTGGTACTACCGGCAGTTATTGCTGCCAGTGGTGGTACCGCCCCTGTCAAGTAGTGGTATCGCCTGAGCTCGGTCTTCGAGTGCTGTCAGGCGGTAGTACTGCCCAGACTGAGCGGTAGTACCGCTCAGTGATAGATGACAAGCGGTAGTACCACTCAGTGACAGATGACATGCGGTAGTACTGCCTAGTAATAGCAGTGGTATAGCCAGGACCTCAAAAATCTAGGAATGGACACTTTTAGGCTCCATTTTCAAACTCATTGGGGCCTATATAAACCCCACCCTTTCTTACATGAAAAGGCAATGAAAACTTAACATTATCTTGAGTTTTTGAGGCCTTAAAAGTGTTGTAAAAGATAGAGTTCTCCTCCTTCTTTCTTCTAAGTGTTGAGATCATTCAAGAGAGGAGTGAAACTTATAAGGGTTGTCTCCTAAGCCCGACAAAAGGAGAAAAGCTGTAAAAGGGTGGTTGGTCATCGCCTATTGAAGGATGGCCTCTAGTGGATGCCGGTGACCTCGTCGGAGGAGGAAGCCGATAGTGGATGTAGGTCACGTTGACTGAACCACTCTAAAATTTTGATTTACATTTACTTTGAGCATCTTTCCTTTATAGCAAAATGCCTCTCCTCTTTACTGTGCTTTAAATACGTCTACATTCGCTTTGATATAAAACATCTTCCGAGATTGGCTTTCTACGTAGACTTTACGAAATCTATGTTTTTGTGATTTACACTACTGCATATCACCTTAGTCTTCTCTTGCATTTTCACTTAAGACTTTAAGCTCAAATTCCTTCTAAAACGAATTGAGTTGAACTTATTCTCGTTGAATCATCTTTAATCGAAAAATGGGTTTTTAAAATCGTAAAAGTTTTCCATTGCACTAATTCACCCCACCCCCCCCTCTTAGTATGCTCTTGATCCTAACAATTGGTATCAGAGCAAGGTTCACTCTCAATTGGCTTAATACCCAAGAGAGATGACATTTGCCGGGAACCAAGAGGGTCACTAAATCATACGTTTGCCCATGTTCATTGGGACGGATTACACCTATTGGAAGACTCAAATGAGGATCTTCCTTATTTCTATGGATTTTGAGCTTTGGAATATTGTAGAAAATGGATTTCAAAAGTCTTCTCTTCCAATGATCGATTGGAATGAATTGGAGAAGAAGACTTTCGCCCTAAATGTAAAGGCTATGAATGCCTTATTTTGTGCACTAGATAAAAACAAGTTCAATCGTGTTTTAATTTGTGAAATTACTTTTGATATTTGGCACACACTCGAAGTGACTCACGAAGGGACGAGTAGAGTGAAAGAGTCAAAAATCAATATTTTAGTACATTCTTATGAACTATTTCGAATGAAACCGAGTGAGACCATAGGAGACATGTACACCCATTTTACGGATGTTGTCAATGGTTTGAAAGGACTCGGTAAAGGTTTTTCGGATTTCGAGCTCGTTAATAAAGTTTTAAGATCCCTTCCAAAGAGTTGGGACCCGAAAGTCATGGTCATTCAAGAGGACAAAGATTTAAACAACTTTCCTCTTAAAGAATTAATTGGGTCACTAATGACCTATGAAATGACATGCAAAGCTCATGAAGAGCATGAGGACACCCTTCCAAAGAACAAGAAGGGTATGACACTTAGAACACAAGAAGACCACTTGAGAGAAAACTCAAGTGATGAGGACTTTGAGGATGACTTGACACTTTTAATAAGGAAATTCAAAAAATTCATTAAAAGAAACAAATTTAAAAATGACACTAAAAATAAATTTGAACCCAAAAAGGATCAAGTAATATGTTACGAATGCAAGAAGCCGGGACACTACAAAAGTGAATGTCCCCAAGCCAAGAAGAGGACACCAAAGAAGAAGTCACTCAAAGCAACATGGGATGACTCAAGCGCATCCGAAGAAGAGGAGTCCAACACTGAGCAAGTTGCTCATTTTGTACTAATGGCCATTGGAGAGGAGGTATCAAGTTCAATTGATGCAAATTTATCATTTGATAAATTATTAAATGCTTTCTATGACTTATTTGATGAATGTAAAATAATTAATAGAAAATATAAATTGTTAAAAAAGGAGCATGAATATCTTGTCAATAATTTCGATAAATTAAAAATTGAGTATAATGATAGCTTAGCTCCATGTACGAAATGCCATAATTTAGAAATAATTCAAAAGGAGAACATTCTACTCAAGAATACCTTGAAGAAATTTAAGGTTGTTAGCAAGTCTTTGAACATGATCCTTACCAATAAGGGTCACGTATATAAAAGAAGTGGAATCGGATTTATGAGAAGCTCTCACCAAAATCCAACCACCTTCATTAAAGACCATATCTTGCATATTTCGTACCAAAACAAATGTAACTTTTATTACAAATATGGACATAGAGCTTATCATTGTCCATTCAAAAAGGTTAGTCCAAATAAATTGATTTGGGTTCCTAAAAGAACTATAAAGAACTCAATTTAGATCAGTTTTTGAGGCACCCAAGGTCAATTAGGTACCTAAAAGTCATCCTCTTTTTTAGAAATGTATACCATCACAAACTAGAAGCAAGAGATGATATCTTGCTTTTTGGGTGCTCAAGGTTTATGACCAGAGATCCAAAATGACTCATAATGCTCTCTAGCTAAAATGAAAAAAAGAGGATCAGTAGAATTAAAACTATCAATTACAAAATGATACTTATATTCGATATGTTAATGATGGAATCTTGTAAAACACTTAAGTTTGATCCCTTAAAATTTTGAAACTCATAAACTCTTATGCATAAATTCCCCTTTACATATCCTCCGGATTTCTAAATTTATTGAATACATTCCTCCCTTAATTCTTTCGGATCTATCTATATCTTACAAGATCATGAACTTATAGCTTGCGATGCTTGCATGATGAGTCATAAACATATTGAAAACATATAAGCTCTATATGACATTTGAGTAGAGTATGCATTTCACAAGATCGATCATGAACGTACGAATTTTCTCATCTTGTGATGTGAATCTTTACATGATTATGTAATTAGGGTTGTGTGCTCCACAAACAAACACTCCCTTCAAATTGAAATCACCCACATCAGCCCACACACCCTTGTAAGCAGTGCCCACTACCTGTAGGCGGTGGCACCACCTAGTTGGTAGTAGAACCGTTAGCTGTCACGGGTGGCAAGCAGTTGCATCGCCTGGCCAGCGGTGCCACCACCCGCAATCTGTCCCCTTTTAAAACCAAGCTAGGGCTAGTGGTAGAATCGACCCCAACTCTTTTTCCACTCCCCCTTGCAGCTCTAAACCCTCCTTCAACTCCATTCTCTCCCTCTAGCTGCCCAAAACTCTCTATTTCCTACAAGATCAAGGATCAATCCTACATCTTCTTGAAGATCTCAACTAAGGTATTCTCTAAAAGGTCTTGATTTCTCTTTTGTATCATCTACTCTTGCTCATTATTTATCTTCATAATAGTAGTATTTATGGGTTCTAGAAGATCCTCTAGGGACAAAGAGAAGAGGAGATTAGAAGAAAACTATGATTCCACACTTTTTTATTCAAATCAACATGCCCTAAAATTTGCATCCATAGAATTTAGAAAAAGTGGACACAATTCCTTCATGTCATATTGTAAAACTATATTGTTGTAAACTTTTTATGCTATTCACTTTGATCGCAATGCCACTTACTTTGATGATCGCAAGTCCTTGATATGTTTAACTATTGGTATCTACGACTTGATGTATTATTTGGTGAGCATTTATGGAGTTAGGAATATTAATGTTGATTGAACTTTGTTTTCAGATTTTCTTGATTCTTTGATCACTTAAATTCGGTGCTGAAAATTTTATACGAATTTGACATGATTATGATTTGAGAAGTTTCAATCATACATCGGATTCTTAATCTTTGAGTACTACAATGCACTAATAATTTTGCTTCATAATTGTGATTGAAAAGCTATGACAAAACATTGTCAGAATGCATGAATTTGTTAAATTTCGTTTTCGAACTTTGTTGATTCTTTGATCACTCACTTAAATTTGATGCTAAAAATTTTATGATACGAATTTGACATGATTGTATTACATGTTTACTTTAATGTTGGAAATTTTGTGCCTTGGTGCAAAATGTTTCCATGATGTTGAGCATGTTATACCTTCATGATTGTGATTGAAAAGCTATGACAAAACATTATCCGAATGCATAATTTTATTGTATTTCACTTTCGGACTTAATGTATTTCTTGAATGGAGCTTTCATAAGTCTATACCATATCAAATTTATTTCATGCTCCATCACTTAATGATACATGGAATTAATTGACAAATGCATCTCTCATGGATTTATCTTGTGTGAATTTTGATTAAGAAATGGATTTGATGTAATGATTATTTCACATGAATTCCTTCTTGATGAAGGAAGAATTTTTTTTTGAGATGAACACTTGCAAGGATTTAATTTCACATGTATATCTTGATCCTTGTGAAAAATGAAGCATGATTTAAATGAAACAATCTTATCGTTTTAACTTCATTCAAAGTTGGTTCTCAATGGCTTTTCCTCCTTACTTTCCTTCTTGATGCAAAGTTTTTATGATAAGTAAAAGGAAAGAAGTTAATGAATGATATCATATCATGAATGCTTGAAAAATAATTGGTATGAATTTCTTTACAAGTTGAAAAATGACATGAATTTTTACCACACTTGCATATATTGTTGAATCGTTCTCATTTTTGTTGATGACAAAGGGGGAGAAATATTTGGTAAATTGATGATAAATGTTTACAATTTTACACTTGAAATTTTTGCATTATGATAAGATATCTAGAGCTTACTTTGAAATATTACAATCGATATCTTGTCATACAATGAATTGCTATGGTTGTTATCCTTCATATTTGAAATATAAGACTTGAAAATAGATGTCATGCCTTGACCTCATTTTCAGAAAGTTACATTATAATAGGAATTATAATGGGTGTATTGATAAGTTTAAATAAACTTAACTTATCAATATGTCTTTTAAATTCAAAGGTTTGAATTCAAGAATGACTTTTCTCAAGTATGGCATATAGATAGGGGGAGTTAAGGTTAACTCCATCATCAATTAATTGTCATCAATTGATTGTCATCAAAATTCATAGAAATAAAAAAAATTCTTATTTTAGTCTTCCAATATGTGTAATCTGTTCCATTGAACATGGGCAGACGTGTATTTGAGTGACCCTCTTGGTTGTCGAAAAAATCATCTCTCTTGGGTTTCAAACCAAATAAGAATGATCGGGTTCTAAAACCAATTGTTAGGATCACGAGCAGCACTAAGGGGGGGGGGGGGGGGGGGGTGAATTAGTGTAGTAAAAAAAGTGTTGATTCCAAAAAATATTCGTTTCGATTCAATCAATTTCGGAAAGAAATTGAACTTGAATGCTTTCGTAAGAGTGCAAAGAGTAGGTTAAGGATGTTTGCAGTAATGTAAATTATACAAATAGAAAAGTAAACCAGAATTTAGAGTGGTTCGATCGTTGTGACCTACATAAACTTTCAATTCCCCCTCTATCGAGGTCACCGGCATCCACTAATGGTCTTCCTTCAATAGGCGAAGACCAACCATCTCTTTACAACGCTTTCTCCTTTTCACGGGCTTAGGAGATAACCCTTACAAGTCTTACACCTCTCTTGAATGATCTCAATCTTAGAAAGGGAGGCGGAGGACTTTAACACTTTTATAACACTTTAACACTTCAAATATTCAAGATTATGCCAATACTTTCATGCCCTTTCATGCAAAAAAGGGTGGGATATTTATAGGCCCCAATGGCTTCAAAAATTGAGCCAAAAAGTGTCTCATCCCGATTTTCCGGGGTACTGGTGGTAGGACCGCCATTACTAGGCGGTACCACCACCTGACACCTAACACTAGGTGGTACCATCGCCTAGTCTGGACAGTACCACCACCTGATAGAGCTTAGAGACTGAGCTCTGGCGTTACCATTGCCTGACAGGGGCGGTACCACCGCTATCAACATTAACTACTAGCGATAGCATTGTGTTAGGACTCAAGCTAGGAGAGTCCTAATTGAGAGGGATATTCATGTAAAATCTACCTAGGCCGACCCTATTAAAGAGGTGAAGAGGCCGGCTAGGGTTTAGAGGTTATTTCTTAGAGAAGAATTAGGAGTTGTAAAGGAATAGGAGTCTTGAGTAGGAGTCCCATTAGGAGTTGGTTAGAAGTAGACGTCTTGAGTAGGAGTCCTATTATAAGTTAGGGTTTAGAAATCCTATAAATAGCCATGTATTCATCCTCTTTTTATAAGTAATAGATGAATCTTTTCTGTAGCCTTTGAGCAGCAACTTGGTGGAAGGAACCCCTATAGAGTTCCAATGAAGTCGATCCCCTAACGAGATCAACCCCAAGCTTAGAATCTGCAAGGGTTCTAACACCTGGTATCAGAGCAGCGTTCTTGGCATCTCACTGCCCTTCCATTAGCTCTCCACAGCCACCCAAAGTAATTCCCACAATTACTTAAAAGATCGTCGCCAAATTCTGCCATCATCTCTACCACCACGGATCATCCTTTTATCTCCCCGTGAATTGCAATAGGTTCTGGTTTCCTACCTTACTACTATTATAATTTAGTTATCCTTATTTGAAAATATAAAAAAAATTATTCTTATATTGCTATATAAACTTTTCGTCACAAAGTTTTCATCTCTACGACGAAAGATACATTGCAGAATTCTAGCCGCATAACACAATATGTTTGATCTTGCTACTATATTTTTTCTTTCCAAATTTCTACAAAATTTTTATGACAGCTTTGACACTTCCTAATAGCAGATTTTCCTTTGGTTTTGTTAAAAAATTCTCAATATAAATGATTGATCTTTTACGTCTAATATGCTATAATTGAAAATCTGCACTGTAAAATTTCAACCGCATAGCACTAGTTGTTTGATCTTGATACTATGTTTTTTCTGTCCAAATCTCTATAAAATTTTATGATAGGTTTGACACTTCTAAATAGTATATTTTTCTTTGGTTTTGTTAAAAAATTATTAATATAAACCACTGATCTTTTATGTCTAATCTGCTATACTTGAAAATCTGTGTTATAGAAAATTTCACCCACATATTGTTGCCTTAACCCATCTATTTGTAATCTTTTTTGAATAAAATTTCGTATACACTTCATAGATCATCTTGGCTTTCATCTAAGATTGATCTATTAAGGAATTCATCTCTAAAAATAATTTTGTGTTGCTGTAAATTTTCATCGTAAACCGCTGAAATTTTTTGACGAGAATTCTGCTATCGCAACTTGCACCAATTTTCTTATTATTACTGCCAAAATTTTCTTAATTAAATTGGACATCCTTGCTGTCATATAAACTGAGATATTGCTATCAATTCTCTCCTTAAATCTCTCAAGTTTTTGATGAAAATTTCATCGAGAAACTGCTATTTCTTCGATGACAATTCTGCTCTTACAAGACAACACAATTATGTAGCAAACTTCCACTAATTTCTATCAAACCTTTGCTGCCATCTACCACAGATCTAAAACTTTCATCCATAGCTCTAAAACTCCACCAAACCATACCCTCAAACTGCACCCAAATCAACCATAAAACAAGCCTAAACCGCAGCCTACATCCACCAATCCACCAACCCTTTCGACCATCACTTCTCTCAACCTATATATGCATTTAACCTGACAACAAAAGAGAGATCTTAACATCACATATTTGAAGGTATATACTATGGCATCTGAGAAGATAATCAATGCTAAGATTCAGACTCTCTTTACCAAACTCAGTTTGGGCCGACCACCAAGCCCGAAGAAATCACATCAAGGAGAGAGCTCTAACCAATTGCATCAAGCCCAAAGAGATGACTTCCAAGAGAGGGGAGGTTCTATGACTGACCCCAACTATCCACCACGCATGAGAGTAGACTTCCCTAGATGGGAAGAAGGAGACCCGATTGGTTGGATCTCACGCACGGAGCAATATTTTTGGTACTATAAAACTGTGGACGCATCCATAGTGGAAATTATGGATATACATCTTGAATAGGATGCTATACAGTGGTTTGACTGGTTTGAACACAATCATGGAGTCCTTTCATGGTGACAATTCAAAGAAGGACTGCTGATCCACTTTAGACCAACCGATTATGAGAATATTGACGGACAACTAGCAAAGATCAGACAAACCTCCACCATTCAGGAGTACCAAACCAGATTTGAAAGCTTATCTAATCAAACTCATGATTGGTCTAAAAAAATAGCTATTGGGGACCTTCATTGAGAGTTTGAAGCTAGAGATCCGGGGAGAAGTTAAAGCGTGTCAACCATATACGCATATGGCAGCCATCTCTTTCGTACAACTTCAAGAGGAGCGATTGAACCATGAAGCCCCAAGGACTTAGATCACTCCTCGACATGCAATACTGAAGCTCTCAGCTCCCCCACTATCAAACAAGTCCCTGCACCAAAAAGGTTGATAAGAGAAGAACTTCGGGAGCAATCTGCGAAGGGGTTATGTTGGCATTACGATGAGCCATGGAGCCGCGAGCATCGCTATAGAAAAGGGAGACTTTTTATGATTGAACCAGTAGAAGAAGAGGTCATTGAACATCCAAAAGAGAGCCTTGAATATGAAGAAGAAGATACAAAAGAAGAGCCACAACTGACCAACATTACGGTACACGCACTAGCCGGCTATATAAACCCGTAAACGATGAAAGTTGGAGGCCTTCTCAAACAACAACCGATCACTATTCTCATCGACATGGGTAGCACTAATAACTTCTTGAATAGTAAGGTTGCTACTCAGATGGCACTGCATATCGAAGGTTGCAGCAAGTTCGATGTAAAGATTGCCGACGGTAGAATCCTAAAGTGCGACCACAGAAGCCCACAGGGGAAACTATTACTACAAGATCAAGAAATTATCACTGACTTCTTCCTCCTACCAATTGATGATTATGAGGCTATGCTTAGCATAGAATGGCTGACTATGCTAGGTGATGTCTCTTAAAATTTTTTTAAATTAATTATGAAATTCTACTATAAAGGCAAACAGATCATCCTACGCTAGAAGCGCGGAAGCAACGTAACCACTGTTTCGACACAATGAATGGAGAAAGTTTTGCATAAGGTAAATGGTGGCTTTTTGATGCATCTCTAGCAGTAACCAGAGGGGAAGAAAATAAAAATTAAAGATCAAAATCTTTCCCAATTGCTTACTAAATTTGTCGACATTTTTGTTGAACCATGCAGTCTTCCTCCTTCTCGGCAACATGACCATCGGATTCTAATCCTTCTAGGCAAACTACCAATGAACACTTGGCCATACTGATATCCTCACCTCCAAGAGGATAAAATTGAAAAGATCATGAAGGAGATGCTTGAAACAGGGGTGATTCGGTCAAGTTGCAGCCCCTATTTCTCACCGGTGCTACTTGTACGTAAGAAGGACAGAACTTGGCAGATGTGCATCGACTACCGAGCTTTAAATGACATCACTATGAAGGGCAAGTACCCAATAATAGTGGTGGATGAACTTCTTGATGAATTAAAAGGAGCTCGAGTCTTCACGAAGTTGGACCTCCGATCCGGTTACCACCAAATTCGGGTACATGAAGATGACATTCCAAAAACTCCATTCCTCACACATGATGGCCATTATGAATTCTTGGTAATGCCTTTAGGATTCACTAATGCTCCTTCTGCTAGTCATAGGTGCCGAGCAAGCTAATCACGTGAGTGATGGCACGTGTGACTTGATACAAAATCTTTTTACTTATTATATTTTGGCATATATCACTTTATAACTATTGCATATATATATATATATATATATATATATATATATATATATATATATATATATATATATATATATATATATTGTGATGTCCTTGGATTTGTGCAATGGGAATCGGATCGTGATGAGATCATGAAAATGAGATCGATTCACCTTTAAACACATATCCTAAATAATCCTGGTCATAGGTTACTTGAGAGGGACATCGTGATAATCGGACATATTGGTATGCTGTATACCCATCCATATGATGGATGTAGCTGGTCTCATAGCTGCTCGTGTAGGGACACTAGGGATACAGTACAGGTGCTCATTGGAGAATAAGTTCACTGATTGATCCGCTTACGGAATGCTAGATGGTTGGTTATGCCTTGTTGTCAAACAGCGATTCCGTAGTTCTAGTGGCATATCTGGTCCTTAGACTTTAGACACCAAGGATATCCTGTATGAGTGCTCCACTCTTTGATACCAGAATTATAGGTTTGGTTGTCCCAGATTTAGTACAGTTGATCATTGGGAGTGGTAGTCAACCTTACGAGGGCTATTGAGTATCGATAGAGGATTATTCACTCTCGACGTCATGAGAGGAATATCCCATGTGTTCTTGCTCAGACAAATCCCTGGCCAGGGTCATTCGGGTTGAGAGAGAAAGAGTTCTTTGGGAGAATCCGATTAGAACGAGACTCGAGTAGAAACCATATGGGTCTAACAGCACCATACTCGATATACGGTCTTTGGGATATTAGATGGATGAGGGACTATAGGTACACGATAACTGAGGACAGACAGGTCCAATGGATTGGATTCCCCTGTATCGTCTGGGGACTACGGCATAGTGGCCTAGTACGTCCGTAGTCGATGAGTCAAGTGAATTATTACAGAGATAATAATTCACTGAGTTAGAAGGAGTTCTGACAGGTATGACTCACGGCCAGCTCGATATTGGGCCTAGAGGGTCACATACATATGGTAGGCATTGCGATGAGTAGATGTTCGGATATGAGATATCCGATGGAGCCCTTATCTTATTGGATATCCAATAAGCCCCTGAATGATTGGATCCCATGGACGAGATCCAATAAGAGCCCATGAGAGATTATTGGATAGAGATCCACTAATCTAAAAGGCTTGGGTTATTGGATGCAGATCCAATACCCACTAGGGGAGGATCCATTAAGGTTTGATAGGGGACCTCTATAAAAGGAGGTATTCAGAGTCTCATAGGTTAGAGCCTTTGCTTGCCTCTCCTATTCTCCTTCCCTTCTCCAACTCAGAGCAGGCCTGGAGTTTTGAGGAGCGTCGTAGCAGCCCTGCTGTGTGGATCACCGCTAAAGAAGAGGACGCTTGACCTCCTTCAACCTCTCCTAAGGATATGCAAGGAAATAGGGATATACGATCTCCCTAGGTAACAGAATATATTCTATACGTAGTTTTTCAATTTTGCGGATTTTGCGCACCAATCTTCGCATGACGACGAACATCTCTTTGGGAATCGAGGATTTTGTTTTATTATTCTTCTGCTACGCATGTGATGTCACCCCCAAAGATTTTCCCAACAGTGGTATCAGAGCCAGGTTGTTAGTGCGATAGATTAGTTTTAAACTACATGTGTTGTATTTTGGAGAAGCTTTTGACTTCAAAATCATTGACACAAAAGCGGAAAAGGGCAGCAACTATTGCTGCCCTCGCTGCCGTCACAGATGGCAGCACTACCATCTGCGTGCAGGCAGGCAGCTTGCAGTAGCAACCGCAGAGCAGCGGCGCTTGTGGCCACTGCTCCCGCGGGCAAAAACCTAGTAGGGGTAGCCGCCCGGCAAGGCAGCACCGCTTGCGGGCACTGCCTCATTGGCAGAACCGCCCGCGGAGGCGGCGGCGCCCTCGGGGGCGCCCAGCAGTAGGGGCAGCGCTGCCAGCGGGCGTGCCGCCTGTAGGCGAAGGCAGCGACCCCGCCCTCCGCCGTACAGCCCACCGCCGGCAGGGTGGCGGAGGCGACGGCAGCAGCAGTAGTAGGGGAGGATAAGGGCATTAGGGTTTTTTGGACAAAAGATAGTTTTGCCCCTCGGAATTTGAGAAATTTCAATTTATGTCTTTTGTCTAAATTATGAAAATACCCCTAGGAATTAAGAAATTCCCTATATGTCCCTGATTTCATAAAATACTAATTAATTAAAAAGTTTAGTTGATTATTATTTTTATTATTATCTAGTAGTTCTACAGGATGATGATTATTTATACGTGTGATGTATGATGTGTGGATGGATAATTATGGACCGTGTGATGTGTGTACTTGTGATTATTATTATTGAGGTCTGCGAGCCTCCATTATATTTCTCGTTTATTGTCGGGCCTGCGTGCCTATGATTAAGTTGTAATTACATAAGGAGGCGCAGTGGGAGCGTGGATACGATAGCGGGACCCATGAGACGGACGATCGCGATGCATGAAGATGCATCGAGATGTCGATGGAACTGACGAGGATGAGATGGACGATCACAAGGCATGGAGATGCACCGTTGCACACATAGATCTTGATGTGAGTGATTAGGCCTACTGGCTCAGGCCTAATCACATTAGGTTGTGGTCCATGATCATCTGGTGTGATTGCTTATACACATACTAAATATGTATATATATTTACATACGATGTATATATATATATTAAATATGTATATATGTGACATGTCATATTAGGAGACCAAATCATAGAAACATCTCTCTCGATAATATTAAGTCGGTAAACGTGAGGCAATTAGATTGACCCACGTGGTCTTCCATCGTTATAAGTAGAAACCGATTCTCGGTGTAAGTTGAGTTAGTCGAGTCTCTCTAGACTCACCTATATCGCGATTCGCTATCTTGCTTACGATATAGAGATGTCACCAGTGACCTGAGGACATGGTATGCTTGGTCGAGTCCCTCGAGGTTATATCATCAAATCAGACTCATCTTGTAACGAAGGTGTTGACTTAACCGAGCATCATGGTTGGTCGAGTCCCTCGAGACCATGGTGATTCGGACGCCGAACAGGACGAGAATTACAAGGAGTTGTGATCGGCAAGAGTTGCCTACCTTTTAGGCTTAGTGTGATTGGTTGAGTCCCTCGAGGTTACACTAAGACACTGATTGGATCTTGATCCCCACTAGAAGTCTGCCAGAGACTTCCGTTTCATGTGCTGAGGGTGTCGCGTGACTCGTTAGTAAAATAGTGGGAGCATATTAAGATAGAAGTCCATATCTTGATAGTTTATTTCTTGCAAAATCTGCATGTTATTCATTTCTACTGCATCTTTATTTTCAGAAAATGTTGCTTTCGAGTCCCTTACGTGGCATACTTGATGTCAACTGCCTCACTGATCCAAATTATACGGATTAGCTCCGTAACTTTAGAATTGTTCTCATGGTAGAGAAAATCATGTACATCCTTGATATAGTGATGCCTACACCCGAAGAAGGGGCAAGCGAGGATGAGATCACTCGCTGCGTGAAGTACATTGATGACTCCACTCTTGCTCAGTGCTATATGTTGGGCTCTATGACTCCTGAATTACAGAGACAACATGAAAAGATGGATGCCAGATCCAATCTCCCACATGTCCGTAAATTGTTTGAGGAACAGGGAAGGACTCAGTGATATGAGATATCCAAGAGCCTCTTCTGTGTTAGGATGACTAAGGGGACACCGGTTCAGAACCATGTCCTAAAGATGATTGCGTGGATAGAGAAACTCACTGGTCTAGGAATGGTCCTAGAGGATAACTTGTGTGTGGACATTGTGCTTCAGTCCCTACCAGATTTCTTTTCACAGTTCATAATGAATTTTAATATGAACAAGCTTGAGGTGACTCTCCCAGAGCTCCTTAATATATTGAGGGAGGTAGAGAGTACTATTAAGAAAGAGAAGCCAGTTCTCTACACTGGTGAGACCAGAAAGAAAAGGAAAGCAAAAAGTCCCTTAAGAAGGGAAAGGGCAAGGGCAGACCAGGTAAAGCAAAGGTTGCTAAGAAAGACCCAGCAAAGGACAAAGGCCAGTGCTTCCACTGTGGTAAAGATGGGCACTGGAAGAGGAACTACAAAGAGTACCTTACAGAAAGGACGAAACAAAAGCTTGATGAAACTTCAGGTACATTCATGATCAGTCTCCATTTGTTAGACTCGTATGATAACACATGGGTATTGGATACTGGTAGTACTTATCATATATGCAATTCGTTGCAGGTTCTGGCAAGGCCTAGGAGACTAGAGAGAGGTGAGATAGACCACAATATGGGTAATGGAGCAAAAGTTACTGTAGTAGCTGTTGGCGAGGTCTCCCTACATCTGCCTAGTGGAGCTTTTATTACATTAGATGAATGTTATTTTGTTCCTTCTATTATCAAAAACATTATCTCCATTTTATGTTTGACAATTAGTGGATATAAATTAGTTTTTGAGAACAATGATTGTTCGATATTATTAGATGATAAAATCATCATAAAAGGAACATTGCATAATGGTTTATTTATGTTAGACACTACTCCGCATATCATGAATGTAAATGTGTCCAAGAGGAAACGAGATGAGATGAACAGTGTATACCTGTTGCATTGTAGGCTAGTTCACATCCATGAAAGAAGGATTCAAAAGTTGCTAAATAATGGATATCTAGATCCATTCGACTATGTGTCATATGCAACTTACGAGCCTTGCCTTTGTGGAAAACTGACAAACTCTCCATTTAATGGAACTGGAGAGAGAGCCACTGAGCTGTTGGAACTCATACATAGTGATGTATGTGGACCCATGTCAACTCAAAGGCCTTGAATTCAAGAGTGTCTTTTCTCAAGTATGGCATATAGATAGGGGGAGCTAAGGTTAACTCCGTCATCAATTGACTATCATCATCAAAAAGAGGGATATTATTGAATCTAATGAAATCAATTGGTAAAGTGTTTAATCTAATCAATATGTTGAGATAAGTGTGTAGGATAAACTACAATAGCAGTAAGGCATAAAGCAGATGTTGGGCCAGAGTCAAAGATCGGATGATACGTCGAAGGATCCGATGATACGTCGAAGATTCAGATGATGTGTCGGAAGTTTGTTGGAAGCTCGTCGAGAGTTCGTCGGGAGTTCGTTGAGAGTTCGTCGGGAGTTCATCGAAACTTTGCCGAAAGTTCACCGAGAAGTTCGCCAGAAGATTGTCGAAAGAACAATCAGCATACCGGATAGAGATTACCAGTTTAAATGTCTTAATTATCATATTAGACCTTAAGTTGAGTTAGGATTGGAAGGTAATCCCACTGACTCAGTTAAGGGCCAATTGGGCCCTTAATAGGGCTGAACTAGGCCAGTTGAATAGACCATTCAGCACTTGAAGTCACGATCGGTGGTGGCACCGCTTTGTCACGAACAAACTTCTAAACAGGATGTTTGATGTAATGCTTATGTATGTCCGTATCTTTTGGTATGTTCATGCCTTGTACAGCATGTAGAGGGACGACCAAAGGCTTAATAGTCCCATTTTAGTTGGGTTGGTGGCCTCTTTAGGCTTGTAAATAAAGGTTGTGTCATGTGGACACGTGCGAGAGATTTTTGGTCTGTAATGGACCATTTTACCTTTTGTTGTGCAACTGTTCAGAGCTTGTAAAGTCTGTTTGTAATTTGCATTGTCTATGAAGTGTTTTTCGGAGATGTTTGCTTGTGGATCCCGATTGAGGCGTTCTCTCTTTTGTTGGTCCTAAGGGACAATGAAAGGCTTCGGGGAGGCTGACCTTTACGGACGGACACGCAAGGGTGCCGCACGACTTAGGCAAAACTAGCTAAGTCCGTGACAGATGGTATCAGAGCGGGACAAGCACTCATAGAAGCACTTAGCATGCAAACGTGGGGGACCTAGCGGGGCTGCGTTGAGGGCAGTCAGCACACGCGCGACCTTTTGGGGGAAAACAAGCATAGAGATGTAGGGAAAAGGAGTCGCTCGGAGGAGCGGGCATCTGACATTGGCATTTAGAGGAATGGACAACCCTTCGTGCAAGAGGCACCACGAGAACAGGCAAGCTTGGAAGAATGCGGACCGCATAAAAATTGAGATGGCTGAGTTTGAGCTACGGCTCAACGTTGACAACTATACTTGATGGTGCTCAAGGCAAGCGAGGCGCTTAGTAAAGGATGAGACCATGCAAGGTGGAATGAGTTGCTCAACGACCAAAAGAGTTATGCAAAGCTCATAGAGGTGAGGGGAATTGCTAACTCGAAGAATTTGGTACTCATGTATGGGCTTGTATGCGGACGATGGAATGTTCGTGGCCATCCCAAGGCGACCGAAACTCGGCGCCATGGAGCATTGAAACTTTCTCTTCGGCATGTGAAGGATACGTCCGTAGGAGGCTGAAGTGTGCAACGAGTTCAGCATGTTGCTAGGCCTTGAGTGGTGCAGCGGGGGCTGTATTGACATGGAGTCGCAATCTAGTAAGTGTGTTTGCAGGAGGCAAAACAATGCACAGTTTGTTCAGCAGATAAGAGTAGTCCAAGGGGATGGTGGTCTCCGAAACGAAGAGAGATGTTGCTCCAATGGGACAGTTATCCAAGAGGGATAAGTACCGGCTCTCCAGAGGGAGAATCATGTGGGACGGACCTCACAAGTTGAGGAGGAGTACCTCAACAAACAACAACTCCATGAAGCTCAATGGACTGAGCAAGCGGCGAGGAGTCGTCGCATGATCTCGCTTGAGAGAATGCATTGATGGATGCATTGCGAGATCAAGTGGGGGAGCGACCCAAAGCAATCCAAATGAAGGCACACTTGGAGTCGATATAGAGATCAGACTCAAGGGAGGGCTGACCCGTGGAATGGTGGGTGCGAGGACCACCATCAACTCAATGCAAAAACGAGGAGAGGAGCAGCTTGGGTGTAACTTGGCGAAGTACCCAAGCCGCATGAAGGGAGCCAGCATAGAAGTTGGAACATGGAGCAGAGGCATAGTGCTTTCCTTAGACAGAGGTCAAGGACATGAACTTTTGCAGAGGCAAGAGTAGGATCATGTTGTTCCATGGGTCCTTCATTCTGACGGAGCGGACTCATCTTGCCTGGTGCCGAAGATGAAGGGAGCTTCTAGGCACATGCACCTTATCTCGGAGAAGCATTTGATGGAGGAACTAAGGCGACTCAATTTGCGGAGGTGAAATTGGGTTCAGAAGACCTTAGCACGGGGCAAGAGGACTCAGAGGTGGGTACTCTTGAAGAATATGCCACAATGTTGCCATTCAAGTTGCCATGAAGGAAGTGGTGCGCAGCGGAGATTGTGCTGGTAGGAGCAAAGGCCCAGGATCTAGACAATGGTGCACAAATTATAGTGAAGTCGGTGGACTTCGGGAGCTACTAGGCGACGGACTGTCCTAGAGCGGTGCTTCATCTAGGTGTGACCTAAGAGTGGGTGGATGAAGGTCAATTGCCAAAGGAGCGAACAAAAATCAAAGATGGAAGAGACCTTGCGATGTATTGGCAGAGGCCACACATGGAGGGTTCACAATTCGAGTTTATTCCACAAGAATCAGAATGCAATGGAGATGTCACCAGGAGGCGACATGGTGCAGCGGATCGTGGTGGAACAGTTCGTGGCAATGCGATACACACGACATAGTCCCGTGAGGGACTAGATCATACGGAGGTATGATCGGGAGCTACTGGAAGCTCCACTTCGGTGAACAACATGACGGCAAGAAGGGCTATGGATTCAAGGAGTGAAGGCCATGGTACCGCAGAGGCGGGTCTTCCGGGCATGCATCGAATTTTGCATCGGATGAAAACCTTGGTCATCAGCATATGAGGGCTGGGTTCCACCAAGGGAAAAGTTCGAATGCAAGTACCAGTGAGTCCCATGGGAGGGACTTGATCATGCAGAGGTATGATCGAAGCAGCTGGAGAGTCGGACTGCTCCAGAGCTCATATTTGCTTAAGGGAGCCCGACAAGTCAGAGGACAAGGTCGAGTAAGCGAACGTTGCTACCAAGGAAGCTAAGGAGAACAAAATCGGTGCAAACCCTACAACGTGATGGCAGAGACCATGCATGGGAGTTGCAGTCTGTCTTTCCATCGACCAGAAGGAGCTGCTTGGAGAACACAAATGTGTTAAAGCAGGGGGTCGAAAGGGGCGAGGAAGCGACGATGAGTCTAGAGGGACTTAGCTACCCAAAATCAAGCATCAGTTAGAATGTAGGTGGACTCAGAGGAGTGCCACAGAGACATATCTATTGATCGTGAAGAAAAGGGATGCAGATGCGAGGCGACGGATAGTAGGGCCATGGGAATGGCAGTGCCATGGTACCGCAGAGGCGGGACTTCCGTGAAAGTCATTGATCCCTTGCTCTCATGGAGGGAGAGCGCTTGGTCGTGAAAGGGGGCCTAGGAGGTGGAGCATGCAGAGGCAATCTCCAAGTACTGAGACAAGGCTGAAGGGCAGAGGCCGAGGAACTTCGTAAGACCGGTGTCAATGAGCTTCTCATCAAGATAGCCGAAAGTGAAGGACTTCGCGTCATGCAAGAGTGCATAACCAAGGAACGAAGCAGGCAGTACGTGGTGCTGTACCTTTGCTACTCAGTTGAGTAGGCGGCAGGGTTGATAGAGAAGATGGTACAATCCTAGAGGCGACCAAACCTATGAGAGAATTACTCCAAGTTGGGGTGAAAACTTCCTGCATTCCAGAAGTTCGATGGCATTGAGAAGGTGAATCACAGTAACTAACTCAACGCAAGGAGTGCAAACACTTCAAGTGCTTCAGAAGTGTGAGCAAAGAGCGGGCGAAGGCCAGTAACCAGCTCGATGCATGGAGTACAACCTCGAGGAGGCGAGCGAAGTCAAGTAACCTTTGCCTTTTCAACTCTTAAGAGAATGGGCGAAACCGAGTACCCCAATTCTCTTATCTATCCAGCGTAGGAGCTCTGCATATGTTCAAAGACCCTTCGAAGATAATGGAAGACAATAGTTGTTAAATCCTCATCAACGGTGATTAGTGTTATTGAGAGTAGATTATCCGCTTCATTTCCCAACGAAACGCCAATCGAAAGCGGAAGTGATGCGAACCTACTTGGATGTGACAACTAAGTGAAAGAAGAGTCAATGAGCAAATTTGGTAGAGGAAGGACCCAAAACTTCAGAAGTTTATGAGACGATGCTCGTTAAAGCTCCAACAAGCATCCACCCAGTTCAAGCAGCATGAGGCATTTGAGAGACTAGCGTAGTAAGGATGGTCTTTTCCTTCATCTGGGGGATCCGCAGGAATCAACAAGGATCAACACAACTCAGCCAACCCCACACCAGAGTCAAAGTCATTAGTGAGTTGAAGCAGCATGGCGGATCAAAGGTTCGACTACTAAAAAATAGCAGCGGAGAGCAGCTAGGAGCCAAGAGGCGCATTGTAGCTGGAGCAGAAGATTGAAGACTCAGCAAAGGCGAGGAGTTGCAGTGTCGACAAAAGCTTCAACGAGGACGTCGAAGGAATAAGTGGGGGAGAATGTCACGGACAAACTTCTAAACAAGATGTTTGATGTAATGCTTATGTATGTCCGTGTCTTTTGGTATGTTCATGCCTTGTACAGCATGTAGAGGGACGACCGAAAGCTTAATAGTCTCATTTTAGTTGGGTTGGTGGCCTCTTTAGGCTTGTAAATATAGGTTGTGTCATGTGGACACGTGCGAGAGATTTTCGATCTATAATGGACCATTTTACCCTTTGTTGTGCAACTGTTCAGAGCTTGTAAAGTCTGTTTGTAATTTGTATTATCTATGAAGTGTTTTTCGGAGATATTTGCTTATGGATCCCGATTGAGGCGTTCTCTCTAACCCGTTCTCTCTTTTGTTGGTCCTAAGGGACAATAAGAGGCTTCGGGGAGACTGACCTTTGCGGACGGACACGCAAGGGTGCCGTACGACTTAGGCAAAACCAGCTAAGTCCATGACAGCTTGGTGACTCAGTCTCCCAAGTGGTCTAGGCGGTGGTACCACCAGTAGTTAATGCTGCTAGGCGGTGGTATCTCCCCTTTTAGGCAATGGTACCACTAGAGCTCGATCTTTGAGCTCTGTCAAGCGATGGTATCGCCTAGACTGAGTGGTGGTACCACCTAGTATCAGAGTATTAGGCGATGGTACCGCCCAATAATGGCGGTGGTACCGCCAGTATCTTGAAATCCGAGGATATAACACTTTTTGGCTCCAATTTTGAAGCCATTGGGGCCTATAAATACTCCACCCTTTTTTGCATGAAAGAGAAAGAAAGTATAAAATAAATATTGAAGTCTTAGGGTGTGAAAGTGTTGTAAAAGTATAAAGAGTCCTCCTCCTCCCTTTTTAGTGTTGTGATCATTCAAGAGAGGTGTGAGGCTTGTAAGGGTTATCTCCTAAACCCATGAAAAGGAGAAAGCATTGTAAAGAAGTGGTTGGTCTTTGCCTATTGTAGGAAGACCATTAGTGGACGTCGGTGACCTCGACGGAGAAGGAATCATAAGTGGATATAGGTCACAACGATCGAACCACTATAAATTCAGGTGTGTTCATTCCTTATTGCTTAATCTCTTTACTACATTCAACTTTACTTCATTACAAACTATCTAATCCCTTTTCTACTCATTTAAGAACAATGAAACAATTTTCGTTGGAATCGGATTTTATCGTACGAAGATTTTCAAACCGACATAATTTTTTTGCTGCACTAATTCACCCCATCGCCCCCCTCCCCCCCTCTTAGTGTTGGCTCGATCCTAACAGTTGGTATCAAAGCTACATTTTTTTCTCAATTGGTTTAACAACTAAGAGAAAAGGCTCTTTTCAGATTTCAAGAGGGACTTTCGATCATTCGTCCTCTTATGTTCAATGGGATGGACTACACATATTAGAAAACCCGAATGAGAGTCTTTTTGCTTTCTATTGATTTAAATTATGAAATATTATTGAAAATAAATTTTAAAAGTCTTCTCTTCCAATGAATGATTGGAATGATTTGGAGAAAAAGACTTTCTCTTTGAAAGTCAAAGGTATGAATGCTTTGTTTTATGCATTGGACAAAAATGAATTTAATCATGTTTCTATTTACGAAAATATGCACGATATTTGGCACACTCTTGAAATCACACACGAAGGCACTAGTAAAGTTAAAGATTAGAAAAATCAATTTTTTGATGCATGATTTTGAATTTTT